>NC_139566.1:25469738-26063701 GCF_965112155.1 Podarcis liolepis | reverse complement strand
GGGTTAAGCAACAAAGCCACTCCTGAGAAGAGCCTGCTGGGTCAGGATCCTGCCCCAAAGGGAAACCTGCAAGTCGGACCAGCGCACAACAGTACTTTCTCCTCCTGTGGTTTCCAGCAACTGGTATTCAGAAGCATTTGCTGTCTTCCAATGATGGAGAGGCCATTGTGGCAAATGGCGATCAATAGTCCTTTCATTCATGAATTGGTCTAGCCATCCCTGTCTCCTGTGGCAGCGAGTTCCACAGTTTAACTATGCGCTAATCGAAGAAGTCATTTCTTTTCTCAGTCCCGAATCTTCCAATCTTCACAGGATGTCCACGAGTTCTACCAGAAGCATTTTTACTCGGTATTATAGGCCAAGACATTAATAGACAAGATGTCAAACTGTCCTTATATGCAACAACAGCGGCAAAAGTATTGTTAGCCCAGAAATGGAAGCAAGAAGAAATTCTGACAAAAGAAGAATGGCAGACAAAATTAATGGACTATGCAGAATTGGACAAATTGACAGGAAGGATTTGAAACCTGCGGGACCAGAGATTTACAGAAGATTGGAAGAAGTATATGAATTATTTGAAGAGCAACTGCAATCAACAAATTTCGCTAGTAGGACTAGAAGAAGTTTTGTAAGGAGAAATATACAAAGTGTTACAAAGTAGAAAAAGATAGAGATATTGGTTATGAGTTTGAAATGTGAATAGGGAAAATAAGAAATGCATACTAAGAGATTAGATTGGAAAATTTTCAGACAGGACTGATGGAAGTAAAAAAAAATTGAACAAGATGTAAAAGTATGTTTATTTACTGTTGAAAATGATATGTTAAAAAACTAATTTAAAAAATTATATATAGGATGTCCACGAGTTCTAGCGTTAAAATCTAGTTAAAATCCCAGGTTCAAAGAAGAGGAATTTGGCAAACTGGCTTCGTAAACACAGAGACCTGTATCATAACTGCTCGGAATCTCAGAGTGAGTCAGTTCATGCAATTGTAGGTTACTTGGGGAGATTATTAACACACTTCTACAACTCGTCCAGGATTTAACAGCAGCCTCGCTGGACCAGACCAAAGGTCCATCTCATTTAGCTTTGCCCAACCTGGTGCAATCTAACAGAACACATTTTTTTTATGTTAGTTTCTCTGACGTATGCGTTTCTTCCCACACTTTACCCTAGTCAATGTATCTCTGAGCACATTACTTGGTTGGAGAACCAGATTGCAAAATTCAGAGAAGCGCGAATTTCAACAGATGGCTGAGTTTCGGTTCATGCATTGTTCCGGAAAGTGTGATTTCGGGAAGGTTTGCTTTTAACCTGGATAGCTCAGTTGGCTAGAGCAGGCATAGGCAAACTTGGCCCTCCAGATATTTTTGGGACTACAATTCCCATCATCCCTGACCCATGAGGGATCATGGGAGTTGTAGTCCCAAAACATCTGGAGGGCCGAGCTTGCCTATGCCTGGGCTAGAGTGTGGTGCTGATAATGCCAAGGTTGCAGGTTCGATCCCTGCATATTCCTGCACTGCAGAGAGTTGGACTGGATTATTCTCAGGGTCCCTTCCAACTCTACAATTCTATGATATGAGAAAGGAATCTAATTTCTGCCCCACCCCTTTCTCCAGGTGAGCCCCTGTGCAAAACACAAAAAGATCAACAGAAGCGTGGGTTACTGGAATTTGGAAATACTCCCAACCCCTTCATCTTGAGATCTGCAAGAGCTCTCAAGAGATGGATGGCAAGGGGACCCAAATGAGCCCTTGAGAACTCAAGCACTTTTTGCTCAATACTCTGTCAAAGAAAGTCATCTATTCAGCCAGAGGATGCATTCAGCTTTGGGGAGCATTGCATTTGCTTTTCTGATTATAAGGCAAGAGCTTCTATCCCATTTTCGAACTTTCGTTTCGGACTGCGGTGCTTGTTGCGTCATGGAACTGCAGTTGTTGTTTTTTAAATTATATTTATTAAGATTTTACAACAAGTTTTAGCATAATCAAAAATTCAAATTAGATTTTACATTTTCAGTTAACCTCTCCCGACCCCCAACTTCTCTTTCTGGTTTATAGCATATTTATTTCTTCTGCATATAATTTTATATGCCTTATGTACTAAAATGAACGTTGTACCTTGTTAGTCTGTTCTTAACATTTTAACCTCATTTTTCTATTTTCTATTTATATTTGTCCATTGTAAGTGTATTACTCGAATCCTGCAAGTGAGTTCATTTCAATGCATTGTTTCCGTAAATACATCATAAAAGGTTCTCAATCTTTTTTGAAGTCATGGTTGTGCTTATCTTTGATTCCCTCAGTTAGCTTCGCCATTTCAGCATATTCCATCAACTTTTCTTGCTATTGTTTTTTGTTGGTATTTCATCGCTTTTCCATCTTTGAGCTAATAAAATTCTAGCCGCTGTTGTCACATACATAAATAGATTCTTCTTGTCTTTTGGTAAATCTTGACCTACAATACCTAATAAAAACGCTTCTGGTCTTTTTAACAAAGGTTATCTTGAACGTTTTTTTCATTTCATTATAAATCATATCCCAATAATTTCTAATTATTTTAAAATTCCACCACATATGAAAAAGGTACCTTCCTTTTCTTTGTATTTTCAGCACTTGTTGGAACTTTTTCAACACATTTTTGCCATTTTCACTGCTGTAATATACCATCTATACATCACTTTCATATACAGTGGTACCTCGGGTTAAGTACTTAATTTGTTCCGGAGGTCCATTCTTAATCTGAAACTGTTCTTATCCTGAAGCACCACTTTAGCTAATGGGGCCTGCCGCTGTCACTGCACCGCCGCTGCATGATTTCTGTTCTCATCCTGAAGCAAAGTTCTTAACCCGAGGTAATATTTCTGGGTTAGCAGAGTCTGTAACCTGAAGTGTATGTAACCTGAAGCATATGTAACCTGAAGCGTATGTAACCCAAGGTACCACTGTAATTCTCTTTCAGCAATATACAATCCGTAAATTTTAAATTATTTTTCCATAACTTTCCCCAATCTTCCATTTGTATATTGTGTCCTATATCTTGTGACTTTATCTGGAACTGCAGCTTTTTGACTGATAAGTCACACAGAATCACCCTCACATCAGTGGGCATGGTGTGATGTAATAAAGACCATCACTAGGCATTGATGCTAATCCTCTGCCCTTTGTGCTTCTGTTATAGGATTTTTCCTGATTTCCGAGAACTCTGGAGGAGGCCCTTCTCTTAATCCCACCACCCACACAGGCGCTCTTGCTGGGCACACAGAAAAGGGCCTTCTTGGTGGCTGCTCCCAGACTGTGAAACTCCCTCCCAGGAAAAGCTAGACTGGCTCTGTCCTTGTTCTCTTTCTGCCAGCAGGCAAAGGCTGTTTTATTCCCACAGGCCTTTGCGAACTGTCTTTTTGTCTTTTTCTTTCTAATGAAAGGACTTTTAAGAGTGCTGTGCTGTTTTTATTATCTCTATTTCAATAGATTTGTGTTATATACTGTTTAAACTCTATTCTAGTTTAATTACTTTTTAAAGATTACCTTTTATATGATTTTAGCTATTTGTATTTTATCTGTCTAGCTTTAATTTGTGTAAGATGCCTTGGGTCCTGGTCTGGGGGGAAAGGTGGGATGATGATGATGATGATGATGGTGCCAGGTTAATAATAATAGTCCCAGGTTACGAGGACTACCGATGGATTTTTTTCCCCCCTGGAATCAAGGAACACGGAAATGAGTGTTAAACATGCTATATATCACATTAGTTTTCCAGAAGTGGCTTTTATGCCGTGTGAAAGCTCAAGCACAATGTGGGAATTAGCAGTTAGGCAAACTCAGGGGAAATGGAATTAACAGCTACATGAATGAAGCTGGACATGACCCAGCTCATTAGAAAGCCTGTTTTCAACACTTAATAATAATAATAATAATAATAATAATAATAATAATAATACTATTAATTTATTATTTACACCCCGCCCATCTGGCTGGGTTTCCCTAGCCACTCTGTGTGGCTCCCAACAGAACTAAAAGCACAATAAAACATCAGACATTAAAAACTTCCCTAAACAGGGCTGCCTTCACAAAACAACTCTTGCGCCCAGCTGGGAACGCTATGCAGGCTAAGGCTGTTATCCTATATAAGCATACTTGGGTGCATAAGCCCTTTTCAGCCCAGTTAAGACCAGTTTCTCAGGCTTAGGATCTGGCTTCCACAACAATGCAATGTGGAGTTGGGCAAATCTTGCTCCATTCAGCCTGCTGGATCAGGTTGCGAAACCAGTCCTGCAAGACGCTGCTGAAGTTTCACAGAAGGTTCTAATCTGAAGGTTGAGATCTTTCAAACAGTTGAACTACCAGAGATTATTTCCAAATAAACCTGTTGGTCCTGGGATGGAACCTTTTAATGCAAATTAAAGCCGGCTTGCAGACTTTACATGCCCAACCAAAAAAAAATACAGCAGAGGTGACATCTCAGCATGCAGAACTACAGTTCCTACGATTCTTTAATCGCCAGGACTATCACTGCAGATGGTGACAGCAGCCACGAAATTAAAAGGCACCTGCTTCTTGGGAGAAAAGCAATGACAAACCTAGACAGCATCTTAAAAAGCAGAGACATCACCTTGCCAACAAAGGTTCGTATAGTAAAAGCTATGGTTTTCCCAGTAGTGATATATGGAAGTGAGAGCTGGACCATAAAGAAGGCTGATCGCCGAAGAATTGATGCTTTTGAATTATGGTGCTGGAGGAGACTCTTGAGAGTCCCATGGACTGCAAGAAGATCAAACCTCTCCATTCTGAAGGAAATCAGCCCTGAGTGCTCACTGGAAGGACAGATCGTGAAGCTGAGGCTCCAATACTTTGGCCACCTCATGAGAAGAGAAGACTCCCTGGAAAAGACCCTGATGCTGGGAAAGATGGAGGGCACAAGGAGAAGGGGACGACAGAGGACTAGATGGTCAGACAGTGTTCTCGAAGCTACAAACATGAGTCTGACCAAACTGCGGGAGGCAGTGGAAGACAGGAGTGCCTGGCATGCTCTGGTCCATGGGGTCACGAAGAGTCGGATGCGACTAAACATTAAAGTGGTACAGTTGAGCTTTAAATATACAGCGTGAATGCGGCCTAGGTCTAGGGGTGAGGACCAGCTTCAAATCCCAGCCCACCGCTGGGCGACCTCAGGCCAATCGCTCTCAACCTAACCTTCCTTGCAAGGGTGTCGCAAGGAGGTGATGAACGAAATAAACACACTGACCGTTGGCAACAGCAAAAGTTGATAACACAAAACAAGCTCTGGGGGCAAAGGGCAGCATATAAGTGTAAGAAGATAAAATAGTTTGACATGGGAGAGTGACAACCAGCGCTCAGTTCTAGGAAGGGCAAAGTCAGGCGATTCCTTGCAAGAAAATGATACAGTGCCCTGGCCCATCTCTGCAAACAGAAGAATTAAGCCACCTTCCTCCAAACTGGTGCTGTTGAAATGCTACAACTCCCATCACCCTCCACCAGCGCTGCCATGCATTTTAACAAACTAATAACATCTATTTCAAAAAGCAAAAGAAGATTCTTAAAAAACGGACAGACAAAACTAGTTTGCTTAGAATGGATTTCCAGTGAGTTCAACAGAACTTGCATGCCTAGGATCCCAAGATTCACAGTGGCTACTCAGAAGTAAGTCCTGCTGAATGCCATGGGTTCCTGCTCCGCTTGAGTTAAGACTGCATGATTCTAAAACAGGACTACCCGGCTTCTGAAATGCTTTCTCTGGAGTAAGCCCCAACTAAGTTCAATGGGACTTGCTTCCTAAGAAATTAAGTTTTAAGGTAATAGGCGGCTGTTCCTGGGCAGCCACCTGACTGAATGCTTACTCGGGAGTAAGCCCCGCAGACTTAAATAGGTATTTCTCCGCAGCAAATGCAGTTTCCGGGGATTGGATCCAATGTCAGCCCTACTCAGAGTAGACCTATTGAAGTGAATGGACATCACTAACTTAGTTTCGTTCATTCCAACGGGTCTCCTTCAAGTAGAACTTAGTTGAACCGCAACAGTTGTTTCCAGAACACGTTTACTCGGGAGTAAATCCCATTGAGTGGGGTTCTTACTCCCGAGTAAAAGCATGCTGAGGTTCGCAGCCCACGCACCTGGAGACGGCTTTCGTGAGCACCGGGTAGAGGCGCAGCAGGAGCAAGTAGCGCGCTAGCAGCTTCTGGGGCAGCGGCCCCGATTCGGGCTTGGAAAGCGCCGGAGACATCGCGCAGACGAGCCGGACGGAGGAGCAAAGAAAGAAGCGCTCCGGGAGGTCCACTGCGCATGCGCTTCAGCGGCTGCCACCGAGAAGCTGGGCTAGCCACGCCCATTCAGCGGTATCTGCCCCCGAAATGAGCCAATCAGAGGGGAGAGGGCGGGCATTACGACACAATAAGTGGGCGTGGCGTAGAAAGCAGGCGAAACAGTCACACACAAGAGTCCTAAACTTTTGCGCCTGGGAGGGGGCGGAGCCGGACGCGAATGTGGGCTGGACTGTTAGCTGAGGCGAAAAAAATTATCCAATGAAAAGAGGGATAAGGAGCCGGGTGGTGTGCGTAGGGGAGGAGCTAGCCCTGCTTGTGAGGAGACTTTGACAGCAAGCGGGAAGGCAGAGCCACTTCTTTCTTTCTTTTCTCCTCAGGGTTGATTCCTCTTCTCCTACTGGCTGCGGGAGGATAGGGGCGGTCCCACTGGCGGAACCATGATTGGCGGCGGCTCTCGGATGACAGCGGGTCGCGCGCTTGTTTGCTCGCTCGCGGGAACGGGGAATCTCGCGCGGTTTCTGAGAGCGCGCGAAACTCAGTCTGGCAGGGATGGCGTATTGGAGAGGCGGCGGGCGGCGTCGCCGGTGGGGAACGGAGGCCCCCGCAGAAGGCGGCGAGGGAGAGGCGCCGCCGCGGTGAGGAAAGGGGGGTGGAGGGGCCCCCTCAGAACATGTACAGAGTGTCATTTGGCAGGAATTGGGGCTTTTATGGGCGGGTGGGGAGCACCTGAGCATGTGCAGAGTGCGTTCGCCGCAAGTGCAGGGTTGCCCCTGAACTTGTGCAGAGTGCATTTCTTCCGAATCCGTTGGGGAAGGGATTGGCATTTGTGGATCCTCTGTACATGTGCAGAGTGCATTCACGGTCACAGGAACCCGGATATACTCATAGTGTCTTTCTTGGGAAAGGGATTGGAATTTGTTTAATACTGTAACATGGAAAATAACTGCCCTGAGACCTCCGGGTACAGGGCGGTATATAAATTCAATTAATAATAATAATAATAATAATAATAATAAAATTCCCCAGAGTGACAGGGGAAACCTAGCCAGATGGGCAGGGTATAAATACATTTTTTATTTTATTTACACCCCACCCATCTGACTCGGTTTCCCAGCCACTCTGGGCAGCTCCCAACAGAGTATTAAAAACAAAATAAAACGTCAAACTTTAAAAACTTCCCTAAACAAGGCTGCCTTCAGATATCTTCTAAAAGTCAGATAGTTGTTTATTTCTGATAGTTGTTTATTTCAGATAGTTGACATCTGATGGGAGGGCGTTTCACAGGGTGGGTGCCACTACCGAGAAGGCCCTCTGCCTGGTTCCCTGTAACCTCATAATGATAATAATCTGGGTATATGAACCTGAAAATGTATCCCAGATTGGATCTCCTTAACTACTAGAAGGAGCTATAGGCCAGAACCTTTTCCATAGTGCCTCACTCCCATCGATCCCAAGTGGGATCAGACAAGCCCCATTGCACGCTAATTTAATTAATTTCTGTATATTATTATTATATTTCTATACTGCCCTTCATCCGATGATCCCAGAGTGGTTTTCAATATAAAAACACAAAGATGCATAACGTAGTTACAAAACAAACCAATAAACCCCCACATACATTTTAAAGGGCCATATACTGTATTATTTAATTAGCCAAAGGCCTAGGAGAACAGGAATGTTTTTACCTTAAACAAGATTTTTATGGGCTTTGGGAATAATTAAAACATGCAAGGTGGGCGTTATTTTTAAGCCCCCCCCCCCCCGTTTATTTTGTAGTATGTTACTGTATAACTTGGTGAGAAATGGATATTTTAAATGTTTAATTATTTGCTGTATCTTTAATGGGTTTGTGCTGTATATGGCTGCAAACTGCCTTGGAAGGCATTTTTGCCTAAAATGTGGTTTTAAAAGTCTATTAACTAAATAAAATAATGTCAAAGAGCACCTGCCATTTTTGTCAACAAATGAAGGCGTCTCGGATGCCTGCAAAGGGTTTTTCCTATAGTACAGTGGTGCCCCGCAAGACGAATGCCTCGCAAGACGGAAAACTCGCTAGACAAAAGAGTTTTCCGTTTTGAAGGTGCTTCGCAAAACGAATCTCCTATGGGCTTGCTTCGCAAGACGAAAATGTCTTGCGAGTTCCTGCGGGGTTTTTTTTCCTCCCCCCCCCCTTTTTCTAAGCCGCTAAGCCGCTTATCAGCTGATCCGATAAGCCGCTAAAAGCCACTAATAGCGCTAATCCGCTATTCCATCAATGGGCTTGCTTCGCAAGACGAAAAAACCGCTAGACGAAGAGAATCACAGAACGGATTCTTTTCGTCTTGCGAGGCACCACTGTACCTAGAGTTGAAGTAAACACCAGCCTGTAAAATAAACACACACAAAAGTGTGTACAGAGAACATGTACAGATTGAATTTCCCTCACCCTTGAAATTTTTCGGCTCTTGGTCCTACAACCTGTTTTTTGTTGCCATGGGTGATCAGTTTTTACTTTTCATTAAATGTATTTATTTGAAGCATTTTGTGTCTTGCTTTATCTGAAAATCAGTATCTTGCTTTATGTGAAAATCAGTAATAAGGTAAATTAAGTAAGCGTGAGTAATTCCCACGCCAATTTTACATTATAAAATACAGTTATTTATGCTAGTTGGAGAATAAAGTATTTTTATCTCCAACCACTAGTAAATCTATTTGCTTCTAGCTTATAGGGTATTCAAACATATTTTTGCAGCCTTTAGGACTAGAAGCCTGTTTTTCCTTTTTTTATTTGAAAGTTGAGTCATGGGGAACCCACTTATGTCCCTGGCTACAACCACTTCGGTAAGCTGTGTAGCAAAAGTTTTTTTTCTTTTCACTGTTCTCAGTGTTTGCTCCAGCTTCTGTTTTATGTGGTGCTGGTGTTTCTTCCCTTCTCTTGCCACAGGGATGATAGCGCCTCGTTTTCTGCCCTCAAGCGTTTGGAGCGCACCCAGTGGACTGACAAGATCGATGCGCAATTCGGGTTTGAGAGGATGAAAGAACCAGGCGAAAGGACAGGATGGTTGATCAACATGCACCCTGTGGGTACCGGCACGTTTTCCTTTAGCATCTCATGTGTAAAGCTCATACGTGATTGTTTTGCTAAAGAGCCTGTGTGCAGCAGCAGCAGCAGCAGCTAGAGTATTGGGCTAGGACCTGAGAGACCAGGGTTCAAATGCCCTCTCGGCTGTTCTGGTGATAAAAGGGGACAGGGAGAGCCATAGATGCCACCTTGAGTTCCTTGTAAGAAATGAAATAACAATAGCATGCTTAAATTAGTTTATTTCTGTGGTTGCCATGGAGGGAGGTGTGAGAAATTGAGTTAAGAGCAGGCCATTCCAAAGACGGCGTAATTGGAAGGTTCAGTATGGAGAATGAATGTTGTCTGTAGTTGGCTAAGATAGGGACAGAAAATGACATTTGATTTTACTGCCCCAGTTGAAAAATCTACTAATAAGGTTCATTGCATGACTATGCTTAGCCCCACTCACTTGTCCTGTCAGGGTGACATTACAGTAATACACTGTATGATGCAACAAACCCCAGATTGCCCTTAATGTTACTCAAGAATTTCTCAATGTCAACCTAAACAGCCTGGAGCCTTCATTTCACCACACAGGCAGCTTAGTACTTCACACAATTAAAGTTTTATACGGCTTATCCGTGGTTACTTTTCCTCCATTCTTTCCAGGCGTGGCCCGCAATTTAAAGCTTCATGTCTGAGCACCCTTTTTTTCCCCTCCAGACTTTTCCCCATGAAAACTCGCTCATTAAAGCTCAATCAGAGCAAATGTTAAATTCATGGAAAACGTGAATTGATGTTTCCTCTGATTGAACTTTAAAGAGTGGGTTTTCGCAGGGAAAGTTCAGGGCAAATGAAAACACTTAGACATAGAGCGGAGCAAAAGGTAAGTGTGAATAAACTCATGGCTGATGTAACTCTTCGCTTAAATTGAGTCCTGAAACGATATAAAGGGACAACAACATGAAATTAAAATGAAAATTTCTTTTTCAAGAAACAATGTGATTCCAGGACACTGAGAATCCTGCTCCAAGGTAAAACATTGCTATTATTGGTAGTCGCAGATTAGTACAAGTAAGGAGTCGGACAACAATATAGACGTAAAATGAAGAGTCCTATGTTGAGGAAATGGCATTGTCTGTCTGTTTGATTGATCTTGCTGCCCTTGTCTGATTTAGACGGAGGTGTTAGATGAGGATAAACGTTTGGTCAGCGCTGTGGATTACTATTTCATTCAGGAGGATGGAAGCAGGTTTAAGGTGAGTCCAACAGAGCAGTGTGAGACCAATTAATGGCAGACCAATTAAGAGCCTACTGGAAATTTGAGGAGGGAGCAGCGTGGGGAGGTGGTGGGACATTTTAACGTACGCCAAATCAAGCTTCTTGCCTCCCTATCAATGTGGGAGTCTGCAGAGCAGTGGTTTTCATACTATGTCTTCGTGAGCCCAGAACCCAGAGAGTGATCTAATTTGGCCTATTTATTTAACTTCTATTTGTAAACAAAGCTAAGCTGTTAACTGAGCCTGATGTTGTACTTACAGAAAAGTTAAGCACCGGAAAACTTTTCAGTACATTTTCCTCCCTGCTTTCGTAATGTATGGTTGCGTGGGGCTCACTATTTTTTGCTTGTTTCCTAGGTGGCACTGCCCTACAGGCCATACTTCTACATTGCAACCCAAAAGGTTAGTATAGACATCCCAGAGACTTGTAATGAAATTGCAACCCTTGAATGAACCCTTCCACCATTTGAAATGCTTTAGCTGTAAGCATGCCATACAAGGAAGGATGAGGCAGGCTAAAAAGCTCTGATTTCATGGCCACTATGCTTGGTTTGTGATTTAACACTGAAGGGGTTCCTTGGAAATGAAGGGCTCTCAATGAGAAGCTTATCTGCTGGTGAGCCTCTGAGCCCAATTCAAGGGCTCATACTAGCATATAAGGCCCTAAATGGGTTGTGACCCAAATACCTAAAAATATCCCAATATCAACAATCTTGTTGGGTAGGTGAGGCCTTGTTGCTGGTGTCATCACCGGGGGCTGCCTAGCTGGCGTTAACACATGACAGGGCCTTCTTGGTGGTAGTTCCCCATTTGAGGAATGCCCTTCCTGCTGAAATGTGTCTGTCTCCCTTGTTATTGACGTCCAGGAGGAGATTAAAAACATCCATGCCCCCCCCCCCGGGTATTTGATGGCTGAAACGCACTGTTCCTGGCAGCCCTAAGATAACTGGCTGAAAGCATGTTTTTAAACCGTTAAAAGAAATAAAGAATGTGGATGTGTTTGCTCTTTCAGGAGGACTGCTAGGGTATAAATGAAATAAGTAATAATAATCAGCAATGGGTGTCTTCTCTGAAGCTTGCCGCGCACTACTGCAATGTCCAATTGCAGGAGATTGTTGGGCACATTTTAGTTGCATTTTCAGATCAACAGGGAGGCCCAGCAAGGCAAAGCTTCCCACTTGATTTGAGTGGACCTCTTCCATTGGCCTAAATTCCTCCACAGTGTACAAGGCTGACCTTTGACACCTGGTAGACAGATATAGGATCCCCTCCAGTCTTCTAGCAGTGAATTGTTTTAACTGATTCTGATGCTCTAATTCTGGGACCTTATGGTGAAGGTAGGGTAAAAAAATCCAGCTTATAATAATCATTTAGACTATACTACGTGGCAACTGTTCCCTTAGGATAGAGCACGTGGAAATAATTATGATTGTGTGGGGTTTGGGCCTGTGGCCTCTCTTCTTAGCATCGCTGAAGCCTGGTTGTCTCTTCAGGGTTGTGACCGAGAAGTGTCGTCCTTCCTTTCCAAGAAGTTCCAGGGCAAAATAGCAAAACTGGACACTGTACCCAAAGAGGACTTGGACCTGGTGAGAAATGCCTTTGCTGATACGGCTGTAAATGTTTTAGTTGCCCAAGCATTTAGGAAAGGAGGGGTGAACTGATGGGGTATGCGGAGATGGCAAAACTGATGGGGAAGATCCGAAACCAGGAAGATGCAAGCATTTTCTAAAGACTGGAGTAAATACGTAATTTATTGAAATATGTAATTTACCCCTGTAAACAGGGATGTAATGACACTTGTAATGTGGAATTATTTATGATAATTGTGGTTATATAACAAATGGATACATGGAACCCATGGAGGGAGGGAAGGAGGTCCGAAGGTTCAAAAGAACCTTGTATTTTAATGCTTGAAACGGTTATGTTTTATACATATAAAATTATTAAAAACTCAATAAAAAATTATTGGGGGGGAGAGGAGAGGAGGGGTGAAGGGGTTCCAAAAATCGGTGGTCTACAAGCTTCCCCTTTCTAAGTGTGACTCCAACATTGTGCTGACATCGCTCAGCACCAGGCAAATAGTTCTTCGTTTCCCCCTTTTTTTCTTTGCTATTTGTACATCACCTTGAAATTTGTGTGTATGTAAGACAATTAATTGGGACGCGGGTGGCGCTGTGGGTAAAAGCCTCAGTGCCTAGGACTTGCCGATCGAAAGGTCGGCGGTTCGAATTCCCGTGGCGGGGTGCGCTCCCGTTGCTCGGTCCCAGCGTCTGCCAACCTAACAGTTCGAAAGCACCCCCGGGTGCAAGTAGATAAATAGGGACTGCTTACTGGCGGGAAGGTAAACGGCGTTTCCGTGTGCTGCGCTGGCTCGCCAGATGCAGCTTTGTCACGCTGGCCACGTGACCCGGAAGTGTCTCCGGACAGCGCTGTCCCCCGGCCTCTTAAGTGAGATGGGCACACAACCCTAGAGTCGGACACGACTGGCCCGTACGGGCAGGGGTACCTTTACCTTTAAGACAATTAATTAATGGTAATCACCCCTCTAGTCTTCAGTTGGTATTATTTTGCTTCATCTTTACTTCCTCCCCCCACTAGCCCACACACATCTCTTAAATGAATTCTTCTTTAAAGCTTGCCTTCTTTTAATGCTCTCTCTCTCTTTTCCTTTCAGCCAAATCACCTGGTCGGCCTGAAGCGGACCTACCTCAAGCTTTCTTTCAACACGGTGGATGACCTGGTAAAGGTGCGCAAGGAGATCACACCTGCTGTGAAGAAAAACAGGGAACGGGACCAAGCGATGGACACTTACACCGCTATGCTGACGAGGTAGAGGAGCTGCCTTAGGCCCACTGTCATTTCCATTTGGACTGAGTAGAAAAGACCCATTTGAGCTGTCCTGCGGTGATGGAGAACCTCCATACTGTGGGCCAGATTGTGCCCGCCAGGTCTCCCCATTTGGCCCGCCAAACTGCTTTGGCCAAAGCATACCCACATGCCTTACATCTGAGGTCCTATATGACATCAGTAATGGAGCGGATAAAGACATGCCTGGTCCAAAAGGGGCTTTGCAGGCACTGCTGATCACTGGGGCTTCTAAAGTTTTGTGCCTTTGCTGGCATGGTTTGACTTCATTGCATGGGTAAATGCAGGTAGACTGACATCATTGTGATGACTTGTGGTAGACAGGTGGGGGAGACAAGGCCCACCGTGAACAGATGCAGTTCCCTGTGAAAAAAATATTTGATTTTAAATAAAATAAACAAAATACAAACAATTCAAAGTCAAAATACCAAGATTACTCTGAATCTTCTGACTCCCCCCCCCCATCCTTTCCATGGGTCCTAATGATAATTCTTACAACTGGATATCAATATTTAGAAGAGTTTGGATTTGATATCCCACTTTATCACTACCCGAAGGAGTCTCAAAGCGACTAACCATCTCGTTTCCCTTCCTCCCCCGCTACAAATACTCTGTGAGGTGAGTGAGGCTGAGAGATTTCAGAGAAGTGTGACTAGCCCAAAGTCACCCAGCAGCTGCATGTGGAAGAGCAGGGAAGCGAACCCAGTTCACCAGATTATGAGTCTACCGCTCTTAACCACTACACCACACTGGCTCTCTGTGAAAAAAATTATCCAAATTTTTATCGTCCTAAATTACCCATACTTTCTGTTACTTTACAAGTGTGGTTAAAATCCTGCTAATGTTTTAACCTGCTTACAGTGGTCTCATATGTAAATTATAAACTTTTCCCATTCCTTGCTAAATTTCTTGTCTGCTTGATTTCTGAGCTTCCCAGTTAATTTTGCCATTTCGGCATAATCCATCAACTTGGTTTGCCATTCTTCTCTAGTCAGGGTTGTTTCTTCCTTCCATCTCTGGGCTACGGACAGATGCAGTTCCCTATCCCTGCTCTATTGCTTCCTCCTCACAGAGTTTCTGGCTTATTAGAAATGAGGTGTGTGTGTTTGGACTTGCAAGGGATTATCCTGGTGCAACCCAGACAGGTGATCTGCTGCCCTAGTTACTAGTCCATGAGCTGGGAGTGTCCCCAGCAAGCCTCAAACATTTCTTCCAAGCTCTGCCCAGACTCGTTGCTGCCAAGCCAATAGGGCTGCTTTCCTCTGATGATCTCTCATCCTTCGGCTCTCCCATCAAGCAAGCCACAAAGCTTACAGAGCCAAACATCTGGAGGCTCCATAAAGAAGATTTCTGCATCCAAGTGGGAGACTGGAAGAACCAGATCATGGGCCTTAAGTGTGGTTTATGCACATTTCTGAGTGATGGGGAAAGAAGCCCCAGAGAGTCGGCTCCTGCACTGCTGCAACTATCAATAGTAGTAATCATCATCATAATTATACCGCTGATATGCCAAAATGGCTTCTAAGCCATTTACAGTTGCAGAACAATACTTCACTTGCCTGTCAATCCTGTGTGCAGGTAGTCCTGATAATCTAAACCAGCTCCTTCTCCTTTGCAGTGCCCTTGTTGGGAACAGCCTGTCCAGCAAGGAGGAGGCTCCCTCCAAGAAGACCGCTGACCAGATGGACAACATAGTGGACATGCGGGAGTACGACGTCCCCTACCACATCCGCCTGTCGATTGATCTGAAGATCCACGTGGTGAGCGGCAACTAGGGGAGACCTGCCTTCTTTCCTACCTTGATTCCCGAACAGCTAGATACAAAAGCATTGTGCCAAAAGTTCTAAAAATGCATTTCCAGATTTTTAATTGTGGTGGGTAGGGGTTGAGCCTTTGCTACTGGCCGTGGACCCTACCTTGGCGTGACTCTCCCGGTCCCTCTCCTCCCATGACAGGCTCACTGGTACAATGTCCGCTACCGAGGCAGCAGCTTCCCTCCTGAAATCACCCGCCGAGACGACCTGGTTGAACGGCCAGTGAGTATTCCTGTGGGGCAGAGCTCCTGTCTCAGCATCTGTGTGTGTGTGTTTCCTTCAATTGCCAGCTTTGTTTTGGTTTTTTATGCTGCATCTGTCACCAATAGCCAAATGTCTTCAGGATTCCTGGGTGCTGTGTGAGTCTACAGCCTGGGTGGGGAACCTGAGGCCTAGGGCTGTAATGAGGCCCTCCCTAGTTTATCTGTTTTGCCCCTCAGGACTCTCCACGGGCCACACCTCTGGCCCTACCCGCTGTTAGCATTTGGCCCTCAGAAAGTTACCCACAAAGGCATGTGGCCCTCAAGCTGGAAAAAACTGCCAGTCCCGGGCTCTTCTTCTTTGGCAATCACTCGTAGCCGAGTAAGATTGTCTTCCATAAACACGGTTTTAACAGCGAGTCCGCAAGTGACTCTGGAGGCCAATTCTGGATCCACACGTCCTTCCACAGTGGGGAGGGACATAGGTTTCTGGGCAGGAGTTGATCACAGTGAGGGTTTGCCAAGCGTGCCTTCCTCTTAGTTCGTTTCTTCCTTTCGTCCTGAGTTTGAGCGTCTTCAAAGTCTATTACACCTTTGATAAAGGCTGTTCTCCAACTGGAGCACTCACAGGCCAGTGTTTCCCAATTTTCAGTGTTTATACTACATTTTTTTTAGATTTGCCTTGGGAGAGTCTTTAAACCTCTTTTGTTGCCCACCAGCATTACATTTTCCATTTTAAAGTTTGGAATAGAGTAGTTGCTTTGGAAGACGATAATCATGCATCTGAACAACATGACCAGTCCAATGAAGTTGATGTTGAAGAATCATTGCTTTGACACTGGTGATCTTTGCTTCTTCCAGTACACTGGCATTAGTTCAGCTGTCTTCCCAAGTGATATGTAAAAAAATTCAGAGACACCGTTGATGGAATCTTTCAAGGAGTTGGAGATGGGGTTGATAAGTGGTCCAGGCTCTACGCATCCCAAAGCCTGTGGGCCCAAATGTCTCTAGCGCCTCTAGCATGGGCCAGGTGCACTTGCAGGAAGTGGATTTTGCAGATCAAGGGTGGAGAACCTGTGGCCTTCCAGCTGCTTGTTGGACTACAACTCCCATTATCCCTCTTGGCCACGCTAGCTAAGGATGATGGAAGCTGGAGTCCAACAAGATCTGGAGGGCCAGAGGTTCCTGCATCCCTCTTGTTGATGAATAGATGTTATTGATGTATTGCCCTGAGTGGAGCCCAGCATCTGGCAGTGACTTGGAAATTCCAATTCTTCCTAGGATCCTGTCGTCCTGGCCTTTGACATCGAGACCACCAAACTCCCTTTAAAGTTTCCTGATGCAGAAACGGACCAGATCATGATGATCTCCTACATGATTGATGGCCAGGTAAATCAGGGCAGCTGCCTCAATGACTAGAGAGGTTGCAGAACAAGCCAGAATAAATACCCCCCTTAAGCCATAGAAATGGAAGAGTTTGGAACAGCAGGCGGCCCTGAACTTCTGGCCCCCAATTGAAGCATAGAACAGGAGGTGGATTGGGTAGGTGCTTGTGGTGGGGTGGAGAGAGAGTCTACCCTGGGTTTTGTTTTCATAGTAAGGATTTCCTACTCTGTAACATCTTAGTGAGAACTGATAAGGTAACGTCGGTTTACTCTTTGTTCCTTCAGTTAAGCAAAATTTCCCTTTCGCTTCTTTCTTCCCAGGGTTACTTGATCACAAACAGAGAGATCGTTTCAGAGGATATTGAAGATTTTGAGTTTACTCCCAAACCGGAGTATGAGGGGCCTTTCTGTGTCTTTAATGAACCAGATGAGGTAGGTAGGCTTAATTTTGAAGGCCAGTTTCCCCTTAAAATCACAATACAGTGAAATCGCGGAATTCCATTGGAGTCGGAGGGTTTTGGCCACACGTTGCAGGTCCCGTTTGTTACCTTTAGCGACATGAGTGTGTTCTGCATAGCCTTCGTTTTGCTTGTAAGCCTGAAGGCAAAGACTATCTTGTTTTGTGTGTAAACCACTCAGGGAGCCCTTTTCTTCTTCTCTTGGCAGAAGAGCAGGGTACACAAATGCTGTAAATAAATATAGAAAAGGGGGGTTCTATATATACTGCTCCCTGGTCTCCCCATCCCATTATTTTACTCTCTCTGATCACCAGACTACATAATTTGGAAATTTGAACAAACCACCATGCAGATAAATGCACCTTTCCCAATGGTTGCAGAATGTGAGAGGTGGCGTTTGGTGGACACACATGGTACCTTTGGTTCCCTGGCAGAAAAGCTGGTCATCATAAGAACCTAGCAGGAGAGGGGATTATTGGTTTGTTGTTGTTCATATTTTTACTAGGTATTTTGTGATTTTTATATTGTAATTTTATGTTGTGAACTGCCCTATGAGCTACAGATGAAGGGAAGTATGCACATCTAATTAACAACAACAACAAGCATCTGGACCATTGACAATAAATGACCTTTTAAATTTGTTTTGCCTCCTCTTGTTTTAAAATCAGGCCCACCTCATCCAGAGGTGGTTTGAACATGTTCAGGAGACCAAGCCAACCATCATGGTGACATACAACGGAGACTTCTTTGACTGGTAAGCATTGAGCGAACTCGGTTCTTGAGCCTTGTGGGTGTCCAGCTTTTTAAATGTTTAAAAATTATATTGGGTTATTTTCATTTTAATGGGGAAACCATGCTTTACCTTCTGGGGAACCGAGCTGGCCAGCAAACTTGCTTGCTAACCTGCCCTCCCCCTGCAATGACCAGCTGCAGGAATTTTTTGTTGCAATGCCTAAATAGTGAGATCTGTAGAAGCTCCCTGGCTTATTTTGCTTTATCTGTCTCCAGGCCCTTTGTGGAAACCAGAGCAGCAGCTCACGGGATGAATATGCAGCAGGAGATCGGATTCCAAAAGGACAGCCAGGGGGAATACAAAGCTCCTTCGTGCATCCACATGGATTGTCTCAGGTACATGATGCCTAGCCCTGCTCACCAATCTCTTTCTTGGGGCTTAGTCTGATGGAGGTGGGAAAGGGACCAGCCTTCATGGCACACCCAGAGAAAACAATTTGTATTTGGCACCTCGCTGCACCATGCTTTTGACTGTTGCCCCATCCGCACTCTATATTTAAAGTGATGTCATGCCACTTCGAAGAACCTTTGCCTTCTTCGAAGAACCTCCTCCAAAGAATCCTGGGGAAAGCAATTTGCTAAGAGTGCTGCTGTTCCCCTTTTGGGGTCTTCCATTTGTCACTCAGTAGTTCCTGACAGAGTCAGGAAGGATGGCAACACTGTATATGTTTTTCCCCCACTGTCCGGCAGTTAATATCGCATGACCGTCCCTCATTTCTGATTAACATGCGTACAAAAGCAAAGGATGCTTCATTGCTACACTTGTACCCTTTGTCTGGGGGACGCGGGTGGCGCTGTGGGTTAAACCACAAAGCCTAGGACTTGCCAATCAGAAGGTCGGCGGTTCGAAGCCCCACGACAGGGTTAGCTCCCGTTGCTCGGTCCCTGCTCCTGCCAACCTAGCAGTTCGAAAGCATGTCAAAGTGCAAGTAGATAAATAGGTACCGCTCCGGCGGGAAGGTACAAGGCGTTTCCGTGCGCTGCTCTGGTTCGCCAGATGCGGCTTAGTCATGCTGGCCACATGACCCGGAAGCTGTATGCTGTCTCCCTCGGCCAATAAAGTGAGATGAGCGTCTCAACCCCAGAGTCGGCCACGACTGGACCTAATGGTCAGGGGTCCCTGTCCCTTTACCCTTTGTCTAATGCTGATCTGCCCAGAACAGTACGGATCACATTAGACACAATCCTTTCTATTTCGTGAGTTGTCTTCTCCTTTTGTTTTCCTTTGGCTGGGGTGCGTCAGGGAGAAAACAGGATCCAAGTGCTTCAGTTGTACTTTTTCAATAAATAAATAATACTCTTTGAAAAGAAGCCTCTACCATTTCATTTGACACAATCCCAACTAGACATCATGTTGTTAAGATACAGCTTTAAGCAGCCATGGCTACACACACACACACACACACAAACCCTGGGAACGGTAGTTTGTTAAGCTTAGCAGATCCTATTCCCCTCAGAGCTTCAGTTCCCAGAGTGGTTTAACAACCAGTCCCTCTACGCAGGGAACTTTTCACATCAGACAGGGTCACAGTAAGGTGTAACGAACTATCAACATGCCCAAGAAGCACCTACAGCAAACAAAAAGCATGCCAAGGTTCTTCAGACATTTCAGTTGGAGCAGGACAGAAGGTTCCTTGGATATATAGGAAGTGGCCCTAGCCTTTGACTTGTATTCCAAAGTAAGCTTATGTTGACTTTGTCTCATAATACTTCTGCCCTGCTCCTTGTAAACTGGGCTGCCTCTCCCGATTCAGCAACCAGTGCTGTGGCTTCTGTTGGCAGGTGGGTTAAGAGAGACAGTTACCTCCCAGTGGGAAGCCATAACTTGAAAGCGGCAGCCAAAGCGAAGCTGGGCTACGACCCCGTGGAGCTGGATCCTGAAGAGATGTGCCGGATGGCTACTGAGGAACCTCAGGTACTTCGGTTACCCCTGTGCGATTCTGTCGTGTGTTTTCAACTGGGATCGGCCATGGCGGATTCCCAACAATTAACGGCAGAGGGAAAAGAGAAGGGGTACTGGAAGGAGTTCCCTTGGCCTGCTGTGCCCCTATGAGGCCCTGGCCAGAATTCACCCTCCAACATCCAGGAGGATTGGATAACATGTATAGGTATTGTGCAGCTGTGGTTGCAAATGTAACATTTGATGCAGTGCACTCTGGCATCCCTGCAGAATCTAGAACAATTCAGCTTTCGCTGTAAAATAAAGTGCTAATAGTTTGACAACCAGAGAGAGAGAGAGAGAGAGAAATTTCTGCTGTAGACTTAGGAATTGGAGAAGCTCTAAGGGAGGTTTCTGATGTTCAAGGCTTGCTCTCAATTCCAGCCCCATCTGCCTTTGTGCATGTGATACTCCAGAGCAATTTAGAGGGTTTATGTGCTCCACACAGAGAATCATGGCTTTCTAGGTGCAGAATGATAGATCTTTACATTTAGGGAGCTATTCCTTTAGGGCAATCTTCTCTCCACAATCAGTTTTTGTTACGTGGTAGAATGTCAAGTGCCTCTAAATGATTAAACCACCATCAGCCAACATGCATTGCACAGGCCAGCAAGGGATAGTTGGGCATCTGGACAAGCACCTAGAGGCCTGGCTAGGGCATAGCCGTGTAGCTTGCCTGTCTCTCTTGACATTCTGCTCCCTGGCTTTCTAGGCTAAAGGCAAGATCACACCAAGAGCTAGAAAAGCTGTCAATGGAGTGTAGCCACTGTATCGTAATTTGAACTTGATTTGTGACTCACTGGCCCAAAAGCTTGATCACCAGTGGATACAGCTTCTTAAAAGGATAGTAATAATTGTGCTATCAAATTGGCTTTCAGCACAGACCATTTTCCATTGTTGCTGTTTTTTTAATTGTTAACTTTTACATGCAGCCAATGATCCTTTTTTCAGTCAGCACTCCCCATATAAATCAAGCTGCTTAAATGAATATTTGCATGTAAGCAACATGCAGACCTTTTCCTTGCTTGGGGAGGAGGCCGCATTGAACTTACAGCGCCTGCTGATGTTCTCCCTGCGCTCGGATGGCAAGTTGCAAAATGCTTCCATGCTGCTTCCTTCTTTCCTCCAGACTCTGGCCACCTATTCAGTGTCCGACGCTGTTGCTACTTATTACATGTACATGAAATACGTCCACCCTTTCATCTTCGCTTTGTGCACCATCATCCCCATGGAGCCCGATGAAGTGAGTAGAGTGGAGCCCAAGGCTCAGTTGCTTCCTTATTTTGTAAAATTTAAACACCAGTTGATTGTTTTTTTTAAAAAAAAAACAACCAAAGCAGTTTGCAAAGAGAATAAAACAATAAAATTATTGACAAAACAGAAGAGGGCCTTCTCGGTAGTGGCGCCCGCCCATCAGATGTCAAGGAAATAAACAACTATCTGACTTTTAGAAGACATCTGAAGGCAGCCCTGTTTAGGGAAGTGTTTAAAGTCTGATGTTTTATTGTGCTTTTAATTCTGTTGGGAGCCACCCAGAGTGGCTGGGGAAACCCAGGCAGAGGGGCGGGATATAAATAATAAATTGTTGTTGTTGTTTATTATAGTAAAAAAAAAAATCTTTAAAACGCTTATCAGATAAAATCAGCAATAAGCTACAAACAGATTAAGAGATACACCAACATTCTACATGTCCGAGAAAGCTTGTCTGCACAAAAATGTATTTGGTAATCACCAAAAAGAGTACAGTGAAGGTCTCAGTACTAATGTAGATTATCTCACTATAAGTGGCCCCTTGGTTGTTCCAAGATTCCACTGTCAGACAGATGTTTTTTAGTCTTTCAGGTTGGCCTAGGCAATATATCAAAATATCGCCCAGGATCGGTATGAGGAACAGCCCACGATGTCAGCTTCACTCAGCGGTGTATTGTGTGTGAAATCGCCACCCCTTCCAAGTCCCTCTGCTAGCAGCATCTGCTAGAGTTCCTTCCAGCAGCGCTGCTAGCAGAGGGGACTCAGGAACGGTGGCGGTTTCACACACAATACACCGCTAAGTGAAACTGCCATCACACTGCCCCTCATACGATGCAGAGGGAGAAACAAGCTGTGTCGGCGAGGCACCAATACAGCTTTTTCTTCCTCTGCATCTTTGAACTGCTCAACTGAGGAGTGTACAGCTGCCCTTACCTCAGCTGAACAGTTAAAGGCGCCTCCAGCCCAGCGCTGGCTCCCGTGAGCTCTGTGAAACTGCTCAGCTAAGGGGAGCGTGGTTGGCACTCCCTGCAGCGAGCAGTTAAAGGAGCCCTGAGGCTCTGCCCACTCGCCCATGAGTGGCAGGAGCACTGGAGCTGACTCAGATGCAGAGCAGGAACCTTCCCGATCCCCAGCTGAGCTGCGCAAACAAGCTGCGTTGTCCGAGCCCATGAGGGCCTGGGTGAAACCACCTCGGTTCCTGAGGAGAGAGCTGGGGCAGTTTCACCAGAGGCCGATGCAGCTTGTTTTTTCAACATCGTGGTACAGTGGTAAGAACTTAATTTGTTCTGGACGTCCATTCTTAACCTGAAACTGTCCTTAACCTGAGGTACCACTTTAGCTAATGGGGCCTCCTGCTGCCGCTGCCACGCAATTTCTGTTCTCATTCTGAAGCAAAGTTCTTGACCCGAGGTACTATTTCTGGGTTAGTGGAGTCTGTAACCTGAAGCATCTGTAACCCGAGGTACCACTGGATATCGCCAAATCGATATCTTTGGCTGGCGATACACCACAATGTTTAAAAGCTGTTATCACCCAGCCCTACTTTCAGGTACCTGAAAGCTCTCTGGCTTGATTTCCCCCCTCCCCTGCGAGACAGCAAATTCCCCCTCTCTAAGTTCCCTTTTGCCACCAGCCCTCATCTCTCTCTCTCCCTGCAGGTGCTGCGAAAGGGCTCAGGGACTCTGTGCGAGGCACTGCTGATGGTCCAGGCCTATCACGCCAACATCATCTTCCCCAACAAGCAAGAGCAGGAGTTCAACAAGCTCACCGAGGATGGGCATGTGCTGGACTCGGAGACCTACGTCGGGGGGCATGTGGAGGCCCTGGAGTCGGGGGTCTTTCGCAGTGACATCCCCTGCCGCTTCAAGATGGTACGAGTCCCGACCTGGAAGGAGACTTCTTGAAAGCTCATGGGGGGGCGGCCAGGATAAATCCCCGCCCTGCCCCTGTGCTTGCCAGACATAAAGCAGGTAGCTACAACAAAGTCCAAATTGTCCCCTCAAATAGTTCAGCATTTCCAGGTGAGACCCAAAAAGAGCCTGCTGGATCAGGCCCATCTAGTCCAGCATCCTGTTCTCACAGTAGCCAACCGTTGGGAAGCCCAAAGGAATCTGAGTGCAAGAGTAACTCCTCCGCTGGTGATTCTTCCCGGCAACTGATCTTCCAGAGGGAGGGAGCATACTTCCCTGTAGCTGCTGGCCAACAAAGGCTGCTGGAAGAAGAGCTACGACCTGATCTTGTGGATTACAAAGAGCATAAGACCTTCCTTTGCAGATTTGTTTTCGTCTGCCCCATGTGGCGCCATGTTCCCCCGGTGATTTCAACCGCACTGTCTTTGCCTGGGGAGAATCCTTGGTGAAAATTTGTCACATTCATGTCCTTCCCTCCCACCCCGGTTGTGTCTCTTAGAACCCTGCTGCCTTCGACTTCCTTTTGCAGCGTGTGGAGAAGACTCTGCGCCACGCCATTGAGGAAGAGGAGGGAATACCCCTTGACCAAGTGACCAACTTCCAGGAGGTAACCTTGTAGGCCAAACAGCAGTGTCTGCATAGGAGGAGGTAGCAGTAGCAATGGAGTTGTTATTGTCCTGACACAGCTCCTTCACTCTAGTTTCTGTTCATTTTAAGCATCTAGCTCCCCCCGGTCCCCAGGTTATCTTGGCTGTTCCTTCCTCCTTTTCCCCTGCTTCAACCCTTTGCTTCCCCAACCCCTTAGCCTTGGCCACCAATCTGCTGCTATTTACTACATTGAACTGTCCTGGGGGCCACTTGTGGCCTACGAAAGGCACAGTCCTGGTATATGTGTGGTGTAGGGATGCAGGTGGCGCTGTGGTCTAAACCACTGAGCCTCTTGGGCTTACTGATCAGAAGGTTGGCGGTTCAAATCCCTGCGACGGGGTGAGCTCCCGTTGCTCTTTCCCAGCTCCTGCCAACCTAGCAGTTCAAAAGCACACCAGTGCAAGTAGATAAATGGGTATCGCTGCTGTGGGAAGGTAAACAGTGTTTCCGTGCACTCTGGTTTCCGTCATGGTGTCCTGTTGCGCCAGAAGCGATTTAGTCATGCTGGCCACATGACCCGGAAAGCTGTCTGCGGACAAACGCTGGCTCCCTCGTCCCGAAAGCCAGATGAGCACCACAACCCCATAGTCGCCTTTGACTGCACTTTACCATCTAGGGGTCCTTTACCTTACCTTACATGTGGTGTTCTTTTGCCGGGCTCTATTGCATTCCGAAGAGCATGGTAAAGCATTGCTCTCCTAGGCAAAAAACAACAACCCACCTTATCCTCTTGCCTGCTTTCCACTGCTTCCTCTGGACCACAGGTTTGCGATGAAATCAAAGTCAAGTTGAACTCCCTGAAGGAAGTCCCCAACAGGATTGAATGTCCTCTGATATACCACCTGGATGTGGGGGCCATGTACCCGAATATCATCCTAACCAACCGGCTTCAGGTGAGTGAGGAGTTTGAGCTCCTTGGCATTGGGTACTAAAGTCTAAATCTCTGCTGTAAGAACTGTGGCCTCTTAGACTTAAATCTGCAGCCCTCTGGACGCTCTTGGGCTCCCAAAGCCCCAACTAGCACTGCCCAGTGGTCAGGGATTTGATTTAATATTTCTATTCTGCTTTTCCAACGGCCAATGTTGAGCTCAAAAGTGGTTAACAATAAGCACAGTAGCATTAAAAAACAAGCATTGCAATCACAATGGTATCAGACACAATAACAAGCCACACAGTTAAGATTTTGGAGTGCTATTTCAGTTTGGAATTTTTGGGGTGGGTGGAGGGATGCTGTCTTTCTCTTTGGGCGAATCAGAGTGTGATTTATAACTCGTACTATAAGAAAGCTCAACAACATTGCCTTCTTAATGAGAGACAATATATACAGAAGTTTCCCTGTGCCGGTAATGGACTCCCAGTTTGGGGTAGGCACTCCAGGCAACCTCTTCCTCAATCTCCTTCACAAAGAGTTGCTGCCTCTCTAGCAACAAGGGTAGTAGTAGTAAACCTTTTATTGGCATCACATACAACATCCAGAACAAATCAGTACAGAATTACCACTTCCCCAGTGGCACAAAACATTTGCTAAAAGAAAGGAGGCAGAGCAGTCTATCATCACATCTCCTGGAATAGAGGGGAAAGGCCAGTGTTGCAATGTTCTCCCTAGTAAGAGACTGCTGAATAATAATAATAATAATAATAATAATAATTATTATTATCATCATCATATCATTTATACCCTGCCCATCTGGCTGGGTTTCACCAGCCACTCTGTGCGCCTCCGAACAGAATATTAAAAATACATTTTAAAAAATCAGTCATTAAAAACTTCCCTAAACAGGGCTGCCTTCAGATGTCTTCTAAAAGTCAGATAGTTGTTTATTTCCTTGACATCTGATGGGAGGGCATTCCTCAAGGCAGACACCACTACCGAGAAGGCCCTCTGCCTGGTTCCCTGCAACCTCACTTCTCGCAGGGAGGGAACCACCAGAAGGCCCTCGGAGCTGGACCTCAGTGTCCGGGCTGAACGATGGGGGTGGAGATGCTCCTTCAGGTATACTGGGTTGAGGCCATTTAGGGCTTTAAAGGTCAGCACCAACCCTTTGAATTGTGCTTGGAAGCGTACTGGGAGCCAATGTAGGTGTTTCAGGACTGGTGTTATATGGTCTCGGTGGCCACTCCCGGTCACCAGTATGGCTGCCACATTCTGGATTATTTGTAGTTTGAGTCACCTTCAAAGGTAGCCCCACATAGAGTGCATTGCAATAGTCCAAGCGGGAGATAACCAGAGCATATGAATAGATGGTTGGTGGTTGCTCTTTTCTTGCTTGGGAGTATGCAGCGCAGGAGGGGAGGGCTGGAATAGAGCTCTCTGTCCTCTGCTGCCCATAGTATCTGTTTGAGTTCGAAACACAGGTGCAGCAGGGCTTCGGCACGCACAGTATACATCAGGGAGGCTCACCTGGCACCTGCCTTACATATCTTTAGGCACCAGGCCAAAACATTCCTCTTTTCCTTTTAAACTGAGGGTTTCTGTTAGTTGTTATGGTACATACGTTTGTTTTTATATTTAAACTGCCCTGTGAACTTCGGCTGAAGGATGGTGTAGAAATTTAAAAATTGAGACTTAACAATCCCGCAGAAGCATCCTGGGTCCTGGGTCTACCTGCTTCTTTCCTAGAGGCAGGATCCAACCTTGCCTGGCCTAAAAACTTACTTTTATTTATTTAAATGTACTTGTGCCTTTATTCGCTCCCCCTCTGCTTTGCTTCCCTCCCTTCAGCCCTCGGCGATGGTGAACGAGGCCACGTGCGCCGCCTGCGACTTCAACAAACCAGGCGCCAACTGTCAGCGGCGGATGACCTGGCAGTGGAGAGGAGAATTCAGTGAGTCTTTTCCCTTCTGCTGACTCGTATGCAACTTGGCGCAGTTCCTCTGCTGTGTATAAAACCCCCTCTCGCAGTCTGGAGTGATTGTCAGCTTAGTTGTTTCTCCCCCCCCCCTTTCTCTTTTCCCCTTGCAGTGCCCGCGAGCCGCAGCGAGTACCATCGCATCCAGCAACAGCTGGAGTCGGAGAAGTTCCCCCCTCTCTTCCCAGATGGACCGCCCCGGGTGTTTCATGAGCTGTCCCGGGAGGAGCAAGCGAAATACGAGAAGAAGCGCTTGGCAGGTGAGGGCAAACCTTCTTTTTCTTCTTCTTTTTTGAAATAATTTTTATTTGAATGTATATCCATATATAGAGATGGCTTGAATCTCGCGACTTCCCCCCACCCCTTCCATAGTTCCTATTATCAACATTATCAACTGTATTTTATTCCTTACTCTATATTTTCTATCAATCCAAATTATCCATGGTATTTGTTGCATTACAACTGGGATTAAAATCCTGCTAATGATTCCATCTGCTTGCAGTGGTCTCCTAAATAAATTATACAAAAATTTCCCATTCTTTTTTAAAGTTTTTGTCCTCTTGGTTCCTGAGTTTTCCAATCAGTTTTACCATTTCTGCATAGTCCAACAGCTTGGTTTGCCATTCCTCTCCATCTCTGAGCTAATAAGAGAGCAAACTTTTTTCCGCACCACAGTAGAGCTTGTACATGGTTATGGCTTGGGGTGTCTCGAAGCTTTTATTTTCTTGGATTCAGCCCCTACCTTTTCCCTGCTATGCCCTTTAGCGCTAGAGGACTTGGGGTCTGGGGTCAGCTGCCAGCCCCAAACCAGAGCTCTTTCAAGTGGTGAGCAGAGAAGGTGTTACTACAGTGGAACCTTGGTTCCCGAACTTAATCCATTCCGGGAGGCCGTTCGACTCCCAAAACGGTTTGGGAACCAAGGCGCAGCTTCCAATTGGCTGCAGGAGCTTCCAAAGAACATTCGAAAACCGAAACAATCACTTCCGGTTTTCAATCATTCTGGAGCTGGAACATTGGGCTCCCAAGGTGTTGGGGAGCCAAGGTTCCACTGTTTTAGCACATAAAGCCCTTAACAGCTTGGGACCAGTTTTTCGCCTTACCCCCATATATTATGCCCATTTGACTGCTTTGAACTACAGAACTGGCACTGTTACAGGTGCCACATAATACTCCTGCATTTGTAAGAAATCTGTCTTTCGGTGTGGAAGAAGCAACACTTTGGAACTCCCTGCCTATTGACGTCAGGCGGGTGCCTTGGCTACACTCTTTTTATCACCTACTGGGCACATTTTTGTTTAGGCACAGCCCATCCAGACATGTAGAATGTTGGCATGGGTTTTGATCTGTTTTCGGTTAATTGATTTTCATTGTTTTTAGCTATTTTTTTACTGAAAATTTAATTTTTAAACTTATTTTTGCAAACTGAGGTGTGCGTTTTTTAAACTATCAAGTGGCATATAAACATTTTGAAATGAAATAAGTTTGGGAAGTGTTGAACGTTCCAGAATAAATTGCTGCCACACCTCTTGCCCAGATTACTGCCGCAAAGCCTACAAGAAAATCCACGTGACGAAGGTTGAGGAGCGTGTCACCACCATCTGCCAGCGGGAAAACTCCTTCTATGTGGACACCGTGCGGGCCTTTCGCGACCGCCGCTACGAGTTCAAGGGGCTGCATAAGGTGCTTTTTGTTTTTATTTTGTCTGATTTGCGATAGCGCAGCAAAAAGGTGAGTTTCTAAAGCTGTTCATGGTGATCTTTACGTTCATAAAGCGATGAGATGCAGGCAGGCATTTATAGCCAGGCTGATCTCTCCTTGCTGGTGGGTGCTGAAAGGGGATGCTGTGGTTCCTGGGGCCAGAATGCCTGAATAGAAATTCTGAGAACTGAGTGGTATATAAATACTGTAAATGAATTTAAAATAATAAAAAAGCATTGATTTATATCAAGTTTTCAAATTACTCATAGATTTAACAGACAAATTCTTGTATATTAGTTGTTTGCTAGATACACATAAAGGGACGCGGGTGGCATTGTGGATTAAACCACAGAGCCTAGGACTTGCCGATCAGAAGGTCGGCGGTTCGAATCCCTGTGACGGGGTGAGCTCCCGTTGCTCGGTCCCAGCTCCTGCCATCCTAGCAGTTCGAAAGCACGTCAAAGTACAAGTAGATAAATAGGTACCGCTCCAGCGGGAAGGTAAACAGCTTTTCCGTGCGCTGCTCTGGTTTGCCAGAAGCGGCTTAGTCATGCTGGCCACATGACCCGGAAGCTGTACGCAGGCTCCCTCAGCCAATAAAGCGAGATGAACGCCGCGACCCCAGAGTCGGTCACAACTGGACCTAATGGTCAGGGGTCCCTTTACCTTTACCTAGATACACATAAAATGTTTCTGTTTGCAGCTAAGAAGAGCCAAATAGCTCTGGGCATGCAAGCCATGTGCCTTCTGTAATATACAGAAGCTTTTGTCAACATGGGTTTACAGGGGGTGGGGGAGACAGACATCCAAGGAAAGAGATGTGGAAGGAAAAGATAGAGGATGGAGACCAGCTGGAGCAAAAGTGGACAATAGCCCACAGCTTGCTTGAGTCACAGCCCTTTTTCCTCTGCCTTTCCCAGGTGTGGAAGAAGAAGCTGGCTGCCGCCATGGAGTCGGGTGACGCCTCGGAAGCGAAGCGCTGCAAGAACATGGAGATCTTGTACGACTCCCTGCAGCTGGCACACAAGTGCATCCTCAACTCCTTTTACGGATACGTCATGCGCAAAGGGTGAGGGGGGAACCAAAGAGTGTGGCTGCTGGTGGATCTTTAAATGGCCCTTTTAAAATCTGCCCCTGCCTCAGCTCCCAGTTGGTGCAGTTTCTGGGCCTTTAAATGTTCAATATTAAGACAAAGAACTAAATCCTAGTACAATTAAATGAAGCATTTCCTCCTATGCACATAAAAATATAAGGCTATCATCATGCAGCCCCGGCTGTAGGATTTGTAGTTCTGCATCACAATCCTGGATTTGCATGAAGCCAGGGAGGGGAGCAAAAGAGAAAAGGTGGGTTTTAAGCAATGGCAGACGTTTGAATGAAGCAGGGTTGGAGGGACACTGAGGATGTGGGGCACTTGGATGAGGTGTGAAGGAGGGGGTGGGATTGGCAAGCAATGTGAGCAGGGGGAAGCAGTCCCCAAGCACATAAATAAATACTGCATCTCCTTGACCAGGAGACCTCCCAGCTCATACTGTTGGCCTCAATTTTAGCAGATCAGTCCTCAAGCCAAGCTTACAATAGTTAGTTCGCTCAAGCCTTGTTTGCAAAGCTGCTGACCCAGAGCGGCTCTTCCTGTTCTCACTAGCTCTCTCCCCTACACAGAGCTCGGTGGTACTCCATGGAAATGGCCGGCATCGTCTGCTTCACTGGCGCCAACATCATCACACAGGCCAGGGAGCTGATAGAACAAATTGGGTGAGTACTTGAATGGTGGCTGGCTGCGGCAGCTGGAGGCGAGGAGATTCTGAGCTTGGATGTTGTGTGCCTGTTGCCTGAAGGTGGTTTGCTCCTTCTTCATGGATGACGGTGCTTTTCCTATGGTTTTGTTTTGTGTTTTGCTGTGGTGTGTTGTCCAGGGCTCCTTTAAGAGGAAGGTTGTTATGTGTAAACATAGAAAAGAAAAGAAAATGACACAAAGATGAATTGTCCAGCTCTGGATCTCTTCTGTCTCTAACCACAAGGAATCTGTTCTGGATCTGGATCTGGACTCAAAGGCACACCGCCCCATGGTCTGCTCCTTACTTCCTTGGCCCAGAAAAAGAAGCAGGTCTCTTAAGCAACTTAGAGAGCGAGGGATGAAGACCCGCTGTGTGTCTCTGCAGACTGTTGCTTTTGTAAACTTCATCAGCTTTCATAAGAACATATGAGCCTGCTAGATCAAGCCAGTGGCCCATCTAGTCCAGCATCCTGTTCTCGCAGTGGTTGATAGATGCCTGTAGGAAACGCTCAGGCAGGACCCAAGCACATGATGATGATGATTTATTTATACCCTGCCCATCTGGCTAGGTTTCCCCAGCCACTCTGCACGGCTCCCCACAGAATATTATTATTAATAATAATAAAGCAATAAAACATCAAACATTATAAAACTTCCCTAAACAGGGCTACCTTCAGATGTCTTCTAAATGCCAGATAGTTGTTTAGTTCCTTGACATCTGAAGGGAGGGTGTTCCACAGGGCGGGCGCCACTACCAAGAAGGCCCTCTGCCTGCTTCCCTGTAACCTCACTTCTTGCAGTGAGGGAACCACCAGAAGGCCCTTAGAGCTGGACTTCAGTGATGAGGTCCGAGCGATGGGGGTGGAGACACATTTTCCCATCCTGCAGTTCCCTGCAATTGGTATTAGGAATCATTTGCTGTCTCTGACCGTGGAAGCAGAGCCAAATAGCCATCATGACTAGTAGTTATCAATAGTCCTCCATAGATTTGTCCAAACCTCTTTTAAAGCCATCCAAGTTGGTGGCCATAGTTTAACTATGCACTGTGTGAAAAACTCTTTTCTTCTATCTGTCCCGAACCTTCCAACATTAAGCTTCCTCGGATGGCCACGAGTTCTAACGTTACGGGATGGATAAAAGCATTTCTCTATCCGCTTTCTCTCCTTGCCATGCATAATTTTATAAATCGCTACATCTTTCTTGATTTTTCTCTTAAACTGAAAAGCTCCGATTGCTGCAACCATTCCTCATAAGGTGGTTGTTTTTGCAGAGTGCCCTCTGGGCTCCCATATGGAAACACCTCTCCCATTTTTCCCCTTTCCCAGGAGGCCGCTGGAGCTGGACACAGATGGGATCTGGTGTGTGCTTCCAAACAGCTTCCCGGAAAATTTTGTCATCAAATCAACCCACGCCAAGAAGCCCAAAGTGACAATCTCCTATCCCGGTGCTATGCTGAACATCATGGTGAAGGTGAGGAACCTCAAGCCTTTATCCTCAGCAGGAATTGGGGGCAAGTCGAATTGACAGGATTTGGGAGTGGGGGGGGTCTTCCATAAAGACAGTCTGGAAACAGGGCATGGAAACCATGGGTATGTTTGACATTTAGCTTCCCCCCTGCAGGGATTGCATCATATATAGCTTCCTTCCAGCCCTCCCGTTAAATTGTTCTGGGGTGCAGCATGAGCCTGCAAGGCCGAAGCGCCCAGCGTATGTGTCACTTACTTGCAGGAAGGGTTTACGAATGATCAGTACCAGGAGCTGGTGGACCCGGCCTCACTCTCCTACGTTTCCCGCTCAGAGAACAGCATCTTCTTTGAAGTGGACGGCCCATACTTGGCCATGATTCTCCCCGCCTCCAAGGAAGAGGGAAAGAAGCTGAAGAAAAGGTGAGGCAGAGTCCAGGTCTGGGGAGCAGCTCCTTCTTGGCTCAGGAATACCGGCAGGCAGCAAAGCTGAACCTGGAAGATTTCAGGACTTGAAACATCTCTGCTAGATCCTTAATGGATGGGCATTTTCAGAGCTCTCTCCTTTCTAGTTTGTAAGAAGTCATGGAGGCTGGTCCATTAGGGCAAAGTTCCCCACCTGGGAACTGTAGTCCAAAATACCTGGAGGGCAACAGATAGTGAAGGCACTGGGACAAAGTGGGCACTGACCCTCACTCAGCCCCCACCTGCCTTTTTTACTTACAACCAGCCCCAGGGCGTAGCAAGCTTTCTCCTCCTTCCTTTCAGCATTGCCCCTTGTAGAACCCAGCAGGGAGGAGGATGGGGACAAAACTAGTCTTAGCTGCTTCTGCTTCTAATTGGATGTGGCGCCACCTACTGTTGGGCTCCTTGCTTTCTGCCCTATCGGTCCCAGACACCACTGGTAAAAAGGTTGGGGGGGTTACAGGAGAAGGAAGGTGCCAACCATGCACAGGCTGACTATTTTGTTCCACGCCAGGTACGCCGTGTTCAACGAGGACGGCTCCCTGGCCGAGCTAAAGGGGTTTGAGGTGAAGCGGCGGGGGGAGCTGCAGCTGGTCAAGATCTTCCAGTCGTCCGTCTTTGAGGCCTTCCTGAAAGGCACCACTTTGGAAGAGGTTTATGCCTCCGTCGCCAAAGTGGCTGACTACTGGCTGGATGTGCTCTACAGCAAGGTGGGTTGAGGCTCCAAGGTGAGTCTGCTGGCTTTCCTGGGACGGTATGGTCAAATATATCCACACCGGGCATTTGGGGATGAAGATAATGGGGAATTGGTGGCCAGTTAAGGGCAGAACCACCAATTGGAAAGAAGACAAGGTTCCTGTTGCTGCTGTAAAGTCCTCTTCTCCCCTTCTGTAGTCTACACATGGGCATCTCCCAGGCTTCCTGCGGCCTTCAGAAGCTTTTAGTGCGGCCAACATGGGATGCTGAGTTGCCGTGCCTCCAAAGTGGTCCAGGAGGGGAATGGACTGGCACATGCAAGCGTTCCTTTCTCTCTTTCTTCCAGGCTGCCAATATGCCTGACTCGGAGTTGTTTGAGCTTATCTCCGAGAACCGGTCCATGTCCCGCAAGCTGGAGGATTATGGGGAGCAAAAATCCACCTCCATCAGCACCGCCAAGCGCCTGGCTGAGTTTCTGGGGGATCAGATGGTGAAGGATGCCGGTCTGAGCTGCCGGTTTATCATTTCTAAGAAGCCAGAAGGATCCCCGGTCACAGAGAGGTATATAGCAATCAGAGGGGCACGAGTATCTCACAATGCCGGGCCATTGACGTGAACGGTTCGGTTTCTTGTTGCTGTGAAATGAGCCTTGCCAACTCAAGGAATGACCAAATCTCCTGCAGATGATTTTGGCGGTTGAACTGAAGTAGAAGAGCTCAGCTGGTACCCTGGACCTAAGTTGTTCAGGGCTCTGTAACCTAACGCAAGGACCTTGAAGCTGGCAGATGGGCCGCCAGTGCAGATGTTGTGATTTTTATTTATTAAATTTCTATAACACCCTTCATGCAAGAAGCACAGGGCAGTTTATGAAAACACAAAATGCATAACATAGTAAAAAGCAGAAATGATAACAACCCCACTTTTGTTCCAACAAAATGTTGCATACCGTTGGCCAGATTCTACACCAGCTGGTAATTATACTTTACAGAGTTGTGTGGAAGTTGCCCCAGATCATTTGACCCTCGACCCCCATCGTGTAGCCCCGAACACTGAGGTCCAGCTCCGAGGGCCTTCTGGCGGTTCTCTCCCTGCGAGAAGTGTGGTTACAGGGAACCAGGCCTTCTCGGTAGTGGCACCTGCCCTGTGGAACGCCCTCCCATCAGATGTCAAGGAGATAAGAACTATCTGACTTTTAGAAGACATCTGAAGGCAGCCCTGTTTAGGGAAGTTTTTAATGTTTGATGTTTTATTGTATTTTTAATATTCTGTTGGGGCCGCCCAGAGTGGCTGGGGAAACCCAGCTAGATGGGCGAGATATAAATAATAAATTATTATTCTTATTCCTATTTTAAATAGTTCTCTCCCCCCCCCCCCGGAAAAACCAAGCAACAGTTCTAAAGTTTAAAAGTAACATAAAGGCTTTGACTTGCTGTTCTTGTTCTTGTCAGATTGAATGTACAAAAGAGGTAGATAATACTTATGTTACTGAAACATATTTACATGAATTTGTATCTTGAGACTGACTGATGTTTACAGACTAGCTCTAAGGCAAGCGGCAGCATAACACAACACCCTTGCTGCTCTCACAGTTAAAACTCACACACATAGTTGATGACGGAACTGGGGGGGGGGGGGGAATGCCTCAATATGACATCGCAGGATTTTGTGCTACAGCATTAATCCTTTGCAAAGTATTATGGATGCACCATTCCCACACTTCCATAACAGGACCAAGGACAGCTCCACATAAATCGCATTGCCGTCATACAGCCTTAAATGCCCATGGACTGCAGTGGCCAAGGCTATCCCTGCCCAGGAACAGCCATAGCTGGCAAACCAGACAAAGCTGGTAAACGTTCATTCTACTCAGAGTAGACTGGTTTAAAGTACAGTGGTACCTTGGATCCTGAACACCTTGGTACTCAGACATTTTTGCTCTCAAACGCCACAAACCCAGAAGTGAGCCTTCCGGTTTGCAAACGTTCTTTGGAACCTGAACGTCCTCCGTGGCTTCCGATTATCTGAAGCTGCTCCCTGCAGCTAATCAAAAGCCACAGTTTGGTTTCTGAACGTTCTGGAAGTCAAACAGACTTCCGGAATGGATTCTGTTCGACTTCCAAGGTATGACTGTAATTGTCATGACTAACTTTCGTTTGGTCAACTGAATGGGTTTATTCTGAGTAGAACGAACATCGGATACAAACCATATAGTCTTTAAGATGCAACAGACTGACAAGGCCGCTCCTCTTCTGGAAATAGAAGTGATGCGTTTTGATTTATTTTCCCCAGGGCCATTCCGCTGGCCATTTTCCAGGCTGAGCTCTCGGTCCGCAGGCACTATCTCCGGAAATGGCTCAAGAGCCCCTCCCTGCAGGATTTTGACATCCGGACGGTAAGCAGTGTGGGGCTGTCCTGCGGCAGTTTGTGACTCGAGGCTGACTGTGGCACACCTCTTGTCCCCAGCCTTGGACTTGACCCAAACCCTGTCTCTCTGCTTGTAGATCCTGGATTGGGACTATTACATCGAGAGACTGGGCAGCACAATTCAGAAAATCATCACCATCCCAGCAGCCCTGCAGCAGGTAAACTGTCGGGTTGGCGGCTAAAGGGCTGTGGGCTGCCCCAGGATGTTACGAGGCGCAGGAGGTGGCCGCAGAACTCTCACACTTAGTTGCTCTGGTCCAATAGCTAGCTAAAAACTCAAAGCTCCAAAATTGAGCTAGCTCCCTGAGTGTTCCCATTCATTTCAGAAAGGTAGAACCTTCCTGCATGGAACTGACCCTAGCCTTTTCCAAATGCACGAGAGCTCTGTGCACTCCTCAGAGCACACCTGGGACTCCAGAGCTAATTATTTAAAACATTTCTACTCCTCTGTGATTGGTTTTTGGGGACCGGGGTTGTACAAACGAAAGCTAAGAAGCTGGGGTTTCTGCACTACGGGTCTCTGATTTGGATGTCAGCACTGTCAGTGCAAGTGTCTTGTGTTCTAGCATAGCTAGTTTCCTTCTGCTTCTGGTCAAAAACAGTAGTATCCTTGCAGGATCAGGCAGAATGAAAGTCAGAGGGAGCCTCCCAAATAAATAACAAATGTGGTGTCCCATCAGGTAAAAAACCCCGTTCCTCGCGTCCGACACCCCGACTGGCTCCACAAGAAGCTCTTGGAAAAGAATGACATGTACAAGCAGAAGAAAATCAGTGAGCTGTTCACAAGTGAGGGCAAGAGACAGGTAAGAGGCGCAGGGCTCTCCCTACACAGGGTGGATTAAAAGAACGAATCCAGTTTTTTAATTAAAATGCATTTACACATGCACACAAATGAAATCAGTTGTAGTAAATGTCTGCCTCATCATGTTTACTTGGAAGTAATTCCTACTTTGTTCACTAGGACTTATTTCCCAAATAAATGTGCATAAATTATAGTCCTGGCTTCTAATTGCTTTGTACAGTAGTACCTTGGTTCTCAAACGTAATCTGTTCCAGAAGTCCATTCCAAAACCAAAGCGTTCCAAAATCAAGGCCCGCTTTCCCCTAGAAAGTAATGCAAAATGGATTCATCCATTCCAGACTTTTAAAAACAACCCCTAAAACAGCAATTTAACATGAATCCTACTATCTAACGAGACCATTGATCCATAAAATGAAAGCAATAAACAATGTACTGCAGTCACACAATCAGTAGCTGAACTGGGTTCCACAAAAACAAAAAGCTGCAAAAAGATAAAATAAATAGCAAAAACAGACAAACCTCAGTGTAACACTCAGAATGCAAGCGTGGCACTCAAATTGAAAGCATGGCACTCAAAATGGAGCACGTTCGGCTTCCAAAAAAAGTTCACGAACCAGAACACTTCTGGGTTTGCAGTGTTTGGGTTCCAAGTTGTTTGAGTACCAAGGCATTTGGGAACCAAGGTACCACTGTATATAGATTTCAAAATGGTCAGTTTGATTTTTACATCTCATCTGTTCTTTGTTTAAGATGGCAGTCCCTTGAGGCTGTTTTTCATTTTTGTAATAAAAATAAACCGGTGCTTTCTGAGATGGGCATCTGCAGGTAAAACATACTTTTATCCCAGACCTGAGAAGAAGGTGGAGGCCACGGGCAGTTTTTGTGGGTAACTGGGTTGCTCAGTCAAGGAGGATTCCATCATTGTACTCCCCACCTTCCGGTGTTTCCTCGCAGGTCTCTGCCAGCGTAATCCAGGAGGGCACGCCCTCCACACAGGTGGCTGACATGGAAGATTTTGGGGTTGCCAAGTCTCTGCAGCCGGGGGTCCCCGTGTCGAATAAACGTAAACGCATCCCTACAGCAGAGGAGAGCCAGCAGCAGTCCCAGAATTCGGAACTAACGCAGTCCTGGAGGGAGATCTTGGGCCCGCCACCTCCCTCTGGAACCACCAAGGTAAGGTAGCAGAAGGAGAGAACTTCATTTAAATAGAGGAACAAAGGATTGCTCTGGGGCTGGGGCTGGACGATGGGGAAGCAGCAACATTCTACCGTATATGAACCTTAAAAAAAGCCAGCTGTATCAGGTCAGTGGCTCGACTGGTAGAGCGTCCTGGTCAACCAGGGGCTAACTAGATTCCTCTGGAATCCACAAGCAGGACCTGAACACAGCTGTCACTCCCCTACCGCGATTTCCATTTGCTGGTATTCAGAAGCATATTGCCGTCAACATTGGAGGTAGAATGCAGCCGTCGGGGTTAGAACCCATTGACAGGTTTACCTGTCTAAGCCATCTGACTTGATGAAAATTCCATAGTTGCAGCTATGCACTAGGGCTTCCTTTCCTGATTCAGCTTCATTGGATGCGCCCATGTTGTGAGAGGGAGAAAAGCTTTTCTTTTATCCGTTCTCTCCACGCCATGCGGAATTTTATCGGCTCCTGTTACGCCACAACTTGCGTGCCTTTTCTCTAAACAAAAGCTCCAAACGCTGTCACACCATAGATCTGTGCTCTTCTTCTTCCTTGGCAATCACTCGTAGCCGAGTAAGATTGTCTTCCATGAACACGATCTTAACAGTGAGTCCATAAGTGACTGTGGAGGCCAATTCTGGATCCACATGTCCTTCCGGGAGTTGATCACTGTGAGGGTTTGCCAAACGTGGCTACCTCTTAGCATGTTTCTCCCTTTCGTCCTGAGTTCGAGCGTCTTCAAAGCCCATGACACTTTTGGTAAAGGCTGTTCTCCAATTGAAGTGCTCTCAGGCCAGTGTTTCCCAATTTTCGGTGTTTATACTACATTTTTAAAAGATTTGCCTTGAGAGAGTCTTTAAGCCTCTTTTGTTGACCACCAGCATTACACCTTTCATTTTTAAGTTTGGAATAGAGTAGTTGCTTTGGAAGACGATAATGATGGCCAGTCCAACAAAGTTGATGTTGAAGAATCATTGCTTCAACACTGGTGATCTTTACTTCTTCCTGGCATTAGTTCGCCTGTTCCCAAGTGATGTGTAAAAATTTTCAAAATAAAAAATTCCTTCCAGTAGCACCTTAAAGACCAACTAAGTTAGTTCTTGATATGAGCTTTTGTGTGCATGCACACTTCTTCAGATACACTGAAACAGAAGTTGCCAGACCCTTCTATATATTGAGAAGGTGGGGAGGGGCATTACTCAGAAGGGTGGTGGGAATGGGAGATTGGCAGATAGCTGAGATGAGCCTGTTGATGACTCTTAACGACTGTAATAGGTTTTACAGGAAAAGGCAAGGGGTGAGAAGGTGAGAAATGGCTTAGTCATGTATAATGAGATAAGAATCCAATGTCTCTGTTCAGACCAGGTCTCTCCATGGTTTTAAGTAAAACAGAATCACAAAACAGAGAAACCAGTAGGAGAACACTTCAATCTCCCAGGACATTCTATACAAGATCTCAAAGTAGCTGTTTTACTACAAAGGAACTTCAGAAATAGACTGGAAAGAGAAGCTGCTGAATTGCAACTCATTACCAAACTTAAAACCATGGAGAGACCTGGTCTGAACAGAGACATTGGATTCTTATCTCATTATACATGACTAAGCCATTTCTCACCTTCTCACCCCTTGCCTTTTCCTGTAAGACCTATTACAGTTGTTAAGAGTCGTCAACAGGCTCATCTCAGCTATCTGCCAATCTCCCATTCCCACCACCCTTCTGAGTAATACCCCTCCCCACCTTCTCACTATATAGAAGAGTCTGGCAACTTCTGTTTCAGTGTATCTGAAGAAGTGTGCATGCACACGAAAGCTCATACCAAGAACTAACTTAGTTGGTCTTTAAGGTGCTACTGGAAGGATTTTTTTATTTTGACTATGGCAGACCAACACGGCTACCTATCTGTAACTAAAAATTTTCAGAGACACCATTGATGGAATCTTTCGAGGAGTTGGAGATGACGTTTATAAGCGGTCTGTGTTTCACAAGTGTGTGCGGTATAGATATGTGTAATGGCATCATGTTGGCGTAATGCTGACTCCATCAGAAATTACAGATTGCACAACGTTTTCAGGATTCCTGCCATTTGTTCCCACCATTTCCGATTTGAAGAATTTGACTTTCCACCCAAGCTGAAGAAAGTTAGAATTTGGTTTGCCCGATGGTCACTGCCGGTTTCCTACTCTTTCCTGCAGGAGGAACGCCTGGTCTGGCTGTGCTACCACAAGAAGAAGTGGGAGGTTCAGGCTCGCCAGCGCCAGGAGCGCCGCAAGAGGCGGCGGCTGGCAGATGGCGAGTCGGTCCTGGGCGGGGGGCTGATCAGGGCAAGGCCCTCCATGGGGCTCGGCAGCTACCTGAGCAAAACGGCCCGCAGCATCCTGGACATGCCCTGGCAGATCGTGCAAGTAAGGAGCACTGTGGGGCAGGGGGAGCTCTTTGCCAGGGGTGGGGTTTAAGACTGCCATTGGCAGAGCATGCTATAAAGTCAGATGCACAGAGGCATAGGTAGATAATAGAGAGCCAGTGCAGCATAGCGGTTAGAGTGTCAGACTAGGATCTGGGAGGGACTAGGGTTCAAATTCCCCACTTGGCCATGAAACTCGCTAGGCGATTTGAGGCCAGTTGCTGTCTCTCAGCCTGACCTACCTCACAGGGTTGTTGTGGTTGAATCAGGAGACATAGAACCACGTATGCTGCCTTTGAGTCCTCAGGGAAGACAGGTGGGACGTAATGAAATAAATAATAAAGATGCTGGGTTGTGTTCAACATAGTGCTATGGTGAATGTTCCACAAGGATTTCTCATTGAGCAATTAAACCTGCTTTACACACACACACACACACACACACACACACACACACATACCCCAAATATTTTTTGGAGGGTTCCCCAACCCTCTCGAACAAATTAAGGGACTTTGAGGGACACATGCAAGAGAAGGGGACCCCGTTGTGTTAGTGGTAATCATATTCATTTAAGCATCCTTAAAATAATCAATGACTTCCCTACTTCCCTTTCCATGGTTCATTTTGCATATCATAAATCCCTGCATATTTTACATAAACTAAACCATTCAGTATTCCATTATTACACCTATCCATTTACACTGTTGAATTTATCATAATGCTGCCGTTTTCAAATGTACGCAATTTCCCCCATATATTCAATAAACATTTTTCAGTCTTCTCTAAATTTATGTTGTTCTTGTTCTCGTATTTGATATGTTAGGTCCGCAAGTTGCGCATATCCCATCAGCATAAGTTGCCATTCTTCTTTGGTTGGGATCTCGCTCGTTTTCCATTTGGGGGCTAACAAAACACGGGCTGCAGTAGTAGCATACATAAATAACCTTTTTTGACACCTGGGAATTTCCATCTGGGTTATCGAAAGGGCTCTCCCCCATAAAATATTTTGGGGAGCCCCCCACAACATTGAGAAGAATCAAGGCAGAAGAGGCCAATTGTGAAGCCGAGCACAGTGCGATTTCGGTGGCTGGCAGCTCTTCGCGGTGGTGGCAGCTGCAGGAGGAGGCTAACTGCCAGAGAGGAGGAACCAGCCATTGAAGCCGCGCTGCTACCATGTTTGGCTCCACCTCCTGGCGTTGCACACACATGCGAACATCACCCCCCAAAAAACCTTCTGCTCGAGTTGGCACCTCTGGTGCTAATCCTTGTGCTAGCCCAATTACTGTTGGCATACTGCCGGGGAGACGGTGGCATTTGGCAGGCCCCCAGCTTGCTCCAGCCACCGGCTGGCAGCCGGTCTCCCTTGGAACAGCATCAATTAGCAACACAAGCCTCAGATACGTTTAGAGACCCATGCATGCTCTATCAGCAGAGTGCGTAAATCTTCTTACAGTAGAAGAGGCGGACAGAGATGTGTGTAAGCATAGTTACAAGCGTTTTATTCAGCATGGTTTAGGAACAAAGGAAAACATGTCTGCTTCCCTTCGTCTCCAGCAAAACAGCAGTAACTCAAAAGCTGTATACAAAACGGAAGTTCCCAGTAGACTGTGCTGGAAATGTAAACAGGCATGTGACACACAATAGTCCTGCCTGTCCCTTTTAAGGTGGAACGTAACTATATCCTAATATTGTCTCGCTCCCCGATTCCCATGATGGTTCCCTCCAGTGGAAGGCAGGGACTACTCTTGGTTCTTCATTCTTGCTTTTTCTTAGGTGTTTGGGTTGCTACCAGTGATATGATCTCCTACTGTGCAAAATCTAGCAATGCGTTGGGGTTCCCAACCCTTTTGAACCCGTGGGCCTCCCCATCCCTGTTCTCCAAGGGCTAAGGAGGTGGAGAAAGCTGACAGGCAGGACCACTCCCTGGACTGCTTGCAAGAAAGAAGGCAGGGAGGTGGAAGTTGGGGCCGTACCCCATTTGCCCTAATGAGCTTTTGAAAGACCAGCAAATGCCACAGCCTCTGTACCTTTTTCTCACTTTCCAAGCCTTTCCCTCACGCCGGATGAGATCAAGGGCTGCCCCCTGGGTTGTGCTTCCAGCCTCCGCATAGTCCAGGCGGCTTCCTTGCCTCCCTCTGCCTTTGCAAGCCCACCTTGATGTGATCTCTCTTCCCCAGATCGCCGAGACCAGCCAGCCAGGCCTCTTCAAGCTGTGGGCCGTCATTGGAAGCGACCTTCACTGCCTCAAGCTGAATGTCCCTCGTGTTTTCTACGTCAACCAGCGCGTCCCTAAACCTGAAGAGAGCACTGCGTATCGGAAGGTGCGTGGAGTTAGTCCTTTGGGAGAGCAGTAAATGTACTGCGGTAATCTCCTGTTTGCCGCAAGTGATTTGGTCCAAGAAAAGTAGGGTATTAATGTCAGTTTGCATTTCTTAGTGCAGAAAGTATTGATCTGATGTGTAGAGATATTTCCTATTCTACTTAATTCAAGAAGCTTCTGGAAGCTGCTCTGTGTGAAAGAGGCAAGCAGAAGGTTCATGGTGTTTGGGTTATACCTTCAGAGAAGATGAGTACAGCTGGTTTAAACTGCAGTAGTTCTCTTATCCTTTCTGTCAAAGTTATGCTGACTATAAAAGTAAGGCTAGAAGAAGCCTGGGTTTCACTTTCTCTTTCTATTTCCTTCTGGTGTGGTGACTTATTATAAGTTATTGTTAGTTTAAGTTAAGTCTGCCGCAACTGGATTTCTTATGGACAGTATGGATGTCCATACTGAATGTATTGGATTTCTGACCATTATGCTTATTTGCCTTCAGTAGCAGTAAAGCTCTGATGGATGAAATACAATCGCCTCTGGTCTATTTTTTGGGAATCCTGTTTAAGTTTTTACTCTGCTAACCATACATTGGAATCTGCTCTGGATCAATATTCATCCTATGACTTTTTCCTTTTACACTGAAAACTTCATTTTTTCGCGGGGGGGGGGGGGCAGGGGGCGGAATGTGGAACACCGGAAGGCAAGGAGAACTCCTGTGAAACATTTCCCCCCCTCCCTTTTAGAATGAGCGAAATGCTTCTTAGAACCAGGTTTTACTCACGCAAAATGCTCAGATTTCTGTGTCGGACAAAATGAGGGCCTGTATGGTGTCCTGGTTAGAGTGTCAGACTAATTGCTTGGAAGACCAGGGTTTAAGGCCTCACTCAGCCAAATAATAATAATAATAATAATAATAATAATAATAATAATAACAACAACTATTATTATTACCGTATTTTTTGCTCTATAAGACTCACTTTTTCCCTTCCAAAAAGTAAGGGGAAATGTGTGTGCGTCTTATGGAGCGAATACAGGCTGCGCAGCTATCCCAGAAGCCAGAACAGCAAGAAGGATTGCTGCTTTCACTGCGCAGCGATCCCTCTTGCTGTTCTGGCTTCTGAGATTCAGAATATTATTTTTTCTTGTTTTCCTCCTCCAAAAACTAGGTGCGTCTTATGGTCTGGTGCATCTTATAGAGCGAAAAATACGGTATTTTATTTGTACCCTGCCCATCTGACTGGGTTATCTGAAGCCACTCCCTGAAGCTCACTGGGTGACGGTGAGCCAGTCACTGCCTCTCAGGCTAGGCTACCTCACAGGGCTCTTTTGTGGATGAAACAGGGAGGGGAAGAATCATGTACGTCACCTTGTGCTCACTGGAGGAAAGGCAATATATAGACATATTAAATAAACAGCGTGGAAGTATTCAAGAGTTATAATGTATGACTGCACATGACTTTTTTGGCAACTCAGAGCCAGGTTAGTCCAAAAGCGAAAGGCTTTTCGTTTGAAGCCAGTGAGAGATGTCTACAATTCTGGGGCAGAGTTGCCAGTTGACCCCGAACTACTATGACAAGGAAAGGAGAGTGTGGTTGTCCCCACCCTTCCACCTACCCATCCGTGCCCCACATGGTAAAAACAGGTGCAGATAGACTTGAGGGGGGTCTCACCTGAGTCCTTGTTATCATCTCTGCAGGTAAACAGGATCCTTCCTCGCTCCAACTTGGTTTACAACCTCTATGAGTATTCTGTGCCCGAGGAAATGTACCAGGAGCACATCAACGAAATCAACGCCAGCCTCTCTGCCCCAGATATAGAGGGGGTATACGAGACCCAGGTAACTAACTCCCTTTGGCTGGTCTGATGCGGGAAAAGGGGAGCTCTAGGTCTGGGGATGAGACGTAGGGTTGCACCCCATGCTAGTCCGAGTAGACTCAATGGACACAATTGACACTTGAGGTGTATATTTATAAGACCCGCCTTATTCCTGTGATTATAATTGTTTTAAATGGTTTTTTGTGTTTTAATGTGACCTGCCCTGAGACCTTAGGGTGAAGGGCATGTAATATAGTAAATTTGGAGGGTATACTCAGAATAGAATTGGCTAGAACCCCTTTTTCTTTCTTTTGAGACTTGAAGTTGATTTGAAAATACTACCATCTGTGTCATTTATGCTTTCTCTTCACTTGCCTTCCATAAATGGTTTTTTTCAGGCTTCTCGTTTCAAAATCCTCTACCTAGGCAGAAGCCACAGGTGAAACCTGCTGCATTCCGCATCCTCCTTGGCTTTCCTTTTGAAACCTCTGAGGCAGTAGCACGGAGCATCTTGCTCTGGGTAGTTCACTATGTTTAAATCCAATTTAAATGTAAATAAATCCAATTTAAATTTTTGAAAAATGATTTTTTTGGATTTTTTTTTTTTTTGAAAAAACAACATTGATTTTTATCCACCCTGGTTTCCTGGTTTCCTGTAACTTCAGTTCTCGTACTGCGGGTTTTTAAAAACCAAAGGGCTTTTCTTCTAGAAAAAGAAGAATAAAAGATGCCCGTACTGTATACCCTTGAGTGCCTCCTGAAAAAAAGCTCTGGGGCCAGATACCCTTGCCGGTTGACTTCAGATCATAGCTGGAGATTTACCAGTAGATCCTACCCTGCCAGAAGATTTGCCAGTTCTTCTCACCCCTGGTGTAACCTCTGATTCCTCTTCTCCTCCCTGCCCAGATCCCATTACTTCTGCGGGCCCTGATCCGCCTGGGCTGCGTCTGCATGGTCAACAGGAACTTGGTAAGGCACCTCACCGGCCGGGAGGCTGAAACCTTCAACCTGGAGCACCTCGAGATGCGCTCCCTGGCCCAGTTCAGCTACCTGGAGCCAGGTAAGAAGACTCGCCCCCGATACTCAGGTGGCTGGCAAGAACTAGGAAGGCAGTTCCTGCTCTCTAACGCGAGGCTCTGTTCCGTGTCTGTTTAGGTAGCATCCGGCACATCTACCTGTACCACAACTCCCAAGGCAACAAGGCACTGTTTGGCCTCTTCATCCCATCTCAGCGGAAGGCATCTGTTTTTGTGCTTGACACGGTAAGGTCGGAGGCCAGGGGGGTGGGGCTTGCTGACACTCATTGAAATATTGTCCTTTCATTTACAGTGGTACCTCGGGTTAAACGCTTAATTCATTCCGGAGGTCCGTTCTTAACCTGAAACTGTTCTTAACCTGAAGCACCACTTTAGCTAATGGGGCCTCCTGCTGCTGCCGCGCTGCCGGAGCACGATTTCTGTTCTCAACCTGAAGCAAAGTTCTTAACCTGAAGCACTATATCTGGGTTAGCGGAGTATGTGACCTGAAGCGTATGTAACCTGATGTATCATAGTATTTTAATATTCTTTTGGAAGCCGCCCAGAGTGGCTGGGGAAACCCAGCCAGATGGGCGGGGTATAAATAATAAATTATTATTATTATTATTATTATTATTATTATTATTATTATTATTATTATTATTATTATTATTAATATATATATTATATACCACTGTATTATATTTCTACGCCACTTTTTCACTCACCTGAGTCACAAAGCGGCTCGCGTACAGTAAATATCAACATAGCAGAACATCACAATTGCAACATAAGTTGTATACAGTGATACCTCGGTTTTCAAACGTTGATGAACGTTTCAGAATCCGGACGCCGAAAACCCGGAAGTAGATGCTTCCGTTGTGGGATGGCTTGCGCTGCGTGTTTTTCAATTTTCCCAATTGAATTTGCAGACAGCCCTTTGCGCCTCGGTTTTTGAACGTTTCGGAACTCGAACAATTTTCTGGAACTGATTACGTTCAAGAACGGAGGTACCACTGTATATTAAAAAATAACAAATCCTCAGTAAAACAACTCCCTTCTATAAAGCACTATTAAACAGCACAACCGCAAGAAAAGTCACATTGTAAAATTCTCAAAGCATTACAGCACTCGTAATCCACAAAACGATACGAACAACATTAACAAGCTAACAACCAAAAACAAACCGCTGGATTCACACACTTTCTCGCCACCCGCAGGTCTCATAGTCTTCCATTCAGTTCATGACAAAAACCCACATTCACATAATGATCTGTTCTCAGCTCAGCTCAGCTCAGAATGGACTGTTTTACCTGGGTGGAAATCAGGGTTCTGATAACAACTTGTAAAATTTCCCCAATCTTTATTAAATTTTATTTAAAAGGACACTGTAAACAATTAAAAACATTGGCAGGATTTTAGAAAACACAAGTGAGAACTATGGTGAGAATGGAGTACAGTCAAACCTTGGCTCCTGAACACCTCCTTTTTGAAACATTTTGGCTCCCAAATTCCACAAACCCAAAAGTAAATGTTCTGGTTTTTGAACGTTTTTTGGAAGCCACACGTCCGATGCAGCTTCTGCTTGAGTACAGGGAAGCTCCTGCAACCGATCAGAAGCCAAATGGGCTTCCGGAACGGATTACGTTCGACATCCGAGGTTTGACTGTATTAAGAAAATATAAAGAACATTATAAGATGCAGTTGGAAAAGAATAATGATGTAGGGAAATCTGGAGATTCAGAGAATCCTGTGTGTATATGATTTAATTGTGATGATAATTGTTGAAGGCAAAAATGAGTAAAAAATACTTATTTTTAAAAAGGGGGAAATCAGGTTTCTATGGGTATTGGGTTCTGCGGTTTTAGAAGCCCGGTTGGCAGCTGCAGATTCCTCGGCTTCCCCGCCTGAGGGTCCTTTCATCCAGATGGTTTCACGGAGCCAGATCTTTACCTGCAGCTGTGTCTCCAGCATCCTTCTCTCCCCTCGGCTCCAGGTGCGGAGCAACCAGATGCCCAACCTCAACAACATGTACTCGGCGGAGCACAGCGCCATGGTGGCGAAGGTGGGCGAGGAACTCCTTCCGCCCAACAAGCACGCCTTCGAGGTGCGAGCGGAGACAGACCTCAAGACCGTCTGCAGGGCCATCCAGCGCCTCCTGCTGGGCTACAAGGTAACAGCAGGGAAATCCAGCGCTCGCCTCCGTTCCTTAGCCAACCCTGAGCCCCCCAGCAGTGGCGGACTTTGGGCTCTCCAATTCCAGCGGCGCTAAAATTCAGTGCCTGCCTCTTGCACTCCATTTTCCAGCACTGTTGTGGTGCCCCCTGCAGCATGGCACTCAGTGTGGGCACCCTAAAGCTAGCCCTGCTTGCTGCCAGCCAGGGTGGATTCGATTTAAATCAAATCGATTTAAATCACTAGTCACTAAGACTTGATTTAAATTGGGGGTTTTTTTACATAAAGACTCATTCTTGCTGGTTATAATCTTAATATTTGCAACCAGATGAAGGTTTCATTTTTGGAATAATACATTTTCAGAGTAGCTTTTACAGTTATAGCAAAAAACACTGACTTGGTTATACTATTCAAAATACATAGACCGATAATTATGAAATTATTGTGAAGTTTAATGAGTTAACTATGTTTATATTTGGAGAACTTTTCTGCTGTACTTTATTGGGAGGAAAAAAACAATTTCCTTAATAACAATTTAAACCATTTAATTAACTAAATCAGTAACATGATACCATATATATCCTTGTTTGTTAGCTGATGTGGGTTTTTTTAAAAAAAAGCAGACTGAGTTTTAGCACACATGAAAAACTTAAAACAAATCCTTATTTCCTGATGAATAGCCTTTGAACTATAATGTAACTTAAATAGAAAACTATCTTTGGAAATATTTTCCCTTCAAAATTAATTTATTTTTAAAATCCAATTTAAATTTTAAAAATCTGATCTTCTTGATTTTTTTAAAAAAAATTAATTGGTTTTTATCTACCCTGCTGCCAGCTCTTGGGAAAGCCCCTACCCGCATCCCTTGAGGGCACCGTCCTGCCTTATGCCACCATCCTTTGCGTTCATCCGCTGTCTCCCTATTATCTCAGGATGAGCGCCGGGGCCCCACCCTCATTGCCGTGCAGTCCAATTGGGACTTGAAGAGGCTGGTCGGAGGGATGCCCGTCTTGGAGGAGTTCCCGCTGGTTCCCGTCCAGGTGGCCGACGACGTCAACTACAGCATCCTGGACTGGCAGCGCCATGCTGCACGGCACATGATCCGGCGCTACCTCAGCTTGGACACCTGCCTTTCTCAGGCCTTTGAGATGAGCAGGTGGGGCAGGCAGCGGCACAGGCACACGGGTTCTGGGAAACGGCAAGGGTCTTGTTTTTATTTTATATTTTATTTCTAAATTCCAAAAGTTTACAAGATGGTGCAAACTTCCAAATACACATCCACTTCTCTTTCGACTTCCCCTCCATGGTTCCCCCCGTAATTTCTAAATTTGCTGCATATTGTAGATATTCTGTGCCTTGCCTATTCCACATTATGGTTAACTGCTGTTCTTCATTCAAATCCTACGTGCATTTTATAAGAAATCAAGATAACAAACTTTTTACAAATGAAGGCAGTTTATTGAATATTCACAGATAAATTGCAAACGGATAAAAACATCGGCAGGATTGTTGTAATAACCTGCAGTTTCATAAGAGTTTATATTTAAAGTAGATAGTTAAATGGGCAAATTAAATGAATTTGTATTTGCAGAAGATATTAAAAAATAAATTTAAGGGAACGCAGAAAGAGGGGGAAGGGTGTCAAACTTTGAAATGTTAACATGATTGTAAAATTAATGAAAAGTATAAATTTGAGAAGTATAAATAAAAACTTAAGAAAACAAAAACAAATCCAAAGTACATTCTAGCATGTGTACAGTAGTTCTTTAAATATTCAACAAAAGGTTTCCGCTCCTGCATTTCTTGATCTCTAACTTTCATAGTTAAGTTTAGTGCTTTTTTTCAGGGAGTACTCCAGGGCACACAGTACCAGCACCTCTTTTTTGTTGTTGTTAAAAAAGTGTGGCATTTCCTGTAACCATGGTGAGGACTGGCACCTATTTTTCCAGGGGGAAAAGCACTGGTTAAGTCAGAAGGGTGAGACGTGCTGGCCGTGGTGGTGGCGGCTGAATCAGTATGCCGAATTCCTAAAAAAAAGTCCAGGTTAAGGCAGTTAGCCTGTTTCTGCAGTTCCAATCCTGCTTCTGGCTGATGTTCTGAAGATCGTCTTCTCCCCGTTCCACCCCTCTCTTCTGCCCAGGTACTACCACATCCCCATCGGGAACCTCCCTGACGACATCTCCACCTTTGGCACGGACCTCTTCTTCTCCCGCCATCTCCACCGCCACAACCACCTCCTGTGGCTCTCTCCCACCTCCCGCCCGGACCTGGGGGGCAAGGAGGCAGACGACAGCCGCCTGGTCATGGAGTTCGATGAGAGGGTCTCCGTCGAGATCAATAACCCGGGCTGCTATTCCACAGGTGAGCAACGAGAAAGACAGGACTGCAGTTCTCTGCTCCATGGGTGTTCAAATATTCAAACAGAATATTAGAAGATGACCTGACGAGTCTCTGAGGGTTGCTAATACCAGCATTAAGGAAGGCGTTGCCATAACCACCTATCAGGGAACGCGGCAGGTCCAATTTGTCCTGCAGAGTCATTGTTCATATGTTGAGTACATGGCAACCAGTTCACCATGAAAGTCTCTGTTTTCTTTTTCATGGACTCTGGTCGCTTGAAGTTTTCATGTTGGGTTTCTCAGTAAGCGCCATCTCCCAAATGACAGTATGCCATCCTGTATACCTGAAGGAGCGTCTCTACCCCCATCATCCAACCCAGAACTGAGGTCCAGTGCCGAGGGCCTTCTGGCAGTTCCCTCACTGCGAGAAGTGAGGTTACAGGGAACCAGGCAGAGGGCCTTCTCAGTAGTGGCACCCGACCTGTGGAACACCCTCCCATCAGATGTCAAAAGAATAAACAACTACAGTGGTACCTCGGGTTACATATGCTTCAGGTTACAGACTCGGATAACCCAGAAATAGTACCTATGGTTAAGAACTTTGCTTCAGGATGAGAACAGAAATCGTGCTCCAGCGGTGCGGCGGCAGCAGGAGGCCCCATTAGCTAAAATGGTGCTTCAGGTTAAGAACGGACCTCTGGAACGAATTAAGTACTTGACCCGAGGTACCACTGTATATGACATTTAGAAGACATCTGAAGGCAGCCCTGTTTGGGGAAGTTTTTTAATGACTGATGTTTAAATGTATTTTTAGTCTCCTGTTGGAAGCCACCCAGAGTGGCTGGGGAAACCCAGCCAGATGGGTGGAGTATAAATAATAAATTATTATTATCATTATTATCATGATGATGATGATGATGATGATTATATTATCATCATCATCATCATCATCATCATTATTATTAGCTTCCCTTCTAGTTTCTAGTAGTCAGAGGTCTTCATTCATAGCAAGCCTTTCCCCTTGGGATGGTGAGAGAGATGTTCCTTTTGGCCAGGGTTTGCGATGCAGCTCTGGGCTTTCCTGCCCTTGAACCCAGGACCCTGCCTCACTCTTTTCACTGCAGTCTGCGTGGAGCTCGACATCCAAAGCCTGGCAGTGAACACCGTCCTGCAGTCGCATCACGTCAACGACATGGAGGGGGCCTCCAGTATGTGCATCAGCTTTGACGTGATCCAGCCGGCGTCGCTGGAGGACATGGTCACGGGGAACCAGGCAACCAGCACCCTGGCCAGCTATGACGAAACAGCCCTCTGCTCCAACACGTTCAGGTCTGGCCCGTGGCTTGGCTTTGCAGGGAATCCTGCCCTGTCCCCTACAAGCTGGCCACCCCTGGTGGTGGAATATGTGAGGTATCCCACCCCACTGGCTCTCCAGACTGCCATAGGCTTGGGAGATTATAGGGGGTTTTTTTAATGGGGAAAAAACCCTGTTCTTCAGCTGTAAAAGCCTCCCAGAACTGCTTACAAATACAGTTGTGCCTTGGTTCTCAAACGACTTGGTACTCGTACATTTGGTTCCTAAACGCCGCAAACCTGGGAGTAAGTGTTTCGGTTTGCGAACATTTTTCAGAAGCCGAACATCCAGCGCGGCTTCCGCTTGACTGCAGGAAGCTCCTGCAGCCAATTGGAAGCCGTGCCCTGGTTTTTGGTTTTGGGAGTCGAACGGACTCCCGGAACTGATGAAGTTCGAGAACCAAGATATGACTGTAGCTTAAAAGGAAAACTTTTGTTTTTTTTAAGGGACCCTCAGACTTCCATTTTGATAAGATGCAGCACAAAAGGGAAAAAGGGTTTGGGAGGGAGGAGGAACTAACCAACCACCTTTTCGGTTTTGGATACCGTATTTTTTGCCCTATAGGGCGCACTGGCCCATAGGGCGCACCTGGTTTTTTGGGGGGGAAATAAATAAAAATTATTTCCCGCCCCCCCCCCCCCAGTCGCGGGGCTGGGGCGGGGGAAGCCCAGCCCCCAGAACAGGCTGCTATCCGGATAGCTTCCTGAAGCCTTGCGGATAGCTTCCTGAAGCCTGGAGAGCGAGAGGGGTCGGTGCGCACCGATGCCTCTCGCTCTCCAGGCTTCAGCGAAAGCTGCATTCACCCCATAGGACGCACACACATTTCCCCTTCATTTTTGGAGGGGAAAAGGTGCGTCCTATAGGGCGAAAAATACGGTACATCGGGGAAAAATAGAAGAATGGGCAGACAGTGGAAAGCAGCAATGGCGTCAGAAGAGAAATTGCTTGGGTTTCTGGGATTTCTAGTTGCAGCTCTGTAGATCTAGTGGCCAGCTTCCACCTTTCTGCTCGCTCACAGGGTCTTGAAGAGCGTGGTGGTTGGCTGGGTGAAGGAGATCACGCAGTACCACAACGTCTACGCCGACAACCAGGTGATTCATTTCTACCGCTGGCTGCGCTCCCCGACTTCGCTGCTCTACGATCCTGCCTTGCACCGCATGTTGCACGGCATGATGAAGAAGCTCTTCCTCCAGTGAGTCCATATCTCTCTCTCTCTCTCTCTCTTTCTCTTGTGTGTGTGTTTATAAAAAATATAGATAGCCAACTTGCCTATTGTACATTTTGGGGAGTGGTTTGTTCCTCTCTCCTCTTCGCATTCAGATGCCTCTTGAGATAAAAAGGTACAGGGGCCCCTGACCATAAGGTCCAGTCGTGACGGACACTGGGGTTGCAGCACTTATCTCGCTTTATCGGCTGAGGGAGCCGGCGTACAGCTTCCAGGTCATGTGGCCAGCATGACTAAGCCGCTTCTGGCAAACCAGAGCAGTGCACGGAAACGCCGTTTACCTTCCTGCCGGAGCTGTACCTATTTATCTACTTGCACTTCATGCTTTCAAACTGCTAGGTTGGCAGGAGCAGGGACCGAGCAACTGCAGCTCACCCCGTCGCGGGGATTCGAACCGCCGACCTTCTGATCGGCAAGCCCTAGGCTCTGTGGTTTAACCCACAGCGCCACCCCTGTCCCTCCTCTTGTGATACCATTGCCAAATTTGGCACAAATCTGGAGGAGATTGTTTTTTGGCTGTGGTTGGACACCCATCACGTGCCATTTTGAATCAAGGTGGTGGACCCAAACCATTCTGAATTGCAGTGATTTAGACACCTCTGAAGATATTCACCACCCAATTTGGTGCAATCTCTTCCTGCGATTGAAGAGAGAGTTTTGATGTACGGATGTATTGCTTCAGGTGCCATTCTGAATCAAGATGGCAGGCTCAAATGTTCCCCCCAAAAATTGTTTCTATGGATTCCCAAGCAATGGTGGTTGATTTCTGGTGGTGTGAAAAACATCCAAAAACTTATTCGCCTCTGTAATCCTGGACTAGCCCACTAGGTGGTCCTCTCTGCCGTGCTCAGCAATCCCTTTTTATCATTACAAACTTTCTGATGTGCAAATGTTTTTTCTTTAAAAACATATTTTATGTATCATACAGTTATGCGCAAATTTAACAACAGAGAGGGGAGGGAAAATAGAAGGACCATAAATACATTTTTTAAGAATGGAAAAAGAAATAATAATAAATGAAAACCACCATCAACTCTCATGAAATATATAATAACCATCAGTACATCTTTTTAAGTTAAACATGCAGGTTAATATCAGCATGTTTGGGTGGACCTCAACCTGGTGGATTTTTTTTTTTTACAACCTCCCCCCCCCCCCCCGCAACAACAACAAAACTTATAGAGAAAGCAGAGTAGTGGAGGGAGAATTGGCTGCTCAAGTCCTAAATAGGAGGATTAGATTTGTGGGATGTGGTGCATAATGAGGTTTAAAACTCCCTTCCCTGTATCAGACGGTTTCAGGAGGGAAGGATATCTTTTCCTTTCTCCAGACTCAGGACCCCTGGTATATAGCCCCCACACACACACAAAAAAAAGCCCACCAGATTTGGGACTGGTGACTTTTTACCTCCTAAATTTTCCACTGAGCAAGCCCACAAGAGCCCGCTTTCCTATGGAGGGCTGGAACCCTGCATCAGATCCACATTCCTTTTTGGGGGTCAGAGACGCGCATGCCACATTTTTGTCCCAGGTCACCACTTGTACATAGCATACAACTGCAACATCAGCTACCCCTTTTCTCCTTCCTTTTCACCTTCCACACTCTCTTTTTCCCCAGGTTGGTGGCAGAGTTCAAGCGCCTCGGCTCCTCGGTGGTTTACGCCAATTTCAACCGCATCATCCTATGCACCAAGAAGCGGCGCATCGAAGATGCCCTGGCCTATGTAGAGTACATCACCAACAGGTGCTTCTAGAACCCCTTCAAGTGTCCACCCCCCCCCTTTTGACGTTCAAATGCCTGGTGAAGGACCCTGTGTTCAGACGTGCCTTTTGGCTTTGCGCCTAGTCTAAATCTTCCCTTAGTCTCCTTCGCTCCATTAATTTCCTTCTTGGTTTCCACTTGTTAGCCACCATGAAAGGAGACTGACCTTTTTCATTTTGTTTCTATTTCGTTGTAATTTTACCCCTCCTCTCCTCAAAGAAGCGCAAGGAGGTATACATCATCATCATCATTTCATTCTTGATACGCTGCCCATCTGGCTGGCTTTCCCCAGCCACTCTGGGCAGCTAACAGCACATAAAAAATGGTAGTAGTTCTGTTCCTCCTCCTTTTGCCCTCACAACAACCCTTTGAGGTAGGTTAGGCTGAGGGAGCTTCATGGGGATTTGAACCTGGGTCTCTCAGCTTCTAGTCCAACTCTCTAACCACTGCACCATGCCAGTTCTCTTTTAATATGGGGAGGGTGATAAAGGCACCCCGGACTTGCCAGCCCATGCTCCTTGTAGCCTCGTGTCCCTTCAGGGCCATGGCTGCTACACAACAGACTTGCTTCTGGTCAAGGGAGTTGGCGGCTAGCTTTTCTCATAGTCACATTGTGGCTGTTCTCCTGACGGCTCCATCTGGGGCTGCGGAGGGATCTCTCTCTTCCTCCCTGAGAGATTCTGCATGGCTCACCCTCCTTCCTCTTCCAGCATCCATTCGAGAGAAATCTTCCACTCTTTGACCATTTCTTTCTCGCGCTGCTGGGAGTTCTTGCTGTGGATGGACCCAGCTAATTACGGCGGGATCAAAGGCAAAGTGCCGTCCCAGATCCACTACGGGGAGGTAAGAAAACCAGCAAAGAAGGCGCATTTGGGGAGTACAGTGGTACCTCGGTTGTCAGACGTAATCTGTTCCGGAAGACCGTCTGACTTCCGAAACGTTCGACAACTCAAAGGGAGAATTTCAATTTCAGTGGTGAAAACCGTTCAACTTCCAAGGCACATTCGAAAACGGAAACAATTACTTCCGGGTTTTACAATTACTTCCCCAGCCACACACCCCTCTCCAATGTTTCCCCCTGGCTGGAATATGTCCTTGAACTCTAACATTGCCCTTCCTTCTCTAGATGGAGGATAGGGAGTTGTGTTTGTAGCAACTAGCCTACTATACAAAAGATTTATTTATTTATTTGAAGTCTATTGCTCCGCCCACTTTTGCCTCTGGCCCCGCCCACCACTGCCATGTGCCCCTCGGCAGGTTTCCCAGAAACAAAGGCGGCCCTTGGCCTGAGAAAGGGTTCCCTGCCCCAGGTCCAGAAACCGTGTGGGAAGAGGGCATTTGCCATATTGTCTGCATCTTGTCTTCCGTCCCCTCCTTGCAGGGGATCAGTGATAAACAGGCAGTCTCCGTCGAAGGCAGTGAAGGGGAGGAAGAAGAAGAAGAAGAGGAGAAGGAAGAAGGGGCTGAAGAGGACAATGGCGTGGAAGAACTGCTGGAGAACAATTGGAACATCATGCAGTACCTGCCCCAAGCAGCCTCCTGCCAGAATTACTTCCTCATGATCGTGTCTGGTGAGGCAGCGCTCCTAGGTTTGCCCCAGTGTTTGAAGCTGAATCCTATCTGGGGGAGGAGGACAAAGGGTTTCGCTTCTAGCACTGAGAGCCCCTCTCCTCCCTCAAGTTCTGCAACCATCCCAGAGTCTGCTCAGATCCCATTTGCTGCCTGTTTCCCCTATGACTTGCATGCTTGCTTATTTATTGCATTATTTCCCACCTTTCCATCCAAGGAACTCAAGATAACATACATGGTTCTCTCCCTCGTTTATCCCCCACAACAACCCTGCGAGCTCGTGGTGGTGATGAGAGGCAGTAACTGGATCACCCAGTGACCTGGGTTGTGTTTTTCCAGGTCCTCTTCTGACACTCTAACCACTATGACAGGGTTTCCCAAACTTGGGTCTCCAGCTGTGGTTTGTTTTTGGGTTTTTTGGACTACAACCCCCATCATCCTTAGCTTGCAGGACCAGCGGTCAGGGATGATGGGAATTGTAGTCCAAAAACAACTGGAGGCTCATGCTGTGGCTCCCAAGAAGGCCCTGCTTAGGGGAAAGCAGTTGCATGCGGGGAGGGGATATGCTTGACCCTTCAGGTGCCCGCCATTTTTTTCACAAACGGGGGTGAAGCAGGTGGGGCTGGGAGGAGCCAGAGAGGTCCCTGCAAGCAGAGTTTGAGGCAAACGTGTCTCTACTTGTCCTCTCATGACTCCATTGCCATTTCCCCAGCATACATCGTTGCTGTCTACCACAGCATGAAGGAAGAGATGCGTCGGAGCGCTCCTGGGAGCACCCCCATCAAGAGGCGAGCAAGCAGCCAGGTCTCCCAGGAGCCTGTGGGAGAGGCAGGTGTCATGCCTGGTGAGTACCCAGCCACGTCCCTCCCTGGTCTTGCACCCTTGGGTGAGATAGCCCAGTCCTGGGGGTCTCTGGCTCAAATCTTGCCTCCACCGTGAATTAATCGAGATGGAGGTAACCTTAGGCCAATTCCCATTTCCCTTTGCTGCCCGACCAAACCCTTATAGGTAGGGCTTTTGAACAACACTCTATAAATCTTGGAAGTATTTTTAATTATGACTGCTAGGCAAGTCGCTTCTTCCTGTTTCGTGCATGCAGGTAACTTTGACATTTTTTTAAAAAACCCACATCCACAATTTAAAACAAAGGGACAATTTCCTGAAGGGGTAGGCAGATCACTATGGCCAGGTCTTGGTTTCCCCACCTGTGAAATAGGGATTTTGTTATTTACCGTATTTTTCTATGTATAAGACAATGCTTTTTGCTTTAAAAAAAATATATAGGCAAAATTTGGGTGTTGTCTTATACACAGATAGTAAATGCAGATTAATGGCAGCAGCCCCCCCACCCCGAAATTGTTTAATTCGGTTTTGTTGTTTATGTTTTAATGTGGCAAGATTCAATTTGATTTATTATTAACTGGAATGTCTTTAATTGAATATTAATATAAAATATTTACAAAAATAAGAATTAATGGCAGCAGCAAGCAGGAGATTGGCAGCGGCGATTGGGCGGGTGATTGGTGGTTGCAGCAAGGCCTGCTGGCGATTGGCTGCGGCAACTGGTCAGGCGAAGGGTGGGTGGGTTGTTGGTGGCAGCAAGCGGGTAGCCAATTGGCAGCTGTGGCAAGGTGTCCGATCGGCAGCGGTGGGCAGGCAGGTGAGCGATTGGCGGAAGTGACACCCCCCCCCCCCATAAAGCTAAGCAACTTAATTTCGGGTTAAAAAAAATAAGGGTCGTCCTATACATGGAAAAATATGGTATTTTCTGAGCCGCAGCGCATTTTCAGATACATCTTCTTCCTCTCTCCCGCCCCTTCAGGCATGATCACCTTCTCCCAGGAGTACGTCACCAACGAGCTCACCCAGAGCTTCTTCACCATCACCCAGAAGGTGCAGAAGAAGGTGACCGGTTCCCGACAGACCACGGAGCCCTCCGAGATGTTCCCTGCTCTGCCCGGCTCCCACCTGATGCTCAACAATCCAGCGCTGGAGTTTGTGAAGTACGTCTGCAAGGTGAGCATCACTGTAGGCAGAGGGGAGAGACAGCTGTGACCATGTCAGCGATGGATGAACTGTGATCTCACAATGGGGCCTTGTTCTCTCTCCTGCTCCCTCCCACCTCACTCTGTAAGAGCCCAGTTGGCTCATCTGCTGTTTCTCTTCTGCCCTCCCACCCCTAAAGGTATTGTCTCTGGACACAAACATCGCCAACCAGGTGAGCAAACTGAAACGGGACCTGCTCCGCCTGATTGAAGTGGGGGAGTTCTCAGAAGAGGCCCAGTTCCGGGACCCCTGTCGCTCTTACGTCATCCCAGAGATGATCTGCAGGAACTGCAACTTCTGCCGAGACCTGGACCTCTGCAAGGACCCGGCCCTCTCTCAGGTACCAGCTAAGTCCTGATCGTCGATTGACTCCAAAGCACTGCTTTTTAGTTTAGAGAACAGGCGATAGAAGAATATACAGCCTCCCCTCTCTGCTTTTGTTCAGGCTGTTTATCCTTGCAGCCCCATACTGTCTACTCTGGGTGGCAGTGGCTCTCTGAGGTTGAATCCTGACAAGACAGAAGTACTCTTTTGGGGGGACAGGGGGCAGGTGTGGAGGACTCCCTGGTCCTGAATGGCATAACTGCCCCTGAAGGACCAGGTGCGCAGCCTGGGAGTCATTTTGGACTCACAGCTGTCCATGGAGGGGCAGGTCAATTTTGTGTCCAGGGCAGCTGTCTACCACCTCCATCTGGTATGCAGGCTAAGACCCTACCTGCCCACAGACTGTCTTGCCAGAGTGGTGCATGCTCTGGTTATCTCCCACTTGGACTACTGCAATGTGCTATCCGTGGAGCTACCTTTGAAGGTAACCCGGAAACTACAACTAATCCAGAATGCAGCAGCTAAACTGGTGACTGGGAGTGGCCACCAAGACCATATAACGCTGATCCTGAAAGACCTACATTGGCTCCCAGTATGTTTCCAAGCACAATTCAAGGTGTTGACCTTTAAAGCCCTAAACAGCCTTGGCCCAGTATACCTGAAGGAGCATCTCCACCTCCATCGTTCAGCCTGAGGTCCAGCTCCGGTGGTGGCGCCTGCCCTGTGGAATGCCCTCCCATCAAATGTCAAGGAAATAAACAACTATCTGACTTTTAGAAGACTTCTAAAGGCAGCCCTGTTTAGGGAAGTTTTTAATGTTTGATGTTTTATTATGTTTTTAATCTGTTGGGTTAGGGTTAGGGTTAGGCTTCCTGCTCAGCCTGTCCAACTTGAAGCCCTCTCACAGTCATCGCTTTCTCTCTTCTCCTTCCCTCCCAGGATGGCTCTGTGCTTCCTACCTGGGCCTGCTCCAACTGCCAGGCCCAGTATGACTCGGATGCCATCGAGATGGCCCTGGTGGAAGCCCTGCAAAAGAAGCTGATGGCCTTCACCCTTCAAGATCTGGTAAGGAGAGACGAGAGGCAATTCCCAGCTTGCCTGTGCAGAGCCCCACTCAGCTCCTCAACCACAGTGGGAGCTCCTGCAACCTTCCCATGCCCCCTTGATTCCTGACCCCAGAGAGCGCTGAAACACAAGCTAGACCAGGGGCCAGGCATTTAATGAGACTGGTCTGCTGAAGCTTGGTGGGTCCTGGAGAAGTTTTCTCTGTGCAATTTCCATATTGAGAACCAGCACATCTTAAAGAAAAGTGTGTGTACGCGCGCACACATATGCATGCCAGTCTTCCCCAACCTGGTGCTCCCCAAATGCTTTGGACTACAAATTCCATTGGTGGACATCTGTCAGGAATTCTTTAGCCATGATTCCTGCATTGCAGGGGGTAGATGATCCTTGGGGGGGGGGGTACCTTCAATCTTGCGATTCCGTGATCTAGACGACACGAAGCTGGGAGAGGCTGACCTAGACAGGCAAGGCACATACACACACCTCCCTAGTATACGGGGGAAGCGTTCAGTCGTGCAGTTTCACACCTGCAATTTTGCAAGCGCTTCCTGTGCACCCCTTATCTCATCCTGCCCTTTGCAACATCCTGCGCATTGCAGGGAGTTAAACTAGAAGGCCCTGTGGGTCCCTTCCAACTCTGTGATTCCATGATCTGCACCCACCAAGCCGGGGTGGGGGGTGCTGTTTCTCTTTCTGCCACTCTGTGTGCAGGCAGGGGTCTCCTGGTCCTTTTTGGCTTTGTGATTCTGCACTAGAGGAGAGGTTGAGGCTGCTCCCCAGCAGGGAGGGCTCAAGCACTGCAAGATGCGGCAGGGGCAGCGTGTGGACCAGGCAGGCAGGCAGGGCCTTATCCCAAGCACCGCTTGTGTTTCAGGTGTGCCTCAAGTGCAAAGGCATCAAAGACACCCACATGCCTGTGTACTGCAGCTGCGCTGGAGATTTCGACCTCCTGCTGCCCACCAAGGTACGTGTTGGTTGACCCTGCCAACCTCCCCTTTTCCACCCTGTTCCTCAAACCATCACAGTCCCCTTCCCTTGGATGTGGCTGTTCTCCTCCCAGAAACTTAGGAAGCTGTCATATACAGCGTTGGTTTATTGGTCCTTCTAGGTCAAGATTGTCTGCACTGACTGGTAGCAGCCCTCCAGGGTTTCAGAAAGAGGGGATGCTGGGGGTTGAACCAGCGACCTTTTGCATGCAAGGCAGGTGCCCACCCACTAAGCTATGCCCCTTCCTCTACCGTGATGCTGTGGTCTAAACCACTGAGCCTCTTGGGCTTGCCGATCGGAAGGTCGGTGGTTCAAATCCCCACAACGGGGTGAGCTCCCGTTGCTCTGTCCCAGCTCCTGCCAACATAGCAGTTCGAAAGCACAAAGTGCAAGTAGATAAATAGGTACCACTCTGGCGGGAAGGTAAACGGCATTTCCATGCACTCTGGTTTCCATCACAGTGTCCCATTGTGCCAGAAGTGGTTTAGTCCTGCTGGCCACATGACCCAGAAAGCTGTCTGTGGACAAACACCAGCTCCCTCAGCCTGAAAGCACGATGAGCACCGCAACCCCATAGTTGCCTTTGACTGGACTTAACCGTCCAGGGGCCCTTTACCTTTTACCTTGCCTCAAGCAGATCCATCCTATAGAAACTTCCCCTCATTGCCTCTTCTTCTCTTACTTTCTCAGGCCTTCTTGGAACAGCTGAAGGTCTTTCAAAGCATCGCCCGGCACTACAACATGGGCTACCTGCTGGAGAATATTAAATGGCTGCTTCAGATGAACCCTCAGCTTCTCTTGTAACATGAGGATGCTATCGCTGTGGACAGGCTGGCGCACACCTGCACCTCAGCATAAGAGCCCCCCCACACCTGCCATGGGGTCCTGGGACCTAGACTATTCTCCTGGCCAGGCTGCAGGTTCAGCTTCGCCCGCCCTGGGACAAAAATATTCAGAGGCTTGACGTTTGTTGCATGCTGCAGGGAAGCAGGCAACGCCTTCTGGCGAGCGAATCGGGAGGGGGGGGTACCGTCTTCTGAAACCAAGACCCAGGAGCAAGTGAAGAGGCCTCCACAAATAGGCTACCTAACTTGCTGCTTCTTTGATCTCCTTTTGCTGGGATTTGGGAGTGCAAGATACAGAAAAAAACCTTCAATTACGGAGCTCTCTTTTTTGCCCCAATTTTATTCTGTGTTTGTGTGTGTGTGTTTTTTAATGCTGTAAATAAATCCTTTTTCCACATTGTTAATTGCTAATATGCTAGATGCCTAGTCCTACGGACACACACTCTCAATCCTGCTCTCGCTACTCTCCTGCTGTGGTTGGGAAGGCAGCGGCTGTCCCTGTCGTTGTTCTGCAAGGAGTATAAGCGAAGCTTTGGCATTTAGTTGCAAGCAGACAAAAGAGCATCAAGGAGTCCTTTAACGGAGATAACACAGGATTCTAGGCAGACCTTGGAAGCACCTAAGGAGAGCCTGGCTACTGGATCTTTCCAAAGGCCCATCTAGTCCACATCCTGGGGGGCAGTTCTGACCTGGGGAAGTAGTGTGGGCAAGACATTTAAGCATCTCCCAGCCCTGTACAGTGGTACCTCGGGTTAATAACTTAATTTGTTCTGGAGGTCTATTCTTAACCTGAAACTGCTCTTAACCTGAAGCACCACTCTAGCTAATGGGGCCTCCTACTGCTGCTGCCGCACCGCCGAAGCACGATTTCTGTTCTCATCCTGAAGCAAAGTTCTTAACCCGAAGTACTATTTCTGGGTTAGTGGAGTCTGTAACCTGAAGCGTCTGTAACACGAGGTACCACTGTAGTTCTAATCAAGTATGGAGCCACCCACACACCTCTCGTTTGCACGTGAGAGCCTGCCTGCAGGATCAGGCCAGTGGCTCATCTAGTCCAGCATCCTGTTCTCACATTGGCCGACCAGATGCCTGTAGGAAACCCACAAGCAGGATTTGAGCAAAAGAGCAATTCTCCCCTCCAGCGGTTTCCAGCACCGTCTACAAGTGCACCTCTGCCTCCAACCACAGAGGCAGAGCATAACCGTCATGACTAGTAGCAGCCCATGGCCTTCTTCCCCATGAATTTGTCTAATCATTTATGAAAGCCATTTAGGTTCGTTGCCATCACTGCCTCCTGTGGAAGTGAGTTCCATAGTTGCGTGAATGAAGAAGTACTTGTATCTGTCCTGGAAAAACATGGATGTCCTCAAGCTCTAGCATCGTGAGAGAGGAAGAAGAGTTGTTCCCTGCCGTGCATCATTTTATAAACTGCAACCATGTCACCTCTTGCCTTTTCTTTAAACCTGTGGTTCCCAATTTGGGGCACATGCCCCACAGGGGGGCAATTTGATTTTTAAGGGGGGACAATTCGAGAATGAGTTACTAACAGTTAATGGCCTTTTAGGTGTCCTCTACATGGGTAGGAGTTCACTTTTGAAATATAATAATTATATGTCACAGGTGGGGGGAGGATATCAGGATTTGAGAGATGCTTAGGTGGGGCATGGCCTGAAAAATGGTTGGGAACCACTGCTCTAAAATGCAACTGAAGGCTGTCATCCCTGGCCTTCAACCATGCTAGCCAGAGCTGATGGGAAATGTAGTTCAGCATCTGGAGGGCCAAAGCTTCATTTAATTTCATCAGATAAAATAATAATACTCGATTCTGCACTGCTGCCATGCCCTGTGGCTTTGATCTCTCAATGAAGCCTCTCTTTCCCCATACCTGTGATATGCATCAGTGGGCGTGACCATTACAGGAAACCCAGGAGCCCACCTGGGGGAGTGGCTCTGGAGGGGCCCCACCTCTGACCTTTTTCATATACTGTATATTACAAAAACAGCTGAATCAGTAAACATTCCCTTCAAAAAGTCTGAGCAACCTGAGAATTCTCCAAAGAATTCTGGAAACTAATTAGACTGCAAAAGCCGACTGATTCAATTAGTGCCAGTCTTTTTTATCTGCCTGACTCTCTCTTTCTCTCTTTCCCCCTGTCCTTGGGAAGGAGATGGAAGGATGCCAAAAATGCTGCGATGGTTAAAGTTTACTCGGTGCGGAGGGAGAAATCTTCGCCCGCAGTCTCCTTTTGGATACCTGCGGAGAGGATGCCAAGGGACTTCTTCCTCAAGGGGAAAAGTCCGGCAAGTATGTTTGCGTGGCCTTCAGAACATAAGGAGAGCTCTGCTGGATCAGGCCGGTGGCCAGCTGGTCCAGCATCCCATTCTCACAATGGCCAACCAGGTGCCCATTTATGGAAAGAAAAGTTATATTGGGCTGGCTCAGTGACAAAAGTGATTTTCTGGAGGCCTAGGATGAAAAATTTGAGAAAATGCCATTTAGCAGAATAGGAGAAAAGCTGGGTATTATATGCAACAAGGAAACCACCCTGGAGTGTATGGGCTAAATAATTTGAGTAATTGCAATATATATAATTGGAAGATAGAGAGGTGGAAGTATCTTTCTCCCTCTCTTTATCTCCCTCTCTCCTGTATCTTTTATTTCTCTGTTTTTCTGCATTGTTTATATTTAATTTTTAGAAGTCCTCTGTTTTGGATTGATGAGGACATGCAAAGAAAGCTCAGACAGGTGCGCTCTGTGTTTGAGCGACAGGATAGAAAGAAACTCCCAGGTGAGCTCTGAGAAGGTCTACTTTTCTGTAGTCAGTTGTATCTTGGTTCTTGAACAGAATGTGTTCCAGGAGTCGGTTCAACTCCCGGAACCGTTCGAAAACCAAGGCGCAGCTTCTGATTGGCTGCAGGAGCGTCCTGCAGCCAATCGGAAGCCGGGATGGATGTTTGGCTTCTGAAAATTGTTCAAAAACTGGAACACTCACTTCTAGGTTTCGATCGTTTGGGAACCGATTTGTTCGGGAGCCAAGGCATTTGAGATCCCAGGTACAACTATGGATAAAGGATATGATACAGTTGAGGGGGGGTTATATTCCTTTTCTTTTTTATAGTTGCTTGGTTTTTATTGTCTCATATGTTGAAAACTTTAAATAAAAATAGTTTTAAAAACTCGTAAGCAGGACCCCAAGCCCAAAAGGACTCTCCCCCTCTGGCTTCCAGCAAGGGTATTTCTTCTGAAATTTGTTCCCGGAGAGCCTGCCTGCTGCTGCTTTTCCAGGGGTCTTGCAATGCCCACTTGCTGCCTCTGGAATAACATCACACTCTCCCCCCAGCAAAGATACTGAATTTTTTATATTTGCCAAGGGGGAGCAGAGGGAACCGGAGAATTATTGTCGGCTGCTGTTCTCTCCTTAATGGGGTTGAGGGGAGCCTATAATGTGTTGGGATTTGCTCTGGGAACAGAAGAGGTGGGCAATCTGATTAGGGGGAGAAATATCTTCCCCCGAGCTGGCTCAATTACCTCTGAATGGTTTTCTAATTGACTTAGCGCTTCTCTGTGAGCACTTAGCTAGGTCAAACGCCTGCCGTCGAGCGAAGCGGCTGGTGGGCTTGATATGACGTATTCATTCCCAATTCCCAAATGGAACAGAGGAAGTGAGTTTTGATGGCAGAAGCTGGGACGTTTGTGGAGGAGGGGGCGCTGCAAAAGCGAGAGAAGGAAGACTCCGCTTAGCTGGTTTTGAGCCCAGTTTTAAAACAAGGGGTTTTTCCAGAATTCGGCTGTTATCAGGTGGGATTCAGTCATACAAGAACAGGCTGCGTCAGACTAGTGGTCTGTCTAATGTTGTCTACACTGACTGGTGGGACGCAGGTGGCGCTGCAGGTTAAACCACAGAGCCTAAGACTTGCCGATCAGAAGGTTGGCGGTTTGAATCCCCACGACGGGGTGAGCTCCCGTTCCTCGGTCCGTTCGTGCCAACCTAGCAGTTCTAAAGCACGTCAAAGTGCAAGTAGATAAATAGGTACTGCTCCGGCGGGAAGGTAAACGGTGTTTCTGTGTGCTGTTCTAGTTCGCCAGAAGCAGCTTAGTCATGCTGGCCACATGACCTGGAAGCTGTACGCCGGCTCCCTCGGCCAATAAAGCGAGATGAGCACCGCAACCCCAGAGTCGGCCACAACTGGACTTAATGTTCAGGGGTCTCTTACACTGACTGGCAGCAGCTCTTTAGAGTTCCAGGCAGGGAAGATCATGCTATGTTGGCCGATGGAGGCAGTGGGCCTTTGTAAACCAATTTCTGAGAACAACAGGTGGGGAGAGCCCTGCTGCACTCAGGCACTGCTTGTGGGCTTCCCAAAAGAGGCTTTGGGTTGACCACTGTTGAGAACACGATGCTGGATTAGATAGGCCTTTGGTCTGATCCAGCAACGCTGTCCTTCCTTTGCCGGGATAAAGCCAGGTCTGGCAGGTTGTAAGTCTGCAATGGCTCAGTTCCTCCCTGCTCCTCCCAATCTCTCAGGAATTTCAGAGGGCTGTTTTGGTACCCTGAGAAGAACCAATTCCACCGGTCTTGTGGTCAAAATGAGACTCCTCTCCCGACACCTTCAGGACCGACTCAATTTATTGTGCCAGGGGCCACAGGAGAATGAAGCTGCCTTTTATCAGATGCAGAGAAGACCATCCTGAGAAAAGATGGGACAGGAAAGGAGCTCCTGAACCCTCAGAGATGGATGGGTGCTTTGGAGTCTGCGGGCGAGGAGGCTTGAGTGCAGGAATCGGTGATGCTGCAGTCCGTCGTCGGAGTTCCCTCTTGGAGCTTGGGCATCTGGCCAGATGTGGGAGAAAGGGCAAGCCATTAGTAGTGTTATAAGAATCCTAAGGTCTCAAATATAAATTAAACGCTCATAAATGTACAAGGCAAACACATACATAAGTATATAAACCACGTGTCTGAAATAGTACAGAAGAGCAATCCTGAAGCCATGTTGACTCTCCCAGTGACCTCAAATATTCCTCTGCAGTAAGGGAGGAAAATTGGGAAAGCTTTCCCATTTTCGTTTTTTGCTTACAAATCCTGTCTTAAGGGCGTATTTGTGTATGAATAGGGTGAGCCTGTGACCTGGAACGCAGGAACTAAAGTATTAACCATCACAAAAGAATGGCCAGACTGCCCAGGTAATGCAATCAGTGACCAATGTCAGGTATCCTGGCAGACAGGATTTCTGCTGTAGACCGCCTCCTTCTGTGATGTATGTATGATGTTTTGGGGGTGGTCTTGGGCTACAGGGTGGGCAATTTCAAAAGTATATATAAGGGTTTGCGCACCATTGTTCAGGGTTCTCCTCCCTCCTGCGTGTGGTGAGTGGGGACCCTGTTGCAACAGTTCCTTGAATAAAGATCAGGATTACTAGCCGCTTTGCTTCTCAATATACTCTAGTTGGCCTCTGTTATTTTCTCCTACCAATAGGGAACCCACTTAAGGACTCTATACAGGCTCTTAGATACCCCATAAGGCTCTTAGATACCCCATAAGGGAAAATGAGCCGTTTTTTCTTATAAAAGTTGCAAGACTGATCAGAGCCCACCCAGCCTGAGGCTACCTAGAGGCTTTGCTCACCCCACCCCCTCAATGGTTCAGCCTGACCTACACTCGCAGGAAAGCGAGATGATGGAACAGACTGTTCCATTTTAGGTGCATGGAGGACTCTTAGCACAAACGATGAAAAAGGCCTTGGGGCTCTTTGGCGCAGGGAGGGGTGCAATATAAATAGGTGGGGGGGTTTAATCAGAATTATAGAGTTGGAAGGGACCTGAAGTATCATCTCGTCCAACCCCTTGCAATACAGGAAGTGGAACCAATGGCAGGCAGAGACACCAGACTGGTTGTAAGAAAGGAGGCAGGCAGGTCGTGGGGCTGGCAGAGGCCGGACTGAGGTTGGTGGGGCAGTGCCCCATTTGCCTTCTGATGGACCAGCCTCCAGGGCTCTTTCCTCTGTGCACTGAGCAACATTCAGGTGCATTTTGATAGTCCATCGTTGAATGTCGCTTGGCCAACAAGCTGGTGTGAGAAAGAGCCCCAGTTCTGCCAAGCTGGGAGGGGCGCTCTTTGAGAACTCCTGCCCCTCTCGACTGGCCCAGGGTTGGCAGAGCTCCCCAGGGAATTTGTCACAGAGCACAGGCATTTTGGGTCTAGGATCACAGATGGCCTGAGCTCCATCTGTTCCATCCATTCAGGGGCACCCTCCCAGCTACCTGGTCAAACTTCCGGGCACTGTAGACTTCGTTCTTGTTCATGAAGGTCAGCAAGATCCAGTCGCAGAGGAAGGAGCCCTGTTGGAGGAGGAGGAGAGTGATTAATCAACACCAGAGCAGGAAAAGAAAAAACTGAATGAAGCAAGAGAGGAGGCCATGCTCTGCGATACTCACCACTCCCACTGACGTCAGCGCCGTGGCCAGATTAATGATTGTGGGGATAAGGCTGAACTTCCCTGCCTAAGGGGAGAAAGGGACAGAATCGCTATTAGCCCTGCTTGCAGTGACCTTGAAGAATTTAACTGATGTGACAGTATGTCTGGTTTTGATGACTATTTTGACTGTGCGATGCATTTTATTCTGCTTCTACTCTGTTTTGAGCATTTTTTCTTTTGTAGTGGCTTTGGCTAGTCAAAGTAAATAAATAAATGATAACGATAATAGTGCTTTTGACATGTCTGGAACATGTCCTTGAACCAGGGCCATGCTGCTTGCTTACCCGTGAGACTTCCAACAGTCTGGAATGTAAACAGAGTCTTGTGACTCCAAAAACTGCACAGTGGCATAAACAGAAATCTAACATGTCCCTCCTATAGCAAGCATCTCTGTCCCTTACCTGCCCGTGCACAATCACATCGATGCGGATGCCGTAAGCCTTGATCAAGGTGCGGGTGCTCTTGCCCCTGTGCTTGTAGTACTTGGCAAACCTGGGGGTCAAAAGCAAGGGGCGTGAGGAAGGCTGGCTGCTGCCATAAAATGCCCAGAACCTTGGCACAGAGAAACCTGGCCCTCCTGCATGGCTGCATTGGCAGCAAGCAAGGCTGTTGAGAAAATACTTACTTCCCCCACCTAAACATACACCACCTGGTAGAAAATGTTGGAGCTTAAAAGGTCACTATTATAATGGTGAGTGCTGCTCCACTCACTCATTGGCTGAACGCCTGTGATGTCACAGAATGTATGTGCACTCTTCCCTCCCCCGGCCACACCCCTCACTAGAATGCGCCATTGAACTCTGATCATGCCTCTTGCTTCTGTGGATGGAGGAGTGATAGGGAGCTGGAGAAACAAGCCTACTCCACCCACTTTTGGCCCTGGCCCTGGCATGTTCCCCCCACCCACCCAAAAGGGAATGTGACCCTCAAGCTGAAAAAGGTCCCCCACTCCCCAGAGCTATGAGTCTTAATGTCAGCAGATCGGGGCTGGGAAGAGGGGCTCCAGGCCTTGGATGATGTGGAACCTGCAACACCCTTTGCAAAAGAAAAACCCTCCCTTGCACGCAGGTCAGCTCAAGTTACATGACCCCCTCTTCCTTCTACTGCTTACATCATAGCTCTGGCTGCCGTGAGATGTGGGAATGGCTGCTATTGGGGGGAGGGCTTTGAAAGGGGATCAGACAAATTTGAAGGAGGAATAGGGAGGTCCATCTGTTTAGCGCATGGGTAGGCAAACTAAGGCCCAGGGGCCGGATCCAGCCCAATCGCCTTCTAAATCTGGCCCGCAGACAGTCCAGGAACCAGCATGTTTTTACATGAGTAGAATGTATTCAAAATGCATCTCTGGGTTATTTGTGGGGCATAGAATAAGAGGAGGAAGAGTTTGGATTTGATATCCCGCTTTATCACTACCCTAAGGAGTCTCAAAGCAGCTAACAATCTCCTTTTCCCTTCCTCCCTCACAACAAACACTCTGTGAGGTGAGTGAGGCTGAGAGACTTCAGAGAAGTGTGACTGGCCCAAGGTCACCCAGCAGCTGCATGTGGAGGAGCAGGGAAACGAACCTAGTTCACCAGATTACAAGTCCACTGCTCTCAACTACTACACCACACTGGCTCTCATTCATATATATTTTTTCCAAAATATAGTTGGGCCCCCACATGGTCTGAGGGACAGTGGACCGGGCCCCTGCTGAAACAGTTTGCTGCCCCCTGGTTTAGCATGGTGGCTACATGGAAGCAACAGCACTGTGGGAGGACTATGGCTTTCATGCGCCGCTTGTGGGCATCCTGGAGGCATCTGATTGGCGACTGGAACAAACTGGCTACTAAATTCCAGCTCCACAGTTAAGGGGTTGCCCTGCGGAGTTATCTCTACGCGGATCAGTGTGGAACAAGAGGCTGCTCTGATCACCTTCGGGCAGCTAAATGTCTTGAGTTGGCTCTGGCCCCGTACAAGCGAGCCAGGAGATGCCTTTGTCCCATGCACACCACACCACACCACACCACAAACACACAAATGCACCAGTGGCCTCTGGTCAGTGGACCAGGGGGATTAGACTAGTTCCCCAAATGTTCCAGGTAAATTAGAGTATTAAAGCCTGGCGCCTTCTTCCCGGAGCCCAGGAAGCTTCTGCCTGGCTTAGGGAAGAGGCATGATGCTCCGACAGGATCCAAGCGCTCTCCTGCCATCTTCCCAAAGCTTGTCCAGCTTTGGAAAGGAGGCAGCAGGGCTCCATAATCCTGTCAGAGGCCTGGTGTGTCCTTCCCAAAGCCCAGGAAGCTTCTGCCCTCCCCAATCGCCATTGCATGCTGGCACCTCTGGCCCTACGAAAAGTTTCACCGCACACCACTGAAATGCACCAATACATCCCACCAACACAAACAATACAAGTATTATAAGAATTCTAAGGTCCCAGATACAAAATAAATGCTCACAAATGTACAGTGATATCTCGGGTTACAGACGCTTCAGGTTACAGACACTTCAGGTTACAGACTCCACTAATCCAGAAATAGTACCTCAGGTTAAGAACTTTGCTTCAGGATGAGAACAGAAATTGTGCGGCAGCCGGAGGCCCCATTAGCTAAAGTAGTGCTTCAGGTTAAGAACAGTTTCAGGTTAAGAACGGACCTCCAGAATGAATTAAGTTCTTAACCTGAGGTACCATTGTACAAGGCAAACACATACATAAATATATAAACCACGTGTCTGAAATAGTACAGGAGAGCAATCCTGAAGCCAGTTTGACTCTCCCAAATTGACCTCCAATATTTCTCTGCAAGGAGGAAGGAAATGGGAAAGCCTCTCCACTGTCTTTTGCTTACCTGTCTTAAGGGCGTATTTGTGTATGAATAGAGTGAGTCTGTGCCCTGGAACTCAGGAACTAAAGTCTTAATCATCACACAAGAATAGTCAGGCTGCCCAGGTAAAACAATCAGTGACCATTGTCAGGTATCCTGGCAGACAGGATTTCTGCTGTAGACAACCTCCTTCTGTGATGTATGTATGATGTATTGGGGGTGGTCTTGGGCTACAGGGTGGGCGATTTCAGAAGTCTATATAAGGGCTTACGCACCATTGTTCTGGGTTCCTCCTCCCTCCTGCGTGTGGTGAGTGGGGACCCTGTTGTTCCTTGAATAAAGATCTGGCTTACTAGCCGCTTTGCTTCTCAATATAGTTGGCCTCTGTTATTTTCTCCTACCGATAGGGAACCCACTTAAGGACTCTATATGGGCTCTTGGATACCCCAGAAGGGAAAAGGAACAGCTTTTTCTTATAACACAAGCAAGGGATCCTCCTTTGCCAAGATAGCAAAACAGCTGGAACCTTTCCTTCCAGAACAAGGATGTGCTGTTACCTGTAATTGTATCCAGAGGAGGCCTGCGCCCACTTGGGGTCTAGCCTGCGGAAGGAATAGCGGGGGTTGCACATCGTATCCGGCAGGTCCAGGTTGCAATTCCAGTTAATGATCACCCCAATCACGCCGCCCTGCCAAGGGAAAGCGGGGTCAGCAAAGGGAGAGCACCTCTTTCCAAACACCTAGACCCAAAAATTTGGCAGAAGTTTGAAGGGATAATGAAAATTGGGCTACTCAACAGAAACCTGGGACTCTCGCTGGAGTGACTGGAAGTCATAATAGAAGTTGTGTTGTAAGAAATTAATGTATTTTTTGGTAATTTGTATCATCCTTTGGTTTTTGTTTTTTTCTTTGTTGACTGTTTTTTCTTTCTTTCCAATCAATAAAGCAATTTTTAAAAAAAGAAAAGAAAGTGGAGGTGCGAGTTTGCAGAAAGGGATCATAAAATGCAATTTGATGATAGTACTCTTGGCTCAGGCCAGCAACCTGCCTTTTTCCATCTTCCAGTGTGAGAGCCAGTGTGGTGTAGTGGTTAAGAGCGGTAGTCTTATAATCTGGTGAACCGGGTTCGCGTCTCCGCTCCTCCACATGCAGCTGCTGGGTGACCTTGGGCCAGTCACACTTCTCTGAAGTCTCTCAGCCCCACTTACCTCACAGAGTGTTTGTTGTGGGGGAGGAAGGGAAAGGAGAATGTTAGCCGCTTTGAGACTCCCTAGGGTAGTGATAAAGAGGGATATCAAATCCAAACTCTTCTTCTTCTTCTTCCTGCTCTCCTCCCATGGGCCAAACAGAAGCACATTTGGGCAGCCCTGGAGCAGGACCCAAATCGAACAGCATCCTCCCACTTTGCGGTTCACAGCAGCTGGTATTTAAAGGCATGATGCTTCTGTCAATGGAGGTAGTGCACAGCCTTTTATCCTCCATGAATTTGTCCAATCCTCTTTTAAAGCTATCCAAGTTGGTGACCATTGCTGCCTCCTGTGGCAGTGAGTTCCACAGTTTAACACAGTGCAGCACGGTGAAGTTCTTTCTTTTACCTGTCCTGATTTTCCAACATTCAGCTTCATCAGGTGTCCACGAAATCTGGTGTTATGAGAGAGAGAAACTTTTCTCTGTCCGCTCTCTCCAAGTCGTGCGTAATTTTATCAGATTCCATCATGTCGCCTCTTACCTTTTCTCTAAACTAAAAAGTCCCAAAGGCTGCAGACTTTCCTTGCACAGGAGTTGCTCCAAGCTCTTGATCGTTTTGGTTGAAACTTCTCCAACTCAGATTAAATCAAATAAACAAGGAATATTTGGTGCTATGTTGGAGGGGATGCCAGGAAACAGGGAATTATGTTCACATGTGGTGGGAGTGTAAATATGTACAATTTTTTGGCAAAGGGTGTTTAAGGGAATAACAGAAATCACTGGGTTAAAGCTGACCGAAAGTCTAGAGGTAGCATTATCATCAATTTAAGATGGGGTGGAAGGTTCACAGGTTACGAAGGACTTGCTCACAAATTTATTGACAGCTGCACTAATTATTATAGCTAGGAAGTAGAAGGGGCAAGCAGAATATAATATACTGTTGTTGTTGTTGTTGTTGTTGTTGTTGTTGTTGTTGTTGTTGTTAATACCCCACCATCTGGCAGGGTTTCCCCAGCCACTCTGGGCAGCACCCAACAGATTAAAAACAGAATAAAACATCATACATTAAAAAACTTCCCTAAAGAGGGTTGCCTTCAGAGGTCTTCTAAAAGTCAGATAGTTGTTTATTTCCTTGACATCTGATGCGAGGGCATTCCACAGGGCGGGCACCACCACCAAGAAGGCCCTTCTTCCTCTAAAATGGAAAGGTGGTATAAAGAGGTGTGGGATATAGCTATTAATGAAAAATTAACATGTGCCATTAAGGTAAGATGGGGAATATGCCGGAGAAATGATTTTGAGGAGATACGGGGGGGGGGGTTGTAGAATTTGTACCGTTAAAACGGAAAAGGACAAAATGGGTGGCGCTGTGGGTTAAACCACAGAGCCTAGGGCTTGCCAATCAGAAGGTTGGTGGTTCAAATACCCATGACGGAGTGAGCTCCCGTTGCTCGGTCCCTGCTCCTGCCCACCTAGCAGTTCGAAAGCACATCAATGTGCAAGTAGATAAATAGGTACCGCTCTGGCGGGAAGGTAAGCGGCGTTTCCGTGCGCTGCTCTGGTTCGCCAGAAACGGCTTAGTCATGCTGGCCACATGACCCGGAAGCTGTACGCCGGCTCCCTCGGCCAGTAAAGCCAGATGAGCGCCGCAACCCCAGAGTCGGTCATGACTGAACCTAATGGTCAGGGGTCCCTTTACCTTTAGCTTTTACTGCAAGAGGTGTTGAAATTTTGGGAGGTCAGATGGTAACAATGGAATGGTCTCGGTGGTGGGGTGCACTTTATTTATTTATTTATTTATTTATTTATTTATTTATTTATTTATTTATTTATTTATTTTATTGTCAAAAAAGAAAAAGAAAGAAACTTCTCCAACTCTACAGTATCCTTGTTGAGGACTAGAATGGCACACCATATTCCAAGCACAGCTGCTCCATAGATTTGTATGCTGGCCTTAGGATATCAGCAGTTTCATTTTCAATCCTGTTGATACAGAATCTACTGCCCCTCACAGCCTGGTAGCATTTGTTTATTGCATTTATATCCCACCTTTTTCACCCCAGGGAGCTTAAAGTGGCATATGGGGTTCTCTTCCTCCTCATTTTATCTCCACAGCAACCCTGCAAGGCTGAGAGCAAGCAACTGGGAAAGGGCCATAGCCCATCTGTCTTGCATGAGGGAGGTCCCAGGTTCAGTCCCCAGCATCTCCAGTAGGGTTGGGAGAGACTCCCCTGCCTGAAATCCTGGCGAGCTGCTGCCAGTCAGTGTAGACAATATGGAGCTAGATGGACCAAAGGTCTGGCTCACTATAAGGCAGCTTCTCATGTGCCTACGACTGGCCCAAGGTCGCGCCTAGAGAGCTTCACAGCCAAGTGGGGATTTGAACCCTGCTCTCCCAGGCGATAGTCCAGCACTCTAACCACTAGGCCACACTGACTCTCTGCCCCACTTCATTACTCCGCTGGTCAATGAAATCCTTGCTGGGGTAAGTAAGAGTGTGGAGTCCATCTAGCTGAAGAGCTAATCCCAGGGGGATTAGGAGCAGCCGGGATGGCTGAGAGATGAGCTTCACTGAAGCAACCGATAATATACCCTCCATCCCAGGAGAGCGATGAGAGTCGATTGGGGCTGATTGATATGAAGAGAAAGGCAATTAGAGGGCGGCCAGCTACCCGGAATTGGCAACCTGAGGGAGGTTGTGGGCATCCCACAAGTTGGCGGGGGTTGTGGAGCAGGAAGCATCAGGCTGGAGCTTCCGAAGGGGGCAAACTTGCCAAGTTGCCGGAAGATACGACGACGGGCAAATCCGTCAACTTCTGTTTCTCTCAGTGTGAGATTTTTCCAAACTTAAGTTCAGTTCTCCGTGTTTTCAAACGAGTTTGTGATTTATGAAAATCCACCAGCGTTTTAATGTGATTTTCCCCCACCTCCTAATATATATACATTTTGCATTCTGTGCATTATTTAAGCTACCATTTGCAATTTTTTTGCACCCGTTATTTAGGGGAAATCTGCAGGTATGCAAATTTCAAAGGACAGTTGTTTCGGTTTGAGTGTTGTTTTGGGAAGTGTGAATTAGGCAGGTGCTCCTTAAATTTGAATTGAATTGAATAGAATTGAATTGAATTTCTCTCCTCTGCACCCAGATAGAGGTTCTAAGCCATGGGTAGGCAAACTAAGGCCTGGGGGCCAGATCCGGCCCAATCGCCTTCTCAATCCGGCCCATGGATGGTCCGGGAATCAGTGTGTTTTTACATGAGTAGAATGTGTCCTTTCATTTAAAATGCATCTCTGGGTTATTTGTGGGGCACAGGAATTCATTCATTTTTTTTTTCTTTTCCAAAATATAGTCTGGCCCCCCACAAGGTCTGAGGGTCAGTGGACCGGCCCCCTGCTAAAAAAAGTTTGCTGACCCCTGTCTAAGCCATCCTTTCAAACCTGCTGCCCTCCAGAGGTCATTGGAGTTCCATCAGCCTCATCCAGCATGACCAACATTCAGGGACGATGTTTGCTGTTGGTTTTCAACACTTGCAATGGGGCTTGCATTTAGCAATGTTTAAATTTGCTGCCCAACGCAAGTCCTGTTAAGAACGCTTCCACTCAGGCATTCCTGATCTGATCCTGCCCCTGACAAAAGCAACACGACTTGCTTTCGGTACTGAGTTTGTTCCCAGTCACTCCTTCGATTGCATTTGGCACTGTTCAAGTTCAGTGCCGAATGCAAGCCTCCAAGCTCGGAGGCGCGAGGCGTCGGGTGAATGACAGGTGAGCAGCATGTTGCCAAGAGTCTCCTCAAACCCGAAGCCGTCCTTGTTATTATGTACAGCACTGGCCCCAGCACTGCATCTCTCCTCTGCAAAATCATCTTCCCTTTTAAAGAGATCATTTGAAGAAGAAGAAGAAGAGTTTGGATTTGATATCCCGCTTTATCACTACCCAAAGGAGTCTCAAAGCGGCTAACATTCTCCTTTCCCTTCCTCCCCCACAACAAACACTCTGTGAGGTGAGTGGGGCTGAAGGACTTCAGAGAAGTGTGACTGGCCCAAGGTCACCCAGCAGCTGCATGTGGAGGAGCGGGTAAGCGAATCCAGTTCCCCAGATTACGAGACTACCGCTCTCAACCACTACGCCACACTGGCAAGTGGCCTTCAGTAACCGCTTGCTCACGCAAGAAAATTCCACCAGGAAGGCCTGGCTGGAAAGAAGGCACCCCTGATGCAATAGCGGAAGGGTAGCTCAGTGGCAGAGCACCTGCTTGGCATGCAGAAGGTCCCAGGTTCAATCCCTGCCAGCATCTCCTGGTAGGAAAGACTCCTAGAACCCTGGAGAATCATTGGAAGGACCAGGGATCTATTTGAATACTAATCTACATGTTTAGTTCAGCACTACAGTGGTACCTTGGCTCTCAAACTTAATCTGTTCCGGAAGCCCATTCCAAAACCAAAGCATTCCAAAACCAAGGCGCGCTTTCCCATAGAAAGTAATGCAAAATGGATTCATCCGTTCCAGACTTTTAAAAACAACCCCTAAAACAGCAATTGAACATGAATTTTACTATCTAACGAGACCATTGATCCATAAAATGAAAACAATAAACAATGTACTGCAGTCACACACATCAGTCAGTCAGTAGCTGAACTGGGTTCCACACAGTCACAAAAACAAAACAAAAAAGAGCCGCAAAAAACAAAAAAGCAAAAGAAGTAGCAAAAACAGACAGACCTCAGTGTAACACTCAAAATGGAAGTGTAACACTCAAAACGGAGCACATTCAGCTTCCGAAAAAAGTTCGCAAACCGGAGCACTTACTTCCGGGTTTGCAGTGTTTGGGTTCCAAGTTGTTTGAGTACCATGGCGTTTGAGAACCAAGGTACCACTGCAAAAATATTGGGGGGCCTGTGTAAGCCCCACTATGGATGTAGCCAAGGGGGAGGCAGGTGGGCAGCTGCCCACCTAAATCGATCAAAAGCAATACAAATCAATACAAATCTGAGGTTCTGAACCAAGGTACCACTATATTTTTCTTACAATCATAAGGACTAGAAACCTAACTTCTCTTTCAGGGTACATACAACATGTTCTTTGCATGCAGAAGGTCCAACGTTCCATTCCCAGCAGCACCTCTAGGTAGGCTTGGGAGATACTGCCTTCCTGTAACCCTGGAGAGACACGGCTGCCGGCCAGTTCTGAACCAGATGGACCTGACTTTCTACAAAGCAGCTTCCTACATTCCTACACGACCTTTACCTTTTCAGCCAGCTGGGTGAAGTTCTCTCCCGCTTGCTCCACAATGAAGCCCAGCTTGAAGATGGGGCAGTAGAGGCCTGTGGTTTCGTTGAAGGTGCAGCTCTTCAGGTAGCTGTCATCGTTGTCCTTGACGTTCCCTCTGGAGAGAAGACGGAACAAGGATCAGGAGCAAAAACTCTCTGCCTATTTCCTGCTGGACTTTTTCTGGCACAGCAAAAATGCATCAGAAAAAGCCAAGTTGACACACAAGGGCAAATCCGCTGTCGGACATCATTCTGCATGCAACGCAGTCACCGGGCAGGTCAAGATTTTGGAAACCAGTTTGGGAACTTCCCTTCAAGGGCCTAGGACTTGAGTCAGGTGACCAACCCTACCTGGATGCGCTGGTGCTCTTACTTGGTAAACCGGAAGCGAGGGAAATGGATGTTGTTCTTTATGAGGATGGTGAACTCTGGGGCCATCTTTGACAAGTTCTCACTAGGAAGCAAAGATGTCTGCTGTTAAAGTCAGGGTAGAAAAGATCTCTCACACACAAACACACACACACAAGCATACACATATACAGTGGTACCTCGGGTTAAGAACTTAATTCGTTCTGGAGGTCCATTCTTAACCTGAAACTGTTCTTAACCTGAGGTACCATTTTAGCTAATGGGGCCTCCTGCTGCCGCTGCGCCGCCACCGCACAATTTCTGTTCTCATCCTGAAGCAAAGTTCTTAACCAAAAATAGAGGTACTATTTCTGGGTTAGCAGAGTCAGTACCTGAAGTGTCTGTAACCTGAAGTACCACTGTAACACTGTTCCTGAAAGACCTACATTGGCTCCCACTACGTTTCCAAGCACAATTCAAAGTGTTGGTGCTGACCTTTAAAGCCCTAAACGGCCTCGGCCCAATGTACCTGAAGGAGCGTCTCCACCCACAGGACACTGAGGTCCTCCTCTGAAGGTCTTTCGGTGGTTCCCCCACTGCAAGAAGTGAAGTTACAGGGAACCAGACAGAGGACCTTCTTGGTAGTGGCGCCCACCCTCCCATCAGATGTCAAGGAAATAAACAACTATTTGACTTTCAGAAAAGGCCAGCAGCGGAGGAAACCGCTTGGGTGCCTGGGGCGGCACGCCCAGGGTGGGGTGAGCTGCCCATAGGGGTGGGGCACACCGCAGGACCTCTGGAGTCTGCCTGCCTCCTCCCACTCAGCTGCCCTCCAGCTAGGAGGGAGGCAGCGGGCAGACCATTTGGGCAGCGCAGAGCCTGACACTAAGCCACCGTGTCTCTCCCAGGAGAGATGCGTGGCTCAGGTGCCCTGCAGGCCCTGAGGTGAGAGCCACCTGGCATTTTGTCACCCCCCTCAGTGGTGACACCCGGGGCGGCCTGCACCTACCACACATCCCTTCCTCCGCCCCTGCTGAAGGCAGCCCTGTTTAGGGAAGTCTTTCATGTTTGATGTTTTATTGCACTTTTAATTCTGTTAGGAGCTGCCCAGAGTGGCTGAGGAAACCCAGCCAGATGGGCAGAGTATAAATAATAAATTATTGTTACTGTTACTGTTACTGTTATTATCTCTTTGTCCCTCCTTACCTGACAGATGCTGCGTCCTCCACTGGGCACCAAGCTCTGATCTCACAGGTTTTCATGCTGTAGTTATAGGAGATACAGCGCCCTGTCTTCTCTCCTATAAGCAATGAAAGAACAGAGGCACAGGTGAAAGCTGGCCACCCCACAACCACATTTTTTGAGCCTGATGGGGTGTTGTCACCTCAATATTGCCAGGAGGGATGGCATCTGGGAGAATGGTTTCTGCACTAGAAAGCCTTCCCCAACCTAGTAACTGCTGGCTGTTTTGAACTACAACTCCCAGCAACCCCAGCCAGGGTAGCTGTGCTCCCATCAGCCATAGTGTCATGCAGCTGCGGAGGCCGGAGCTGATGGGAGTTGTAGTCCAAAATGGCTGTACTGACTGGGGCTAATAGGAGCTGTCGTAACAAATAATGTTGCTGGCTGGGGCTGATGGGAGTTGTATTCCCAAATGGCTGTGCTGACTGGGGCTAATAGGAGTTCTAGTACAAATGATGTTGCTGGCTGGGGCTGATGGGAATTGTAGTCCCAAATGGCTGTGCTGACTGGGGCTAATGGGAGTTGTAGTCACAAATGATGGTGCTGGCTGGGGTTGGTAGGAGTTGTAGTTCAAGAATATCTGGAAGGCAGAAGATTGGGAGGTTTGTAGCTGTGGGCTCCTAGGCATGGTCTGGAGAGGCACCACCTTGCTGAATTTCTAAACCTGCTCAGTGCCTGGGTGGGTGGCCACCTGGGAATTGCATGCACACCTGGGAACAGCCCAAGGTTCCACAACAGGTGAAAAGCAGAGTACAGATGCAAGAAAAAAAATAAATGGCTAAAAACCCAGGAGAGAGCCAAGCCGGGGATTTCACAACTCGCTTGCTTAGAGCCTGAGTCACGCCGGTTCCTGTCACGAGACAACCCCATTGCTCACCATTCCCCAACATATCCATCTCTCCTGCATGGCAGTCCCTGTCGGAGCGGCACAGAGCCCTCACGTTCTGCAAAAGGCGGACAAGAGAGAGTAGTTAGTGTGGGATGTGATACATAAGTAGCAGTCAAGTACAACATTCCTTGTTTTCCTAGATTGGACATGCGGGGGAATGTTTGGTCCAGCCAGTTGAAAACTTCCTGTTTCCTCCTGGCTGGGACATCCTTCCTTTGCATGTGACTAGATGTGGGCATGACCTTACCTGTCCAGGTAACAAAAGGGCAGGGCACACTGCACACACTCTCTCTTTGACTTCCTCCATCGTTGGAGCAGCTTTTTAGCTAGAGATGATCTGTTGGCTTCCAGCCAACACTGGGATTATCCCCATATGGGATAGATCCACATGTATATGCTTTGTAACTAAGTCTGCCTTCAAGGATCCAACTGTGAACTGATGTGAGTAAACAACTTTTATATACTTTTACACAATATTGTGGTTTATTCTTTTAAGAGGGATATAAGGGAACTTACCAGGAACCTAACAGCGAGAGGCTTACACAAGCCTGCAACCAGTTATCCACTGTGCTTTTAAAAGGGGAATGTAAAACTCTGCTAAGTAAAGGAACTTGCTAGCGCAAGTTAGGAAGGATATTAATAAACAATATATCCTCTCCTGCCTCCCTGAACATTCCCACAGTTAGAAGCACAGCAAGATCCACAGTTCCTGGGGCCCAACATCTGCCTCGACAGGATGGTTCGTAGTGCCTCTTTTGATGAACGGGCAAACTTTTGAGATAAAGGAATCGGGAAGTGGATAGCCAATCAGGGATGTGAAATATTTGGCACGGCCAATTCCTACCTCAGGGCAGGTGTCCTGAGTCTGTGAGGAGGTGACTTGGACGCGGGTGATGATGCTGAAAACACTGCCTCCCTGCAGATGAGACGGAGAGTTAGAGGTGTTACACGAATTTTTATAATGATGGGGGGGGTTGCCCCTCCAGCACGCAGTGTGCACCCACCCACCCTTTATTCACACACACAATGTCTCCTCAAAGCATCACATAACACACAACACCACACCATTCCAACTTCATTTGACTCAGGGAAAGGAATGGCTACCAAGGGGAAACTTGGGAAATGAGATAATAATAATAATAATAATAATAATAATAATAATAATAATAATTTTATTTATATCCTGCCCTCCCCAGCCGAAGCCGGGCTCAGGGCAGCTAACAACAATAAAATAATACAACATTCTAAAATCATTTCATTATAAAATTAATTCAAATCAAATTGACAGCCATAATCCCTGAAACCTGGGATCATGTACGCAGCAGCCCCAGCACAAGAGAGAATTACTGGCATCCTGGCAAATGGGTGCCAGACAGGTAGCCATCCCATGGAAAATAGCAAACCGTCCAGGAATGGATTAGCTCTCAGTCTGGACGAAGAAGTGCGATTACCTGGCCTGGAAAACCAGGGACTTGTAAATATTTCCATTGTATCACTGGATGGGTGTAAGGTGGAGAGCAAGGGAGGCTTAGAGGCAAACCTGATGAACCAGTTTCTGCCAGATGACCCTTCCCTGTTTGTGACATATGGATGATGTATCTGTGATGTATGCATGATGTTTCACCAAAGGTGTTTGTGGGCAAAGCATCCAACCAATCAGCCTCGTGAGAATCCTGGGCACTTTTAGAACAGGAGAAGAGAACCTGGCTGCTGGATCAGGCTAAAGGGGGGGAGGGGTCCCTCTAGCCGATAATCCAGTTCTCACAGTGACCAAACAGATACAGTGGTGCCTCGCAAGACGAAAAGAATCCGTTCTGTGATTCTCTTCGTCTAGCAGTTTTTTCGTCTTGCGAAGCAAGCCCATTGACGGATTAGCGGATTAGCGGCTATTAGCGGCTTATCTGCTGATCGGATCAGCTGATAAGCGGCTTAGCAGCTTAGAAAAAGGGGGGAAAGGGGAAAAAACCCGCAGGAACTCGCAAGGCATTGTTGTCTTGCGAAGCAAGCCCATAGGAAATTCGTTTTGCGAAGCACCTCCAAAACGGAAAACTCTTTCGTCTACCGAGTTTTCCGTCTTGCGAGGCATTCGTCTTGCGGGGCACCACTGTACTTCTGTGTTGGGCCGGCTCAAGACATTTTGGAACCTGAGGCAAACCACAAAATGGGTGTCCCTTTCCCACCAGGTAAGAAGAGGTGAGTGATGATCTACAAAGGGGGAATAAAGATACAGTTAGGATTTGTTGCCCCTGTGGATTCTGCCACCAGAGGCAATCGCCTCAACTTGCCTCATGGTTTGGCCGGCTCTGCCTCAGTGGAAATCCTGCAAGCAGGACCTGAGTACAAGCACTCTCCCTGTTTGAGTTATCCAATAAACATAATTGAGTCTCTCCCCCCCCCCCCCAAAAAAAGGGTTCTGGAGTTCCCCTCCCCCCCAAAAAAGAATGGTTCTGGAGGCAGAGCATTTGCCCTCTTTTTACCCCAAAGGCTCTACACAATGTCCCTGTGACGTTAACATATGAGAGTGCTGGAGGTGAAATAGTTAAACAGGTTACCCAATCAGAACCAGGGGGAGGAGTCAGAGGGACTATAAAACCAGCTCTGGGAGGGGCGAAAGGGGAGTTCGTTGGGAGGTGGGTGGTTGGTTGGAGTGGGAGTGAATTGGGATAGAGTCTGTGGGTAGGTTGAGTTAGTGTAGCGAAATAAGCTGAGTCAGGAACAGTTAGGGGCTAGGAAGACAAGTAAATATCTGAGAGGTGGTTTAGTGACTGAGAGCAGGTAGCGGAAGTTATAGGTCTGGATAGGCACCCCATGATTGTAATGGACCGATTCCATTTATGAAACCACACGCTTGTTAAACTGCAATAAATAAACAGAAGTTTATGTTCCAATTTAACCCTGGCTGGACTCAGTATTGTACCAGGTAGGGCCTGGGTGGTGGCAGCGAGAAATAAAGTGGTGGCACAGGGATCAATAGACGGTGAAACCTGTGTGATCGCCACAGTCCAACACAGGTTTTTATGACATGGCATTGTTGGAGACCTTATCATCGGGGAGAACGATTGTGGTGCCCTGCAGAGGCTGGGTTTCCCAGCATGCATCAGTCCCAGCCAGCATAGCCTGTGGCCACATCAGGAATCATGGGAGTTGTAGTCCAGAACCATCTGGAGGCATAGGAGCCAACTCCTTGGGGTACCTACACACACACACACAATATATAATAGTTGAGGGTGCTGGGCCACCCCAAGTTACTGGGCATTGCCATTCAAATGGTGTGCGTGTGTCATGTCATATGATTGATTATGCAGCCCCCCCCCAAATATTCTATTCAAGTTTGTACCCCTGACAGAAGGACACCCATTTGTCTCTTTTTGCCTCCCGTAATCCGGAAACAACATCCCTGTGCTTCTTCCGCCGCTGAGTTCAGGTGTGTGTTCCTCGCCCTGTCTGCAGAGGGCGCTCTCGCGTGCTCACCTCTGGAGGCTTCACATATTCCTCCACATCCCAGACCTTGTGCTGAGAGCGACTGACACCCTTCACTTTAGTGATGACGGAGCTTTCTGGGCCCGACTCGCTCTCCTGGTAGCCCTTCTGGATGATAAACACGTACCTGTTGAGAAACCAGCAGAGTCTTGTAGCACCTTTGTTATAAGAATCCTAAGGTCCCAAATATAAAATAAATGCTCATAAACGTACAAGGCAAACACATACATAAGTATATAAACCACATGTCTGAAATAGTACAGGAGAACAATCCTGAAGCCAGTTTGACTCGCCAATATTTCTCTGAAGGGGGAAGGAAATGGGAAAGCCTCTCCACTGTCTTTTGCTTACCTGCCTTAGGGCATATTTGTATATGCATACAGTGAGCCTGTGGACTGGATTCAGGAACTAAAGTATTTACCATCACACAAGAATGGTCAGGCTGCCCAGGTAAAGCAATCAGTGACCATTGTCAGGTATCCTGGCAGACAGGATTTCTGCTGTAGAACGCCTACTTCTATGATGTATGTATGATGTTTTTTGGGGTGGTCTTGGGCAATTTCAAAAGTCTATACAGTGGTACCTCTGCTTACGTACTTAATTTGTTCTGGAGGTCTGTTCTTAACCTGAAAGTGTTCTTAACCTGAAGCACCACTTTAGCTAATGGGGCCTCCCGCTGCTGCCGCGCTACTGCTGCCCGATTTCTGTTCTCATCCTGAAGCAAAGTTCTTAACCCAAGGTAATATTTCTGGGTTAGTGGAGTCTGTGACCTGAAGCGTATGTAACCAGAGGTACCACTGTATAAGGGCTTGCGCACCATTGTTCGAGGTTCTCCCCTCCCTCTTGTGTGTGGTGAGTGGGGACCCTGTTGCAACAGTTTAATAAAGATCAGGCTTACTAGCCGCTTTGCTTCTCAATATTCTCTGGTTGGCCTCTGTTACTTTCTCCTACCGATAGGGAACCCACTTAAGGACTCTATAACGGGCTCCTGGATACCCCATAAGGGAAAAGGAGCAGTTTTTTTCCTAGAACACCTGAAAGACTATAACCTTGTATTAAGAACATAAGGACAGCCTGGTGGGTCAGGTCACTGGCCCACCTAGTCCAGCCTCCTGCTCTCACAGTGGCCGCCGAGATGCCTGGGGGAAACCCCACAAGGAGGACCTGAACATAAGAGCAACATTCTCCCCACCTGTGGTTCCCAGCAACTGGGATTCAGAAGCACTGCTGCCTCCAGCTGTGGAGACAGAGCGTAGCCATCATTGCTAACAGCCATCGATAGCCCTCTCCTCCCTGAATTTGTCCAATCCTCCAGTCGGTGGCCATCGCTGCCTCCTGTGGCAGTGAGTTCCAATGTTGAACTATGCATTGTGTGAAGCACTTCATTTTATCTCTCCAGAATCTTCCAACAAAGGGGATGTCCACTAGTTCTAGTGTTCTGAGAGAGGGAGGAAAGATTCTCTCTATCCATCCTCTCCATCAGGTGTCAAGGAAATAAACAACTATCTGACTTTTAGAAGACATCTGAAGGCAGCCCTGTTTGGGGAAGTTTTTAAAGTTTGATGTTTTATCGTGTTTTTAATATTCTGTTGGGAGCTGCCCAGAGTGGCTGGGGAAACCCAGCCAGATGGGTGGGGTATTAATAATAATAATAATAATAATAATAATAATAATAATAATAATAAGATGGTGATGATGATGAAGATTATGCCATGCATAATTTTTAAAAACGTCTACCATGTGGCCACTTACTTGTCTGCTCTCTAAACTAAAAAGTCCCAAACACTACAACCTCTCCTTGTCTGTAGTCAGTCCATCATTACCTTGATCTCTTTGATTCTCCTTTTCCAATTCTACAATAGCCCTTCCGAGGTGTGATGACCAGAACTGTGCTCTAAATGTGGTCACACACCATCAATTTGTATCAACGGGGCTTTTTTATCCCATTCGAGCACCACTCAGGACGACGCCGTTGCCATTACAGTGGTACCTTGGGTTAAGAACTTAATTCGTTCTGGAGGACCGTTCTTAACCTGAAACTGTTCTCATCCTGAAGCCAAGTTCTTAACCCGAGGTACTATTTCTGAGTAACCTGAAGTGTTTGTAACCTGAAGCGTCTGTAACCCGAGGTACCACTGTATAAGAGAACAAGGGAGGCATTCATGGTGAGTTCCGGCCCCTCTATTTCTAGAAAAATAGCACTGATTATGATACTGACAGTTTTATTTTCGATTCCTTTCCAAATTATCTGTAGCATGGACTTTGCCCTTTTCACAGCAAAACCACACACTAGGTTGACATATTCCCCAAAATATCTGGTACAATCCCAAACTCTCCTCCCCAGTCTGTCACTGCCAGTTCAGATCCCATGAGTATCTATATGAAATTAAGATTATTGTTTTTTTGCCCTGACTTTAATTTGATGACACTGAATTGTATTTGCCATTTTACTGCCCGTTCACTCAGTTTGGAGAGAGGTCCTTTTGGTGCTCTCAGCAATCTCTCTTTCTTCTAACAACCTTGAACGATTTAGTATCATCAGCAAACGTCCCCACCTCACTGCTCACTCCTAATTCTAGATAATCGATGAACAAGTTAAAAAGCACATATAGCAGCCCACTAAGCAAAACAAGCAAAAGTCACCACCCCTCCCCCCAAAAAATGCAGCAGGGCTCACTTCCCACATTTATATGAAAGTTAACAGAAAATATATTTTCCCATCACTGGCCACCCCATTCAGTTCTGATCCTAGAACTGTAGAGTTGAAAAGGACACTGAGAATCTTCTAGCCAAATTGTCTGCAATGCAAGAATATGCAGCTGGGATCAAGCCTGCAACCTTGGTGTTATGGCACTCAGTGCTTTGGGGGGGGCGCATAGGTACGCATACCCCAAACATTTTGTGAATCTTTGCACTTTTTTCCATTTATTGTATTTATTTTCCCTGATTTGAACTATAAAATTGTGATTTTCTGGAGTCAAAATGAGAGGAGTACCCCTAAACATTTTTTTTTTTTTTTTGGAGGGGGAGCACTGTCGGCACCAACTGAGCTCTATCCAAATGCTCAGTTCTGAGTCTCAAAAAAAATAATCACCGGATTGCAACACTTCCCATAGACAGCCCAGACTTACCAGATGAAATAGACCAGGATGAGGAGCTGAACAAGTCTATAGATGACCCCAAGGTTCCTGTTCTTCACCACAATCACTTTGGGAGTCTCGTAGTTCCAGAACTCCCAGAAATAATCCAGGCACCCCATCATGTATTTCCCCCCAGGGTTGGAAGCGTGGGGGTGGGGATGGGGGCAGACTCCAGGCAAACAGCAGCACACAAACCCCCTGAGGTCTTCTTCTGGGGAGGTGTGATGGTGATGATGTGGATCTAGCTCTCCCTGCTGCAACCGTATAGTGTTTCACTCCATCAGGCTCTGCTCACCGTGTCCCAGCAAGAACCACCCCACCCTCAGTTTCCACATTCTGGTCCACACCAGGGAGACCACCTCCTCCCCGCTTGCTCCTTTCGCAAGGACCAAATCACATCTGCCTGGAGGCTCCTTTGGAGCAAGACAATAGACTCTCATCCCTGTGGCCGTGGCGCCCTCTGTGGCCAGAGAGCAACAGTGCGCCTCTGAGCCAGCACCTCATCCATCTCTCGAAGGTGGTGCATACACTAGAGGAGTCTCAACAAAAAATAATATGTAGAATATACTGGACTGTTGGGAAAGAATCATTCTGCACAGAAACATGTTTGTACCTTTAAGGACAGTTTGTGTGAGCTCTGGGCTGATTGGGTACAGCTGGCCGTGACTACAAAAGGGAAAAAAGCTGCAGTTTGAACTCTGCCTGCAGGAAAAACACCCACAAGCTTTGCTGTTTGTTGTTTTGAAATAAAACCTTTATTTAGTTTGGTTTTACACCGGTCTCATGGTGTCACAGTCTTCTGTCATCTGCCACCAGTGGAAAATCCCCCTCTAACACTACGCCCCCACTACGTTTGTTTTAAAAAAAGGGCTATCTAAGGTGTCTAGCTCTTGGAGATGCAATAGGGATAATGATTCTCTAAAACGTATGTTTTTTCATTCTCCCATACTGAAAGATTTTTGGCAGAAGGCAACTCCACAGAGCCTAGGCCTTGCTGATCAGAAGGTCGGCGGTTCGAATCCCCGCAATGTGGTGAGCTCCCGTTGCTCGGTCCCTGCTCCTGCCAACCTAGCAGTTCGAAAGCACGTCAAAGTGCAAGTAGATAAATAGGTACCGCTCCGGCAGGAAGGTAAACAGCGTTTCCGTGCGCTGCTGTGGTTCGCCAGAAGCGGCTTAGTCAAGCTGGCCACATGACCCGAAAGCTGTCTGTGGACAAATGCCGGCTCCCTCCACCTATAGAGTGAGATGAGCGCACAACCCCAGAGTTGTCTGTGACTGGACCTTACGGTCAGGGGTACCTTTTTCTTTACCTTTTAACTGAAACTCTCAACAGAACTGTACGGAACAACCTTACGTTTACAGAGCAAAAGGTCCTCTTGAATTACATACCCAGCGGGGTGCAAAGAGGCAAGTGGCAGCAGGGGACTTTACAGAAGGACAACACAAGTGGACTCTCTGTGCCCTTACCACAGCAAAAAGACCGATACTGATGAATTGGAAAAATAAAAATGTGGCTCCCTTCTACGATTGAAGATTTATACCAGGCATGTCCAACAGGGGGCGAACAGCGGCCTCTTGATCACTTGCACTGCCAGGGCGAAACAGGTGCAAAACGCCGGCACCCTGTTGCCTACAACTTCACTGTCTACAACTTCATAAACATCCATCTACAACTGCACTAGCATCTCTCGGTATTGTGAATAACACCGAACTTACCTTTTGTTGGCATCTTCATGAACTTATCTAAAAGACTGAGTTAAGCATTTGAAAAAATCTATTGAAACAAGACATTATAAGTTCATTTTAACCTGTGGCTTTGTTTAATGTTTTGTATTTTTCTCAGAAGGTTGATGACAAGCTGGCCGCTTCCTCGATAAGGTGGCAGACACAAAGGGGAGTCTTCTTCCTGTCTGGTTCTCAGAAAACAGCAGCTGGGCTGATAACCACAGTGCTCTTGACTCTTGCTAATCCTGAGTCACCAAGGTGGCAAAATCGTTGAGAGATATGTCCCGCTCCCTTCTCCATCTTAGAATCATAGAACTGTAGAGTTGGAAGGGACCACAAGGGCCATCTAGTCCAACCCCCTTCAATGCAAGAACATTTTGCCCTAATGTGGCGCTCAAGCCCAGTAAGCTCTGTGGCTGAATGAGGATTCGAACCCAGGTCTCCATAGCAGAAGTACAACTAACAGTCTTTGCCAACCTGGTGGCCTCCAGTTGTTGCAGGCTACCATCTGACCCGGGCATCAAGCACCATATTGACAATGCACATCTCCAATTCCCCCCCCCCAATGAATCTTGGGAACTGTAGTTTGCCCCTCACAGAACTACAGTTCCCAGCACTGTTCCCATGGGTCTATGGAGATGGGGGAATGCTCTTTAAATGTATGTACCCATCCCATGTCAGCTACCACACCCATAATTTCACAATGTGATCACCCCAATGCCCTAAAATGACTCACTGGGACCAATGACGTTGCCACATTTCACAGCTGTGCAAACCACAAAAAAATCTTTGTCAGCAGGAAGAGCAGCAATCAGACAAGTCATTTTTGTGTTTTCTTGTATTTATTTTTGAAAGCAGTGTAAAAGCAAGTACATAAAAGCTCTTGAGTACAATACGGAATCGAAGCCACGGAAGGACAAAATAATAATTAAAAAGCCAGTTAACACTTGCTATTTATTTTAAGCATTTTTGCCCCACTCTTCCCACCCCCCAAAAAAGGCTCCCAGAGCGGCTTACATAAAACAACGAAAGGAAAAAGGGGTGGTGAGGGAAGAGGAAAACAAGCAAGCCCAGGCACCCGGTTGTTGGAAGTTATAATTTCTGACAATAGCCAGCCTGAATGGAAAGAATTCAGGGCAAGGAGAAGCCAAGTGGCTACAGAGCAGAATGGCTACAGCCATGTGCGATGTCTGCAGCCAGATGGAATACCTGCTGCAACATTGCTATAATACTGAGGTCTATTGGCAAGGCTCTCTGTACCTGCGCTAGCTGGATTTTCATGTTGAGCAATGGAGGAATTCAACTCAGCAGTTGCACTGGCGGAAGCTCCTTGCGCAACAGGTGGCTCAACAAAGTTTCCAAAAATGCTCAGTACTGCTGCAAATACATAGAGCAGGGGTAGGTACCCAAGGCCCGGATGCGGCCCAATCGCCTTCTCAATCCGGCCCACGGATGGTCCGGGAATCAGCGTGTTTTTACATGAGTAGAATGTGTCCTTTTATTTAAAATGCATCTCTGGGTTATTTGTGGGGCATAGGAATTCGTTCATTTCTCTCCCCCCCCCCCAAAAAAACAAATATAGTTCGGCCCACCACATGGTCTGAGGGACGATGGACTGGCCCATGGCTGAAAAATGGTTGCTAACCCCTGACATAGACCGTAAGGCTGGTGGCATGCTGAAGATGGGGGCAGAGCATGACCTAACTTAGAAGCAAGTCAGAAAAGGCAGAGAGGAAACAGCCTGGGGGGTCCCGAGGTCTGCTAAGCTGGCCCACCCCCCAAATTGCAGCCCCCTCGGAGGCGGAAGTTCAAGTAGACGGTGCCGTGGGGAGCGATGTTGTAGTCAGACAGCTTCTTGCCATCATCCAGGGGTTTCCCTTCATACGTCAGCCAGAATTGATCAGCCTGGATGTTCTCCTGCCGCCGAATTCGAGCTTTGAAGTGGTCCACCGAATCCGAAGGCATGACGAGGTAGCTTTTGGTTTGGCCCCTGGCGTTATGCAGGAAGATGGGGATGGACTCCTCGCTCTTGACCACCAACAGTATGGTGTCCCCGGATTTCAGCCCGAATCTGGAGAGCTGGTCGCTGTCCTGAAGGTTGATGTTGCCGTTAGACTGGCAGGCCAGCTTCTGCTGATATGGGGACAACCCTGTCTTCTGGGCTACTTGGATTTTGAAATCCCAGACAGTTTTGCTGTCATGTGTGTCCAGGAAGTATTGCTCTCCTGACAGGAGTTTTACATTCAACCGCAGGGCCTGGGAAGGAAGCAGAGAGTGTGGTGTAGTGGTTAATGTCAGATTAGGACCCGGGAGATAAGGGTTATCTGTTGCCAAAGGAGCACGTGAGCCTGCTCTCAGGTCTTTCTCTTAGCCTAAACCAGTGTTTCTAACCACAAAGCGCTCTATGTGGAGCTACCTTTGAAGGTGATCTGGAAACTACAACTAATCTAGAATGTGGCCGCTGGACTGGTGACTGGAAGTGGCTGCCGAGACCACATAACACCGGTCCTGAAAGCATCTCGACCCCCATCATTCAGCCCCAGACACCGCGGTCCAGATCCAAGGGCCTTCTGGCAGTTCCCTCACTGCAAGAGGTAAGGCTGCAGGGAACCAGGCAGAGGGCCTTCTTGGTAGTGGCACCTGCCCTGTGGAACGCCCTCCCAACAGATGTCAAGGAAATAAACAACTATCTGACTTTTAGAAGACATCTGAAGGCAGCCCAGAATAGGGAAGTCTTTAATCTTTGATGTTTTACTATGTTTTTAATATCTTGTTAGTAGGTGCCCAGAGTTGCTGGGGAAACCCAGTATAATAATAAATTGCTGTTGTTGTTAGTGGCACTTGCCCTGTGGAACGCAGGTTTTACTAGGTTTTTAATATCTTGTTAGTAGCTGCCCCGAGATGCTGGGGAAACCCAGCCAGATGGGCACGGTTTAATAATAAATTGTTGTTATTTCCTGAACCAGAGTATCCAGCTTTTTTGGACTACAACTCCCATCATTCCTAGCTAGCAGGACCAGTGGTCAGGGATGTTGGGAATTGTAGTTCAAAAACAGCTGGAGACCCCAGTTTGGGAAACACTGGCCTAAACAATATCTTTGTTCATAAGTGATGTCAGTATCAATAAAATCAGAGAGTACTGCAAGGCAGCATAACGTAAAATTCAAATCTCTCTCTCTTTCACACACACACACACACACACACACACACACACACACACACACACTGTTCATGCAACCCATTCTCATTCGCTATCCATTCCACACAAAGAGCCATTGGTGGTGTAATGGTTAGAGCAGTGGACTAGGAGCTGGGAGACCAGGGTTCAAATCTCCACTCAGCCGTGGGGGGCAGTCACTGCCTTCTCTCAGCCTTACCTACCTCAGAGGGTTGTTGTGAGGGTTAAATAAGGAGGGGGAAGAACCGTGACTGCCACTCGTTAAGAGAAAAAAGGTGGGATAGAAATCCAATAAATTAAAAATTAGGCTCCATTATTGTCAGTGGGTCTACTCAGAGCAACAGAAATAAATAAAAACTAATTCTTTCTCGGGATGAAGATCTCAAAGTTAAGCTGCTCTTAAAGCCACAAGCGCTGTGGGTAAAACCTCAGCGCCTAGGACTTGCCGATCGCAGGGTCGGTGGTTCAAATCCCCGTGGCGGGGTGAGCTCCCGTCGTTCGGTCCCAGCTCCTGCCCACCTAGCAGTTCGAAAGCACCCCTAAGTGCAAGTAGATAAATAGGTACCGCTTTATAGCGGGAAGGTAAACGGCGTTCCATGTGCTGCGCTGGTGCAGGCTTGCCAGAGCAGCTTCGTCACGCTGGCCACGTGACCCGGAAGTGTCCTCGGACAGCGCTGGCCCCCGGCCTCTTAAGCGAGATGAGCGCGCAACCCTAGAGTCGGACACGACTGGCCCGTACGGGCAGGGGTACCTTTACCTTTACCTAAAGCCACAAGAGCAGTACAAACCCGTTTTTTTCGAGTCAGTTGGCAGCCCCATTTCCTCCTCTTCCTCACACACACCCCTATGGATGTTGGGGGGGCAGGTTAGGGTTAGGAGGCATCTGAAGGCAACCCTGTTTAGGGAAGTTTTTAATGTTTGATGTTTTATTGTGTTTTTAATATTCTGTTGGGAGCTGCCCAGAGTGGCTGGGGAAACCTAGGCAGATGGGCAGGTTATATATAATAAATTATTATTATTATTATTATTATTATTATTATTATTACAAAGATTTTGACAGATTTTCCTGAGCACTTGGGGTCAAAAGAAAGTAATTTAAAACAACTGTTGTTGAGATATTTCATTCCGAATCTGCTAGACAGAGCCAGAAAGAGGATGATGACAGACGGGTCCCCACTGCGCCCCCCAACCCCAGAAATCCTGGCTACACGCATTCAGGCACCCACACTCCGCTAGCGGTCCTTTTCCTTACCATCCTGCACTTTTGCCGTCTGGGTCGTAGCAACGCCTGAAGTCAGCGATTGGGACACCGAAGCCAACAGCTGCCGTCGGATGCTCAGCTGACGCGGTCTGGCAGCAGCTCTCCCTTCGACTGGCCTTTTATAGCCGCCTCGCTTTCGCGATTTCACCGGCAGGGGGCGCTTCTGAGGAAAGCAAAACGGAGCGAAGCGTCTCCGGGAGGATTTCGCTTTCCTTTTCCTGGGCAGGCAAAGGAGAAAACGAAACCGATTAGAGACCTTGACGATCTGGTCATTGTTTTGATCTTGCAGCAAAGGGCAAGAGAGAGAGAGAGAAGATAAAAGGGACGGAGCGGCTCCCGCAAGAGGAAAGATTTCGACACCTGGGACTTTTTAAGCTTAGAGAACAGGCTCGAGTAAATAGGGAGACGATGCTGGGAATCGCTATTCGGGGAGATAAAAGTGCATTTAGAAAAATGATGCGTGGCATGGAGAAAATGAAGTTTTTTCTCACGCTCTCATAACACTATAACTCGCGGGCTTCCCATGAAAGTGAATGCTGGGAGAATCAGGGAGATATTTACAGGCAGCACGTAGTTAAACCATGGAACTCACTGCCACCGGAGACAGCGACGGCCGCCCGCTTAGATGGCTTTACAAGGGGATTTGACAAATACACGGAACAGAAAGCTATCCATGGCAGCTAGCCACGAAGGCTATGCTCTGCCTTCACGGCTGGAGGTGGCGTTTGTTTGTTTGTTTGTTTGTTTGTTTGTATTCTGCTCTATAGGGACATGGGGGGCGCTGTGGGTTAAACCACTGAGCCTAGGGCTTGCCAATCAGAAGGTTGGCGGTTAGAATCCCCGTGATGGGGTGAGCACCCGTTGCTTGGTCCCTGCTCCTGCCAACCTAGCAGTTCAAAAGCATGTCAAAGTTCAAATAGATAAATAGGAACCGCTCCAGCGGGAAGGTAAACGGCGTTTCCGTGCGCTGCTCTGATTCTTCAGAAGCGGCTTAGTCATGCTGGCCACATGACCTGGAAAAACTGTCTGTGGACAAACACCGGCTTCCTCGGCCAGTAAAGCGAGATGAGCACCGCAACCCCAGAGGCGGCCACGACTGGACCTAATGGTCAGGGGTCCCTTTACCTTTTATTCTGCTCTATACCCACAGATCTCAAGGGCAGTCCACAACATAAAATCCCAATACAGTGCTACCTCGAGTTAAGTTCTTAATTCGTTCCGGAGGTCCGTACTTAACCTGAAACTGTTCTTAACCTGAAGCACCACTTTAGCTAATGGGGCCTCCTGCTGCTGCCGCATCGCCGGAGCACGATTTCTGTTCTCATCCTGAAGCAAAGTTCTTAACCCGAAGCACTATTTCTGGGTTAGTGGAATCTGTAACCTGAAGCGTATGTAACCCGAGGTACCACTGTATATAAACCACAAAATACATACAGTGGTACCTCGGGTTGCATACGCTTCATGTTACAGATGCTTCAGGTTACAGACTCTGCTAACCCAGAAATAGTACCTCAGGTTAAGAACTTTGCTTTAGGATGAGAACAGAAATCGTGCAGCAGCAGCACAGCAGCAGCAGGAGGCCCCATTAGCTAAAGTGGTGCTTCAGGTTAAGAACAGTTTCAGGTTAAGAACGGACCTCCAGAACGAATTAAGTACGTGACCAGAGGTACCACTGTAATCAAAACGAAACCAACTCAATAATGCCCCCTGCACACACATTTTAAAAGGGCACTGGATGTCAATCAGCCAAAGGCCTGGTTCAAGGGGCATGTTCTTGCCCATCACTAAACTGGGTGCCACTGCAGAAAAGGCCCTTTCTTGTGTTGCTGTCCTCTGGTGGAGGAGGGTCTTGAGGAGATGGGTTTTGAGGAGGTGCTTAAAACCTCCTTCTGCCACAGGTTCATCATCCCTGGTTTAAAAAACAAAACCGGCATCAGGATTTTTTGGGGGGACGGACGAGGACGACAGTGCTCTCATCCTCTGTTGAAGCAGTCCCTGGACGTGAAAGAAATGGGCATGTGATTCTCTGAGTTCTCTGTGGTTGCCATTGTTATGAGAGTGTATATATATATATATATATATATATATATATATATATATATATGATAAATGTTCATAACTGAATATATAAACCACATGTCTGAAACCCCACAGAAAAAGTCCTGAAACCATTTTGTGCCTCCCTAACTGACCTCAAATATTTCTCTGCAAGGTCAAAGGAAAATGGAAAAGCCTCCTCATTGTCTTTTCCTTCACAAATCCTGTCTTAAGGGTATGTCTGTGTATGAATAGGGTGAGCCTGTGACTTGGCTCAGGAACAAAGTATTTATCATTACAAAAGACTGGCCAGGCTCCCCAGGTAATCCAATCAAGTGACCATTAGCAGGTAACCTGGTACTCAGGTAACAAGGCACTCAGATTGCTGTTGTAGACCGCCTTTTCTGTGATGTAGGTATGATGTATCTGGGAGAGGGGGTCTTGAGCTACACCCCTTCTGTGATGTATGTGTGATGTTTCTGGGGGTGGTCTTGGACTCCGGGGCGGGGAAATTAAAATGTCTATATAAGGGCAGGCACACCTTTGTTGTGGGTCCTCCTCCATCCTCCTGCGTGTGAGAGGAGCACACTGTTGCAACAGCTTTAATAAAGATCAGGCTTACTAGCTGCTTTGCTTCTCAATATTCTCTGGTTGGCCTCTGTTATTTTCTCCTCCTGATAGGGAACCCACTTAAGGACTCTGTACGGCTCTTGGATACCCCATAAGGGAAGAAAGGCAGATTTTGTTTACAACACCATTGAGGATGACAGCACCATTGAGGGTGACGACACAGTCTTGCAATTTTGACCTTGGCCAAAAGCACTTGCTTCATTCGGATCTACTTTAACTTTCTGTTTCTATTTCCCCATTCCATTTCCCCCAACTGACTGGCACAAAAGAGCAGTTAGCCGTCAACCATTCTAAAAACAAAGTGGTGATTTGGGGGAAGAAGAGAAAACCTCACAGATGGGAGTTTGGACAATAAACCTCTTGAACAACAATGCCTGGGCTTGGGTTTTAATTCAAAACTGTTCTGGAAGCCACACATACTTGCAGCTAAATTGAAATCCTCTCACTCTATTCACTCTTTATTGCAGTTTTCCAGAGTTTGGGGGGGGGGGAGTTTAGTTGCCCCCACCGTTGAGGTATTTCAAAAGAAGATTGTGCCACAATTATTGTACGGTGCAGAGATTTGGGGATATATTAATGTCTTCCCATTAGAAATGGTGCAGAACTATTTCATGAAATCACTGTCGAATGTCCCCAAAGCTACACCCACCCCCTTTTTAAGAGCTGAAATAGGACTAATCTCCTTACAAACCAGTGTACATGTAGCGCTAGCCCTATACTAGCTGAGGTTGTCTAGCATGATTGATTGCGTGACTGCAGAAAGGAATAAAAAAAACCCATCCAAACAATGACTATCGGCAGTGCAGGTAAGAAAAATAAATAAATTTTAATTTTTATAATCTACAATACTGTCTTGTTTATTTTATAGTACAGTACATTGATTATTGCTTTCATTTTATGGATCAATGGTCTCGTTAGATAGTAAAATTAATGTGAAATGGCTGTTTTAGGGGTTGTTTTTAAAAGTCTGGAACGGATTGATCTGTTTTGCATTACTTTCTATGGGAAAGCGCACCTTGGTTTTGGAACACTTTGATTTTGGAACGGACCTCCGGAACGGATTAAGTTTGAGAACCAAGGTACCACTGTACTTGGCTTTATTTGCTCTGAGTAATAAAACTAAAAGGTTAAGAACAGTTTCAGGTTAAGAACGGACCTTCGGAACGAATTAAGTACTTAACCCGAGGCACCACTGTATCTGAGAAACAATAAACTTGCTAATACTTATAAAATAAACTTGTTTATTTGGTTCAGTTTTAACAACTGTACGAACTCAGTGTGTACCCGAGAGTAACGGGTTGGTGGCAGTGGGGAAGCGAGCACAGTGGTGGCACAGGGATCAATAGACCGTTAAACGTCCGGGGACCCTGTGTGATCACCAAACCGAGGTAGACTGTTTTTGCTTGTATTCCTTTGGTGGTGTGATGTTGGGGCTGGTCTAGGGCAGGAGTAGTCTCCCTTTTTATGCCTACCGCCCACTAATGCATCTTTCTTGATGGTAAAATTTCCTGACCGCCCACCAGTGCTCGATGGAAGAAGGATTCAGCTTGTGCCATAGAACCCGTTGCCGCCCACCTAGAATCCTGAAATGCCCACTAGTGGGCAGGTTGACAACCCCTGGTCTAGGGTGTGGTTGTTTGTTTGTGATTGGCTATGGTGAACTTTGTTTTCATCTCTGTGTGTGTTTGGATCAGGTTAGCCAGATTGATTTTAATGCTGTCAGCGGGTTCTTGTTGTCTTGTTGGGCTGTGTATGTGATAAAGGGGAGCCATACCGGGGTGAAGACGTCTTCTTCTATTTGTCCCTGTGTCAGTTTCAGTTTGTTGGTTAGTTTTTCTAATAAGGCTGTTTCCCATACTCTTTGATACCATTTTTCCATGCTTACTCCTGACAGGTCTCTCCAGTGTCTGGCTATGATGTTTCTGGCTGCTGAGAGAAGGTGGGCTATGAGCTCTTTATGATGTCAGTGGCATCCACTTCTATCCAGAAGAGACCAGAATGTTCATGGCTTTGGGCCTAGAGACCTCAGGCAACTATTAGCATTCAGAAACCCAGCTCCCAAGATGCATCTGTTGTAAACAAAATCTGCCCTTTCCCTTATGGGGTATCCGTATAGAGTCCTTATGTGGGTTCCCTATTGGTAGGAGAAAATAACAGAGGCCAACCAGAGAATATTGAGAAGCAAAGTGGCTACTAAGCCTGATCTTTATTGAACTGTCGCAACAGGGTGCTCCCCTCACACGCAGGAAAGGAGGAGGACCCAGAACCAAGGTATGCCTGCCCTTATATAGACATTTTAAATTCCATGCCCTGGAGGTCAAGACCACCCCTCCATACATCATACATACATCACAGAAGGGGTGTAACCCAAGACCACCCCCCACAAACATCATACCTACATCACAGAAAAGGTGGTCTACAACAGAAATTTGAATGCTGTTGTTTTTCCTGTCTGCCAGGCTATCTGATAATGCCTTATCTGATTGCCTTTCCTGGTAGTCTGGCTATTCCTTTGAGATGGTGATTACACAATTCCTGAGACAATGGGAGGGTTCCCTCACCCCCCCCCCTTCCTCCTTGCAAAGAAAACATTTGGTCAGTTTGGGAGTCAAAATGGTTTCAGGCTGGTCTTCCTGTGCTGCTCCAGACGTGTGGTTCACATATCTATGTACGTGCTAGATTGGTACATTTATGAACATTTATTATATATATAAGACCTTAAATTTTTTATTTCAATAGCTTGGAAAGCAATAGAAGCCTCTTCAGACACCCACGGAGAGTTTCTCTTACGACGAGGCTGGAAGGGGTCTCCTCAGAGTATGGTGCAAGAGTATGGCTCTTCCCAGGGCACTTGAAGCTGGAAGGAAAATGAACAAAAATGTAGTTTCCATCTTGCCCACATTTCATGTATTTTACACCCCACTTAATACTGGAACACTCTCTCAGAGGTTTATTAAGTGATACTTCCGGCAGAGCTTTGGAAATCTACACCTCACAAACAGAGACCTGTCTGTAAGTGATTCCTGGTGAATCCACAAGGTATGCTGGAATTATAAACATCTCTAACACAGGCAACAGTCACAGCATCCATTTAGAAGCACTGTGACACCACTTCCCCTGGCTTCCTCCAAAAGTATTCTGGGAGCTGTAGTTTGTTAAAAATGCCAAGACCTGTTAGAAAACCCCTATTCCACTCAGAGCTACAATTCCAGAGTGGTTTATAGTCAACCCCTCTTCACAGGGAGCTCTGTTGAAATGGTTAAGATTTTTTTTGTTTTGTTTTGTTGACTTTGTTTGTTTTAAATATGTATTCTGCAGTTGACCTCCTTTGTAATATTTTATTTTGAAATCTTTAAGATAATACTATTTTAGTTTCCTGTTAATTATGTTGCTTTAACTGTATACTTTATATTTGACTTCCTTCAGAAATGTTTGATTCTGGGTTGTTTTATTGATGTTTAATATGCTGTAAACCGCTTTGTGATTTTTCTTTAAAATATAAAGCGGTATAGAAATGAAATTATTATTATTATTATTATTATTATTATTATTATTATTAGCAACTCTGGAAGGGAAATATGTTTGGAAGCCCCTCTTCTCTCAGCAACCTCAACAAACTACACATCCCAGGCTTCTTTGCGGGGAAGCCCTGATTGTTTAAAACGGTGTTGAAATATAATTGGAGTCGAAAGTGGATTTCATGCTCTTTATTCAGCTCATAGTGGTGAGGAGGAATGGAAGTTCCCCCAGAATGTCTGCTTTATATACATTCTTTACACAACGAGTCGCACGTGATTGGCTAATTCCGGAATTCTCCTGTAGGCCAATCAGGTTTTGGATTCACTTCCGCCTGGAGCTGGATTGGGTGGCTCCTGCGGACCAATTATACTGCTGCATTGTTCTAGGAACAATCAAACTGCTGCATTCTGAATCCTATTGTTCTAGGACCAATCAGACTGCTGCATTTTGGATCCTATTCAACTCAGTACATAACAGGTGTCCTAACACTTTAAATGCATGGTGCTTGTTTACATCAGTGTGAATGTGGCCCTAGAAACCCCAGTTCCAGGGGCCACCAGGTGGCATGTTGGAAGATGGCCGACAATAACATCTCTCTGACCCATACGAGGTAATTAAGGGGCTGCTATGGGAAGTATGCAGTCTTCCTACCCCCCCAGGAGATGGGGGGACGCTGCCTTGCCAGCGGTGTTCACAATGCACCCCCTGATCCGAGAGATGGGGGTGCCGAACACTTGGCATGAGCCCTCGGTGAAGTCAGATCTTCCTGACGCCGATTCCAATTAGCGCGTGCTGGTTAGCTTCAGCTCGGAATTATAATTGGAAACATACGATTGGAATGAAGCTGAAGCACATATATCAAGTAATGTTCGAGAGATAAGACTGCTGAGTAATGGATCTCTGTGACTGGGAGTGACGGATGGATAAGTAAATCTTCTGATGAATCACCACTAGGAGACTGTATGTTTGGAATGAAGGGGGGGGGGTGGAGGAAAAAACTTTTTTTTTCTTTGCACGATTTGATATCAATAACCCTTCACCTCAGATAGAAATAAGATCGTTGCGTTTTTATTATTCACAAGCAGGAATTCAAGAACTGTGTGGGATGGATTATAACAGGAGAGAGGATTGGTGAACGGTGAGAAAGAGGAAAATTTTCATGACGCAGTTAAAAAATGGTGTCTCGCCAAGACAGGCTTGCCGGAGAAAGAAGGACAGGGGGAGGAGAATCAGGATCATTCGAAAGAGAAGGAATGTTGGAACACAAGCTTGACCTGACAGAGCCTCCTGATTCACTTGATTTATTTGGCAAGCCTGAGAAAAGTAAAGGGCAGACCGAAGATTAATTTTTTTTTTTTAATGGAAGCGTTGAACAGAGGCTGTCCCTGAGCGATATGATCTTTGGAGAGTACAAAACCCACACAAAGGATGCCTGTTTTCAATCTGCTTGTGAAAATTATCAGAGATCGCAAAGAAAGGAATATACGATAACAACAAGAAGAGAAAGAAAGTAATAAAGGACTATCTGGATTGAACTGGATAGAACTGTCTAATTAAAGCAGTAATATAAGTGATGTTTGGACTCGTTCGGAGTTTTGGACTCTTGCGGAGCTTGATGTATGGGTACCCCCAACAAAATTTAAAATTTGGCTGTATAATTTGGAACTAATGTGATTTGGATAATGTGATGTGATTGGCCCGTTAATAAAAATTATTTTTTTAAAAAAAGAAACCCCAGTTCCATTCAGGAGAGATGTTGGGGAAACAAAGCATTTCTGTGTACATAAATTGAGGGGCAAGCTTGCTTTCCCCCATCTGTTGCTTTTATTAGGGGAGGACTTGGAGGATGATTAAACTTTGGGTGGGAATAAGGAGGAGATACATAAATGCAGACGATATAGATTGGAGTTTCTGTTGAGTGTGCTCACCTGGATTGCAAATCCTCACTTAGCAGAGGTCAGTCCATCAGGGCAAATGGGGCATTGCCCCACCAACCCCCTGCTTCCTTACTTGCAACCAGTCCAAGGGGTGGCCACATCCACCGGCTCCCTCCTGAGTATCAGTGTTACCCTTCTAGGACTCAGCCGAGATAATATCGCTGCTTCTGGCTCCGACTGTTCTTGGCTAGGGCGCCACCTACTGTTGGCCTCCCTGCCTTCTGCACTACCAGTAATAAACACATTCCAGCCACCTTTGTCCCTAGCAAATGTCACCCACATCACACATTCTGCCATCTCAGTCCGTGAGAGCTGGTTGCTCTTTGAGGGCCACACTTAGGGGCCACATATCACCAGCACAGACTTGACAAGCTGGAATGTGAGCAGAGAAGGGCGACCAAAATGTTTAAGGGCCTGGAAGCCAACCTTATGAAAAGTGATTGTGGGAGTTGGGTATGTTTAGCCTGGCCGAGAGAAGATTGAAATATGAGAGCCGTCTTCAAATATCTGCAAGGCTTGTTTTCTGCTGCTCCAGAGGGTATGAACCAAACCAATGGATTCAAATGACAAGGATATTCCAACTCAAGTTTAGGAAGAACTTTCTAAGGATCAGAGCTGTTGGACAGTGAAACGAAATCCTTCGGAAGGTGGTGGGCTCTCCTTCAATGGAGGTTTTTAAACAGCGGTTGGATGGCCAGCTGTCAGGGATTATTTATTCCTGCATTGCAGGGGGTTGGACTAGATCAGTGTTTCTCAACCTGTAGGTCCCCAGATGTTGTTGGACTACAACTCCCATCATTCCTAGCCAGCATGACCAGTGGTCAGGGATGATGGGAGTTGTAGTCCAACAAAATCTGGGGACCAACAGGTTGAGAACCGCTGGACTAGGTGGTTGGCTTGGGGTCCCTTCCAACTCTACTGTTATAATAATTTTAAGGTTTCAAATATAAAATAAATATTCATAAATGCACACATATCTAAATATATAAACCATGTGTCTGAAATAGTACAGGAGAACAACCCTGAAGCCATTTTGACTCTCCCAATGACCTCAGATATTCCTCTGCAGTAAGGGAGGCAAATGGGGAAAGCCTTCCCATTGTCTTTTCCCTTACCAATCCTGTCTTAAGGGCGTATTTGTGTATGAATAGGGTGAGCCTGTGACCTGGATTCAGGAACTAAAGTATTAACCATCACGAAAGAATGGCCAGGCTGCCCAGGTAATGCAATCAAGTGACCATTATCAGGTATCTTGGCAGACAGGATTTCTCCTGGAGACTACCTCCTTCTGTGATGTATGTATGATGTATGGGGTGTGTGTCTTGGGCTACAGGGTGGGCAATTTCAAAAGTCTATATAAGCGTTTGTGCACCATTGTTCAGGGTTCTCTTCCCTCCTGTGTGTGGTGAGTGAAGACCCTGTTGCAACAGTTTAATAAAGATCAGGCTTACTAGCCGCTTTGCTTCTCAATATTAGAATCATAGAATCATAGAGTTGGAAGAGACCACAAGGGCCATCGAGTCCAACCCCCTGCCAAGCAGGAAACACCATCAGAGCACTCCTGACATATGGTTGTCAAGCCTCTGCTTAAAGACCTCCAAAGAAAGAGACTCCACCACACTCCTTGGCAGCAAATTCCACTGTCGAACAGCTCTTACTGTCAGGAAGTTCTTCCTAATGTTTAGGTGGAATCTTCTTTCTTGTAGTTTGGATCCATTGCTCCGTGTCCGCTTCTCTGGAGCAGCAGAAAACAACCCTTCTCCCTCCTCTATGTGACATCCTTTTATATATTTGAACGTGGCTATCATATCACCCCATATTCTCTGGTTGGCCTCTGTTATTTTCTCCTACCGATAGGGAACCCACTTAAGGACTCTATACGGGCTCTTGGATACCCCATAAGGGAAAGGGAGCAGTTTTTCTTATAACACTACAATACTATGAGTCTATGCTGCCCTCACCGGCACATTCCAGGGTTGAACCATGGAGCCATCGGGTTTCCTGAAGAAGCATGCCTGCCTAGCGCAATCCGCGGCCTTTTCTGCAAGTAGATCCCAGCGTTTCCCCTCTGCTACGTTCCCGGTTGGATCTGCTGGGTCAAGAATGACAGGCCTAAAATACAGAGACAGGAAAGATTCATTAGCCTCAGGAAGGAGCGAAAGAACCCTAGCCTAAAAACCAGGCCCACCTCCCACCAAGCAATTTTTGGGGGGTATAGACTCCCCCTCCAAACCCACTCATGGTGGTTGTGGGAAGCCAGAAGTATCAGGAGATGAGGAATCACCAGCCCTGAATAAAGATACCTCTCCTCACCTCTCACCACCACTGCTATGGTCTGTATTTGAATAGAAGCCCACACTGAAGATCTGCTGCATATATGCTGGTTTGTTTGTGATGTGCCTGTGTGTTCATGGGTTTGAGAGTGTGGGAAGGCAAGGCTCGCTTTCACCATGTCCATTTTCTGGCTCTGCTTGTTCTGAGCTCTGGCGCCACCTACTGTTGGCATCCCTGCCTTTTGCCCAACCAGTCCCAATAAGCCACACCCACTCTAGCCACACCCACTGCAGCATGTAGACCTCACAAAGCATGTAACCCCACCAACAGAAAAGGATTAGCAACCTCAGCCTAGGGATTTGCAGAAACCCCCAATGTTGAATAAATAACAGTGACACTAGATTAATGAGGGGACCCTAAGTAAAACTCACAAGGCCCACACCTCTGTTGCTCCTAGTTTTATCCAAATCATGTTCACTGACTCACCCCAAGCCCCCATTTCCTTTCAAGCACAATCAGAAAGGGCTCATTCCCAGTTTTGTTAGCTGTGGTCTAAACCACAGAGCCTAGGGCTTGCCAATCAGAAGGTTGGTGGTTCGAATCCCCATAACGGGATGAGCTCCTGCTGCTCGGTCCCTGTTCCTGCCAACCGCTTCTGGCAAACCAGAGCAGCACACGGAAACGCCGTTTACCTTCCCGCCGGAGCAGTACCTATTTATCTACTTGTACTTTGACGTGCTTTCAAACTGCTAGGTTGGCAGGAGCAGGGACCGAGCAATGGGAGCTCACCCCATCGCGGGGATTCGAACCGCCGACCTTCTGATCAGCAAGTCCTAGGCTCTGTAGTTAAAAGTAGAAGTTGGCAAATGTGTCGTCTTTTTTGCTCTTCGAAATATGGCAACTTTAGAGATCTCCTGCATCTCTCAGAGAACCACCATTCTCAGGATTTCAACTTTCACTTTAAACCTACAACAGATTTGCCCAAAGAACTCTCTCTATACAGGAAAACTCTATGGGGAAGGATGTAAAGTTGGGAAATATAGATGGAAGAGTTGCTGTTCATTTGATCCATGGTGCAGGAATAGGAGGGGTTACTAGTCCATAAGAGGTTCCCTATTTTCACCTGCAAAATGGCAGCGCCTAAGAGAGAGGCACAGAGAGTACTGACCTGGGTTTCCGGAGTTGAGTATGCAGGTATTGCTTGAGAGTCTCATTCTGAAAGTCATAGTACTTTGTCCAAAAGATGCAGAGGTTTTTGTACTGTTGGATGAGCCAAAGGACCGTCTGGAAACCTTCCGCCATGTCGAAATAAGTCCTCTCACCATCTTTTTCCCAGGCGTAGACAGCCAGCAACTCGAGTGCATACTTTGGGGGCTTTGATTGCAATTTCGGCAGCTACAGTTACATGGGAGAACGTATTAAGTATAACCCAAGGCAATACAATGGGTAGCACCAATGGAAGAATATGAAAGGATCAGGCAGCAGAATTCACAGCCATGCCCCCTTCTAAGTACATAACGGAACTTGCACCCTATTCTCTTGAAACTGAAGAACCTGGTGTTTTCAGTGTCCCAAAGTGCTTTTCTTTAGAGCAGGGTTTCCCAAATTTGGGTCTCCAGCTGTTTGGGGACTATAATTCCCATCATCCCTGATTGCTGGTCCTGCCACTTCACTGAAGACCTTTTATTTCCAGCAGGTTTCTAAACCGAATTCTGCTTTTTAGAGTTTGTACTCATTTTTAGCCTTGGGTTGTTTCCGTTCTCCCATTTACTGTTCACTCACTGAGTTTCCAGTGCTAGGCTTTTAATTTGAATTCACACGTGATCTGAAGTGTGTGTGTGTATACCTGTTTGTACCAGTATTTCACCAGACGGATGAGACTTTTCAGTTTGGTAGGGCGCTCCCTGATGAAGTCTTTCTGCAACTCGGTGAAGCAGGAAGAGAACTGACCCCCCTGGCCTCTGCTGCTGTCGATCAGTCTGATGTACACCTGGGGGTCAGGCATGCCACCCCTGTAGTGACCTGTTTTTCAAAACAAAGACAGAGTCACAGGTACAAGGAGAAAGAACAGCTTTGGCTTCCCTTCCTGGGAACTGTAGTTTGTTAAGGGTGCTGTGGCCCCATCCCTCCTTACAGAACTACAATTCCCACTGTTCCCTGTGATGAGGGATTAACTGCCAAACCGCTCTGGGAATGGTAGTCCCATGAGGGGATTAGAGGGGCTTCTGGCAGCTCTCAGTGCCCTTAATAAACTACAGTTCCCATGATTCCTTGGGGGAAGCCATGACTGCTCACAGTGCTATCAATAGTGCTTTAAATCATAGGTGGTGTGAGTGGGGCCTAGGCAAGTGGACTTACCAAGAGCATCAAAGGCCGGCAGGACATCAAAATCAATGTACTCCTCTGTGAAATCGCCAGAACGAAGCTGGAAGCTGAGCACCCATGGATTGTCCTGCTTTGGTTTTTCAATCAGTATTTCTATATCGCTCCCTATTAGTTCCCGGCATTGCTTGAGCCTCTTCTCAATCTCCTGGATGATAAAGCCCGTGTCTCTCTCCTGGTCTTCGTAGCCATTGAAGATGTCAAGGAACAGCACAAGGTCAGCATCTGAGCCCCCTTTCAGAGCTGTGCCTTTTCCAGATGAGCCACCCTAGGAAGGGAAATCCGATGATGCCTCATAGAATAGCCTTGTTTCCCTGCACCCTGACGAATGAGTACCAGGGGCTGATTCCAGGCAGGTCAATTTCTAGCTTGTGTCAATTTCACACGTATCAATCAATCAATCAATCAATCATAGAATTCTAGAGTTGGAAGGGAGTCAAAGGGTCATCTACTCCATCCCTCTGTGATACATAGATATTGGAATCAGGCTTTTGCGTGGGGGCAAGTACACTTCGAAATCCTTCATCCCATTGCTAGGGGTGTACGCCTGAGTCATACAAGGCCTGAATCCTGATCCAAATTGGACCCATTTAGAGGGATTCAGAATTCAATCTTGTGGGCTGCATGATGCTCTATCGCAAGCAGAAGCCGCATGCAAAGGAGCACTCCACAGAACTGATTCCCTCTGCTCTTGGTTGGGTTCAGTTAGGCTTCAGAATAACCTAATTAAACATTAGACTCATCTCTGAAGAACACGGAAAGAGCCTGCTAGAACAGACCAATGGCCCTTCAAGTCCAGCAGCCTCTTCTCATAGTGGCCCACCAAATGTCTGTGGTAAACTAGCAATCAGGATTTGAGCACAAGAGCCCTCTCCTCTCCTGCGTTTTCCAACAACTGGTATTCAGAAGCAAGGCTGCCTCTGGCAGTGGAAGCAGAGAATAGTCATTGTGGTTCGAAGCCATTGATAGTTTTCTCCTCTATGAATTTGCCCAATCATCTTGGAAAGCTATCCAAGTTGGTGGCCATCGCGGTCTCCTATGGGAGGGAGTTCCACAGCTTAACCGCCGTATTTTTCGCTCCATAAGATGCACCTGATCATAAGACCTGATCATAGTTTTTAGAGGAGGAACACAACGGAAAAAATATTCTGAACGAAACAGTGGATGTATGATTTTTGTGGTTCATGCTGTGACCACAGACATGATATGTGATTTGACGGTGGGTTTGGAGTGGCTCAGTGCAAAAATCCTGAAGATCCATGTGGATCCGTGCTTTGTAACCATGTTTTTGCGCCATTGCGGCCCCATGAAACAGTGGATGCGTGATTTTTTTTTATGCAGGCTGTAGCCATGGACATGCTATGTGATCTGATTGTGAATTTGGGGTGCCCCAATGCAAAAATCCTGAGATCCATGTGCTTTTACCTCCCCCCTCCTAGGCAGCCTCCTTTATCTCTAGAGTCTTTTATCTCCCTCCCGATCGCTTGCCGATCAGCTGCTCAGCGGCTTTGTTTCAACACCCCCTTTCCTCTTGTTTGTCTTAGTGTCTTTTCCTTAGCTGGAGCAGTTTTTTGCTCCTCCTTTTCTTCTAATTTCTCTCCTCGTTGCTTGTTTTAGTAATTCCTGTCTCCTCTCCTTGCAAGTTCACTGTCCTTACCTTCCTCCCCCCAGGCAGCCTCCTGTATCGCTAGAGTCTCTTATCTCCCTCCCGATGGCTTGCTGATCAGCTGCTCAGCGGCTTTGTTTCAACACCCCCTTCCCTCTTTCTTAAAAAAAAGCACAATCTGCATTTTGCCCATGGGCAATTCGGCTCCAGGGACCACACATTCACTCCATAAGACGCACAGACATTTCCCCTTACTTTTTAGGAGGAAAAAAGTGCGTCTTATGGAGTGAAAAATATGGTATGCGCTGCATAGGTGTATACCTGAAGGAGCGACTCCACTCCCATCGTTCAGCCGGGATACTGAGGTCCAGCTCTGAAGTCCTTCTGGCGGTTCCCTCCCTGCAAGAAGTGAGGTTACAGGGAACCAGGCAGAGGGCCTTCTCGGTGGTGGCGCCTGCCCTGTGGAATGCCCTCCCATCCGAGGAATGGGAGGAAATAAATATCTGACTTTTAAAAGACATCTGAAAGCAGCCCTGTTTAGGGAAGTTTTAAATGTTTAATGCTGTATTGTGATTTAATATTCAGTTGGGAGCCACCCAGAGTGGCTGGGGAAACCTAGCCAGATGGGCGGGGTATAAATAATAAATTAATATTAATATTAATGAAGAAGTCCTTTCCTTTCATCTGTTCCTCAATCTTCCAATATCCAACTTCATGGGATGTCCATGACTTCTAGTGTTATGAGAGAGTGATAAATACTTTCCCCTCTCTACGCCACAGACAATTTTATAAACTTTTATCCTGTCGCCTCTTACTGTACTCACCTATTCTCTAAACTGAAAAGACCCAACTGCTGCAACCTTTCTTCGTGGGGGAACTAATTCCAGACTTGATCCAGAATGGGGGGTTCCTGAGTTCGTGCAGGGTGTGGGTTTGCTTGAATGGGGCATGGGGGCCATGGGGCAGATTCGCTGGGGCGGGGGAGGCTATGCACAGTCCTACCCATTAGACACCTTCCATTCTGGGACTGCAAGACAGTAGTGGGTGGGTCCAGGGGCAAAAGTGGGCGGGGCAACCCAATGCAGGTGGTAGCTTTGCAGGTAAGGCAAGTTCCTGCGCACACCCCTCTCTGTCCTGCATTGAGGCAAGTGAAAGGGATGATGAGAGTTCAAGGATGCATCCCAGCCAGGGGAATGACTTGGGGAGAGTTCCAAGGGCCACATAGAGTGGCCCTCTGAACTCCCTTAAATTTCCATCCACTTTCAGAGCTGGGCTCAGTGGAGACTTGGTAGTGGCTCACTCACTGTCAAAAGTAAATATCATTTAAGTGTTTATCTACAGATTAGGCTTTCTCTGCCAACATCTCACTAACTGGGAGTGGGTCTCACCCATTCTGGCTGACTTGGATTTTCTCTGCTCCGAAAGTGGATTTTGCTCCTTCTGCATTTTGGGATTCCTGACTCACATTGTTATAACTTCATGGGTCCTGATTCATGAAAGGGCTACAACATTTAACCATTTAACCAGCTAGATTAGCTGATTAAAAGCTTTCTTATTTGCAAAAATAGGTGCCCCTAATTAATAGGCTGGCAGATCTTACTTTTTTGTACAAATGCATATATAAATGGAAAATGTTTAAGTAGCATTTTTTTAAAAAACACCTGCCATTACCAAACACTATCTTTAAGAAGTTATCCAGCTCATGAGAACTTCATTAGCCTTTAAGGCACCACAAAATATTGTCACTAATTATTATTATGATTACTATTGATTTTTACTATAACATTATCATTACTATTACACTACTGCTACTGCAAATGTGTTATTATTAGGTTGTATCCAATGAAGTCCTATTCAGGGTAGACACATAGAAATCAATTGGCTTAAGCTGGTCAAGTCCATTACTTTCAATGTGTCTACTCTGAGTAGGAGTGCAAAAGTTTAAGAAATTGGTTTTCTTGCCTGATAGTAAGTTCCCGGGGCAGGCTACAGCTATGTAAAAATGCATTGTTAAAATCAAGAGAATAGGGTGGGGTTCTAATATATACAGTCGTACCTTGGATCCTGAACATCTTGGTACTCAGATGTTTTGGCTCCCGAATGCTGCAAACCCAGAAGTGATTGTTCCAGTTTGTGAATGTTCATTGGAACTCAAACCTCCGAAATGCCTGCGCCTTGGTTTCTGAACGTTTTGGAAGTCAAACAGACTTCCGGATCAGATTCCATTTGATTTCCAAGGTACGACTGTATATTTCAGTTGTCAAAGACCAGGGTGAAGAGGCGTGTCATTAGCATATGGCTGAAGTCATAGGTATGCTTCATAAGGAATATATGCTTGAAAAGGAATTTAAAATGGTTTTACCAAGCCCTACCTCCCCTGTCCAAGGTGGAATGGACTGCAATTGAAAGGATTTATGGACCAGATCTGTAGAGAGGGAGAAAGGTGCCAAAGTGGATTATCTGGGGAAAGATTTTGTGTCAAGAAAAGAAGAGAGACCCAGTATCCCTCCACAACAGGACTGAGAACATTGATTTGAATGGCTACACATGTGAAAGGAAAATATACTTATGGGAAATAAAAAGAGTACTGTTTGTAAAGTTGATATATTGGCAGCTGTGAGAATGGTTTACATCTAGCAAAGATTTCAAGAAAAAAGGAAGTGACAACAACAGAAGAGATGGGCATATGCTGGCAACAGGAACAGGAAACCTGATTTTTAAAAGTTGTGTAAATAATTTTGGTTTGATTTGTATTTATTTGAAAAACTAATAAATGGCACTTCTGTGGGGAAGGAATTCCCCAGCTCAGGGAATATCCTTTCCTGGGCTCCCTTCTGAGGACGGTGGAGCTACCAAGAGCACCCTCTGCCTGTCTTAATATGAGAGTCACTTAGCAGCTCTGCGTACAACCGAAAGAAGTCTGGGAACTGTAGCTTACCCATCACAGAGCTGCAACCTACAATCTACAACCTTAACAATCTACACTCTCGTTCTCTTCCCCACTCCCATCACGCTCTCTTTGAACCTGCCCACACCGTTCTTTCTTAGCACCCAGACTGTGGCACTGACCTTGACAATCTTCAGCACCTTGGGTCCAGGAGGGGTCATATCCCTGAAGCAAGTAGATTTCAGGAATTCACAGATGATGTTGATGGCTTTGCACACCTGCCGATTAAATTTCCTATCAGGCTGGAGATTCTGAAAAATGAAATTGTCCAGTTCTTTTGGTCCACACCTGTAGAGGGGGTCCATGGTAGAGGGGTTGAGGCAGGAGAGACGATCCAGCAGCTTCTGGATCTGCTTTCACTTCTGCTGACAATAAAGAAGGAAACGCCTGCTTTTTGACCCTGTCTTGTGGTTTGTCAGTATTTGCTCTGCTCTACCCTGTTCAGTTTTGTTTCCTTCCGTTTTGTTCAGAATAGCGGCTTTAATCATAGCATAAACAGGGTCAGAACAGAAAGCAGGAGAGTCATTTCCCTAAGGCTCTTATAATAACAATAATTTATTACTTATACCCCACATATTTGGCCAGGCCTCCCCAGTCACTCTGGGTGGCTCCTACAAGGGATAGGGCAGAAATGTTGATTTGTTAAAGGCAAACTCTCTTTCTCTTTCTCTCTATATATGAGTTAAAGGCAAATTTCTTCCATTCAAAACCAGATGCAAACTGAAATGCAAGCCTCCATTGAAACGTGGAAATTCAAACTTTTCTGTGCTCTGGCCAAGTACGGTGCTCCACTATGCATGTACTAAGGCAGAGGATTCCAAATGTTTTAGGTCCACCTCCCCCTTGCAGGGACGCAGGTGGCGCTGTGGGTTAAACCACAGAGCCTAGGACTTGCCGATCACAAGGTCGGCGGTTCGAATCCCTGCGACGGGGTGAGCTCCCATTGCTCGGTCCCTGCTCCTGCCCACCTAGCAGTTCGAAAGCACGTCAAAGTGCAAGTAGATAAATAGGTAACACTCCAGCAGGATGGTAAACGGCGTTTCCGTGTGCTGCTCTGGTTCGCCAGAAGCAGCTTAGTCATGCTGGCCACATGACCCGGAAGCTGTGCGCCGGCTCCCTTGGCAAATGAAGCGAGATGAGCGCCGCAACCCCAGAGTCGGCCACGACTGGACCTAATGGTCAGGGGTCCCTTTACCTTTACCTTACCCCCTTGCTACCACAAATTCATCCCTAGTGCCTTACCCTCAGGGCTGGATCTACAGTCATACCTCGGGTTACATGTGCTTCAGGTTGAGTGTTTTCATGTTACGTTCTGTGGCGACCCAGAAGTAACGGAGTGCGTTACTTCCGGGTTTGGCCGCTCACGCATGCGCAGACGCTCAAAATGAGGTCACGCGCATGTGTGGAAGCAGCAAAATGCGGCACGCGCAGATGCGCAGACGCGTCTTACGTTTTACTCAGCATGCAAACGGGGCTCCAGAACAGATCCCGATGCATCCAGAGGTACCACTGTACTATGAAACTCAAACATATAAACAGTGGTACCTTTGTTCTCAAACGCCTTGGTTCCCAAACACCGGAAACCTGGAATTAAGTGTTCTGGTTTTTGAACGTTTTTCGGAAGCCAAACGTCTGATGCAGCTGTCGGCTATTGTTTCCGGGGAGCCTGCACCAATCAGAAGCTGCGCCTTGGTTTCCAAACATTTCAGAAGTCAAACGGACTTCCGGAATGGATTAAGTTTGAGAACCAAGGTACTACTGTATTTGGCGCTTTTGTTTTTGCTATTTATTTGGCATTTTTCTTTCTGAGGCTTTTTCGGTTAATACGTTTTTGTGACTGTGTGGAATCCAGTTCAGCTACTGATTGATTGATTGATTGTGTTCGAAAACCAAGGCACAGCTTCGGATTGGTTCAAAAACTGGTACACTTACTTCCGGGTTTTCAGCATTTGAGAACCAAGGCATTTGAGTACCAAGGTGTTTGAGAACCAAAGGTGCCATTGTATAAGGCACAGGAGCAGGGGTTGGTAGAAAAGTTGGCAACTTGTTCATTCTTTCAGCCTTAGTCAGGGACAGTTCCTTTCCTCCTCTTTCCATGAATGTAGTTGAACAAGATTCTCCATGGTGGCCTTCCATTCTATTGTTCTTCTTTATTATCCCTCCTTTCAACTAAGAAAACACATCCATGCCTTTTCTCAAAACAGGCCTTGCCTGTCCTGGGAGAGTCAGTCAGAGCCAGATAACTAAAGCCCAGCTGGAGAGGAGGCAATTAACATCTGAAGTTGAGGAGGGGAGAGAAAGAACTTTTCTGTTCTCACCCACAGTTTATTGGGCAGGTGCAATTCAAGACAAGCCATGATTATACCGTTTGGGGACTGTGTCTGTAACAAGGGGGAAAGAGGGGCATTTCAGGGCAAATACTCAAAGGAGGAGACTGTTTAATTAACTTGTTTGCTCCAGGCTTTGGGGGAAAGTCTGGTGGTGGTGGGAGCATATTTTAACTGATCTCCAATTGAGTTTCCCATCTGATAATAAAGTTGAGTCCTTTTCCCTTTGCTCTGCCTGGTGCACACAAAATTAAGCCAGGAAGGAGAGATAAGAAATTCAGTAAGTAATTTTTAAAAATACAAAAAGAAACAACATTACTATGTCACGTGAGCAACTGAGCTAATTTGGGTAAGCACATTTGGTATGGGAATCTGGGTCCACTGGGGCTGACCCCAGATGCGTCTGGCACAGCGTGTATTTGGTTACAGATGTTCATTTCATTATTTTCACTTTCAGGATACAGTACGGTACATAACCTTTCCTGCAATGTAAGGGTACTTCATCTGCAGTAAATGTGTTTAGCCAGGAGAGGGAAGCAGAGGAGAATTCCTTTTTATTCTTGTAAGAAGTCACGATTTTGCTATGACTTACTGCATCCAGATGACCTGTTTATTGAGCGTTCATACTGATTTGTTTGACAATCAGCTTAACTTTTGAATAAGCATACTGTAAATCTGAAGGGTGGTTGGATTGAACTATGACATTTTCAAATTACCAGAAGGCTCGCTTTTGGTTCATGTTTGTTTTTTAGGGAAAGCTACTAGCAAATTCCTCATTACTTTGCATATGCTTAATTATACTTCCCTTCATTAAAACAGCACTTATCTTGTAAGTATCACCAATGACATGTCTGGGTATTCGCTGTATCTTTAAAAATAAACCTCACAGAATTTGCTCCCCCCAAACTGCTCCATTCCTTGGGAACTGGACGCATTTGTATGTTAAGAGGCAATTTGGAAGATAACACATTAGAAACATCAAGCAGTTATAACGTAAATGAATCATTGAATGAGATTCCTGCATTGCAAACTGGGGGGGCGGGAATAGCAGGGGCAATTAGAATAAGATCTATTATTTGATTATTGATGTAAACCTCCAGAATGTATTTTGTATAGTTAAGTTTTTAACCTCTGTCTTCAGTGCATTTTATTTTATTGCTACGGCTAGTGGCTGATGCAAATACAGTGGTACCTCGGGTTAAGTACTTAATTCGTTCTGGAGGTCCGTACTTAACCTGAAACTGTTCTTAACTTGAGGTACCACTTTAGCTAATGGGGCCTCCTGATGCTGCTGCGCCGCCGCCGAAGCCCGATTTCTGTTCTTATCTTACACACCGAGCGTGTAAAGATTCTCCTGAACATCTTGGGCCAGTCCTGCCTATTCAGCAAATCAGATGGTTTTGCTAGTTACATAAAAGCTGCCTTTAACCTTTCAGCTGGACCAAAGGAACTGGCCAAGAGGACACTGCCCCTGTCATACGGCAAGGCAGGGTCTGTTTTCCTTTCTGATCCACAGGCCAAAATCTCTCTGTCTCTACATACATACAAACCTATCCCCTGCTGCTGCTTGGTCTTGCCCCATCTCAATTCCTCTGCTGTTTGACGCTGTGTTTACCTGCCGGGAAAGTTCAAAAGCGAGAGAGAGATAGCCGCCTCCTTTCTGCGGTGAGCCAAGTCACACAAGGTGAAGTGACTCCCCTTTGAGGAAAGGCTACAGCTTTTTGCAACTTTTTAATTTAGAGGAAAGACAAGTTAGAGGCAACATTATAGAAGTTTAAAACAAATAAGCCATGCACAGTGAAATAGAGTCAAGAGTGGATTTCATGCTCTTTATTCAGCTCATAGTGGTGAGGAAGAATGGAAGTCCCCTCAAAGTATCTGCTTTAGATACATTATTTACACAATGGGCCCCATGTGATTGGCTAATTCTGGAATTCTCCTGTAGGCCAATCAGGTTGTGGATTCACTTCTATCTGGAGCTGGATTGGGTGGCTCCTGCAGACCAGTCATACTGCTGCATTGTTCTAGGACCAATCAGACTGCTGCATTCTGAATCCTATTGTTCTAGGACCAATCGAACGGCTGCATTTTGGATCCTATTGTTCTAGGACCAATCAGACTGCTGCATTTTGGATCCTATTCAACTCAGTACATAATACACAGCATGGAGAAATACGTTTAGAGAAGATTGGAAAACGTTTATTGAATATATGGGAAATAACTGTTTACGGCTGAAAACGCTGTCAGCATTAAGATCAGTTCAGCAGTGTGAAAACTGTGTTCATTTAAAAACGCTGGTAGCATTAAGATAAATTCAACGGTGTAAATAAGTTTTGATGGATCTAACAATGATTCGCGGAATGGTTTAGTTCATGTAAAAAATGCAGAGATATTTGGTATGCAAAATGAACCATGGAAAGAGAAGAAGGGAAGTCATTGATTTTAGGCTGTTTAAATGAATATTTTGAAATGTAAATTAGAAAATTTAATTTAAAAAAGATAAATTCAACAGTGTAAATAAGTTATGATGGATGTAATCATGTTATACTGAATGGTATAGTTTCTGTAAAATAAGCAGGGATTTATGATATGTAAAATGAACTGTGGAAAGAGAGGAAGGGAAGTCACTGATATCTTAAGGATGTAAAGATGAGTACTTTAAATTGTAAAACAGAAAATTTAATAAAAGTTATAATATAAAAAAAGAGAAATTGGATACAGAAAAGTTTTCCTTCCTCTCTCATAACACGGGGACGTCATACCTTCTGACATGAAGCAACAGAAATCCGGGACGCCATCTTTCAGGTCTTTGCGCTCCCATGCGACAGCAGTGTACATGATCACTCCCCCCAAAAAAGCACTTTTTTGGGAGGGCAGCAATTTTGCGCAGCAGCCCAAAATGTGCGGTTTCAGGTGCCATACGTGAAAAAGTGCAGCCCGAGATCGCAGAGGCCATTTTATGAGAAAATAACAGGGTGCCCCTTTTTCCCAGGGCACTTGACAGGTATGCAGTGTGTGGGCATGTAACGAATCTGAATGTTGGAAGCTTTGTCGGGACAGATTTTTAAAAGGACTTCTTCACGCTGTGCATAGTTAAACTGTGGAACTCGCTTGTGCAGGAGGTGGTGACAGCCACCCACTTGGGGGGCTTTAAAAGGTACAGGGTAAAGGGACCCCTGACCGTTAGGTCCTGTCGCGGACGACTCTGAGTTGAGGCGCTCACCTCGCTTTATTGGCCAGAAACGCCGTTGACCTTCCCGCTGGAGCGGTACCTATTCATCTACTTGCACTTTGATGTGCCTTCGAACTGCTAGGTTGGCAGGAGCAGGGACCGAGCAACGGGAGCTCACCCCGTCGCGGGGATTCGAACCACTGACCTTCTGATCGGCAAGTCCTAGGCTCTGTGGTTTAACCCACAGCGCCGCCCGCTTCAAAAGATGCAGTAGAAAGGGTTTGACTATGGGACCCACGGAGGGGAGAAGTCCAGAGATTCATGGGAATCTTGTTTTTATGTCAAATCCTGGTGTATGGGTGTAAATTTTAAAATGTAAAACCAAATAAACAAATGGGGGAGAGAGAAAACTATGCGCCCTGAGCTATGCCCCCCCAGCCCTCCCCATGCTGTGCCCCTGCATAGGAAGGGTGCTCGGAGGCAAGGGGGCAACAGGGAGGTGCTGGAGGTGCAAATGACGATCAGAACTGGAAACGCTGGGAGCACAAGATCAAGTTCGTGACTCAATGTGCAATTAATTGTTACTGTTTTGGCTCTTATCGTGTTATCATCTTCCTTAGCGGGCCATGCAACTGCTTTTCTGAATAATGCTTTCGATCAGGTAGGGTAAGGAGCACTTGTGATGGGTTCGTGGAACCAATAATAATAATAATAATAATAATTTTTTATTTATACCCCGCCCATCTGGCTGGGCTTCCCCAGCCACTCTGGGTGGCTTCCAAAAGAATATTAAGATACAATAATACATCAAACATTAAAGCTTCCCGAAACAGGGCTGCCTTCAGATGTCTTCTAAAAGCCTGGTACAGTGGTACCCCGCAAGACGAATGCCTCGCAAGACGGAAAACCCGCAAGACGAAAGGGTTTTCTGTTTTGGAGGCGCTTCGCAAGACGAATTTCCCTATGGGCTTGCATCGCAAGACGAAAGCCCATAGGGAAATGCTGGCGGTCGGGAGCAAAGACTTTCGCCCACAGCCGGCCTTCAGAAGAGGACACGGGGAGATTCATTTGCACCTCCAGAACGGGACACGGGGAGATTCAATCTCCCCGTGTCCCGGGAAGGTTTTAAAATGCTGGGGGTCGGGAGCGAAGCGCTGCCGACCCCCAGCATTTTAAAATCTCCCCGTGTCCCGGGAAGGTTTTAAAATGCTGGGGGTCGGGAGCGAAGCGCTGCCGACCCCCAGCATTTTAAAACGCTGTTCCGAAGGGGGGGCGGGGACACCTGCCCCAGCCGCCCCACTTCGGAACGCTGTTCCGAAGCGGGGAGGGGGGGCGGGGACACCTGCCCCAGCCGCCCCACTTCGGAAAGCTGTTCCGAAGCGGGGAGGGGGGGCGGGGACACCTGCCCCAGCCGCCCCACTTCGGAAAGCTGTTCCGAAGCGGGGGGGGCGGGGACACCTGCCCCAGCTGCCCCACTTCGGAACGCTGTTCCGAAGCGGGGAGGGGGGCGGGGACACCTGCCCCAGCCGCCCCACTTCGGAACGCTGTTCCGAAGCGGGGAGGGGGGGCGGGGACACCTGCCCCAGCCGCCCCACTTCGGAACGCTGTTCCGAAGCGGGGCGGGGGGCGGGAACACCTTCTGAAGGCGGGCAGAGGGCGAAAGTCTTTGTCCCCCCTGCCTGCCTTCCCAGGGGCTTTTAAATCGCCCCGGACAGCGGAGAAGTCCTCCGCTGTCCGGGGCGATTTTAAAATGCCGCCCGCCAGCATTTTAAGATCGCCCCGGACAGCGGAGAAGTCCTCCGCTGTCCCAGGGTTTTTTAAAATGCTGGGGGTGGGAAGAAAAGCCCTTGTCCCCCCCCCCCAGCCTTCAGAAGAGGTCCGGGGACAGATTGTCCCCGGACCTGGTCTGAAGGTGGTTTCCCTAGGAACACATTAATTGATTTTCAATGCATTCCTATGGGAAACCGTGCATCGCAAGACGAAAAAACCGCAAGACGAAGAGACTTGCGGAACGAATTAATTTCGTCTTGCGAGGCACCACTGTAGTTGTTGTTCTCTTTGACATCTGGTGGGAGGGTGTTCCACAGGGAAGGCGCCACTACCGAGAAGGCCCTCTGCCTGCCCCCTGTAACCAAGGGGGCAATGCCCCGCCCTCCAAGTTTGGGAACCCCTGTCCTGGATGATCAACCAACTGAGTTAAAGCTACTTTGAGAAGAACTGGTTGTGCCCCTCCAGGCCCCTGTACATCTGAAGGCAACCCTGTTTAGGGAAGCTTTTAATGTTTAATAGACTATTGTATTTTAATATTCTGTTGGAAGCTGCGCAGAGTGGCTGGGGAAACCCAGACAAATGGGCGGGGTATAAATAATAAATTATTATTATATTATATTATAATTATTATTATACCTGGCCTTCAGGACTCTTTCCCAAGCCATAACTCTCACTTCCTGTCTTTCTTGAGTGTTTTTGCCCGGCTGTGACGTGTCCCTGAATTCTGATCCTGCCTTTTGCTCGTCTGGATGGAGGACAAAGAGCTGCGTGTAGAAACTGGCCTCCTGTACAAATGAGAGATTTACATCAGTTGCTCCGCCCACTTTTGTCCCGGTCACGCCCACCACCAGCAGACACCCCCCCCCCAGTTTATCCCAAAGGGACTGCTACCCTTGGGCTGAGAAAGGTCCCACACACCCCCACCCCCACACAGTGGCGTAGCGTGGGTTGTCAGCACCCGGGGCAAGGCAAGTAATTTGCGCCCCCTAACCCGTGGATTTGCGCCCCCTAGCCCGTGGATTTACGTCCCCTAACCCTAACCCCCAGATGTTGCGCCCGGTGCGGCCGGCCCCCCCTGCACCCCCCACTTTACGCCACTGCCCCCACATTGTTCCGTATCAAGAATCTGGAGCAGCCTCATTCTACAAGCAAAGGAAAAGAGATGGCTCCGTTTTTATGGCAAAGCTTCTATGCCTATAAAAGCCAGGCGGTCTGTAGTAATGCAACCATTAATTGCACCTCCTTGCAGCTTTTGAAGGCACACCCAGTTCTTGCCAAAAGGAAGAGCTGTCTGTCTGTGAGCGCACGCACCATTTGAGCAATGCTGGATTAAACCCTCTGGAGGCCCCTAGGCAATCGAAATCTCAGGCCGCCCCTCACAAATTATCTCCTAATATGCTTTCGTAATTTCAAAAATCAAATCCATATCATTTTGAACTCTTTTCACGGAGTCCCTAAAAGACGTAGGGCCCATAGGCCTACTCTGCCTATCTGGCAATCAGGCACCGCATTTAAGTGCCGCTGGGAAATGCAGTTACCCAGAGTAGTAGTTTTACTCAAAGATGACTTATTGGAATTAATGGACGTAAGTTAGCCACACTTGTTCATTTCAGTGGGTCCACGCTGAGTAAAGCATTGAATACCACCCTCTTTCCCCAGGAAAAACATCCCCTATGGATCACTATTCCTTTAAGGCAGGGGTCTGCAACCCGCGGCTCCGGAGCCGCATGTGGCTCTTTTACACCTTTGCCGCGGCTCCGGGGCGGATACTAGCGAGGGGAGGAGGCGCATTGTGCGCCCCGACACTCCCCACTGTGGCGGGCGCTGTACTGGCTGTGACGTCGCATGGGGGCGGTGCGTGCGTTAGTCACGCACCGTCCCGACGTCACCTTCCCACCCGCCCGCTACATTGTAAGGGGCATGTACGCTGGTCACTGTTTTGAAGGGGAGCGAAGAACACACACACACAAAAAGGTAACTTGTTAATTTAACGTTTTTTCTATGAGGAGGAGTAATTCTGAGGGGTCAAACAAAGAAATAATAAAAAAGTGACAAAAAAGTTATTTTTATAATGACGAGTTTTGCGGCTCCCAGTTTTTTTTTCTTCGGAAACGGGTCCAAGTGGCTCTTCTTCTCTTAAAGGTTGCAGACCCCTGATCTAAGGAAAAGGAAAGCACCCTTTCCCCATGAGAGTTGTAACAGCAACTCTCCACACTTCCGATTCCCAGCTATTGACATTCAGAGTCATTTACTGCCTCTGACAAAGGAGGTAGAACTGTGTCGCCCCGACCCCCGTGCCACCCAAATTTTGAAAAGGAAAGCTGGCCTCCTCCTAATCCTGTTGGAAATCCACGAAAGGTTTCAGTTGAAAGCATTCCAGACAGGATTCCTAACGGGATCAGAACTGGTGACCGATTCCTCCCTGAATCCAGCTACCCGCAGAGGAAGATGTTTTGGCAAAGCCACTTGCTTGGCTGGGGCTGAGTTTGCTCCCACTTCCGAGACAGGACATGATTGCGCAGTGTGCCTGAGAGATGCCACCCCCAGGAGGGACATAGCTGTGTCCTGGATTTTGCAGCGCCCTCGCCATCAACACCGCCACCCCTCCCCTCCGCCACCTGCTGAGAGACTAGGGTGCCGGGCAGGAGATTAAGCTTAGTGGTGCCTGTCAGCGCTCGGACCGGGGCTTAGCTCGCTGTGACCCTGTGATTTCGCCCCACAACACACCTCTCTTCTCAGCCTTTGTGGAATCTGCAAGGGCCACTCTCCCCATCTCATAAGGAGAGGCCCAGTCTGTTCTAGATAGACTACCCTGGTTTGTTTGTTTTTAATTATTTAATCATTTTTTCGATACAAACAACAACCGCAAAAGACACTACAACAAAAAACCATAATAACAATAAAAATAACAATAATAACAATTCAGATTTAAATACACTGATATACCTATGACTGGTGGGACGCGGGTGGCGCTGTGGGTTAAACCAAAGAGCCTAGGACTTGCCGATCAGAAGGGCGGTGGTTCGAATCCCCGGGATGGAATGAGCTCCCTGCTCCTGCCAACCTAGCAGTTTGAAAGCACATCAAAGTGCAAGTAGATAAATAGGTACTGCTCTGGCGGGAAGGTAAACATCGTTTCCGTACACTGCTCTGGTTCACCAGAAGTGGCTTAGTCCTGCTGGCCACATGACCCAGAAGCTGTACGCCGGCTCCCTCGGCCAATAAAGCGAGATGAGTGCCGCAACCCCAGAGTCGATCACGACTGGACCTAATGGTCAGGGGTCCCTTTACCTTTACTGAATCTTTTATAATAATCCAAATTTTTATATCTCCATTACAGAGGTACATTGGGTTACAGATGCTTCTGGTTACATACGCTTCAGGTTACAGACTCCACTAACCCAGAAATAGTACCTCGGGTTGGGAACAGAAATCACGCGGCAACAGCGGGAGGCCTCATTAGCTAAAGTGGTGCTTCAGGTTAAGAACAGTTTCAGGTTGAGAACGGACCTCCGGAACAAATTAAGTACTTAACCCGAGGTACCACTGTATGTCTATGGTTCTCGTTACATTACAAGTGCTATTCCAATTCCGCTAATGATTTTAACTGTTTCCAATGGTCTCCAAGGTAAATTATAAATTCCCCCCTTCCTTATTACAGTATTGGTCTTCCTGATTTCTGATTTTCCCGGTCATTTTTGCCATTTCGGCATACTCCATCAGCTTAATCTGCCACAGGGCGCATAATTTTCAGGGGGTATGAACTAGGCACTCCCATGCTGGGATCCCCACCCTGTTTGCCATCGAGGGTCTTTGGGCCCCGGAGCCCAGCCTTGCCAATGCACCTCTGGCCCTCAGGCCAAAGGCTGCATTGGCCGGCCAGCTGGGTTCCCCCCTGCGCAGGCAGACAGGCAAGCAGTGCAGTGGGGCCCCATGAACCTTCTGTGTCCCCTGCTCAAATGTTCTGCTGGCAGAGCAGGTTTTGTTTACCCTTGGCGCCCAGCCCTTGGTCCCACCTGTTGTAGCGCACAAGCCCCAGGCACCAATAAAGGATGCGACGCCACTGTTCGTAGGTAATCTGTTATCTACTGAGTTGAATAGGATCCAAAATGCAGCAGCCTGATTGGTCCTAGAACAATAGGATTCAGAATGCAGCAGTCTGATTGGTCCTAGAACAATAGGATTCAGAATGCAGCAGTCTGATTGGTCCACAGGAGCCACCCAATCCAGCTCCAGGTGGAAGTGAATCCGTGACCTGATTGGCCTACAGGTGAATCCCGGAATTAGCCAATCACGTGGGGCCCATTGTGTAAATAATGTATATAAATCAGACATTCTGGGGGAACTTCCATTCCTCCTCACCACTATGAGCTGAATAAAGAGCATGGAATCCACTCTCGACTCCGAGTACGGTATATTTCATAATCCCACTGCCCCCCAGGGGGTAGTACTGCTCACTTGGGGAACAGCTGATGTAGCAGATGAGATTATTGAAGTTATGGGCTCACTTCTGACGTGGACGGGCTCACAGACCAGCTGCAAGGAGGAGGGATGTTTTCTCTCTAGCACTGGAGTCTGTTCCCCCAACTGGAAGGTCCCAGGGAGGGTTGAAGGCTAAACGGCTTGGTGTCCTTCCCTTATCTGCCGAATAACCCAAACTTTGAGCAGGCAGGAGTCCCTGATGCAAGCTCAAGGTTGACAAGGAGGCCCACCCGTTGCCCTGTTTGCAGCCCTGGCCCAAGAACACAGGCAGTGACATCATTTATATCCGTCATCAGATCTTATTATTGTTTTTTCCCCCCGTTTTTGTAGAGAGACAGAGCTGCAAGTTCTCAGCCAGGCTCCCTCAACCTCGGCCCTCCAGATGCTTTGAGACTACAAGTCCCATCATCCCTGACCACTGGTCCTGCTAGCTAGGGATCATGGGAGTTGTAGGCCAAAAACATCTGGAGGGCCGAGGTTGAGGAAGCCTGTTCCAGGCCCCAAGAGACCATTGCAGAGAGGGGAGAACTCTCAGGGGTCATTTACCCATCACATCACCTGGAGGAAGTCTCCCTCTGGAGTGGCTCTTTAAATGGGGGTGGAGAACCACTAGCCCACGGGCTGGACATGATCCCATAGGCCAAATGTAACCCCTCCAGCCCACAGCACCCCCTCTTTGAACCTCCATTCACTAGGCAGGCTTGAAGCAAGCCTCCAATGGACAGATTGGGAAAGGCTTTGGAAGTCAGATATGGAATTTACTGCATGTACCGTACTCAGAGAGAATTATATGAAAATGATATATGGGTGGTATTTAACCCCGGTTAAACTAGCCAAAAGGGACGCGGGTGGCGCTGTGGGTTAAACCACAGAGCCTAGGACTTGCCGATCAGAAGGTCAGTGGTTTGAGTCCCCGCGACAGGGCGAGCTCCCGTTGCTCAGACCCTGCTCCTGCCAACCTAGCAGTTCGAAAGCACGTCAAAGTGCAAGTAGATAAATAGGTACTGCTCCAGCGGGAAGGTAAACGGCGTTTCCGTGCGCTGCTCTGGTTCGCCAGAAGCAGCTTAGTCATGCTGGCCACATGACCCGGAAGCTGTACACTGGCTCCCTCGGCCAATAAAGCGAGATGAGCGCTGCAACCCTAAAGTCGGTCACGACTGGACCTAATGGTCAGGGGTCCCTTTACCTTTAAACTAGCAAAAATATTTAGAACAAGATCTAATAAGTGTTGGAAATGTAAAGAAACAGAGGGTACATTTTATCATACGTGGTGGTGGAAATATAAGATGATTTTAAAATTCTGGGAAATGACTTATAATGAAATGAAAAACATGTTTAGAGTAACCTTTGTTAAAAAACCAGAAGCCTTTTTATTAGGTATTGTAGGAGCAGAGATTTCAAAAGACCAGAAGGAATTGTTTATGTATGCTACGACGGCCGCCTGGAGACTGTTCGCCCAAATATGGAGAAGAAGCAGTCCAGACCAAAGAAGATTGGCAAACCAAGTTCATGAACTATTCAAATCAAGGGTAAATCGGTGCCCTCTTTTGCTGGTGATGCATTCACCTTTTGAGGGGAGGGTGTAGAAGTGGACATCCTCCTCTGCGAGCATCTGGACCAGTCTAGAATCTGTCAGCAACAGGATGCTCGGAAGTGCCTCATCATCGGACTCAGGAAGCAGGCAGGATGCTGCAAAAAGCAAGCAGAGAGAGAGTGAAAAGCTATACAGTACAGTGGTACCTCAGGTTAAGTACTTAATTCATTCTGGAGGTCTGTACTTAACCTGAAACTGTTCTTAACCTGAAGCACTACTTTAGCTAATGGGGCCTCCCGCTGCCGCCACGCCGCCGGAGCCCGATTTCTGTTCTCATCCTGAAGCAAAGTTCTTAACCTGAAGCACTATTTCTGGGTTAGCGGAGTCTGTAACCTGAAGCGTATGTAACCCGAGGTACCACTGTACATTTGTGACTGCATATATCTGAGTGCGTGTGTGTAAAAGAGAGAAGGAAAGAGGAATGTTCTCTGTTGTTATCAGACAGCAATAGCACTTAGTGTGTGTGACTATAAAAGTTATAAATAAATTGAAGTACTTTTTTTTAAAAAAAAAAAGTGGCTTGCCAGGCACATTTCAGCCCTTGGAATTCTCCCCAGCATTAGCCACACCTTCTGCCTTTAGGCCACCTTCCTCCCTGTCCTTGCTTCATCCGTTTCTTTGATATGTTTGCCTGGATAGAGGACAGAGAGGCACGTGTACGAGTTCTGCGTAGAAAACAGCCTATTGTACAAAGGTAATATTGACATGCATTGCTCCACCCACTTTCCGCCTTTGCTTCCTGCCAGGAGAGCGTGTGGCCTTCATCACAGTGCCCAGAAGGGAATGCATCCCTCAGGCTGAAAAACAGTTCCCCATCTCTGAAGCAGGGATGTATCCTGGACCCAAACTGTTCCAACGCTTTTGCAGTAATAACTAGCACAGCTGGGAATGGATTGTGAAGTCCCACCCCCAACGCAGCTCAAAAAACCCACAGTGTATTGTAGACAAAACCTCTGGCTGAATTCAGGTGCCCTTTTCCATTTCCTGACAGGCCTCTGGTGCTTTCTTCACACAAGAGATTTTTATACACGCCTGAGTAGCTTTCTCGCCTGGCCCAGTGATGCAGCAAGGCTGTGAAAGCTGCACCAGTTGGACCAGCAGTGTCAAATCAGACAGCTGGATTTTGTTTTGCATATAAATGAGAATTTGAATGGACTCATGAGGGTTCTGTAGTCAGTGGCGTAGCGTGGGTTGTCAGCACCCGGGGCAAGGCAAGTAATTTGCGCCCCCTAACCCGTGGATTTGCGCCCCCTAACCCTAACCCCCAGATGTTGTGCCCGGTGCGGCCGGGCCCCCCTGCACCCCCCACGCTACGCCACTGCCTGTAGCCCAACCCCCTGCGATGCAGGAATCTTTTGCCTAATAATAATAATAATAATAATAATAATAATAATAATAATAATAATCTTTTGCCTAATAATAATAATAATTATTTGTACCCTGCCCATCTGGCTGGGTCTCCCCAGCCACTCTGGGTGGCTTCCAACAAAGATTAAAAATACATTAAAATGTCACACATTAAAAACTTCCCTAATGTGGGGCTCGAACTCCCAAACCCTGGAATTAAGAGTCTTGTGCTCTACTGAGTTTATTTATTTATTTCATAAACTTTATACAGTGCTTGATTAAAATAAACCTCAAAGCAGCTTGCAAAGAGAATAGAACGATGAAATTATCAGTAAAAAAAATAATCTTAAAAACATTCAAAAAAAGAATCTAGTGTCAGAATCCCCTGCAATCCAGGAATATGCAGCTGCCCCCCTTATCAGCACCATGCTCTAACCAAATGAGCTGTGTAGGCTTGCCTAAACAAAAATGCCCTGAAAAGGGTACAGCGAAGGCACCTCCCCAGGGTCAATAGGCAGGGAGTTCCAAAGTGTAGGTTTTGCAATGCTAAAAAACACATTTCTTACATATGTGGAGAAGGTACTATGCGGCTCCACAGATTGAAGCGTACACTGGGGTAAGGTGATCTCACAGGGAAACTAGTCCCAAGCTGTTAAGGACTTTATATATACTATAGTGGTACCTCGGGTTAAGTACTTAATTCGTTCCGGAGGTCCGTTCTTAACCTGAAACTGCTCTTAACCTGAAGCACCACTTTAGATAATGGGGCCTCCTGCTGCTGCCGCGCCGCTGCTGCATGATTTCTGTTCTCACCCTGAAGCAAAGTTCTTAACCTGAGGTGCTATTTCTGGGTTAGAGGAGTCTGTAACCTGAAGCGTATGTAACCTGAAGCGTATGTAACCCGAGGTACCACTGTGATTGTAACCTCTTGTACTTGGCTGGCCCAAGAGCCCCGCTTGGGGGTGGGCCGGGAGGCATACGAGGAGCAAAGAGCGAATCCTCTTTGTGTGGATTCTGAGCAAACACCGCTGCTGACCCAACATGCAGGCAAGCACACACCCCGGAGAGGAGGTTTCTGAATGCCTTGTTTGCAAACAGGGGCCCTGAGCGTGCGCCCTCCTCAAGGAGAGAAGCCAGCCAGGCTCCAGCCAGGCAAGACGTCCCTGACCAGCCGCAAGTGACATGGCAGCATGAGGGACCTTTGTGATGCCTCAGGGGACGGCAGCTGCACAGGAGCCATGTCACAGCCCCGCGCCTGGACTCTGGACCCATCGCTGCCACTTCTGCCTCGGGGGATTCACACCAGCCGAGCGGCAAAGCTCTAATCGCAGGCACTCTGGCGATAAGGGCTCAGGGGAGATAAGGGCCCGGGTTCAATGCCCAGCATCTCCAAGCAAAGCTGGGAATGTCCTTTCTCTGAGCTGCTGCCAGTCAGAGTAGGCAACACTGGGCTAGACGGACCAGTAGTCTGACTCAGTGTAGAAAAAAGGACACAGCTCAGCTCTGCATGCAGAAGGTCTCAGGCTCGACCCCCAGCATCTCTAGGGAGGGCTGGGAAATGATGGAGAGCTGCTGCCGGCCAGTGTAGACAATACTGGGCTGGCGTCAAGGATCAGGATGGTCAGGGAGGTGCTGAGGCCCCACACTGCCGCAGGGGGGCATAAGGAATAACTCTGGAGGGAAGAAGTTGTATTTCTTTCCCAGCTGGGCTTCTCAAGTGCCATCACAATCATGCCAGGGAGAGGTGTGGGCAGTCAGGTGGGCACTTCAGCTGAAGAGGGATGCCTGGTCCAGGCGATGCTTTGCATAGTTCTTGGCTTGTTGCGGGGGGGGGGGAGCTGGGAGGAGGGAATGGGGCTACCTGCCACCCCCCTCTTTGTAGACCTGCAGCCCCATAGGACGGGGCCATGTGGCGCCACTCTGGGGTGAAAGAGAGAGGTGCCGCCCCGCCTCAGCCTGAAGGGCGATTAAAACAGAGTCTGCCCGCGATTTCGTTATAACAGCATCCCCACCCACACTTCATGTGGTTGCTTCCTGGTGCCTAGCGATGGATTTGGCAAAGTTTCTCCTTTGCTGCCAAGGAAGTTGGGCAGCCTCTCTGTAGGATGAGAGGGGGGTGGGGAAGCTGACTCCCTGAATGAATCTGCTCCAGAATTAATGAATCCATGGCTTGCCTTTCCCCACACTAAGACAAGGCATCTCCATGCCCAGATTTGGGCCCCCTTCACAGGAGAACCAGGCAGATTCAGGATCTCCCCTCTTGTGGTTTCCTTTTTTTTTTAATGATATTTATTAAAATTTCAGAAAAAAGAATTACATAAAAACAAGAAGTACAAAAATAACAGACAAAACTAAGAATACAAAGAAAATATAAAATACAAAATACAGAATAAAAAAGTAGAAACACTTACAAAGGAAAAGAAAAAAGAAAAAAAAATCAATCTTTACAAGCCTTACATTCATATCCTTGTTTCCCTGACCTCCTCATACCTCCCTTTTTTGTGTTCCAATTCAATTAGTTAATTCAGCAATTTCTTTCCCTCTTTATTTTCTCCTAATCCTTTAACTTAATATAGTATAACTTTAAATTTTTACCTGATATCAATCCATTTTTACATACACCTTTATAGCATTACTGCTTAAACCACTTAACTTCATTCTAACATCATTCTAACATTCATTAATTTTACAATATTTCTGTAAATAATCTTTAAATTTCTTCCAATCTTCTTTCACCAACTCTTCTCCCTGGTCTTGGATTCTGCCATTCATTTCCGCCACTTCCATGTAGTCCATCACTTTCATCTGCCATTCTTCCAGAGTAGGTAGGTCTTGTGTCTTCCAATACTTTGCAATAAGTATTCTTGCTGCTGTTGTGGCATACATAAAGAAAGTCCTATCCTTCTTTGGTACCAATTGGCCGACTATGCCCAGGAGAAAGGCCTCTGGTTTCTTCAGGAAGGTATATTTAAATACCTTTTTCAATTCATTATAGATCATCTCCCAGAAAGCCTTAATCCTTGGGCACGTCCACCAAAGGTGAAAGACTGTACCTTCAGTTTCTTTACATTTCCATCCCCTTTTGTGGTTTCCGCCATCTGGTACAGTGGTACCTCAGGTTACAGACGCTTCAGGTTACAGACGCTTCAGGTTACAGACTCCTCTAACCCAGAAATAGGACCTCAGGTTAAGAACTTTGGCATGGGAGCCTAGCAGGAGCAAATGATGGTGGCAGGGGGAATGCAGTGAATTTCCTTCCTAGTATGCAAGTGTGGCAAGAGCAGGAGCAATCTGTGGCCATTGCAGGTTGGCGTTGGGGAGGGAGAATGCTGCACATATTGAACAGGAAGGCCTAGGAGATGTCGGGTTATGGCCAGTCCATCTTCTCCTCCAGGTACCGACTGAAAGGTACAGAGAGAGCGCTATAATCTCCACGCGGGTTAACATCCGAGACTCACCTGAGGCTATCAGCTCCAGCCAGCCAACAGAAGTCACTCGCAGGCTGATATGATTATCAGCAGCTTATCTCCCAAAGCTCCACGTCAACCAAAGATTGAACACAGAGCAACTTTCCCTGAGATGGAAGGAATCAACTTGGGTGCCATAAAAACAAAGGAAGATGCAAGTAAATAAATAAACCCTCTTCCCATGAGGCTGGTGCCCAGAGATTGGTCTGCAGCACATTTGCCCTGCTGTGTCCACCTCAATTTACCCCTATTTAGGGGGAGGGTTGGGACGCGGGTGGCACTGTGGTCTAAACCACAGAGCCTAGGGCTTTCTGATCAGAAGGTTGGCAGTTCAAATCCCTGTGACGGGGTGAGCTCCCGTTGCTCGGTCTCTGCTCCTGCCAACCTAGCAGTTCGAAAGCACGTCAAAGTGCAAGTAGATAAATAGGTACCACTCCGGTGGGAAGGTAAACAGCATTTCCATGTGCTGTTCTGATTCGCCAGAAGCGGCATAGTCATGCTGGCCACATGACCCAGAAGCTGTACGCCGACTCCCTCGGCCAATAAAGTGAGATGAGCGTTGCAACCCCAGAGTCGGCCACGACTGGACCTAATGGTCAGGGGTCCCTTTACCTTTACCTTTAGGGGGAGGGCTGTGTGGGTCAGTGGTTAGAGCATCTGCTTTGCACACAGAAGGTCCCGGGTTCAATCCCTGGTGTCTCCTCGTGCCTGACCATGGGCGTAGCTGGGATTTATGTTGGGGGTGGGGCACCGGACACCCGTCTGTCATCATCCTCTGTCTGACTCTGTCCAGCAGATTTGGAATGTAATTTCTTGACAACAATTGTTTTAAATTGCTTTCTTTTGACCCCAAGTGTCTGGGGAGGGGGGAATCTGTCCAAATCTTCAGTCATTTGAAAAGTGGGAAAGTAAATAATAATAATAATAAAATCAGGGAGTACCTTTTATGCATTTAATGTGTGTATTTTGCAAAATTACAAAGAACACGCCTTTTTTCATCGTGAGTTTTTTTTTAAAAAATCTAAACTAAAGCAAGTTTTCTTGGATTTGCTGAAAACCTTTCCTGCAGTTCCTTCTCAACTCCCTCCTTCTTTCCCCCCCAATGCAGCTTTTCTGTACGCACTCAGTAGGAATAGCCCCTTGAGATGCTCCCGTCATCGCCAAACGTAGCTAGATCTTTATTCTCCACAAGGTACTGAATGACCGTTCTATGGCACGAGTGGTGCATGGGTGAGCAAGAGAGATGGAGAGAGCCTTTTTTGTGGTAGGGTAAAAAAACCTCCACCGCTTTTACCAGATCTCCTTATGTTCAGCTCTTTTAACTGCTTTTTTGCTATCGCTCAGCCAGGTTGCCAGCTGTGTCACTTAGAATGCTCCACAACATCACCCACGTGAGCCCAGAGAGCATTTCGATTTCTGGTTATTTCTACTTTTACTTAAGTATTGCCAAAACAAAATAAAAAAATTCATTCCAGTAGCACCTTAGAGACCAACTAAGTTGGTTATTGGTATGAGCTTTCGTGTGCATGCACACTTCTTCAGTTACAGTGTGCATGCACACGAAAGCTCATACCAATAACCAACTTAGTTGGTCTCTAAGGTGCTACTGGAAGGATTTTTTTTTATTTTGTTTCGACTACAGCAGACCAACATGGCTACCTACCTGTAACTTTAAGTACTGCCATTTATTTACTTGATTTATGAGGAGGGCAGCTGCCCCCCCCCCCCCGCCCCCCTGGCTATGCCCACATGCCTGACATATTACCAGCGCTGCTGGAACATGAGAATGACAGGCATCAAACTTAAGACCTTCTGCATGAAACGTGTCCTGCTATGACCTCGCTCTCTGCCCCAATCTTGGCTTAGCTGAGTAGCGATGATCCTTTCCCATCAGATAGGCACAGATCCCTGTTCCTTCCAGAACATATGTCCATGGTGTTCGTTTGGAAAGGCTTCTGTGGTTTTTCTGCTCGTTATGCTGATGCTCTCCCGGGAGGACCAGGAGAGAACCATGCCTGAAATCCTGGGGATCTGCTGCCAGTCAGTGCAGGTAGCGCTGTGCTAGCTGGTATAGCAGTCAGCATAAGGCAGCTTTCTATGTTCCTCTGCCACACAGGATTTCCCAGGATTTCCCCCTTCATTTTGGATCTGCTGCTCTGCCTGCCTCCATGCGGTGAGGAGGGCGTGTTCTTTCCCAAGCATCACCATCGGATGATGAGGATGAGTCACAGGTGGCCTGTTCTGTGCCAGAGGAAAGGTGGAAGGCAACCAAATCTGGAGCTCTGGGCTGGGTGGCATATGGAGGGAGCAGCTGCCTTGGGAAAGAGAGATCGTTTCGCTTCCCTGGAGACTTCAAATGATGCCGCGTGACTTCTTAGCAAACTTCGAAGCAATTTTTAATGTTATTTTTTGAAGAAATAATCCACCACCTCTCCTTGTTAGCACTGATGGAAGGGGAAGTTTTCTTGCTGCCGATTTTTTGTGAGAGAAGTTTGATGTGACAAATAGGCCCTGGATGAGGTTTCGGGCGAGCAAATAATAATAATAACAGCCCCTCCAATTGTCCCTATTTTCCGGGGACAGTCCTGGGTTTGCAGAAGCCGTCCCAGTTTTTAATTGGATCCCACTTTTCCTTAGGCTGTCCCTATTTTCATCAGAGACATGTTGGAGGGTGTGGTAGGATGTCCCTATTTTCATTGGAGCGTATGGAGTTATGTGGCCCCTGAACCAAGGAGATACAAGTTTTAGAAGACATAGGAATGCAGCCTTGTATAGGGAAGGTTTTAAATGTTTAATGTTGTGTTGTGTGTTTTTTTTATATGTTGGAAGCCACCTAGAGTGGCTGGGGCAACCTAGTCTGATGGGCAAAGTATTATTATTATTATTATTATTATTATTATTATTATTATTATTTAGAACCTCCCTTTTTCCAACAGAAAAATGTTGGCGGGTGTGTTATAACAATAATTTTATTATTTATACCCTGCCCATTGATTGAATTAAGGAGCCCATTGATGGAAACCAGGATGTTTATTTTACTATATTTGTTTAAAGGGAATACCTTTGTGATAATTCACATTAGCTGTTTAGCTACTGATTGCATTTGTATTCCACTTTTCCCCACACAGTTCTCCCCTCTTGTCATTTAAACCCCACAACAACCCTGTGAGGCAGGCTGGGCTGAGAGGCTGCTCCATTGTTACCCAGTGAGCTTCAAATGGCTGCGTGGAGATTTGAACCCAGGTCCTAGTCTGACCACTTTAACCAGTGCACCACACTGCCTCTTTACTTATAACCCCCCAACACACACACACACACACCCCAGTCTCTCAGATGCTTCTGGGATGCTTGCTAATGGGACATGCACAGTTGCCCATCCACTTGGTACTCAGAGGTAGATGCCTCCTGAACATGGAGGTTCTGCTCCAAACCATCATGGTTCATAAGAGCTGCATTGCTGGATCACGGCAATCATATACTGAGCCCAAACGGAAGAAAATTTACCTGGAAAAAGTGGGACACTACCACCAACCTCAGTTGCCGCTGCTGCTGCCTCCTTACTTACAACCAGTGTGACCCAGCAAGACAGTTCCAGTATCCAATAAAAGTTGGTGGAATGGAGCCTCTCTGCTAAAGAGCAGTCTACCTCTGAGTACAAGATGCAGGAGACAGAGGATTGTGGTCCCCAAGGCCTACCTGGAAGCATCTCCACAGTATCTGACTGTGGGCTAGAGCGGTCCAGAGGGTCTGATCCGGCAATGGTTTTATCTCAAGGGACACCATTGAGGCTCCCAGCCTCTCCCTCTCCCTCTCCCTCTGTCTCTCTCTCTCTGTGTGTGTGTGCTTGTGTGCACAAATGAGTGTGGGGATGTGCCAAAGTGAGTCTTTGATCCGGGTGAAATGAAACCTAGTTTCACCCCCTGCTATTTGGGCCACACAAGTGCAAGCTGGATTTAGAAGAGGCAGAGGAACCAGGGACCAAAATGCAAACCTGCGCTGGATTATGGAGAAAGCTAGAGAGTTCCAGAAAGACATCTACTTCTGCTTCATTGACTATGCAAAAGCCTTTGACTGTGTCGACCACAGCAAACTATGGCAAGTTCTTAAAGAAATGGGAGTGCCTGATCACCTCACCTGTCTCCTGAGAAATCTCTATGTGGGACAAGAAGCTACAGTTAGAACTGGATATGGAACAACTGATTGTTTCAAAATTGGGAAAGAAGAACGACAAGGCTGTATATTGTCTCCCTGCTTGTTTAACTTATATGCAGAATTCATCATGCGAAGGGCTGGACTGGATGAAGACAGGAGTGCCTGGCGTGCTCTGGTCCATTGGGTCACGAAGAGTCGGACACGAGTAAACGACTAAACAACAACAACTGATCCAGCGGGCTGTCTTCTGGCGGGGGGGGCGCCTACTCTAAGTGGGCGTGCCCTTCGCAGGTGGCTTTCCCACGCCCATCCCTCCCCCTGCGTCAGAGCGCTCTATTCGAACCTAATCCGCGTGTTTGAATGAGTCACAGCGGAGGGGCGCGGCTGCGCGAGGGGGGGGGGTTGCCCAGAGCCGTCCAATGAGCGGCCGAGTTCTCTTCTTGTGAAAACCGGCGGCGGTGGGAGGGAGTACTTCATTCATTCATCGGCTGGCTTCCGAAGGAGTCGAGGAGAGCGTGCGCTGGCAATACGAACTAACTAGCCAGCTAGCCGTCGGGGAAGGAAGGTGTTTGTAGGCTCCCATGACGTCCCTGCGGCCCCTCTTGGCCTCCCTGCTGGCCCTCGCCCTCACGCTGCCTCCGGGCGCCTTGGGCTCCTGGAGCAAAGCCAACACCTTCTGCCACACGGTCGCCCCCGACGGCGACGGCCGCTCCCGGTTCATGAGCTTCTTGTGGCGGCGCCCCGACGGGCTCCCGCCCGCGCTGGTCCAAAGCGCGTGGGACTCCCGGGGGCGTCTTCAGGGCTGTGCTTGGAGGACGGAGCCGTCCCTTATCAGCCGCTACGCGGAGCTGTGCGCGCCGCCTCCACCGACGGGGCCCGGGAGCCGTCGAAGGAGCGGCGTGCCAGGGAACCCCCACGGCAGCCCTTTGATACGCTCCTCCTGGGCGCCGGAGCTGCAGCGACGGCTCGCCGCCTTGGACGCGCAGAAAGACTCCTGCAGGGCGCCTCCGGGAGAGGCCGGAGCTGGCCGTCGGGGGGTCTTGGAAGATCGGGGGCACAAGCGGGTCCGGAGGGGTTGGACGATGCCCGGGACGCTTTGGTGCGGAGCTGGCGACTCGGCAGGCAACTTCACCGAACTGGGTAAGGATAGTTGGAAGCGGGGCGGCGGCGGCAGCGGTGTTCGTGTGATGGAAATGGGATGGATTCAGTTTTGGCTGGCGTCGGATGGGTACAGAGGGTGCCAACTTGAAAAAAAAATATTGTGGGGTAAGCCCCACCCCGCATAATCGATCACATGACGCAGTGCGCACACGCACAATTTGAATGGGAATGCCCATCAACTTTATCGGGGGTCCAGCCCCCTTAAATATTTTATTGTGGGGGGTCAAAGCTCCTACAAGCCTTAGGAGTTGGCTCCTTTGACCGCAAGAGCAGCTGATTTCAAAACGGTCCTGGAACGTGGAGAACTAAGAAAGAGTTTCTGAGCATGTGCAGAGCGTTGCTCCTATCCTGCTGAGTCAGTGCCGCCACCCGGGAGATTTCTTTGGAAGAAGGAACAGGCGCTGTCTCCAGACAAAACAACTGTAGTTTTGAAGCTGGAAGGCTGATTCTGGAGGCTGATCAGTTATAGTGCTCATATCTTCTTCCTCTTCTTCTTTTAAAAGTCTATTTTTCTGTAATATGAAACTATTCTGGTGCCGCTCACGTGGGATTGGGGGCATATGAGCAATTATTCAAGCACTGGGCAACTTTCATACAATGCACGACTGACTTGCGGAACTCACTGCCACTAGATGTGGCTGGTGTTGCATAAGTTTAGATGGCTTCGGAAAGGATGGGCTGCAAAATTAGTTTTAGGGCAGGTCCCTGCAGGTCATTAACTCTGGCTCCCCCTACTATTGACCTCCACCCTGTTTGTGATGGCGCAGGAGGCCACTAGTAGGGGGAGCCAAAGTTAATGACCTGCAGGGCCAACTTATTTCTATCTTTCTTCCTGCCCTCCTCCTTGCTGAGCTCTACGAGGGCAATATTGAGAGGAGGAAGGTGGCAGGCAGGGCCACCCCCTGGAACAACTGCAAGTCCAAAGGCAGGCAGGTGGGGGGGTGAGAGGGGCCAGACTGATGGGGCAGTGCCCCTTTTGCCCTAATTCACCTGCTATTCATCCAGTGTGGGGAGAAGCCAAAAATGGAATCTAGGAAGCTGCCTTATCTGGAGTCAGATTATACTATACTAGACTATACTAGCAGTAGCTCTTCCAGGTCTGTTTTCTCCCACTCCTATCTGGAGACACTGGGGATTGAACTTGTGACCTTCAGCATGCAAAGCAGGGACTCTGCCACCGAGCCACCACAGATCTTCTCTTGAGCCACCTCCTCTGATGCACATCTGAGTTCATCCAGGACGTTGATTTCATTGCACCATCATGGCTGTCAGATTTTTGGGTACCAAAAGTTTGTTAGTTTGGAACAGATAACAGCTATGTTGCCTAACGCCCGGTTTAGTTGACAATGCCTTTATTGCTTCATCACTTTTGATGTTTGCCGTCTGGGACTTGTTTGGGAAGAAGGGCTGGGTATACAGTAAATCAAATGCGTTTCATAAGAATCCTTTGGCAAAACCTCTTTCCACTGTCGAAAGAGCAGAACTGTTGCTTCTCATGTGCTGCAGTGCACACACCCGAGACCACAAGGGGGCAGTGGTGGTATCGCCGTTTCTCCGTTTTTTTAATTGCTGCTACTCCAGAGCCATGATTTGCTGGGGGGGGGGAGGGCACTGCAAGTCTTGTTGGTGGTGAGCTGAGCAGTGGGTACAAGGAGGGAGGACAGTTCAAATGTCCTTGGGTTCATCAAATGAAGAATGCTCCCTCCCACCAAATTCAAAAATCCTGTTAGATGGCACTGTAGTCCGTTCAGCCCCAAATGCAGCAATAAAGTAAAGGTAAAGGGACCCCTGACCATTAGGTCCAGTCGTGACCGACTCTGGGGTTGCAGTGCTCATCTCGCTTTATTGGCCGAGGGAGCCGGCACACAGCTTCCGGGTCATGTGGCCAGCATGACTAAGCCGCTTCTGGCGAACCAGAGCAGCACACGGAAATGCCGTTTACCTTTCCGCCGGAGCGGTACCTATTTATCTACTTGCACTTTGACGTGCTTTCGAACTGCTAGGTTGGCAGGAGCAGGGACCGAGCAACGGGAGCTCACCCCGTCGTGGGGATTCGAACCGCCGACCTTCTGATTGGCAAGTCCTAGGCTCTGTGGTTTAACAATAGTTTCCAATAGTTGCCAATTAAGGTGTCGAAATCCTTGATGCCCACAAGTACAATGCACTCTTTGCTCATTCAGTGTCTACAAACAAGGGCTGTTTCCTGTCCAGATTAACCCCTTATTTTCCTCTTCTACTCTACCGTCATGGGCAATATTATGGTTTACAACATTGTGATGTATCACCACATCGTGATTGGCTGGCTTTGCGGTTTTTCCGCACATTGTGATTTTTGTATGGCACACACACATAATCATGATTTGTAATATATTGCCAGGTCAAAAAATATGAACCCGCTATCACAGTATGGACTTCAAACTGGTTTTGGATATTTTGCCCAGCCCTAGCCATGTAGCTGCTGTAGGAGTCACTGTTGCTTCAAGCACTGTGGCACCTACTCTGAGTAGACAAGATCTCCGCATTTGTGCTGTGGGTGCACACCCCCCCCCCGATCACTAGAGCAGCCTTTGATAATCGGGTGCCTTTGGGTGGACTACAACTCCCATGAGCTGCAGCCAGTCGTAGCCCTGCTATCATACGGCTAGGGGTGGCACGATCAGGAATAAATGTTGTGAGTGTCTTCTTCCCCCAGGCGTCTCCTTGCTCCTGTGGTCACTACACCCAGCCCTTACTCGGCCACAAGCTCTGGAGCTCTTGCACCCTTCCTTAGCCTGATCTCAGCATTTTCTCTTGCAGGCGTCTTCCAAGGCCCAGACGTGTGTTGTCGGGAGCACGACATGTGTGAAGCTCAGATCTCTGCGCTGGGCTACAAATTTGGGATGCGCAACTTCCGCCTGCACACAATATCTCACTGCGAGTGTGATGAGCGGTGAGTATTGGGTGGCGCCCGTCTAGAGCATGGCTCTTGTTCAGTGCCGGATTTACGTATAAGCTGAACAAGATATAGCTTAAGGCCCCACTCTCTTGGGGGCCCCAAAAAATATTTAAAGGAAAAAAAACCTGGATGTACAGTGGTACCTCGGATTACACACGCTTCAGGTTACAGACTCCACTAACCCAGAAATAGTGCTTCAGGTTAAGAACTTTGCTTCAGGATGAGAACAGAAATTGTGCTCCAGCGGCGCGGCAGCAGCAGGAGGTCCCATTAGCTAAAGTGGTGCTTCAGGTTAAGAACAGCTTCAGGTTACATACGGACCTCCAGAACAAATTAAGTACTTAACCTGAGGTACCACTGTACATTTCCAAAATATAAGATAAACAACAAATAAAATAAAACCTACATACAGCAAGAGTGTTTTGTGTTGCGTAGGCTCCTATGATGTAAGTAATGGGCGCCGCCTGCTAGCCTGCTCCCTAAAATATCACTGGTTTGCTCATTTCTATATATAGGGTGCCTACATTCTGCATGGGACACGGGTGGCACTCTGGGTTGAACCACAGAGCCTAGGACTTGCCGATCAGACTGGCCGCGTCAGTCCCTTCTCCCTCCTGGGGAAAAGCCCGCAAGAGCCGTGCGGAGCTTGTGTGTGGCTCTTGGGAACTTTTCCTGCCTGCCTCCCCCTGCATTCGCTCCATAAGACACACACACATTTCCCCTTACTTTTTAGGAGGGAAAAAGTGCATCTTATGGAGCGAAAAATACGGTAACTCTAAGTAGGCTTGCTAAGATGTATAAGACTGAATCAGGTAATTGCTGGAGATGCAAAGAGGTCAAGGGTACGTTCTTTCATATGTGGTGGACCTGTAAAAGGAGAAGAGTAATGGGAAATAATCCATAATGAATTGGGAAAAAAAACCTTTAAAATTATATTTCCAAACAAAAAAACCCAGAGTCCTTTTTGTTGGGGATAATTCAGACTGAAATTCCCAGGTGTCAAAAAAGGTTATGTATGCCACTACTGCGGCCTGTGTTTTGTTAGCCCAAAAATGGAAAAGGAGCGAGGTCCCAACTAATGAAAAATGGCAACTTAAGCTGACAGAATATGCGCAGCTTGCAGACGTAATATATTGAATAAGAGAACAAGAAAAACATATGTTTAGAGAAGATTGGAAAACGTTTATTGAATATATGGGAGGAAACTGTGTACACCTGAGAACGCTGGCAGCATTAAGATAAATTCAACAGTGTGAATACGTTTTGATGGATGCAATAATGGAATACTGAATGGTATAGCTTTTGTAAAGTATACAGGGGTTTATGTTATGCAAAATGAACCATGGAAAGAGAAGAAGGGAAGTCACTGATATTTTAAGGATGTTTAAATGAGTATTTTAAATTGTAAAATAGAATATACACACACACATACACACACACACACACACACACACACACACAGTACTTTTCTGTGTATAAGACGACCTCTTATTTTAAACTTCAAAAATTTAGGAAAAAATATAGTCTTATACGCGGATAGTGCATTTTCTTGATTTTGAGTTCCCCCAAAATAGGGGGCGTCTTATACATGGGGGTGTCGTATACACGAAAAATATGGTATATTCATCATTCCTTTCTCGCAGCGGCCAGCCAGATGCATGTTGAGAAACCCTCAAGCAAGACTTCTGCACATGAGCTCCCTCCCCTCCTGCGGTTTCTAGCATTCAGAAGCCTTACTGCCTCTGAATGAGGAGGAAGCGCACAGAATGATTGTGAATGGTTCGATACATATTCTGCTCCAGCAGACTTTCCCAGCTGGGTGAATAGCTGGTCCATTAGGCTGAAGGCGGTGCTACCCCATCAAACTGTGCCCTCGGCAAGCCCCCTTCTGACCTCAAACCAACCCAGGGGGCGGTTTTGCCTATCAGCCTCCTCCTGCATCTCTTCAGCACTGCCCAGACTCTGTATGGAAGAGGATGGGGCAAAACTAGTATGCATTTGCTCTGCCTTCCTTTGGCTCTGGCGCCCCCTACTGCTGGACTCCCTGCCTTCTGCCCAATGGGCATAAGCCTCCAAGGGTGGCCCGCTTCATATTATTTTTAAACACATATTCTGTAAATAATTTTTTTAAAAAAGCCATATGTGGAATGTGATCAATAAAATATCAGTAATAACAAAGTGGAAGCTTTGAAGTTGTCCTGTGTGACAGGCTAGCCTGCCCAGAAGGGACTTGGGGAGGGCTAAGGAGGGACCCACATCCCTGTCTCTCTCCCATGCCAGTTGCTCTGTGTAAACCAGCACTGATGGTTGTTCCGCTTCCATTGACAGGTTCAAGCAGTGCCTGTTGGATCAAAACGACACCATCTCCAACCTCGTGGGCATCAGCTTCTTCAACCTACTGGAGATTCCCTGCTTTGTCCTGGAGAACTCTGAGCAATGCCTGGAATGGCATTGGTGGGGAGGGTGAGTGTTTGGCTTTCTCTGGTCTTCCCTGACTATAGGGGGCTTGCTTTCCCTTTAGGTGGCGCTCATCTTATTTTACCCTGTGCACTGAACAATTATATATATCTATAACTTTATATTTATATCCTTTTTACTATCTATCTATCTATCTATCTATCTATCTATCTATCTATCTAATCTATCATCTGTCTATCTATTTACAGTGGTACCTTGCTTCTCAAACTCAATCTGTTCCGGAAGTCCATTCCAAAACCAAAGCGTTCCAAAACCAAGGCGCGCTTTCCCATAGAAAGTAATGCAAAATGAATTAATCCGTTCCAGACTTTTTAAAACAACCCCTAAAACAGCAATTTAACATGGATTTTACTGTCTAACGAGACCACTGATACATAAAATGAAAGCAATAATCAATGTACTATACTATAATATTTTATTTTTTTCTTACCTGCACTGATGATAGTCATCATTTGGATGGGGAGCTTTTATCCACGCAGTCACACAATCAATCAGTAGCTGAACTGGGTTCCACACAGTCACAAAAACCAATTAACCAAAAAAGCCTCAAAAACAAAAACGGCAAATAGCAAAAACAAAAGCACCAAACTTAAGCTGCTCTGGAAGTCCGTTGACTTCCAAAATGTTCAAAAACCAAGGTGCAGCTTCTGATTGGTGCAGGTGCCCTGGAAACAATAGCCGACAGCCACATCATGCGTTCGAGAACAGGAACACTTTCTTTTGGGTTTTCGGCGTTTGAGAACCAAGGTGCCACTGTCTGGTTTTTCAGATTAAAATTTCACAGTCACATATCCAACATAAAAAAAAGATTCCAGGGAATCTCTTGGACTTCCCTCCTCCCCTTTGTGGGTCCTATTGTTAATCATTTCCTCCTGCATCTTTTATGAAAATCCAAATCTTTTCCCTCCCAAAAATGGTCCAAAATTCACCATTAAACTACAAGTGATATTTTCAGTCCTACTAACAATTTTAACTCTTTACAATGGTCTTTAAGATAAGTTATAAATTTCCCCCATTCCTTCATAATACAATTTGGTCTTCCTGATTTCTGATTCTTCCGGTCATTTTAGCCATTTTGGCATAATCCATCAACCTGATCTGCCATTCTTCTCTGGTAGGGACTTTACCTTCTTTTTAGCTTTCAATAACGAATATATTTTCAAAAATGCCTGAAGCAGTATATTTAAAAGGCCTGTTGCTGGCTTGGATTCACACGCATCATTGGTGTCAGAAGTGGGATTAAATGTCAAGACATCACTCCTTGTCTTAACTCCTCCTCCTCCACCTTGCCTTTCCAGGTGCAAGGAGTATGGCCTAAAGCCATTGGCTCGCTTGGTGGAGCAGAGCCAGTACCATGCTGCCTTGCCATACGTCGAGAGCTCCAGCCCTGCCACGCCTCCACCCCCACCCAGAAGGCATTGGGCCAGGGGCAGGAAGCGCGGCTGGAAGAAGAACCGGAAACACCGGAAACATCCAGAACAGGATGCCTCAGAAAGCCTGCGCCCGCACCCGGATCACCCAGACGCCTCGGGTTCTGTGACTCGGCCAATCCTTACCTCCAAGCCAAATGGGATTCCACACTTCCCAGTACACACCAGTCCGGGAGCAGTCTCCGTGCACAAGGAGAGAGTGCCTTTGCCACCCACCCTCAGGACTAAGTCAAAACCAGACTTGTTCAGGTCAGGAGGCGTTCACACGACGGCACATTCAGATGTGCAGCAAACTGGTGCGATCGCCACAAGGCTACCCAACGAGGCAGGGCAGGAAGCAGTGTCGTCGTCTAACGCCAGCAAACACAACCGCACTCGTAAACCGGGTAAACTAGGTGAGTAAATGGCTGGGGGGGGGTTGTGTCTGTGCTTTCTGGCGGGGGGTGGTTTTTAGGAGGTTCCCTAATGTAGAAGTATTTGGGAATGGGGTGGGGAGCAAGAGAGCAGATCATGAGAGAGATATAGTTTGTCCCCCCACCCGACTGTGTTAGAATATGAATGGTCTTCTATTCCCCGCCCCCCTAACTTTTATTAAATTTTCTCTCTTACATTTTGGAGCATCCATTTAAATAACCTTAAAATATCAATGGCTTCCTTTCGTCTGTTTCCATGGTTCATTTTGCATAACATAAATCCTTGCATATTTTATATAAACCAAACCATTCTGTATTCCGTTATTACATCTGTCAAAACTTATTTACACTGTTGAATTTAACCTCAATGCTGCAAGAGATTCAGATGTCTTCTAAAGGATGTCTAGATACTTGTCTCCTTGGCTTGCATAACTCCATACCCTCCAGTATTTCTCGATGAAAATAGGGACATCCTAAGGAAATGCGAGACATTCCGGGATCAAATCAGAAACCGGGATGGCTTCTGTAAATCTGGGACTGTCCCTGGAAAATAAGGGACACTTGGAGGGTCTACTACCTCTGGGATTGTGGGCTCCTCCTGGTTTTAACTGCTTCCCGCTTTCCTCACCAGCCCGGTCGCGGAGCTGCAGCTGCTACCGACGCCTGGACCAGTGCCCGTACAGGATCGGGCCCAACGAGGTCAAATACCAGCTCCACAATGTGGACTCCCGCACCCTCTTCCACTGCAACTGCACCCGCAGGTAAGTGCAGGTGTTTTCCTCCCCCCACCCCATCCAAATTGCACCATCCCTGGGGCTGAGCAGCTGAACTGATGGGGAGGAAACCGCTGGGAAGGAGGCTCCATAGCCTGTAGACTTGGAGGAGGCGGGGTCTTGTGGGCCACACCCATTTCAACCCACTTCTTGGGACGTTTTCAACTGATGGTGGTCCAGCCTTCCTTGGAAGACTTCCAGCGAGGGAGACTGTATCAGGTGGCAGAGGAACCAAACCCCATGACAGGTTGCCAGGAACGAGTAAGACCAGTGCCGGATTTACCATATTTTTCGCTCTATAAGACGCACCAGACCACAAGACGCACCTAGTTTTTGGAGGAGGAAAACAAGAAAAAAAAATTCTGAATCTCAGAAGCCAGATGAGCAAGAGGGATTGCTGCGCAGTGAAAGCAGCAATCCCTCTTGCTGTTCTGACTTCTGGGATAGCTGCGCAGCCTGCATTCGCTCCATAAGACGCACACACATTTCCCCTTACTTTTTAGGAGGGAAAAAGTGAGTCTTATAGAGCAAAAAATACGGTACATATAAGCTAAATAAGCTATAGCTTAGGGCCCCACTCTCTTGGGGGGCCCCAAAAAAATTAAAGGAAAAAAACCCTGGATGTACATTTCCAAAATAGAAGATAAAAAACAAGTCAAATAAAACCTACATGCAGCAACAGTGTTCTGTGTTGTGTAGGCTCCTGTGATGTAAATAATGGGTCCCACCTGCTAGCCTGCTCCCTAAAAATGTCACTGGTTTGCTCATTTCTATATATAATAATTATTTCACTATTAATATACTTCTTAATTGTATTTCAGTTCAACAGTTACTTTGATAAAATTTTGTTATGTGCAAATGGCTTTAGATACCTATTAGGTCCATAAATTACCATATAGCATATATTCAACACAAAAAATAGAGACAATTTGTTGTTGACAAAGGACAGCTGGACATATAAAGGACCCCATTACCTTCAGTAGCTTAGGGCCTCATCAAACCTAATCCCGGCCTTGGATAAGACAAGGAAAAGTCCTTACCATCTGATTTTTTATTCAGTATTAACAGAGAGAGGCTTGGGAATGCAGCCTCTTGGAATACAGTGGTACCTCAGGTTACAGACGCTTCAGGTTGCAGACTCCGCTAACCCAGAAATAGTACCTTGGGTTAAGAACTTTGCTTCAGGATGAGAACAGAAATTGCGTGGTGGCGGCGCAGCGGCAGCAGGAGGCCCCATTAGCTAAAGTGGTGCCTCAGGTTAAGAACAGTTTCAGGTTAAGAACGGACCTCCAGAACGAATTAAGTTCTTAACCTGAGGTACCACTGTAATGGCGTTGTCCTGAGTGACTCTCCACCCCCTTCTCTCCCACTTCCTCATTTGTCATCTCTTCTACGGGTGGCATTGAGAGCCCTTTGCTTCTGAGCTCTTTGCTCTCCTACTTTCAATGCTCGCCAGGTTCTGGGAGAAGGGGGCTCGTCAATGCTTTCTAAAGACACTGAGTCCATCAACTGTCTCCCTTCTGGTGCTTCTTCTTCCTCCTCCTCCTCTCCCATTATTTCCCAGCTTTTCCCTTTGTCTTCCTCTGAGCTGGGACCTCCCTCAAAGCCCTGTTGTAGTTCTGAACTGTCTTCATCTTCTCTGGAAGAGTCAGGCTGGGCAGGAGGTCTCCACCATTCCTCTTCTACCCAGTCCCTGACACAGGTGCTCTGCCACTAAGCTGAAGTCCTTCCCCTGAAAATAAAGTAGATGGTTCTGAAAAGGAAGAGCTAGATTAAACAGGAAGCTGCCCTATTCCAAGCCAGACCATTGGTCCAGCTAGTTCAGTATTGTCTACACCAGCGGTTCTCAACCTGTGGGTCCCCAGATGTTGTTGGACTACAACTCCCATCATCCCTGAGCTCTGGCCTTGCTAGCTAGGGGTGATGGGAGTTGTAGTTCTACAACATCTGGGGACCCACAGGTGGAGAAAGGCTGGTCTACACTGACCAGCAGCTCTCCAGGGTTTCAGGCAGACATACCTGGAGACGCTGGCCCTTGAACCCGGGACAGCCTGCATGCAAGGAAGGCAGACTGCCACGGGGCTAAATCCTTTCCCTCGGCTTCCTGACTGGAGGGGTGGTGTGGGCTGGACGTCTCTAGCTTCTAAGCCTCTTTCTCCTTGCAGGCTGGCCCGGTTCCTCCGGAGGACGAAGGGTCCCAACGAGGTGGAAGAGGAGGTTCTCTCTGGCTACGTCTCCTCCTCGTGTTTCATCCTGCAGAGGCCTCCAGGTTGCATGGAAGGAGAGGGCAAGCAATCCAAGTGAGTGGCCTGTTCGTTGGTTGGGTAAAAGGTGGGCTTGGGCTTCTGGAAGGGAGGCTGGAGGCGGGGCCAACACAAGGCACATTGCTGCCCTAAGAGGCTACAGCAGCTAAATGGGATGGGTGTCCCTGACCAGCCCTTATGGTTGTACAGTCGTACCTTGGAAGTCGGAACGGAATCCATTCCAGAAGCCCGTTCCACTTCCAAAACGTTCAGAAACCAAGGCGCGGCTTCCGACTGGCTGTAGGTTTGCAGTGTTTGGGTTCCAAGTTGTTTGAGTACCAAGGCGTTTGAGAACCAAGGTAGTCGTTGATGCACCGTATTTTTCGCTCTATAAGACGCACCAGACCATAAGACGCACCTAGTTTTTCGAAGAGGAAAACAAGAAAAAATATATTCTGAATCCCAGAAACCAGGACAGCCAGCGGGATTGCAGCGCTGCGATCCCGTTGGCAGTCCTGGCTTCAGCGAAAGCAACGTGAAGCCTCCGGAGCACAGTGGGAGCTCCCACTGCGCTCCAGAGGCTTCAGGCAGCTATCCCTGAAGCCAAGAGAGCAAGAGGGGTCAGTGCGCACTGACCCCTCTTGCTCTCCTGGCTTCACGTTGCTTTCACTGAAGCCATTGAGCCTGCATTCGCTCCATAAGACGCACACACATTTCCCCTTTTTAGAAGGGGAAAAGTGTGTCTTATAGAGCGAAAAATACAGTAATTGAGGAAATTATGACTGCTGAACGGCCGAGCAAGAGTCTGTGTGGCAGAGGTGAGATTCAAACCAGGGTCCTTCCCATTCCTAGCTGTGGACCCGTTCTTGAGCATTTTTATCCAAAGCCCTTGGCAAAAAAAAACCCCAATAGAATTCCCCACCCCGTTTCCCCGGAGGCAGGGAAGGCTAACCTGTTCCTATTCCTTTGCCCTCTTTCAGTTGCATTGATGTGGGCAGAGCCGTCCTGGCCCCGGCACGGCACCTCACCAATCGGCTGGCGCGGACGCACAGGGGCTCCCACCTCAAGGTGAAGCGGCAGGAGTGGGCACCCCCCAACCAGCCTCTCCGACTGTTCGATAAATGCATGCAGCTGCTGTGAAGGCGCCCACCAGACCCAGCTCCGTTGAGCCGCAGGCAGTCTTTTTCCTTTGGACACTGATGGGGTGGGGGGTTGCAGCCAAGCTCGGCCCCCATGAAGTGGACTGCCCTGGCTTGACCATGGGGCTGCCTCTACTTCCGCTGATGCCACTGAGAATATGATGCCCCCCAGCTGTGCTGAGCGCAGCAGGGGAAAGGGCTTCCCTCTGGAGGCTGAGAAATCGGTGCTTACCAGTGCTCACCATCAGCACAACTTTGTGCAGAAGAGGCCAAGAAATGGCCCGGGGGGGTGGTAAAAGGGCTCTCTTTGCGGAGGGTGGGTTTGTCTTGACCTGAGAACAGACTGCTTATCTTCAGCAAACAAATCGGTTCCAACCCCTTTGAGGACCCACGGGGCGGGGGGGGGGAAACACTGGATTACGTGGCATGGAATGGAAGTGGGAGGGGAGAGGACCTCTGGTTCCCCCCGCCAAGGAGAAATGAGCCCCTCCTGCTCCTTAATGCTCTTCCTGCTCCTTTTCCCTTAATGGTGTATTTATTAAGAGAGCTCTTGCGGTGTGTTTTGTAGGATGTTGTCGGCTCGCAGCTGGACGTACCCCAAACTCTGCACCCTTGCTTATAATTTATTGGGAGGGGGGTGGTTCTTGCTGCAGCTACTGTAAATAGTGTACTAATGAATAAAAGTGGTTTTTCTGTATGCCTGGGTTCTGCTTAGCACAAGGAAAGATGCCCGAACGCTGAGGGGGAGAGGTGTGAACACAAATCCTATCCCACGTTGGCGGGGTTCTTTGCCACTGCCAGGGGGAGAGAGACACCAATGCGGTCATCCGTAAGTTGGTTTGTAGATGATTTTATTATTATTGGAAAGGAGGCGAAAGGGAAAAGTGAGGTAGGACAGATTGCATCAACTCTGAACTCGTCCCAGCGAAGGTCATGGATCTGTCTCGGGGGAGGCCAGCCCCCCCACCCTCCCCTTTCCCCAACCCCCCCAGGCAGCTCTCGTCATTTCTGGTTCCAAGGCACCTTGGTCACGTTGCCCCGACAACCTAGCCACACATACTGCCCCCTCGCACACACACACCCGTTCTGTTTTCGGCTTCCTGGGTCAGAGTTCTCTCCCCCACCCGCCTCGTAAGGCAATGGAACCCAAACTCTCCCCCCTGTACCTCCACGATCTCAACTGGGTTGCATCCACCTCCTTCCCTCCAGCAAGAACTTTCTGCAATTTGCAGTTCTCCCCCAGTTCCTCAGGGGCCCCCCAAGTCCTGCAGGGGGGGGATACCAACTGGGTCCTAACTGGACCTGAAGCACCAGCTTCCTCCTTCCTACCTGGGGCCCACATCTGTCTCCAAGAACTCTGATTTCCCATCCCCAACATATTGCACGTTCCGTATTTCGCCTCTTATGGTCTCAGCAGCTTCCTGCAAGCAGACTGGGCCTGGTCTTGCAACAGCCATTGGGTCCAGCCAAGCAGAGCTTTTGCAACCGATAGGAAAAGTGTGTCTTCATCCCGTACCCAGCCAAGCTTCTGGCATGCGCTCCTCTTTCTGCAGCTGCCCATTCCTCTATACTGCTCAATTGTCCTCCCGTCAGATTGCAAGTAGCAGGCTTTCCTCTTCTTCCTCCACCATCGTGCCTCAGGACAAGAACAGAGATGGCGCTAGGAGAGGCGGGTGGAGCTCCATCTCGACACCAAACTGGATGTTCAATGGGGAAGGGAGTTCTCATCAAAGGATGGGTCCCCCCCCCCCCAAAACAAGGAGTGGGGAGTTTCTATGGCTGAAACGGCCGAGGGGGCTGAGGGCTTTTTGCTTGCGTTGTTCAGCCCCCTACACAAAGGGAGGGAGGAAGTTGATTGTCAAGCATACTCGAGTCGGGAGACAGGGCCTGACAAGTGGCAGCCCCCATCCCCGGGTTTTCGTGTCATACACCGGGAGAGAGAAAGACACACACGGAGCAGAAAACTGGCAGGTAAAGGACACAGAGAGATAACACTGCAAGCTCACTACACGGGATGGTTGGACAGTGGGCTCATGGCGGCCGGCTGCGTCCCCCTCAGTGTCCCGCCTCACGGATGTGGTGGTTTGGACCCTGGTGGTCTGGGGATAACCCCTCCTTTGGGGAGGTGCTGAAGAGGTTGGCCAGGGCCACGGTCGGACTGGTGGGGCTCATCCTGCGGGGAGGCAGGCCCTGGTCGGCGGCACTCTCTCGCCGGGGGCCCATGACTTGATCGATGGTTTCCAGGCGCACGGCTGGCAGCAGCCCCAGGTTGCGGGGGTCTGTGCGGGCCAGGGGGTTCTCGTCAAAGCGCCAGGGGCTCTGGAGGCGAGGCCCAGCGAGGCTCTCTGCATTCTGGGCAGGCTCTCGCGACTTGGAGCGTTGGCGGGGGCTGTCCTTGGAGAACTGGATGCTGGGGATGTCGCTCTTGAGGATGCTGCTGCCCCGGCGGCCCTGGGGTGAGGGGCTGCGGCTGGCCGCATGGTCCCGGCTCGACGAGCGCAGGATGAGTCCATGGAACTTGGCCAAACTGGGGCTGCGGCTGCGGTGACGCTTCATCTTCCCGGGGCTGGGGCTGCGGGATTTGGGGCCCAGCAGGACCAGGGTGCTGTCGTCCTCCTCTTCTGAGGTGCTGCTGGAGCTGTCGGTGGGGCTGGTGGCTTGCTCCAAGGTGGGCAGTGAAATCTGTGTGCAGGGAGACGGAGAGAGGAGAGTCAATATTGACTTGGGAAGGCCGGGCCCAGCTGCTCCCCACTACCTGATAAATTTTGGGCTGGGCAGGTTGAGAGGAGGGGTAGGGGGAAAATTTCAAGTCTATCTAATTTGCACCTAACGAAGCAAGAAGCGAATTAAAACACAGCCAACCTTCACAATCTGCTCTTCTCCAGATTTTGCAATGTAAGGTGTACAGAAAAAAGGCATTTGATAGTGTAAAGTGTGCATAATGAAATTTGCAAAATGAAGCAAGCCATCTCAAAGTTTTTAAGCTTGGTTTACTAAACACCAGTGAAAGCACACATACTGAATTAGGTCACTCCACAGGGCAATAAATGCAAATTACCCTGTGCAAGTTATCCCAAGAAGTTTCCAGTTCATAACTTCCTGGAACATAGGAAACTTGCCTCAAAGCAAGTCAGACCCCGGGCCCAGTCAGCTCTGCACAGCCGCCAATTCCTAGGGGCCGAGGTCCCTTCAGCTTCCCCACCCCCCAAATAAAATATTTCAACTGCCAGACCCGTTTCTCAAGTTGATGAGCATTGCTATTCAAATGGGGGGGGGGCACGTCTTGTTATTATAAGGCGTAAAAGGTGGTGCTGTGGTCTAAACCACTGAGTCTCTTGGGCTTGCCGTTCAGAAGGTTGGGGGTTCGAATCCCCGTGACGGGGTGAGCTCCCGCTGCTCTGTCCCAGCTCCTGCCAACCTAGCAGTTCGAAAGCACACCAGTGCAAGTAGATAAATAGATACCGCGGCAGTGGGAAAGTAAACAGTGTTTACATGCACTCATGGTGTCTCGTTGCACCAGAAGCGGTTTAGTTATGCTGGCCACATGACCCAGAAAGCTGTCTGTGGACAAACGCCAGGTCCCTCGGCCTAAAAACGAGATGAGCACCACAACTTCATAGTCGCCTTTGACTGGACGTAACCATCCAGGGGTCCTTTACCTTTATATGGGGGAGGGAGGTTACCTGAGCCCACCAATATTTTATTCAAGTAGGCACGCCTGCAGCTTGGTATTGTCCACAATGACTCACAGTTGCTCTCCAGGATTTCAGACAGGGGTCTCTCCCAGTCCTACCTGGAGATGTCAGGGATCGAACCTGTGACCTTCTGCATTCAAAGCAGATGTTCTACCTACTGAGCTAGACCACTTTCCCCCCAACTCGCATTGCTGCTTAATGTCAACTAAGCATCCCTCTTGCACATCTGTCTCTGTGCTTACCTGGAAGGGCTCTGTCACACCCACCAAACAGCTGTAGCTGTTGCTGTAGTAACCCAGGATATAGTCACCCTTCCCTTTGGGTAGAGACTCCTCTGGAAACAGTAACTAAATATTTGGGAAGAGAAAACAGGGAACAGCTCTAAGGGTGGTCAAGAGCAGCAAAATCCCAACCTAAACAGCAGAGAGCCAGTGGTGGTAGTGTCTAATGCAATAATAAATATACACTTTGCATGTGCCATACAAACTCTAAATCACAGTTTCCAAAACTTGGGTCTCCAGATTTTTTTTTTTTATTTTACTACAACTCCCATCATCCCTAGCTAGCAGGACCAGTGGTCAGGATGATGGGAATTGTGGTCCAAAAAGAAGCTGGAGACCTAAGTTTCGGAAACCCTGCTCTAAATGATAACATAGGTATCAGTAAGAATATCATACAATGGTACCTTGGTTCTCAAACGGCAAAAACCCAGAAGTAAGTGTTCTGGTTTTCAAACGATTTTCGGAAGCCGAACGTCCAATGCGACTGTCAGCTATTGTTTCTGGAGCACTTGCACCAATCAGAAGCCGCGCCTTGGTTTTTTAACATTTCGGAGGTCAAACCGACTTCCTGAACCGATTAAGTTTGGTGCTTTTGTTTTTGCTATTTATTTTGCGTTTTTGTTTCTGAGGCTTTTTCGGTTTATTTGTTTTTGTGACTGTGTGGAACCCAGTTCAGCTACTGAGTGATTGTGTGACTGCGGAAATGGATAAAAGCCCCCCATCCAAACAATGACTATCATCAGTGCAGGTAAGAAAAAAAGAAATTTTTTATCCTCTACCACACTGTCTTATTTATTTTATAGTACCCAGTGCATTGATTATTGCTTTCATTTTATGGATCAATTATAGTAAAATTGATGTTAAATTGCTGTTTTAGAGGTTGTTTTTAAAAGTCTGGAACATATTCATCCATTTTGCATTACTTTCTATGGGAAAGAGCACCTTGGTTTTGGAACGCTTTGGTTTTGGAATGGAATTCTGGAACGGATTAAGTTTGAGAACCAAGGTACCACTATAATCCAACATATCCTATTATACAGCACTTTAAATACATACTCCCGTGATATAAGAATGCAAAATTGTTTACTGTTACCCCCCCCCCAAATTAATATTCCCATACCTGGTAAACGTTGCTTTCGGCTTCTTCCTGCTTTGCCCAGACATAGGCGACATAGTCCTTCAAGTGTCGGAAGCCCACCTGGGAGAGGAGAGAGAGGGAGGGGTCCAGAAAAACATCACCAGGGCTTTTCCCCAGCGGGATTGTGCATCCTCTCCCCCACCAAAAGAAACCCCTGACAGCCCTCCTATTATTGTGCTTTCCACCACAGGATCACTCTGCAGGTTAGAGCATGGTGCTGATAAGGCCAAGGTTGCAGGTTCGATCCCCGTATGGGGTAGCCGCATATTCCTGCATTGCAGGGGGTTGGACTAGATGATCCTTAGCAGTCCCTTCTGACTCTATGATTCTAGGATTATGATACAGCTATAAAGGGTCTGGGAGTGTCAGCTCTTGAAATAAATAAAAATGGACTTTAATTTGGAACCTGTAATATATACAGTGCTTTCCTTCTAAAAAGAATGTTTAAGGGTAATCTCATTTTGACTCAAGAAAATCACCATTTTACAATTCAAATCGGGGAATATAATTACAGTAAATGGACAAAAGTACAAAGATTCACAAAATGTTTCGGGGTATGCATACCCTGCGTCCCCCCAGAAAAAAAGCACAGAGTGTGTGTGGGTGCGCGTGCGTGTGCGCGCGTGTGTGTACACACACACACACACACAGAGTGGTACCTCAGGTTACAAACGCTTCAGGTTACAGACTCTGCTAACCCAGAAATAGTACCTCGGGTTAAGAACTTTGCCTCAGGATGAAACAGAAATTGCGCAGCGGTGGCGCGACAACAGCAGGAGGCCCCATTAGCTAAAGTGGTGCTTCAGGTTAAGAACAGTTTCAGGTTAAGAACAGACCTCTGGAACGAATTAAGTTCTTAACCCGAGGTACCACTGTACACACACACACACATTTTATTTTACTTTATTTCATTTGTATAGGTATATGTGTATATGTATACACATACACATATACATAGTAAAGGTAAAGGGACCCCTGACCATTAGGTCCGGTTGTGACCGACTCTGGGGTTGCGGCGTTCATCTCGCTTTATTGGCTGAGGGAGCCAGCGTACAGCTTCCGGGTCATGTGGCCAGCAGGACTAAGCTGCTTCTGGCAAACCAGAGCAGCGCGCGGAAACGCCGTTTACCTTCCCGCTGGAGAGGTACCTATTTATCTACTTGCACTTTGACGTGCTTTTGAACTGCTAGGTTGGCAGAAGCTGGGACCAGACAACAGGAGCTCACCCCATTGCGGGGATTCAAACCACCAACCTTCTGATCGGCAAGTCCTAGGCTCTGTGGTTTAACCCACAGCGCCACCCGCGTCCATATGCAAATGAAATAAAGTAAAATAAAATTAACCTGCTTAGCCAGAGGGTTTTGGGAAGGGACATAGTAGCAGAGCACATGCTTGGCATGTAGAAGGTATCTGCTTCAAACTCCAGCATCTCGAGGCAGGCCTGGGAAAGACCCCTGCCTGACTCCCTGGTGGGGACAATACCGAGCTAGTTAGACCGGGGGTCTGATTTGTCAGAAGCAATGACCCTTGGCTAGGTGACCTAAAGATCTGACGCTGTAAAAAATGGCTTTCCTGTGCACACCAAAACCTTTGGGTTCCTGCAAGGATTTTGGCAGCCTTCATTTGTGCTGTTTCTGAACCTCCCACAGCACAGAGCAAGCATCCCTGCTGATCATCGTTGTCATGTGGCTGTTTGTTGCTCCCTCCACCTTTGCAGCATGAATAATTTCAATAAGATGCCTTGGAGGTCTGGCCCTGAGAATCATCACTTTCTGGAAATCATCCTGAAATTGTTTTAATCCTAGCCCCCCCCCCCCAGATAGGTGGTGGAACAGAGCAGAGCGGAAAATGATCTTGCGAGAGCCTGTGCAGACCTGGTGGCCCAAAGTAATTTGCTTTATCTTAGCTACCTGCAGTAGCGGGAATAATAACGCAGTCCTACCCAATAGGGCTTTTATAAGAATGGTAGCAAGATTATGCTTGGAACACTTAAAAACATTGCATTTGTAATAATTGCGGTTCATCCAGGCTGCCTTTCGCAGTCAGGGATTATAAAATATTTATCGGCTTCCTGACACTTTCAGTGGAAAGAAACTAAATGAGGAACGAAGAGCTTCATTAATTGCTAAAACCACACCAAAAATAGTAATGGGTTTTGGTGTTATTAGATCGGGTTGTCAAAGATAAAACACAGGAGACAGAACTGTCAGGTTAAATATAATATCATCTGGCTGCCTTTCTGAAATGTATGTGCAGAATACAAAGATTGGGGGTTTTCCCACCCCTGAATTTCTTAACATCCCTTCCTGATGTCCTCTGAAAAGCACTGAGAGATAGACTAGCCCATGCACACACAAAAAGTTGTTTTCTTTTATTCTCATTCTTCGTTTTGTCTTAACAGTGATGGCAGAAAAAAGGAAACGGAATTGGGATATTGCATGCAGGGAAGGTGAGCTTTGCAAGAGGTCAGCTGCTGCGGGAGGGGGGGAGATAAGCTGTGCAAAATCTCACGGTGCACATCACAGCCCATTCCCCTGTGTGCAGAAGCAGGCACACTCAAAGCTTCTTTTATTTGATACGCTCTGCCCTCGTGTCGCTGCAACCCTCGGTCAGGTGTTACTGGAAAACCACTGTGTGCGGCAACTGCCTCTTACCCGGTAAAGAGCGACCCAGTCCCAGGAGCTGCGGTGATAGCTAGAAGACACCTTGTACCAGGTGACAGCTTGTTCGGGTTTCGTCCACTCATCAGCTACCTGAAGCTCCACCAGCGGCACGTCAGCCCTGGAAGCAAACTGCCAGAGAGAGAGAGAGAGAGAAAGGGGAACAGGTGGTTTATATGAAGATTACCCGCTCTGGATCCCACAGCTAATTCTCCCCTGGTCTCCTCGCTGGCCCAAATAGGACTAATTTAGCCAGCTAGTCCTGATGTTCATCTAATGTTTATTGGATTTTTGAATTCTGAATTTATTTTTATTCACGTTTTATACTGTATTTTATGCTGTTTTTTGTTGCATCAATTAAGTGTTTTAAATTTATTGCTAGCCGCCCTGAGCCTGGTTTTCTGAACCGGGAAGGGCAGGGTATAAATAAAAAATTATTATTATTATTATTATTATTATTATTATTATTAGACCCGGGCTTTGCTATGTTCGACAACTCACAGCAACCTGCTAAGAAACCCCTAGGAAGTGGTGGGATTCCCTAGGGGGACACCAAAAGGCAAGGGGGCAGCAGGGGGTGCTAAATGTGGGATGTAATCCATTGGAGCAGTCAAATGCAATATTCCTTGTTTCCCTAGAGTGGGCACAGGCAGGGGAACATCCAATCAGTGTGACTTCCTGTTCTACTGGTCTGGAGCGTCCTCCCCCTGAATGTGATCTGGGAGATGGGCGTGACCCTGGCTGACTCCATAAAAGAGCCGAGTCATGCAGCCACTTCTCTCTCTTGATGCCATGCTGCTCCCCTGCAGCCATTTTGTTCTCTTGATGCTGCTCCCTTAATGTATTTTGCTGTCTGCTGGCTCTCAGCTAGCAGCACATGGGCTCAATCCCCATAAGGGATGAACTCACACTATGTTCTGTAACTACAAGCTGACGTCTGCCTTCAGGGATCATACTGTGAACTGAATGTGAGTAAACTTCTTGTTACTTTTAAGGAAAGACTCCAGTGTCTTTATTCTTTTAAGAGGGATCAAAGGGGACACCAGGAATAATCCAGTCTGATCAAGCCAGACTGGATTGCTTAACTAAAGAGATTCAAACGAATCTGCAAACTAGCTTCCTGCTGTATTGAGGGGAATCTGCTCTGCTACATGACTCACTAGTGTGAGTGAAGGAAGGATAATATTTAATCACTATATCCTCTCCCACTGTCCTTAATATTCCCACAGTGGAGTCGTAAATGACTATCAGGCTTTAACAGCTGGTATCACGAGTTCATCAGTTTTGTGGAGTTAAACTAAATACAAGCAACCCCTGATTTGCAAGGGGGTTGTGTTATGTGTCATCACACGTTTGTAGCACATGTAAGCCTGTCATCACGACCCTGTTGCACCCTCTTCCAGGTCCGAACAGGATGTGTGGATGCACAGCTGAGCCTGCCTTGAATGTGTGCAGAATGGTCATTGCTAGTAATTTCAATTGGATTTTGAATACAGTGGTGCCCCGCAAGACGAATGCCTCGCAAGACGGAAAACCCGCTAGACGAAAGGGTTTTCCGTTTTGGAGGTGCTTCGCAAAACAAATTTCCTATGGGCTTGCTTCGCAAGACGAAAATGTCTTGCGAGTTCCTGCGGGGTTTTTTTCCTCCCCCCCCCTTTTTCCCAAGCCGCTAAGCCGCTTAACAGCTGATCCGCTAAGCCGCTTATCAGCTGAGCCACTAAGCCGCTTATCAGCTGATCCGCTAAGCCCGCTGAGCTGCTAATAGCGCTAAGCCGCTAATGGGCTTGCTTCGCAAGACGAAGAAACCGCAAGACGAAGAGACTCGCGGAAAGGATTCTTTTCGTCTTGCGAGGCACCACTGTAAATGTGCATCTTCCACTGTTTCTAATTTTATTATTATCTTCCTTAGTGGATCGTGCAAACCACTATAACGATTAATGCTTTGCATTGGGTAGAGTTTATGGAACCAAGGGGGCAGCAGAGGCCCCCCCAAAGTTTGGAAACCACAGTTTTAGGAGAATAATTCAATAGACAGAGCAAAATTCTCTGTCCCAGTTTATTGGTTGAAGAGAGGCCTTGATCTTCCCCACTCACAACAGCACAGACCTGACTTGGCGCACAGCCAGGACAGCCCAGAGATTCCCGGCTGCGTCACTTTCCACCAGGGCTCCAGACTCACCTTCACAGCAAAGATGGAGACCACCGGCTTGTGGTCACTGACGGTGTACTCCATGTGGCTGCAATAGCAAAGCTGGTTCACAGACAGGAGGCCGCAGATGGATCTCCCGGGATGCGTTGGTGCGCCAGTGCCTTTGATCTTCCACAGGATCCGGTCGGTCCAAGCCGGCTTCCTTTTCTTGGCGCTGTGAGGCACGTGAGAGAGCAGAATGAGCGGGCGCTAAAGGAAGTGCCAGAGGGCACAGCGGTTCTCCCCTATCCCTCCACTTAGGATAAGAATGCCCCGTCCAGTCCAGCCAGACACGCCCCATTACCTGGTGTCATACATGTCGGTGCCCACGTCAAACTTGAAGGTTGGGGGGAAGTTGAGGGGTCCCTCTTGGAAGCCTTTCAAGATAGGCCAGGTGTTCTTAGCGATGTTCAGCTGCATAGAACAAGAGCCGAGGCAAAGAGAGAGAAAGGCTGAAAGCACCTGAAGGAGCGTCTCCAACCCATTGTTCTGCCCGGACACTGAGGTCCAGCACCGAGGGCCTTCTGGCGGTTCCCTCACTGCGAGAAGCCAAGTTACAGGGAACCAGGCAGAGGGCCTTCTCAGTAGTGGCACCCACCCTGTGGAACACCTTCCCACCAGATGTCAAAGAGAAGAACAACTACCAGATTTTTAGAAGACATCTGAAGGCAGCCCTCTTTAAAAAGGTAAAGGACCCCTGACCATTAGGTCCAGTCGTGACCGATTCTGGGGTTGTGGCGCTCATCTCGCTTTATTGGCCGAGGGAGCCGGCGTACAACTTCCGGGTCATGTGGCCAGCATGACTAAGCCGCTTCTGGCGAACCAGAGCAGCGCTCAGAAACGCCACTTACCTTCCCGCCTGAGTGGTACCTACTTATCTACTTGCACTTTGATGTGCTTTCGAACTGCTAGGTTGGCAGGAGCAGGGACCAAGCAACAGGAGCTCACCCCGTCACAGGGATTCGAACTGCCGACCTTCTGATCGGCAAGTCCTAGGCTCTGTGGTTTAACCCACAGCGCCACACACATCCCAGGAGGAACCTACTGACACCTTATTACACACACACACAGAGAGAGAGAGAGAGAGAGAGAGAGAGAGCGAGAGAGAGAGCCCTCACCTGGTCCTTCTCCCAGAGCTGGTGGAGGATGTTGTTGTCAATGGCGTATTTCACAAAGCGGATGTCTAGGCTCTCAATGCGGAAGTTGAGGTCCCCAAACCAAAAGACGATGCTGGGGTTGGGGGGAGGGAAAGAAGACACAGGTGAGGCCGGGACCCTCGGCTGTTTGAGCCCACAGCACGGCCAAGTCAGGAGGGAAGGCAGAAAATAAGATACATTCACAGAGGACGTCTAGCGGTGTGGCTGTTCACCTAACTGGAGAACCTCCATGTAAAAGAGCAGGGCTATCAGATGTTGGAGAGCAAGGCAGCCAGGGAAAAGCTGTTCCTTGGTTGTGCGAATTCCTTGCAGTATCTCAATGGCTTGCTTAACTACCGCATTTTTTGCTCTATAAGACACAATTTTCCCCTCTTAAAAAGTAAGGGGAAATGTGTGTGCGTCTTATGGAACGAATGCAGGCGGGAGGCTCTGCTCAGCGCTCCCTTTAAAGGGCCGTGTGGATCGTGTGTGCAGCTCTTGGGGGCTTTTCCCCAAGGAGGGAGAAGTGCTGCCCTTCTCCCTCCTCGGGAAAAAGCCCCCAAGAGCCACACACATGCTCCGCGAGCTCTTTAAAGGGAGCGTGGCTCTTGGGGGAGCCTTCCTCCCACCGCCCAGGAGAGGCTTCGCCCAGCTATCCCAGAAGCCAGAACAGCAAGAGGCTATCCCAGAAGCCAGATCCCTCTTGCTGTTTCTGGGATTCAGAATATATTTTTTTCTTGTTTTCCTCCTCCAAAAACTAGGTGTGTCTTATGGTCTGCTGCGTCTTATAGAGCGAAAAATACGGTATCTGTTTGTGCTTTTATTGTGTGTTTTCATATTGGGAACAGCCCTGAGATCTTTTGATGAAAGGCAGTACAGTGGTACCTCGGGTTAAGTACTTAATTCATTCCGGAGGTCCGTACTTAACCTGAAACTGTTCTTAACCTGAAGCACCACTTTAGCTAATGGGGCCTCCTGCTGCTGCCGCGCTGCCGGAGCACAATTTCTGTTCTCATCCTGAAGCAAAGTTCTTAACCTGAAGCAATATTTCTGGGTTAGTGGAGTCTGTAACCTGAAGCGTATGTAAGCTAAAGTGTATGTAACCCGAGGTACCACTGTATTTAAATCTAATAAATAAAATACTTCTTTTTTAAAAAAATCAACCAGCCATTTCTCTCTCACACACACGCAAACAAACAACTGGGACACGATCGAGGGGAGAAGGAGCCCTCCCTTCCCAAGCAGCAGAGGAAGGAGGCTTTTTCTGGGAACAAACAGCAGTGGCTAAGCCGAGATTCTGAGCTGGGATGTAGGTCAACGCCAGCCGGAAGCCCTCCTGGCTGACTTCCAAACTGCTCCGCCACCGAATGGATCAGGTGGCCTGGACCATCGGCCTCAGCTTCGAGCGCCGCCTGGTTAGTCGAAGCCTCCCGATAAAGAGAGTCTCAGGCTTCAAGAGGGTCAGCTGTCACAGCAAGCCCTGCGTGTGCCACCCTGCCCACCTGGGCGGCCCACGAAGACACATTTCCACCAGCAGGAACCAGTCGGAATCAGATGGCAGAAGTGATGTGGGCAGATGGTGGGGGGGCAGGGAGACAGATTGCACTTAGCACTGATACCCTCCCATATATTTTTTCTTTTTTAAAAAAAATTGTCAGAAAGCAATCACTTTGAAGATGGAAATTCGCCTGTGAGTTCTGGGAATCTGGTTTGGGTTGGGCACAATTTCTGCGCAAATGCTTTCCGTCCATCGATTTCTCCCTACCCTCTCTCCCCACCCACCCCCGGATGTGTGAGAGAGACAGGGGGAGGGAGGGGAGGGAGTTAGCTTAGCCTGGAGAAGAGAAGAATGACGTGATCGCCTTCTTCAAATACCTAAAGGGCTGTTACAAGCTTGTTTTCTGCTGCTCCAGAGGGGAGGACTTGAATGAGAGCTGATCTACAGCGGAATGGACTCACTCAAAGTGATGGGCTCTGCTTCACTGAAGACTTTTAAACAGAGGTTGGATGGCCATCTGTCATGGACTTTTAGCCACAATTCCTTCGTTGCAGGGGGTTGGTCTAGATGACCCACAGGGGTCCCTTCCAACTCTGCAATTTTAGCCTCCATACTCCCTCACAGCTCCTTCAACTGCCCCACCTCATCCCTACTCAGCTCCTCTGTGTCCCTCTATCCCTGCTTCATTGCAACCTCTGCCATTATGTAAAACCTCCATTTAAAAAACTGCCCTTCTATTTTGTTCTCTTTCCCCCATCATGCAAATCCAAGAATGTGATGCAGTACCACAGATCCTCCAATGGGGGGACTGCGCGATGACAGCCTCACGTTTTTATGTATATAGGAAGATATATATCACTTAGAATCTGGATTGCTGTTTTATTAACATTCAGATTAAATGGCCTATGTGTCATTGCTGTTTTAAACACACACAAAAATGCCGCGGTCTTTCAAAAGTCTTAAAGTGCCTTGTTTCCAAAGTAATTTCATGATTACATAATCCCAGCTTTCTCAGTCCGGTGCTTTCCAGGCTATTCTGGCTGAGGTTGATGGAAGTCCAGAACAGCTGGAGGGCACCTGGCTAAGAAAGGCAGATGTAAGCTTTCTTATTAGTGTTCTGCCCTAGGAAAAAACAGCCTATAAATAAGTATGTGTGCATTAGGGGCTGGTTCCCCTGCTCACTCGGTTTGTCAACCCCGCCTACCCCTTTGCCCTTCCCCCGCACCTTCCCCCCACCCTTTAAATCTCACCCACCTATCCTCTCCATAGCTGACCTCCCCAACAGCTTTTGTGAGCCTGCCTGCCATTCCTCGTGGTGCAGCTGGTGTGGCCACCTGCTGGCAGCCGTGTGAACTACAGAGCGTGACAACACCTTACATTTCTATTTATATAGGAAGATATGTATTCGTACACATTGAAAAGGAGTCTCAGAGACCAGAATGACTGGGAAGAGGGGAAATAACCGAGGCAGTGGAACGGAGGCTGGGGTGGATTGGGAGTCCTGCCCATCTTCCTTCTTGCTTCTCTCTGCTCAAAATCGCCTTCCAACTAAACATCAGGAAGAACTTTTTGATGATAAGATCTGTTCGACAGTGGAATGGTCTCTCTCGGAAGGCAGTGGGGTGTCTCTTTCACTGGAGGTTTTTAAGCAGAGGTTGGGTGGCCATCTGTTCAGGTTTATTTAGTTGTGATTCCTGCATTGCAGGGGGTTGGACTAGATGAGCACTGGGGGGCCCTTTCCAACTCGATTATCCAGGAGAAAAGATCGGACTCTCTATCATACAGGAGAGCTTTTCAGCCACAGGGCCACATTCCCTTCCAGACAACGTTTGTGGGGGAGGGGGACATGCCAGGGGTGGGCGGGGCAAAGGAAAAATGGGCGGGGCAATTGAGATGCAATGCACCTGGGACCGAGACTTACTCGTGGTCAAGGATCCCGCTGGCTGACGGCCCTTCGAACTGCTGCATGTGGAGGATGGTGGTGAAGTCCTCCTTGCGCTGCTCTGCCTTCTCCATGTGTGCCGGTAGGTGGCAGTTTAGGAAGCAGACCATGTTGCCAAAGATGGAGAGGCGGATGCTCACCCCACCTTTATTGCCCTGCATTGGGGAGGGAGAAAGGTATGGATCAGCTGCCACCAGGGGCTATGCCTTCGCTCTGTGCCCTTGGACCCATGCACACTTTCTGCCAGGCTTCAGGGAATCAGCTTCCTCCCCCCGTGGCAGTAGATAAGCGGAACAAAGGAAAAGGAGTCTTCTTACCAGTTAGAAACTTTAATAATCACAGCGAGAGAACAAAGAACATTCCTCCTAGAAATCTGCAGCGTTCCCAATTAAGTTCCTTCCTCCCTCCGTCCCTATTAAACTACGTCACTCCTACGTCTTGTAATCTGAGCTTGGAGCTGCTGTGTTTTCTGTTCTGCCTATATATATATATATATATATATGATTTTCTTGATTTAACAAAGTGAGGGGGAAGATGGGTAGGGGTGAGGTTGGGTGGCGATGTTTCTATTTTACTTACTATATGTAGGGTTTTGTGTCAGCGTTGCTTGTGCAGGTTCTTTGCTGTTCGCTTGTGTTCCTTTGGTGGTGAGAGAGGTTGGGGTTGGCCTAGGGTGTGGTTGTTCATTTGTGGTTTGCTGTGGTGATCTTTGTTTTCATGTGTGAGTGGGGTGGGTGGGTGTTTTGGATCATGTTAGCCAGATTGATTTGTATGCTGTTGGTGGACTTTTGTCGTTGTCTTGCTGTGTTGTGTATGTGATAAAGGGGAGCCATGAAGGTGTCTTCTTCTATTTGTCCCTGTGTCAGTTTCAGTTTATTAGGTAATTTTTCTAGTAGGGCTGTTTCCCATATGATTTGGTACCATTGGTCCATGCTTACTCCTGACAGGTCTCTCCTGTTCTGCCACTTTCTGAGCTCTTCTTGACCTTGGGGAGAGTGGAGGAATGCTTTCCAGACAGTGAATCTGTTAACCCTCTCTCCCCCAGTGTTTCTTTTCCTAGCTGTTCCCCATCCAGCATTTCCCAGGTTCTGCCTTCTGAACTATGCCCCTCTGCAAACCGTTGTTCCAAATCTATACTGTCCTCCTGCTCCTGGGAAGATTCAGGATCAGGGGGAGGGGGTAGATCCCACCTTTTTCCTCAGTGTAGCCCTCCTCAGCATGGCCCCTGACACTTACCCAGTATCCTCCCAGTCCCGTCCTGGTGCAGTCCGTCTGGATGTCCTGTAGAAACGGCAGGTGGTAGTACTTGGCAAAGACCATCAGGATGACACCTTGCATCCGCACTGTGCTCACCTGGAAGAGCGAAAGGCAGTGAGAGAGCCAGGCAGCATGGTGCAATGGTTAGAGCACCTGGCTAGAGGGTTCATTTTCCCACTCGGCCATGATGAAGCTCGCCGGGTGATCTTGGGCCAGCCACCATTCCTCAGCGTGACCTACCTCACAGGGTTGTTGTGAGGGTTTAAAGTGAGGAGGTGTGGGGAGAACTACGTACACCACCCTTGAGCTCCTTGGGAGGGAAAGTGGGATATAAATTCAATAATGAATAAATACATCTCTCCGCCCTCACAGAAGGCACGGCACTCAGTTCGAATCCTGAACACACACACCCCAGACTCAGGATGGGAGGCTTGCAGGCTGATCTGCGACAGCAAAGTCTAATTAAGGAGAATGGAACAACAGAAGTATAGAATCGCAAAGTTGGAGGGGACCACTGAGGTCGTCTAGTCCAACCTTGTATCTCAATTTGACCCTTTTACACGGATTTGTATGTTTTGTGGTATTTTATGCATTGTGACTTGCCGTTATTTTTATTGATCATAGTTTAGTAATTCTTTATTGTAACTGATAAGTGTAAACTGTTTACTTATTATTTGTTGACCTTTAATTTTATTGTTCATTATTCTGTTACAATGGATTGCTGAATACAGTCATAGCTTCGACTTCCAAAACATTCGGAAACCAAAGCGTGCTTTCTGATTGGCTGCAGGAAGCTCCTGCAGCCAATCGGGAGCTGAGGAAGTCCTATTGGACATTTGGCTTCCAAAAATAGTTTGCGAACTGGAATACTCACTTTTTTTTGCGGCGTTCAAGAGCCAAAACATTCGAGAACTAGGCAGTTTGAAAACCAAGTTACGACTGTATTGCTTTATTTGATCTAAGTTGTTTCTTTCAAAGTTATTGTGACTTTTTTGGGGGGGTACTGGATCAGATTGTTATTATGTGTGTGACCTTTGCTGTCTATTTTCTTGTTTCTTCAGCTCGTGAATCACCTTATGTATGTATAGTAACATAGAAAGGCAGTGTTACAAATTAAAAGTGAACTGAAATGTACAGTTGTACCTCGGGTTAAGAACTTAATTCGTTCTGGAGGTCCGTTCTTAACCTGAAACTCTTCTTAACCTGAGGCACCACTTTAGCTAATGGGGCCTCCCACCGCCACCACGCAATTTCTGTTGTCATCCTGAAGCAAAGTTCTTAACCCGAGGTACTATTTCTGGGTTAGCAGAGTCTGTAACCTGAAGCGTCTGTAACCTGAAACGTCTGTAACCTGAGGTACCTCTGTACTGCAGGAATGTCAACTAAAGCGTCCATAACAGAAGGACATCCAAGCTCTGCTTAAAAACCTCCAAGGAGGGAGAGTCCAGGCTAGGGCCTAGAGGTGAGCTGCTGTCTGGAGAAATAAATGCAAAATATGTGTATTCATGGAAAGTCAGCTTATTGATGGCTACCACCCATGGAGACAGCAATGCTTCTGAATCCCAGTTGCTGGAAACCACAGGAGGGGAAAGTGGGGTCTTGTGCCCAGGTCCTGCTTGCAGGTTTCCAGCAGACATCTGGTCGGTCATGGTGAGAACATGATGGTGGACTAGATGGGCCATTGGCCTCATTCAGCTGGCCTCTTCTCATGTTCTTATGAGTTATGCACAGCGCTCCATTTTCAAAGTGCGTTTCCTTTCTGTATTCTATTACATCGTATGCCACAGCAAGAATAGCATATCCAATTCTAGAGCACAAAAGTAAAACATGCAAGGGAGATGGAGTTGTCCCAAGGTGATCTGGCGCGTTATGAATGTGTCCTGGAAAGCTCCGGTTGTGTGTGGGGTAGGCAGGGCGAGAGAGAGGGGGGGGAGAGGAGTAGAATCAGGCTGTCAGAACAAGCCCATCCCATCGCCCCAAGTCACACAGAGGCTGTCCTAAATAGGGAGACAGCACAGCAGGATCCTCAGCCCTTGAGAAACCAGCAGCCGCTCCTCTCCCCTTCGCCGTCACAACAGCCTCCCAAAGGAGGAGCTCTGATGCTCCTCGTCGCCATGGCATTGCCATGGAGACCGCTGTGACGTTATCGTCGGGAGCAGGGCAGGGTTCTGAGGTCATCCGAGGAACTCAGGCAGGCAAGCACCCGAAGCAGCACGCCTGGAGCACCCTGGCTTTGCCAAGGCTACTGGAGCCTCACACCCTCAAATCCTGGAGAGAGGGAGGTTGGCACCTGTGACGCTCACAAGGGGCATCGCCTCAGCCAGCCTTTGCGTCCCTGAATCCCACCAGCGCCACAGTCGCTGGGCCAGAAGGGACTGGTGCCATGCAGATCTTTGCAAACTGGGCTGTCGTCTGAGGTTTCGTGCGTGCCTTGGGGGTGCTTCTCTCTATGCGAACCTGCCTCCCTGTGTGATAACCTTCTCTCAGTGCTCTCGACGTCAGAGGGATCAACCAGAGAGAGCCTTTTCGGCGGCCGCTCCCAGGTTGTGAGGTTCCCTCCCAAGAGAGGTCAGACTGGCTTTCTCCATCTTATCCTCCCACTGGTAGGCTAAGAGAGGCCTTTGAAAGCTAAGGCTCAGATGATGCCGATCCACTGGGCTGCCATGCTGGCAAACTGGATTGGGACACCATATCAAGCTGCATCCCATAATGCGCTTTAGGACAGGAGTGGGAAGGAAATCTGTCTGGATCGACTGGGGGGCTGCCACATCGAGAGGGCAGAGTGAGGCTGTGGGTCAGAAGAGCAGACCCATGGGCAGTGAGGGACATTATGTGCATTGGTGTACAGTGGACGCTCGGGTTGCGAACGTGATCCATGCGGGAGGCACGTTCGCAACCCACAGCATCCGCAACCTGCAGCACCGTGTCTGTACATGTGCGGGTTGCAATTCGGAGCTTCTGTGCATGTGCAAAGTGTGATTCAGCGCTTCTGTGCATCTGCGAGCGCCGAAACCCAGAAGTAACCCATTCCGGTGCTTCCAGGTTTTGGCGCGTCCGTAACCCGAAAATGTGCAACCTGAAGCGTCTGTAACCCGAGGTATGATTGTATTTTAATGAACTGAACAGAGTGAAAGGTTATGAGTCATGGGGGTGCAGAGATGGGGTGTGTGACTGGGGGTATGAATGAACTTAGTACTTAGCTTATATCTTTAGTTACTATTTTGTTAATGTTTTTAATATTGCTTTGTGGATTCTAAATGCTGCATTGGTTTGTTAAACACACGACTTGTCACAATTGTGAGGTTTAGCTTATTTTTTAGTTGCTGTTTTGTTAAGTTTTTTATAGATTGCAATTTTTTTTGATAAATTCTTTTATATGACGTATGCTGTATTCACGATGTGCTATTATGTTTTATTATGTAATGGTTATTTATTGGTTGTTAAGCTGCTTTGAGATTCATTTGAATGAACAGTGGCATAGAAATGCAATCAATCAATCAATCAATCAACCACAGCTGCCCCACCCTTGGCTTATTGCCCACCACTATCATGGCCAGGGACCAGCGCATTGCCAACAGATGCTTGAGATCTGCAAGGCTAACTCCCCCAACACCTGTCCACCAGCTGATATCACTTGTGACATCATCTGATGAGTGGGAGGACAAGGTTAAATCCTGCATTGACAGTGTGTACCAGTTTTGAGCAAGGAACAGGGGCACATAGCCAAAGCAGCAGGATTTTACACACACATCCTGCTCATCAGCTGGTGAGTGGAGGGGTTAAATCCTGATCATTTCAGCAAAGTTCCTAATTCAGAACCCCTTGCTGAAACAGTCAAGGAAAGGAAGCATAGCAAAAGGAAACCTGGGAACCACAGCAGGGAGATCAGAAGTCATACTAGAATTAGTGAAGAATTAATGCGGGTGGCACTGTGGGTTAAACCACAGAGCCTAGGGCTTGCGGATCAGAAGGTCAGCGGTTCAAATCCCCGCGACGGGGTGAGCTCGGTCCCTGTTCCTGCCCTCCTCCTTGTAAAGTAACAAAGATTATGGATAATTTTGAAAAATGGAAGTAGTGGAGAACATATTGATATGCAGTCTTAATTATTGTAATAAGGGCCCATGCAGGAGATGGGGGGAAGTCACAAGTCAGAGAATCTCCTAAGATGATTATACAAATTGTTTGATTGTAAATTTCTATTGATAAAAATAAATAAAAAATATTTAAAACAACAACTGCGGGAATAATAACACAGCCCCTTAATTAAGTTTGCATTGGTCCTGGCTTTAAAAAAATAAATCTGTTAGTACAAACAACATTCTGAATCACTGTTGTTGTTTTGTGTAAAAATTAATTTTATCAGCCCTCTGATTATTTGCAGTTATTAAAAGCATTTGCATTCGTAACCAAAAAAGAAAAGAAAAGAAAGGAAGTCCCCCCCCCAATATTCTTAACCTGTCCTCAGCTTGTCACTGAGTTCCCCTTGGTGCTTACCAGTACAAAATTAAATGGACTCAACACCTCCATGAAGAGTTCGCTCCACTGGTCTGTGAAAAGAGCATCTTTGAGCCGTTTGTTGATCATGGAGTTCACCTCCTGGAGCCTGAAAACAATTCAAAATTGTCACCAGCTGGCAGGCAAACACTTTGGAAAGAACACTCTGCTCTCCAGGCACTTTCACGGGAAAGAAAATGGAGGAAAAGTCTCATGTTCTTATAAATAACCCCTCTTTTTTCCATCAAATTTATATACCAATTGATTGTAAAGCAAAAAGTCTCAAAGAGAATAAAACTATAAAACTAACTATAAAAACAATTCTTCAAAAGATAAAATCAGCAATGAACTAAAAACAGATTAAAACTTACAGCAATTTTTTAAAAAGGCTTTTCTAAAGAAAAATGGTTTTTTAGCAAACACCAAATAGAGGGCAGGGAAGGCACCTGCCTGGTGTCAATAGGCAGTGAGTTCCAGAGATTAAGTCCCACTCTAGACAAAAAAAAAAGATTGATTTCTTACAAATGCTTAATGGGTATTATGTGGGACCTAGAACAGCGCCAGTTCCGTAGTTCAAAGCAGCTGAGGATTTTTCAAGCCAAGGATCAGAGGGGGCTGAGCTCACCTCACCCACAGGGCTGAAATCCCTTCCTCCACCAACACAGTAGAAAAGACTCAGTGGCTCTAAAAAACCTCGCCCTGTACCAATTCAAAATCAAAAGGAGAACCTGTTCTTCTGATTCAAGATATGAGAGGGGGAAACCACATAATTGCCAGATAATGGAATCATAGAACTGTAGAGTTTGTTCTGAGGTTTGTGCTATGTCAAAAAAAATTATTGGGCATTGTCCTTTTGCAACCATTCTCCGTCTGTGTTACATTCTCCGTTATTGCTTTGGGACGGAAAGAAAAGGCCAAATGGAATATGGAAAAATGGAATGATTATGTGTTTGAATACGTACAATCAGAAATATTTGCACAGGTAGTGGCAGAGGATAGATGGGAAAACAAATGCCAAATAAATGGGCTTTTTACAGGGACTGGATAGAAAGAGGGGAAGCCAACCCTAACATACAAGATCGACTGAACAGAATGTGTACATGGATAAAGATATGAAGAAGGAAGGCCTGACCGGGGGAGGGGAGGGTTGGAGTGGGGGGGGGAGAGGTAAACCGGATGGTATTTTGAATGGATTTTGTTATGTAAGCCCTTTTTCAGAAACCATATATATTAATGCTAAGTAGGTATGCTTTGTAGTATGAATGAATTGTGTTTTGTATTCTTTGTTTTTAGAATATATATAATAATGTTACGCTACTAAGCAAATTTAATAAAACAGTTTAAAAAACCCATTCTACGTCAATTTAGGAGAAAGGAAATCGCATCTGAAAATTACAAAAGGGGAGGGAGAATTTGGGGTGACGTGCCTAGATTTGTGAAGATTGCATTAGGGAAACTTGGCTGCAAAAAAACAAACAAACCCTGCAACTCTGTGCAAAAATGTATATATTATTAAAATAAAGGTCGGCGGCGAATTTTAAAAAAGAAAAATCTACAAACTGATGTAGATTTTGAAGGAGCTGGGGATGTTTAGCCTGGAAAAGAGGAGGCTGAGAGGAGATATAATAGCCATCTTCAAATATCTGAAGGGCTGTCGCATGGAAGATGGAGCAAGCTTGTTTTCTCCTGCTCCAGAGGGTAGGACCCAAATTAATAGATTCAAGTTACAAGGAAAGAGATTCCAACTAAGCAGCAGGAAGAAATTTCTAACAGTAAGAGCGGTTCGAAAGTGGAGATTGTGGAATCTCCTATGTGGGGCTACCTTTGAAGGTAACCCGGAAACTGCAACTAATCCAGAATGTGGCAGCTAGACTGGTGACTGGGAGTGGCCGCTGAGGCCATATAACACCAGTCCTGGCTCCCAGTACGTTTCCAAGCACAATTCAAAGTGTTGATGCTGACCTTTAAAGCCCTAAATGGCCTCAGCCCAGTATACCTGAAGGAGCGTCTCCACCCCCATTGTTCAGCCCGGACACTGAGGTCCAGCTCTGAGGACCTTCTGGTGGTTCCCTCCCTCCGAGAAGTGAGGTTACAGGGAACCAGGCAGAGGGCCTTCTTGGTATTGGTGCCCGCCCTGCGGAATACCCTCCCATCAGATGTCAAGGAAATAAACAACAATCTGACTTTTAGAAGACATCTGAAGACATCTGTTTAGGGAAGTTTCTAATGTTTGATGTTTTATTGTGCTTTTAATTCTGTTGGGAGCTACCCAGAGTGGCTGGAGAAACCCAGCCAGATGGGTGGGGTATTTATTTTTCTTCGTCTTCGTTTGAGGGTTTTTTAAGCAGAAGTTTGATGGCCATCTGTCATGGATGCTTTAGTTGAGATTCCTGCATTTCAGGGGGCTGGACTAGATGTTCCCCCAAGGTCGCTTCCAACTCTACGATTCTAAGTAGGGAGAATGAAACTTAAAGGTTGGGGGGGGGGATGAGAAAGGGAGAGAAACTAAATCAGGCAGATTTGGCCATCTCTAGTCCCAGATGTTCACATCTGGCAATCACTGCCCTGAGCACCGTTCATTCACCCTGCAGAGTTGTGTTGGATGGGAGTTCACACACACTTAAACACACACTCTAGTGACATGCTCTGCAAAAAGGGCAGTCCATGGCGGATCCTTTTCCTTACCCAATGGTGATCATGTCTGTGTCGTTGGAGTCCCCAGTGTTGAGGTGCAGGAGCGAGGTCACGTCGGTGGGAGGCATGGCTGTACCAACGTTCCAGGTCACGATAGTGATGCTAAGAGGAAACAGGGAGCTTGGCGTCAAGGGTCATTAATATTAAACTCAAGGCTGGATGACTGTCACATACTTTATTTGGGGCTGCCCTTGGGCCTGGTTCGGAAGCTCCAGCTGGGGCAGAATGCTGAAGCCAGACTGCTGACGGGAGTTTCTGGTCAAGAACATGCACCCCCCTTGTTAGAACACCTCCACTGGCTGCCCATCTGAACAACTTAGGTCCAAGGTACCAAAGGGAAGACTTGAACCCAGTACGTTTCTGAGCACAATTCAAAGTGTTGGTGCTGACCTTTAAAGCCCTAAACGGCCTCGGCCCAGTATACCTGGGCCCACCCCCATCATTCAGCCTGGACACTGAGGTCCAGCTCTGAGGGCCTTCTGGTGGTTCCGTCACTGCGAGAAGTGAGGTTACAGGGAACTAAGCAGAGGGCCTTCTCGGTAGTGGTGCCTGAGCTGTGGAACGCCCTCCCATCAGATGTCAAGGAAATAAACAACAAGCTGACTTTTAGAAGACATCTGAGGGCAGCCCTGTTTAGGGAATTATTTAATGTTCAATGTTTTATCGTGTTTTTAATATTCTGTTTGGAGCCACCCAGAGTGGCTGGGGAGACCCGGCCAGAGGGGCGGGGTATTCTTCTTCTTATTATTATTATATGTCCTAGCTTGAGCACGGAAATCACCTGTAGGAGCATCATTGGTTGTTCCCCAAGTTGGTGAAGCTCATTTGACAACAAGAAAACAAGAAACCAAGTCTTTAGTGTCATCAGCCCAGTCCTATGGAACTCTTGGCCACTAGAGAGTCAGCAGGTGCCAACTTTTAAACACCTGCCAAAAACATTTCTACTCTGTCAGGCCTATGCAGGCAATTAAGAACACTGTTGGGATTCCACTGTTTACATTCCAGCACAGATTGCTGGCGTGAGCAGAACTTCCGCTCTGTATAGTTGTTGTTTTTAGCTCTCTCTCTCTGAGAAGACGACAAGGAGAGACGACATGTTTCTTTGTCCTGATTTATGTTTTATAAATGCGTAGCTCAGTATGTATCTACAGCCTCAAGCCTCTTCTGTTGCGCAGTATATACACTGCTGAGTAAAGTGTGCTCAGGTCTGTAAGCTTGGGTCACTGATGTACATCAGAGCAGAGGTCGAGGAATCTCCACAGCAACAAGGCTGAGAGGGAGACGTCCCAGTTGGGGCTGAGACCCCCCGATTCCAACAAACACACCCTTCCACATTGGTTAATTGATGTCTGTTTTTAACTCTCTAACCTTTTCACAGTTTTTATTTAACTATTTTTTTTGTTTTATTGCTGTAAAACACTTTGATTATTTTTTTTTTGACATACAAGTACAGTTAACCTTGGTTGTTGAACGCTCTGGACGTCGGACGTTTTGGCTTTGGAACGCCAACAACCCGGAAGTGAATGCTTCCGTTTTTGAATGATTTTTGGAAGTCGAACGGCTTTCGAGGTGCATGTCTCCATTTTTTTAAAGGGATTTTGCCAACAGCCCCATTGTGCCTAGGTTGTCAAACGTTTCAGAAGTCGAACCAGAATGTATTACATTCGACAACTGATGTTCCACTGTATTTTTGTACGTAAAATAAAATAATAATTATGGGAATTATGGGTTGTTATTAGTATCATCTTTGTGCCCTTCACCCTAAAGTCCCAAGGAAGGTTACAACATTAATTTACACTATTAAAAACAGTTTAAACAACTTACAGTCACAAAATAAGGTAGGTCCCTGATAGGGTTGCCATATTTTGAAGAGCAAAAAAGAGGACACATTTGCCAGCTTGCCGTATTTTCCCGTGTATAACACGCCTCCGTGTATAAGATGACCCCTATTTTATGGGACTCCAGATTAAGGAAATGGGGGGAGATTGCACAGAGTTGTTGAAGTTTGGGGTGGGGGATTGCCGACAATCACTCAACCGCCTGACCACCGCTGCCAATCACATGCCTCGACAAACCCACCAGTCATCTGCCCGCCAATTGCCTGCCCAATTGTCGCAGTAGCAGCCAATCGCCGTGCCACAACCACCAATCTCCCGCCCAATCGCCGCTGACATCTCCTGCTCGCAGCTGCCACCAATCACCCATCCTCACTCTGCACTATCTGTGTGTAAGATGACCCCCATATTTTAATAATAAAAAACGCGTCTTATACATGGAAAAATACGGTATACTTTTAACTATGGATCACTATGAAGAAAGAGGACATGTGCTGGAAAAAAGGACATATGGCAATCCTAAAACTGTCGAAAGCCAGAGTGGCAACCTAATGTAAGCTGGACTGAGGTTTGCTAGGCTGAGATTCAGCTAGCCAGAAACATTTATTTCACATTCACACCTGCACACCAGGCATGCAGGGAGGGTCTGTGCAGATGAAGTTGCCCCCCCCCCATCAACAAACCACAGACAGAGTTTCCTTGCCTCACCCCAGACACCATCATTCAGCTGCAGGCTTTTGAGACGTGGTGTTTCATCTACGACAAGCAGCTTCCGAAAATTTTGCAGATCAAGACAGTGACAGCCTTTGAACACCCCAGTATTTTATGCCTCAACCACCTCCTCATTAATTCAGAATTTGCTGCCTTCATAGGCATCTCCTAGGTGTAGTTTTAGACATCTTTAAAAGGTTATTTAGACAAGCTTACGCTGCCACGTGAGTGACCTAGTTTTGCATTTTTTGCCTTGCTGTTTTTTTTACCTCAGACTTCATTATGTTGATTATGTACAGGAGTGCTCCAAACATACAGCAGTATAGAAATTTATGCATAAATTAATACATATTTATAACTTCTTTTATTTATTACCTCTGCCTGCCACACTACAATATAAACTTCTTTGGGGCAGTTTAGAATAAATAAGGTTTGAAAAAACAGCTAAAAGCAAAAAGCAAAAGCAAAACATAAAACCGTTTAGGGGAGGGAGAATCCTGCATTACTTGTTATTTATAAAGCTTGGATGAACAGGAAAGTCTCTGTCTGGCACAAAAATGACCTCCAAGATAACACCACTTGAGCCTCCCTGGGAAATCTGTTCCATTACCAAGGGGCCACCACCAAAAAAGTCCCTCTCCTTAGTGGGGTCCAACAATACCTGGAGGCATCAGACCCCCTTGGATGCTGGCATCCACCAGACATTCAGATGATGTTAATAGACCCTCCAAGTGTCTCTGTTCTACAGATTTACAGAAGCTGTCCTAGTTTCTAATTTATTTTTCCTTAGGACATCCCTATTTTCATCAGAGAAATGTTGGAGAGTATGGAGTTATGTGACCCCCCTGAGCCAAGGCGATAACTAACTATACAACCTTTAGAAGACACCTGAAGGCAGCCCTGTATAAGGAAGTTTTTTAATGTTTTATGTTTTATGATGGTTTTATTATGGGACGTGAGTGGCGCTGTGGTGTAAACCACTGAGCCTTGGGCTTGCTGATCGGTAGGTCGGTGGTTCAAATCCCCGCAACGGGGTGAGCTCCCATTGCTCGGTCCCTGCTCCTGCCAACCTAGCAGTTCAAAAGCACGTCAAAGTGCAAGTAGATAAATAGGTACTGCTCTGGTGGGAAGGTAAACTGCATTTCTGTGTGCTGCTCTGGTTTGCCAGAAGCGGCTTAGTCATGCTGGCCACATGACCTGGAAAAACTGTCTGTGGACAAACGTAGGCTCCCTCGGCCAGTAAAGTGAGATGAGCACCGCAACCCCAGAGTCATTCGCAACTGGACTTAGCTGTAAGGGGTCCCTTTACCTATATATGTTGGAAGGTGCCCAGAGTGGCTGGGACAACCCTGTCAGATGGGTGGGGTCAGGGCTTTTTTCCTGGGGGGGGGACACAGGGGGATGCATACCCCTAAACATTTTGTGAATCTTTGTACTTTTGTCCGTTTACTGTATTTATTTTCCCTGATTTGAACTATAAAATGGTGGTTTTCCTTGAGGTCTAAATGAGAAAAAAAGTTTTTCTTAAACACTTTTTAAGGGGGGAAAAAGCACTGGGCAGAGTATCAATAAAACAACAACAACAACAACAATTGAATAAGATGTCCCTATTTTCATCGGATAAATGTTGGAGGGTATGTAATAATTTTATTATTTATTCCCCACTCATCGGACTGAGTTGCCCCAGCCACTCTGAGAGGCTTCCAGCAAAATATAAAAACGCAATAAAACCTCAAACATTTAAAAAAAATCACTATAAAGGGCTGCCTTCGGGTGGACTACAAAACTTTTGTTGGACTACAAAACCCATCAGATGCAGCCAGCATGGCCAATGATTATGGAACTGGAGTCCTGCAACAGCAAAGTCACGAGATACAAATGCAATAAATAAAGCACAACAACACTGAAGCCAACTAACCCCCAGTTAAAACCTCGCTTTGGCTACAAATGTACCAAAGGACCTTAGCAGAGACACTCTCTGGCTCAGTTGCTTAGAGCTGGGTCCTGATAATGCCAAGGTTGCAGGTTCAATCCTTGCATGAGACAGTTGCATATTCCTGCATCCCTATGATCTATGATTCTTTTGGCCTTCCCTGCAGGGCTGTCATTAGCCAGGGATGGGGCTGATGTCCTCATGATGTTCTCCAAGACTCCCGGCAGCCTGCACAGTGAGCGCTCAGGGATAACGGGAGCTGTCGTCAACCAACGGGCACTAACACAATTTCAGCACTCTTAATGGCACGTGCCATTTTCAGACACCGCTGTGCTAATATGATTGGCGTGGCCAGCTGGAATGCTCAGTGCCTGGCAGAAGCTCCCGGAGGGCCACTGGCCACGGCAGGCTCCCTGGCAATAAATCCCAGGGCATTAACACAATTAAACCGCATATGCGGGAAGGCGCCAGTTAGTGTCAGCAAAAAGGACTCGCTGCAGGTGCAAGGGGGGGAGAAGAGCTTGCTTGGTCCTCCAGCAGGAAAGAGCTGGTTCCAAGTTGCTGATGCCAGGCATCCTGGTAGCCCCATTGTGTGGGGGGCAGAGGGAATGACTGGTGCCTCTCTAGTTGTCGGATTCTCAGTTCCCATCAGCTCCAGCCAGCAGGATGCAATGTCCAGATTGGACCCAACCCTAGCCTGCATCGCTGGGAAGTTGGGTTGTGAAACGAGGGCACAATTTAGGAAGCCACAGAGGAGGACACACACAGAGAGAAACACCTACAGGGTTGCTCCTAAAGGAGCAAAGCCCAGTTTTTCTTACCAGCTCACTGGCACTATGCCGAAAGGGACAATAGTTATGAACCATAAAAACAAGCCTCAGTACAAAGGTCTTATGGCAAAGGCTTAAAGATAAGACCGGTTTGGCCCGTTTAATGTTGCAATAATTATAATGAGGTTTGCTGTAAAAAGGTGGTCTACTCTCTCATTCATAGTGTGAAGCAGCAGCAGCGGCGGCAAAAAAATAACAAAAAACAGGTTAATGCAATTCTAGGCTGCATCAATAGAAGTCCAGAGTCCAGATCAAGGGAAGTGATAGTGCCACTCTATTCTGCCTTGTTCAGACCACATCTGGGGTTCTGTGTCCAATTGTGGGCACCCCAGATTAAGTAGGCTAATGAGAAACTGGAAGGTGCGCAGAGGAGGGCAACCAAGATGATGAAGAGTCTGGAACTTAAGCCTTAAGAGAAACAGTTGAGGGAGTTATAATATCAATATTATAATAAGTTGCTGTTGTTGTTATATTTTATTATTTATTATTTATACCCCGCCCATCTGGCTGGGTTTCGCCAGCCACCCTGGGTGGCTCCCAACAGAATTAAAAGCACAATAAAACATCAAACATTAGAAACTTCCCTAAACAGGGCTGCCTTCAGATGTCTTCTAAAAGTCAGGTTGTTGTTTATTTTCTTGACATCTGATGGGAGGGCGTTCCACAGGGTGGGCACCACTACTGAGAAGGCCCTCTGCCTGGTTCCCGGCAACCTCACTTCTCACAATGAGGGAACTGCCAGAAGGCCCTCGGAGCTGGACCTCAGTGTCCGGGCTGAACGATGGGGGTGGAGATGCTCCTTCAGGTATATTGGGCTGAGGCCATTTAGGGCTTTAAAGGTCAGCACCAACACTTTGAATTGTGCTTGGAAACGTACTGGGAGCCAGTGTAGGTATTTCAGAACCGGTGTTATATGGTCTTAGTGGCCACTCCCAGTCACCAGTCTAGCTGCCGCATTCTGGGTATGTTTAGCCTGGAGGAGGAGACGGAGAGGTGATATGAGAGCTGTCTTCAAATATCTGAAGGAGGATATTGGATATGGGAAATGCAGCAAACTTATTATTTGCTGCTCCAGAGGGTAGGATCCAAAGCTGCTCAACAGGGGAATGGACTACCTGAGAAGGTAGCCAAACTCTCCTTCACTGGAGTTTCCTAAACAGAGGTTGAATGCTCATCTGTTAAGGGTTCTTTAGCTGTGATTCTGGAATTGCTGGGGGTGGACTAGACGATGCTTGGGGACAGCTTCGAACTCTATGATTCTACGACTGAATGTTGGGCATCGGGATTCATCAATATCTAGAGGGACAATACATGAAAGTCTTTCAATAAAAGCTACAGTGGTACCTCGCATTACAGACACTTCAGGTTACAGACTCCGCTAACCCAAAAATAGGACCTCGGGTTAAGAACTTTGCTTCAGGATGAGAACAGAAATTGTGCTCCGGTAGTGCGGCAGCAGGAGGCCCCATTAGCTAAAGTGGTACCTCAGGTTAAGAACAGTTTCAGGTTAAGAACAGACCTCCAGAATGAATTACGTTCTTAACCCAAGGTACCACTGTATATCTATCTATCTACAGTATCTATCTATCTATCTATCTATCTATCTATCTATCTATCTATCTGGACACAAGCTCCCCAACCCCAACACAATACAATTTGCATCTCACTGACCCTCCCCTGCTTCAAAATACAACCTTCCTCCTAACTCAGGGGTAGGCAACCAGGGGCCAGTCCCGGCCCAATCACCTTCTAAATCCAGCCTGCGGACGGTCCAGGAATCAGCGTGTTTTTACATGAGTAGAATGTGTCTTTTTATTTAAAATGCATCTCTGGATTATTTCTGGGGCCTGCCTGGTGTTTTTACATGAGTAGAATGTGTCTTTTTATTTAAAATGCATCTCTGGATTATTTGTGGGGCATAGGTATTCCTTCATTTCCCCCCCAAAATATAGTCCGGCCCACCACATGGTCTGAGGGACGGTGGACCAGTCCATGGCTGAAAAAGGTTGCTGACCCCTGTCCTAACTGCTCTTGTTCCCTCACCCCACCACCTGAGCCATCGCTCTCCCATCACGCCCAGTCTGCCTCACCGAAACTCGTTGTCCTGCTTGGTGTGGGGCTGGCCGAGTCGCAGCAGAAAGCTTTCCTTGGGATTCATGTTGCTGCTGCCCAGGTCCTGGGATTTGGGGGGCTGCCGGAGCCTGCCATACGAGACGATGTCCTCCGACTCAGCCTTGGAGAGCATGGCGGACTTAGAGGGGCCCACCCTTCCTCCGCCCGAGATGTACTCGCTCGAGATGGCTTTTGGGAGGGACATGGGCCGGTGCGAGGAGCCAGAGCGACCCATGTAGATGTGGTCACTGGATTCGGCCTTTGGGAGAGTGTCCTTGAGTTCCACCGTGGCGAGGATGCCAGAGGTCACTGGGTCCAGGCCGCAAAGTTCTGGGAGCACACCCCGGCTGGGTGACTGGCTGAGTTTCATGGAGGGAGAGACGTTGGATTGGGTTGACGAGCTGCCGGAAGCTGGAGACAAGGGCCGTAACTCTACCGGAGAACGCAGGTTTGGGGTGTTGAATGCATGGACGCCCCCAGAGCCCTCCGGCTGGGCTCTGTTGAGATCCAAGGAGAGAGGCTGGTTCTGTCTCTCAGACGCCGAATGGCGAGACCCGTCGGGCTGCAACCGGTTGTGGAAAGAGTCAAACAGCGAGTCAGGCCTAGTCCCACTTGGCAGGTTTCCTCCGGTATACATGGCATTGCTGGATCCCTCAGGCTGGTACCGGACTGTCCCATCTGAGGCGTACTGGTTGCTGGCAGGAGAGAACAGCCCTGGCGATGCCAATCCTGTGATACTGTTGCGTGGAGACACCGGCTGGGACCCGATGGGGGAGGACGGTCCTTGGTCCCTGCTGCCACGGTGACTGGACTCCATCTTGAAGAAGGGGGGAGAAAAGGGCAGAGCACATTAGACAGCTGTGTGGCATGTGAGGCCCTGCCTGCCAGCCTATCTTCACACAAAGATGCCCACAACGACCCTGGCAGGTGCGAGGAACCCGTCTCAATTTTGCCCACAAATTCTGCAGCAGCGTCCACAGAACAGAGCCAAGCAAGGTCATGGCTAGAGCTGGGCCCTGATGGGAATTCTCTGCAAGGAGGTTTTTGCAATACATCTGGCATGTCCCCGTGAGGTCACTGCAACCTCCTTCCTTCTCATCTTCTCCTCCAGGGCTGGCTACGACCACATTGCCCATGCAAGAGAACTTCCCTGACTCTTAACCTCAGGAACGGACAGACAGAGGGTACACCATGTCTCTGTATACAAACGCTGCCCTTTGAGATGACCTAGGCTCTCAGCATCCACTCCTAACCCTGCCTTCTTCTGCATGTTCACCAGACCTTCTGAAGAAGCCCTTGCAACACCCTGGGGCAATGAACTCCAGGCGGCAGTTGTGACACAGTGTGGATTCCTTCAGATAGCAGGCAGCTTGCTCCCAGCCCAAATTCAACAGAAACTGGGAACACAGGAAACTACCTTCTACTGAATCAGACCATTGGTCCATCCAGCTTGGTGTTGCCTCCACTGACTGGCTCTCCAGAGTTTCAGTCTCTCCTAGCCTTGCCTGGAGATGCCAGGGACTTAACCTGGAACCTTCCACATGGAAAAATAAATAAATACTCTGCCACTGAATGCCAGCCCTTTCTCCAAGTTGTTTTCAGTGACACACCAGTTTCCGTGGTTCCCAACAGCCTTTGACAACTCCCTGCTCTTTTTCCACACACAGGCACCTACAACATGGGTGGCTAGCCTGTCACCCTCCAGATGTTACTGGGCTCCCGTCATCCCTGACCCTTGACTGAGGGGTTAACAGGAGCTGGAGTCCCAACAATGTCTGGACAGTGGCCAAGGGAACTGTCCAATTCCTGAAGTTCCCATGCTCCCCTCCCCTCCCCTCCACCCCATAGCAAAGGAGCGATTATCATGAATTTCAGGTCAGATCTGAAACACATCAAGAGACTTCATTTCCCTGACGCTTCCTGGCACAGTACCCAAATCCATCCAAACAGGGAGAATTCATGGCCTTCCTCTGACGAATCACTTTCCATGCCACCATGCCCAGATTATCCAGGTGGCAGGAGGTTGGCATCGCTTTCCTGTGCCAACAGCCGTGGAACGTTGGGGCTGAGGGTTCTCTCTCCTGGGAAAGAAGCTTGGGCAAGTGGCCAGCAGCCAGCCAGGGTCTGAAGGGGGAAGGTTAGGGTTCAAGGTTATGACTGGTGGAGCCCTATATGGTTGGGACTCAGGTTACCAGAAAGACTATCTCCCTCTATGAACCTGCCCAGGTGGCACAACCCTCGGGTAAGCATCTCCTCTCAGTCCCAACAACATCATAGGCACAGCTTTCGGTGACACGAGGGAGAGCCTTTTCAGTGACTGCACCCAGATTGTGGGATTCCCTCCCCAGAGAGGACAGGCTGGCTCCTTCTGCCAGCAAGCTAACACCTTCCTGTTTCAAAGGCAGGCCTTTGAAAATTGTCACACAGGTGAGGCTGTCAGGGCAAACTGGGTTTGAAGTGCTGGCTCCAAATATGTTCTGATGTGGTTTAATAACTATTTTTAACAAGTTTGTTCACATTAAAGGTAAAGGTAAAGGGACCCCTGACTGTTAGGTCCAGTCGTGGACGACTCTGGGGTTGCAGCGCTCATCTCGCTTTACTGGCCAAGGGAGCCAGCGTACAGCTTCCGGGTCATGTGGCCAGCATGACTAAGCCACTTCTGGCGAACCAGAGCAGCACACGGAAACACCATTTACCTTCCCGCCGGAGGGGTATCTATTTATCTACTTGCACTTTAACGTGCTTTCAAACTGCTAGGTTGGCACAAGCAGGGACCGAGCAACGGGAGCTCACCCCGTCGCGGGGATTCAAACTGCTGACCTTCTGATCAGCAAGTCTAGAAATGATAATAATCATCATCATCATCATCCCAACGGTCCTCTCTAGACCAACCCTGGCAATGCAAGAATAACAGCTAAAGATGACCACCCAAACTCTGCCTTAAAAACCTCCAACAAAAGAGATTCAACTACGTTCCAAAGCGGTCTGTTCCACCATCTAACAGCTCTATTATTATATTAAGTCATTTTTAAAATTGTGTATAATCAGTAATTAGTTATTCTTATAAGAAGCACTGTAATAATACATTCAATATCACCATATCAGGGAAAGAGCCCTCGCCTGCCTCCTTTTAAAAATAAAAAATAAAAAAACAGACTCTAATTGCCTTGATAGCTCGGACAAAGAAACCGACTGAGTCAGGCTAACAGCAAATCAATATTCAACAATCTCCCCATACACAGCGAGAGGGTCTTCCCTGCAGAGCCCCCAACATATGCAGACAGCATTCCGTAAACAAGAAACTACAGTCCCCACCCCAGTTTCAGAGCAGAGAAACTAGCCAGCCACAGGGACTAGGGGCCATAGCTCAGTGGAAAAGCTCCTGTATTATTGCATGCCGAAGGACTCGGGTTCAATCCCTGGCCTCTCCAGATGAGGCTGGAAATGTCCCGAGTTCGAAAACCGCAGCCAGTGTAAACAATATTGAGCTAGATACTGAGCCTCGGTATAAGGCAACTTATTGTATTCTTATTACATAGGACTTATGCCAGGGTTAGACTCTGAGAGCTGGTGTGGCACAGTAGTTAGAGTGTCAGACTAGGACCTGGGAGACCAAGGTTCGAATCCCCGCTTCAGTCATGAAGCTCCTTACCTTGGCCCAGTCGCTGCCTCTTGGCTCACAGGGTAGTTGTGACTATAAAACTGGGGAGGGGACGAGTGAGCTCCTTGGAGGATAAGTGGAATAAGTTTAAAAATAAATACATAGGTTGAGCTTTTAACAGCATGATCATACAGACTGTGTTTTTTTGCACTGTGGTTTAACAATCCCTCTTCTCAGGGAGCTGTGGGAACTGTAGCTCTGTGATGGGAATAGGGAAGTCTCCTAACAGCTCTCAGCACCTCCAACAAACTACAGCTCCCAAAATTATTATTTGGGGGGAGGGGAGTCATGGTTGCTCAAAGAGGTATTGCAGTGTTTTAAATGGATGGGGCAAATGTGACCTAACATGGCTTCTCACTCCAGAAAGCTTTTCAAAGAGGGAATGGCAGGGACTGGAGGCTGGAGCATCTGTACGGGCTTCACCAGTGAGTTTCAGCCTGCTCCTGTCGGAGAGGCCTGAGGCCTTCAGCCTGCCAGAAAGACCCACTGCCAACACCTGCACTAGAAGACAAACGGTGCTGACAGCACTGTCCAAGAGAAATGCACTCTGCACATGCTCTTGAGCGCTCCCTTGTTGGCAATGACATCGCTCGTCTCTGGGGCTCAAAACCTGGTAGTGAAAATGAGCTCTGAGGCTCGGATCCTGCGTGCGAGCAAAGAACTACATGGAGTTTTTGAAAGGGCTGGACCACCCACTCTCAACTTCAATACAGGGTTAAACACACACACACACACACACACACACACACACACACACACACTTTTTCTGCCCTCGGGAAATCTTACAGGAAGTAATTTCAACACGGTATTCATTACATGCTAAATCCTCAAAGAAAGGAAAGATTAACCTTTCTCCAAGCTTCCTTGGGCTGACCCCTCCTTCCCTTGCACAAATGGGGGAAAATAGCAGCTTTTTTAGCTTTCTGAGGAAAAGTCCCTCCTGCCTCAGTTTCCCCATCTGTGCACTTAATTTATTTATTGCATTTTTCTCCATGGAGCTCAAGGTGGGATGAAGAGTGTTCCTTCCCTTTAAGCCACACAACCACCCTCTGGAGTGGGTTTCGGCTGAGAGGCAGCGGCCACCAGCCCAAGGTCGCTTTGTGGCCGAGTGGGGATTTGAACCCGGGTCTCGTCCGACACTTTCACCTCTATGCCACACCGCTCTGCAAAAAGGGAGTCTGCTAGGGCTCACAATCAAAATCAGTGGGGGCTGTTTTATTAGTGCCATTGTGGAAAACAGGCCCACCAACCTCAGCCAGCCCCCACCTGCCAGCCTTCTTAGAGACATCCGGTCCAGGGGGTGGCACTGCCAAAACCGCTTCCTCCTCCTCCTCCTCTGTCAGTGTTGCCCTTGGCAAACTCAGCACAGAGGAGGATGGGGACAAAACAAAACTAGAATGCGATGGTGCTGTCTATTTGGGGGGCAGCCCCCACTTTCCACCCCAGCAGTCCCAACTAGCACCACCTGCGATAGAGGACTGGTGGGCACCCTCTGCCCTCCACAGTGCCCATCTCTCGCAGCTTACGTGCCCTTCATTTCCCTTCCCCTCTCTCTCCTGCTCTGCCCGGCTGGATGCAGAGCTCCCAGTCCTGCTGACAGCGAGAAAGGTAGAGGACGTCCTCTCTCCCCGGCTCCCTTTCCCCAGAAGAGAGCTTCCTCTCCCAGCCTCCCCTCCCTCTCTGCCTAGGCCTGCCCAATGCCCACCCTGCTGCTGCTGCTGCTGCTGCCAGGTGGGCATATTCATTCACCTTGGCATCCATGCTTTTGCATCTCCCGAAAGCAGGAAGCGGGCACAGAGTGCCTGCGGCAGGCAGACCCCGGGCGCTTTTGCCACCAGCAGGAGGAGAGAGGAAAAGGGGGTGTTTGCTCGACAGTGCCAGCTGCAGACTAAAAAAAAAAAAAAGGATTTGCCCGCAGACCAGCTGGCACTAGAATGGGCAAGGGCACCAAAGGAGTTTGGCCCCAGCAAGAGCTGGAGAAAAGGGATGGGGAAAAGGTGTAGCTTAGACACCAGGATGGCAGCTGGCAAGGGGGTGTAACGAAGGGGCATCCAGGAAAGATTTAAAAGGCACATTTTCCTGGAAAGATGACACGGGACATCTGGTGGCATCAGACAGGGGGTGTCCATGTAAACCCACCACTTCTGCAAAGCCCCTCGTTCAACCCCACACACCCAATCTACACACACACACACACACCATCTGAAACAAAGGCCATGTAGGCGTTTAAAGCTGACTTTCAAGATTCCTCCATCTGCCGTTATCCTTACTTCACCCCAAACCCCCCCCCACGTGTCTAAAATTAGATTGTAAGCCGTTTGGGGCAGGGAACCACCCTTTGCATATTTTGCTCTACAGAGCCCCCTATCACTAATTGATTATAATATTGTGCCAATGTTGATGATGATGATAGTAATAATAATAATAATAGCAAGGGAGATGGCCTTAGCAGAGTAGGGGGGTTGTGTGGGGTGGGGGGGGGGTCTGGCTGTCCATCACCACTATGTCACCCTCTTCCCCATAAGCAAAGGCTGAGAGCCAGCAGGTTGTCGTGGTTAGAATGTCTGGCTGAGACCAGGGTTCAAATCCTCCACTCAGCCACATGAAACTTACGGGGTGATCTTGGGTGACAAACCAGGTTCACAGGGTTGTCCTGAGGAATAAATAAGGGGGGGGAGGAGATCTGAATCCCTTGTTCAGCCACAGAACTCATTGGGTGATCTTGGGTGCCAATCACTGCCTCTCAGCCTAGCCCACCTCACAGGGTTGTTGTTGCGGGGGTTAACTGAGGGGAGAACCACATATACCACCTTGAGCTCATCGGAGGAAAATAAGGTAGGATATAAATGTTATGAGCAGATAATAAATAAACAAGCAAGCAAGCAACCTGGAATCTGGGGCAGGGGGAGGAGAGAACAGAGCGCCTCTTGGAAACAGCGGCAGAGCCCAGCGCGCTACAATGGGCACCTCAGAGTCTTCTTGCGGGGAGGGGAAAATCCATCCCGGACCGATCCAGAAAATAGGCTCGCGTGCAGCCCCAGATGCACACCTGTCAGAATCGGAAGCTCACCCTTGCACCGAATGGACCACCACACGCACGCTAAAAAGGGGGTGGCGGCGGCAGGAGGGGGGGGGTCCCTTCTCAAAACCTGGCTGGCGCTTCTGAGATGCGGTGCTCGGTGGTCTTCAAGCATCCCCCGTCCCACCTCCCCGGTGCTGCAAGCACTCACACGTGCGCGCACACAATGGGCAGATTAGCTCCTCTGAACGCCCCCCCCCCGCAATGCTTAAGAACCAGCCCCCTCCACCCACCACCCCACACCTAGAAGCTAGCCCCCTCCTTTCTGCCCAGACTCTGCGTGTACCCATTTCCCAGAGGAGGTGGGGGGGATGAGCGAGCCAGACAGCCGCTCGCTAAGTCCCGGGAGGCTCCCCCTCCCACGCACCCGGAGCGTGCCTAACTTACACACCTGAGCCCCCATGCTGGGATTCCGGATTCCTGGCTCCCTCCCCACCGTCGCCCCTTCGCCTCCCCAGCCAGGGCCACCTTCGCCTTCTCCTTCACCTGCCCGGCCATTGGCTCCGGGGCCCTCCGGCTCCGCCAATGGCCTCCGTCCACCTGCGGCCAGGAGGGCCGGCCCCGTCCGCGCTCACCTGGCGCCGCTCGGACGCCCCCGAGGCGGCTCGGCCCCTGGCCAGCGCCTGCTTCCTCCGGCTGCTGTTGGCGCTGCTGAGCGGCGGCGGCGGCGGCGGCTGCTGCTGCTCCATCGCGTGCGCAGCTCCTTCCCCGGCGATGCTGAGCTCGCTCCCGCAGCCCGGGCAGCCCGTGACGTCACCGGAGCCGGCAACCTGCCGGAGGATTTAAAGGCGCAGGAGCGCGCTGCGGCCAGCCGCGGGGGGGCGCTGCGGAAAAGAAGCGCGGCTTTCCTTTGCTAAAAATATAAGCAGCTAGTCCTCGTGAGCAGCAGGCGCCGGAAAGCGGCGCCGGAGGAGATTCCCAACGGAGTCCGATGATGATGATGATACAGTGGTACCTCGGGTTACATACGCTTCAGGTTACAGACTCCGCTAACCCAGAAATAGTACTTCGGGTTAAGAACTTTGCTTCAGGATGAGAACAGAAATCGTGCTCCGGTGGCGCGGCAGCATCAGGAGGCCCCATTAGCTAAAGTGGTGCTTCAGGTTAAGAACAATTTCAGGTTAAGAACGGACCTCCGGAACGAATTAAGTTCTTAATCCGAGGTACCACTGTAATAATAATATTAATAACAACAACAACAAAAATATTATTTATATCCTGCTCATCTGGCTGGGTTGGAAGGGCTACTGCTCCTTGATCTTTCCAAGAGGAGTGCCAGCTTGAATACAGTGGCACCTTGGTTCTCAGACTTAATCTGTTCTGGTAGTCCGTTCCAAAACCAAAGTGTTCCAAAGCCAAGGCATGCTTTCCCATAGAAAGTAATGCAAAACGGATTCATCCTTTCCAGACGTTTAAAAACAACCCCTAAAACAGCAGTTTAACATGAATTTTACAGTACTATCTAACGAGACCATTGATCCATAAAATGAAAGCAATAATCAATGTACTGCAGTCACACAATCAGTCAATCAATCAATCAGTAGCTGAACCGGGTTCCACACAATCACAAAAACAAATCAAAAAAGAGCTACAAAAATGCAAAATAAGTAGCAAAACCAGACAGACCTCAGCGTAACACTCAAAACGGAAGTGTGGCACTCAAAATGGAAGCATAACACTTAAAACGGAGCATGTTTGGCTTCCAAAAAAAGTTCGCAAACCGGAAAACTTACTTCCAGGTTTGCAGCGTTTGGGTTCCAAGTTGTTTGAGAACCAAGGTACCACTGTGAAATATTGGAGGGCCCATGTAAGCCCCACTATGGGTGTAGTCAAGGGGGAGGCAGGTGGGCAGCTGCCCACCTAAATCAATACAAATCAATACAAATCTGAGGTTCTGCCCCCGCCCCAACAAAAGCCTGCCTGCTAACAAAAATCCTGGCTACATCCATGAGCCCCACAGAATTCATCACAAGATATGGCACAGGGACAGCATTTGAATGGCAATGTCCATCAACTTTGAAGGGACTTGGCCCCCTCAATTTAGGGGGGGGGGTGGTAGAAGGGACCTCGGCCCCTAGGAATTGGCTCCTATTTTTCTAAGTCAGGGTGTACCCAAGGCAGGTCAACTTATTGTGGCACCTGAATCTCACAAGAAGTACCCCTTCTTGGGAGGAAGAGGAGAGGTACTACTACTAAAGGTAAAGGGACCCCTGACCATTAGATCCAGTCGTGGCCGACTCTGGGGTTACGGCGCTCATCTCGCTTTATTGGCCGAGGGAGACAGCATACAGCTTCTGGGTCATGTGGCCAGCATGACTAAGCCGCTTCTGGCGAACCAGAGCAGTACACTGAAACGCCATTTACCTTCCCGCCGGAGCAGTACCTATTTATCTACTTGCACTTCATGCTTTCAAACTGCTAGGTTGGCAGGAGCAGGGACCAAGCAGCGGGAGCTCACCCCGTCATGGGGATTCGAACCGCCGACCTTCTGATCGGCAAGTCCTAGGCTCTGTGGTTTAACCCACAGCACCACCCGCGTCCCAACTACTAATGATAATCATAATAACGCTAATATAACTCTTATAGAAAAAACTGGGGTTGGCTTTTACAGCCCAACTCTCCATCAAGGCATTCAGTGCCCCCCTAAGTTATTGGTCAGAGGTAACTGAGCAGAGGCAGGATCCAGTGAATGCGAGGAAGAGCTTTATTTTTTCTGTGGCAACAGCTGATGATATTTTGCTGCAGTTTCGTGCACACGTGCTGGCTGGGGGTGATGGAAGCGATCTCCCCAAATGGCCATGCTTGCTGGGGGGCCAGCTGGGGGTGGGGTCCAGGTCAGGGGAGGCTGCTTTGACCCCTGCAAGGTTGCTGCTTCCTCCTGTTTCCCTCTCCTTTTTCTCGGTTGTACTTCAAACTAGGTCACTGTCCCAAAGAGAGGGGTGGGGCTGCTGTTTTTTTGCCCTTTTACAGCCCTTCAGCGCTAAAGCACACATATCCACTCACCCACCCCATCGTCTTGTTTCTATTGATTATATGTAAGGCACACTGGCTCTCGGCTGCAGGGCAGGGTGAAAAACGTTTCAGACAGGAAAATAAATAGCCCATCTCGTTCGTCGACCTTCCCAAAGTCACGGATGCATGTGCCCTTCCTTGCTTGATTCAGTTCGGCTGGGGATCGGCATGTGTGGAATCCGGTTCGATTCCTTCTTCACCGAAATCGATCAACAAATATCCTGTTTGAATTCCAGGCGGCCCTGAGTGCACGGACGCCCCCACCAACATTTGGCCACTGTGAGAACAGGATGCTACACTAGATGGCCCGGTCTGGCAAGACGCTTCTTATGGAGGGCGATTCTGATAGAACCTCCATGCTCAGGCACAGTCTACCTCTGTATACCAGAAAATAGGGAGAGCGACAATCGGAGAGTACTGCTGCACTCAGGTACTGCCATTTGGGATAGTTCAGTTGGTAGAGTGTGAGGCTCTTAATATCTGGTAGAGTGTGAGGCTCTTAATATCAGGGTTGTGGGTTCGAGCCCCACATTGGGGCAAAAGATTCCTGCATTTCAGGGGGGTTGGGCTAAATGACCCTTGTGGTCCCTTCCAACTCTATGATTCTTTGCTTGGCGGGCTTCCCATAATGGGCATCTGATCAGCCACTGTGAGAACAGGATGCCATCGCAGCAGGGCTATGTTCTTTTTTTATATACATATAATTTTTTATTAAATTTTGTTTTTTACACTCTAGAATATTCATTTAAACAACCTTAACATGTCAGTGACTTCCCTTCTTATCTTTCCATGGTTCATTTTGCATAGCATAAATCCCTGCATATTTAACAGAAACTATACCATTCAGTATTCCATTATTACATCCAACAAAAATTGAATTTATCTTAATGCTCCCAACGTTTTCACATGCACACAATTCCCACCCACCCCCATATATTCAATAAGCATTTTCCAGTCTTCTATGTTCTTATCATTGTCACCTGCTTGCCTCTGTTACAAGCACGTGTATCAAGGAGACGCCCAATGTCATGAAGTCTGGAGAAGGTACAGGTCTGCCTGGCCTCAGGCCTGCACTGAGATGCCTCCAGAATCTCTGGAGAAGCAATGCCTGAGCTGCCCACAACAGAGGACCCAAAGAGAGCTGAGGGTAAAGAGGTTGACTTACCTGAAGCAGCTCCTCTCTCACCTGTAGACTCAGGGATGGGATGTCTTCCCTGGTCAGTCCACACAAGGCTTCAGCTGGCTGGAGCTCCCTGCAGAGGCAACATGTCTTGGGCCTAAACAGAAGAATCTGGCTGCTGGATCAGGCCAATGGCCCTTCTAGTCCAGCATCCTTGTTCTCACAGTGGTCAACCAGACAGATAAAAGGTAAAGGACCCCTGGATGGTTAAGTCCAGTCAAAGGCGACTGTGGGGATGCGGCACTCATCTTGCTTTCAGGCTGAGGGAGCCGGCGTTTGTCCACAGACAGCTTTCTGGGTCATGTGGCCAGCAGGACTAAACCACAACGGGATGCTGTGATCAGTGGCAGAGCTTCATGCTCTGGCACCGGGGGGCGGGGGAGAGCAGGCAGGGATGGGGCTGGCGCGTGTCCTGGGGACGTGGCGCACCTCCCATAGGGACGTGGTGTGCCATCCGTAAGAGCATGGTACCCAGCACGGGCGGGGGGCAGCTGCGATGGCACCCCACAGGTATCATGCTGCTGGGGGCGGTGCACTCCCCCCGCACGCCTCTTCCTCCGCCACTGACTGCGATGGAAGCCAGAGTGCACGGAAACACCATTTGCCTTCCCGCCGGAGGGGTACCTATTTATCTACTTGCACTGATGTGCTTTCAAACTGCTAGGTTGACAGGAGCTAGGACAGAGCAATGGGAGCTCACTCCGTCATGGGGATTCGAACTGCCGACCTTCTGAACGGCAAACCCAAGAGGCTCAGTGGTTTAGACCACAGCGCCACCCACATCCCATGGCCAACCCGATACCCCTATAGGAAACTAGCAAGCAGGATTCGAGCACCAGAGCAATTCCCCCTCTTGTGGCTTCCAGGAACTGGTATTCAGAAGCATTGCTCCCTCCAACCATGGAGTCAGAGGATAGCCATCATGGCTAGTAGCCACAGATAGCCTTCTGCTCCATGGATTTGTCCAATCCTCTTTTAAAATATTATGATTATTTATCAAACTTGTATGCTGCCCTTCATGCACAGATCTCAAGGCACTTCACAACATAAAAATACGACATTAAAGCATGAAATACATGACCAAGAAAAACAAGAATGGCGTGGGGAGAAAAACAATATATTATTTAAAATGCTCTAAGTTGGTGGTCATCACTGCCTCCTGTGGCAGTGAGTTCCACAGTTTATGCTCTGTGTGAAGATGGACTTTATTTCCAACTTCCAACATCCACCTTCGTTGGATGTCCATGAATTCTAGGACTATGACAGGGGAAGGGAAAACTTTTTTTCAGTCCTCTTTCTCCATGCAATGCATGATTTCATAAACTTCTATCATGGCATTGCCTAGCTGTCTTTTCTCTAAACTTGTTGTTGTTGTTGTTGTTTAGTCGTTTAGTCGTGTCCAACTCTTCGTGACCCCCTGGACCAGAGCACACCAGGCACTCCTGTCTTCCACTGCCTCCTGCAGTTTGGTCAAACTCATGTTGGTAGCTTTGAGAACACTGTCCAACCATCTCGTCCTCTGTCGTCCCCTTCTCCTTGTGCCCTCCATCTTTCCCAACATCAGGGTCTTTTCCAGGGAGTCTTCTCTTCTCATGAGGTGGCCAAAGTATTGGAGCCTCAGCTTCACGATCTGTCCTTCCAGTGAGCACTCAGGGCTGATTTCCTTCAGAATGGAGAGGTTTGATCTTCTTGCAGTCCATGGGGCTCTCAAGAGTCTCCTCCAGCACCATAATTCAAAAGCATCAATTCTTCGGTGATCAGCCTTCTTTATGGTCCAGCTCTCACTTCCATACATCACCACTGGGAAAACCATAGCTTAAAAAGCCCAAAATCCTAGAATTGGAAGGGACTTTGAGGATCATCCAACCCCCAGCAATGCAGGAATATGCAGCTGCCCCATACAGGGATTGAACCTGCAGCCTTGGTGTTATTAGCACCACGCTCTAACCAACTGAGCTATCCAGGCTGCAGCCTCTCCTCTTCCTTCCATCCCCTGGATCACTTTGCTTGCCTCTCATGAACCTTTCCCAACTCTGCAATAGCCTTTTTGAGGTGAAGCCGCATGAACAGTACAGGGTCCCTGGGAGCTCTCCAAGGTCCTGGTCCTAGCTGTGCTCTTCTGGATTGGGTTGCTCCTGTGAGACTCAAGATCCCCCCAGACCTGGACAGAGCAGGGAAATCTCACTAAAGCCCTCATGATGGCTGAGAGGCTTCCATTGCAAGGATGGAAGGACAACAATCTTCCTCCTGGTCTCCCTGCCCTTCCTGGGTTTGTATGCACAGCTTATCAGTGTCGATTTCATTCAGACACATGTTTGGATATTTGGGCTGCCTGCATTAATTTACAAGGCTACATCAGCACGGATGGGATATTCTTATTGTTAAGGTCATCTTGCAATGGATTTTTGTTGTCTGTTCTCTGTGGTTGTTTTTTTTAAAGTTAACATTACTGTTTTATCATTTGTTTCTTTTTCTTTCTTTTTACTTTTCTATTACATTCACAAATTTTTCAAAAAATATTTATTTTATTTTTCTTTCTTTTTTGAATTTATATACTGCTCTATACCCGGAGGTCTCAGGGCAGCTCACAGAAAATGGAAGGAAGGGTGGGGGGAAGGTTGAGGGCTGCCTGTGCTGCCCCCCCCCCCCCCCGGGCAGGCTTCTCTCTATGGATCCCCTGGGATCCTCCCTGCTCTGTGCTTTTGATCTGGCTGGGTTGAGTCCTTCAGCTCCAAAAATGAGCAGATTGAATCCATACATTCCAAGCACATTCAACACTCATTTAAAGCACATGACGTCCCTCAAATAATCCTAGGAACTTTCATCTGTTAAGGGTTCTTCGAACTGCAGCTCAGTGGGGCAGAAACTACATTTCCCAGGATCCTCATTGGAGAGGAAGGTGTGTTGAATGTGCTTTAAATGTATGCATAGACCTGCCTTGATATCAGCTCTTCCTTGCCTGGAACCTCAAAGAGCTGCTGCCAGTCAGTGCAGACAACACTGAACTAGATGGACCCAGTGGTCTAATGTAGTGTAGTGAGGGGCTGCAGCTCAGCGGTAGAGCACTTTGCATGCAGAAGGTCCTAGGTTAAGTCCTTGGTATATCCAGCTTGGGCTGGGGAAAGACTCCCGGCCTGGACCCTGGGCAGCTGCTGCCAGTCAGTGTTTACAATACTGAGCTAGATGGACCACTGGTCTGACTCAGTATAAGGCAGCCTTCCTGTTCCTGTGTGCTTTTCTTCCTATCTTTTAATATACTGGATATGATAATATTTTATTCTCTTGTTAATTATGCTGTTTTAAATGTGCATTTTATATTTGTCTTCAGTTAGCAATTTTTTTGAAATGTTTAAGATTTCTTTTTGTTAACTTTGTTTGTATTAAATATTTATTCTCTAGCTGACCACCTTTCTAATGTTTTATTCTGAAATCTAATATTTTAGTTTTCTGTTAATTATGTTGCTTTGACTGTATACTCTATATTTGACTTTCTTCAGAAATGTTTCGTTTTGGATTGTTTTATTGATGTTTTAATATGCTGTAAACAGCTTTGAGATTTTTCTTAAAAATATAAAGCGGTATTGAAATGAAATGAAACGAAACGAATGTTTCAGCCATTGCACCACACCAGCTCACATATCTGGAAGTATTTATTTCCCATGCAGTGTCCTTTTCCTTTACAACAGGTGCACAGACCGCAGTGAACTTTGGATGGCCTCAAGGCTTTTTCCTGAGCATCATACACACAACCTTTCAAGCATGCGCCAAACTCCCTGGGGCTGAGCACTCAGCACAGGGAGGAATCTCTGCCCCCTGGTGGTTCATGGCAGGACTGCAGCCAAATGGCTGATCTCAGAAAACCCTTCCAGACTGAAGCTCTTTTCCAGTGGGATTCAGTCCCATCCAGGCTGTGCAATCCAAGTTCATTTGGTGCATCTGTAGTAATGCACCAGAAAACGTGGGATCAATAAAAACTTGAGACAATGGCATCTCACCTCCCCACAACAAATCAGAATGGTTGCCCAATAAGGAGATTGTCTGGAAGTACAGTGGTACCTCGGGTTAAGTACTTAATTCATTCCAGAGGTCCGTTCTTAACCTGAAAGTGTTCTTAACCTGAAGCACCACTTTAGCTAATGGGGCCTCCTGCTGCTGCTGCACGATTTCTGTTCTCGTCCTGAAGCAAAGTTCTTAACCCAAGGTACTATTTCTGGGTTAGTGGAGTCTGTATCCTGAAGTGTATGTAACCTGAGGTACCACTGTAGTCAGAGACAACAACGAGGAAAAAACAGATCACCACGATAACATTTAGGCCTGGCCCGCCTGTGTAATAGAATCATAAAATAGTATAGGAGGAGATCACGTTTTGGGATGCTCTCAGTCCCCACACAGAAACAATATCCCCTGCAAATTAAACTAGCATAATGCGAAGGGAGGAAAGTCTAGTTTAGCCTGCTCCCTGATGTGCTACTTTTCCACTTGCAGGGGGAGCGTGTGTCTTTACGGTATGGGAGCTTTCAAAAACAGGGCACAGCCTTTTGTACCCTCTTATCCAGCTGCTTCTGCAGACCAGGACTCCTCTGTTGGGGTGGGGGCTTCCAAAGGCACCATGATGCAGGCCAAGGTGGGCCACAGGCCCATAGCTGCCAACTTTCCCCTTTTCTTGCGAGGAATCCTATTCGGAAACAGGGAATTTCCCTTTAAAAAGGGGAAACATTGACAGCTATGCACAGGCGTGATCCTGCCCAGCTTATCTTTCTTTTTTTCTTTTTTTCTATTAATTTTCCAAAAAGAAAAATTAAACAAACAAACAAATAGGCAAACAGACATAAATCTCAGCCATATTTAAACCAATCTTAGTAACATTGTTAAGTGACTTCCTCGTATCCCCCTGGTTGAATTTCAGTGTATATCATTTCAACACTTCTCCAAAACCAATATTCTTATAAAATTAACTTAATCACTTAACATCTTTCTTTCTTTCAAATTTGGCATTGAACATATTAATTCATCACATTACATATTTAAATCCCAAGCCTATCTGGTATTTGCAAGCTTTTCCAATTAAGTTAACTCAACATATTTAACTAAATAGTCTTTAAATTTCGTCCATTCCTCCTGGTACTCCTCCTCCTTCTGGTCACAGACTCTTCCAGTCAGGTCGGCTAGCTCCGAAAAATCCATCATCTTCATCTGCCACCTGCCCAGATCATCTTACTTTGCACCACACAGTGGTTCTGAGTGAATGTTCAGGCTACTTTGGAAAGACTAAGAACTCAATGTGATTGTGGCCCTCGCAGTCCTCATCACCTGGTCCCCAGGACTCTCCCCAGCCTGTGCTTACACTCCCTACAAGCCCTGATCCAGACCCCCCCAAGTGCTTCCACCCACATGGAGCACATCCTTTACACTGCCTGGATGAAAGGTGGAAAGACGTTTCTGTCCAAACCTCCGACTTGCGTAGCCGGAATGCAGCCAAACTGTATGAAGGCAGGAGTTGCATTCGTGACTCCACCCATGTTTGCCTCTGGCCTCAACCATCCCTGGTGTACGGCCCCCAACTGGCAGCCCACAAGGGAATGTGGCCCCCCAGGCTGAAAGAAAGGTCCCCTAATATAAAGCTGATGCCCTATTGCTGGTTTTGGAATCCTACCCCCACACACACACTGCTGAGACTTGCGATATTTCTCTAATTAGAGGTTTCTCTGCTGCTCTGACATTCATTCCAGAATACGTTCCCACCCCCTTCCACGCTTTGATCGCTGTTCCATAACAGCTTGCACTGGTTATTATTAGGCTCTGTAATTGAACCTGAGAGGTCGAGGGTTCCATACCCTCCAACATTTCTCCAATGAAAATAGGGGTGTCCTATCTAATAATAGGAACGCAGGTGGCGCTGTGGGTTAAACCACAGAGCCTAGGACTTGCCGATCAGAAGGTCGGCGGTTCGAATCCCAGCGACGGGATGAGCTCCCGTTGCTCGGTCCCTGCTCCTGCCAACCTAGCAGTTCAAAAGCACAAAGTGCAAGTAGGTAAATAGGTACCGCTCTGGTGGGAAGGTAAACGGCGTTTCCGTGTGCTGCTCTGGTTCGCCAGAAGTGGCTTAGTCCTGCTGGCCACATGACCCAGAAGCTGTACACCGGCTCCCTCGGCCAATAAAGTGAGATGAGCGCCGCAACCCCACAGTCGTCCGCGACTAGACCTAACAGTCAGGGGTCCCTTTACCTTTTTATCCCATAATAATAATAATGTTACTATTTATACCCCACCCATCGGACTGGGTTGCCCCCCAGCCACTATGGGCACCTTCCAACATAGATAAAAACATAATAAAACATTAAACATTTTTAAAAACGAAAACTTCCCTATACAGAGCTGCCTTCAGATGTGTTCTAAAGCTTGTCCAGTTACTTATCTCCTTGGCTTTCATAACTCCATAGCCTCCAGTATTTTGATGAAAATAGGGGCGTCCAGTGCTTTTTTCTGGGGGTCGCAGGGGTACGCATACCCCTAAACATTTTGTGAATCTTTGTACTTTTCTCCATTTACTGTATTTATTGTTCCCCGATTTGAACTATAAAATGATGATTTTTTTCTTGAGTCAAAATGAGAATACCCCTAAACATTTTTTAAGGAAAAAAGCACTGGGGATGTCCTAAGGAAAAGTGGGACATTCCAGGTTCCAGTCAAAAACTGGGATGGCTTCTCTAAAAATCAGGGATGTCCCTGGAAAACAGGGACATTTGGAGAGTCTGGGGTTCCAATATCATAGAATCATAGAATCATAGAGTTGGAAGAGACCACAAGGGCCATCGAGTCCAACCCCCTGCCAAGCAGGAAACACCATCAGAGCACTCCTGACATATGGTTGTCAAGCCTCTGCTTAAAGACCTCCAAAGTAGGAGACTCCACCACACTCCTTGGCAGCAAATTCCACTGTCAAACAGCTCTTACTGTCAGGAGGTTCTTCCTAATGTTTAGGTGGAATCTTCTTTCTTGTAGTTTGGATCCATTGCTCCGTGTCCGCTTCTCTGGAGCAGCAGAAAACAACCTTTCTCCCTCCTCTATGTGACATCCTTTTATATATTTGAACATGGCTATCATATCACCCCTTAACCATCTCACAGTGGCCAACCAGATGGGAAGCCCATAAGCAGGAACTGAACCCAACAGACACTGCTCCCCAGCTCAGCCACAAGAACATGAACAGAATCCGCTGGATCAGGCCAGCGACCCACCTCGTCCAGCATCCTGTTCTCACAGAGGCCGACCAGAGGCCTGTAGGAAACCCTCAAGCACGATATGAGTGCAACAGCGCTCTGTCTACCTGTGGTTCCTAGCAATGTTCAGAAGCATTACTGCCTTTGACCATGAAAGCAGAGCATAACCATCATGGTTAGCAGCCACTGATAGCCTTGTCCTCAAAACATTTGCCTAAACCTCTTTTCGAGCCATCTGGGTCGGTGGCCATCGATGCCTCCTGTGGCAGGGAGTTCCACAGATTTAACTCTGCTCTGCGGGAAGAAGTTATTTCTTTCGCCAGTCCTGACTCTGCCAACATTCAATGGCATGTCCCATGTTATGAGAGAGGGAGTAAAAAATTTCTCTATAATTTTTATTAAATTTTCTGTTTTACATTTTAGAATATTTATTTAAACAACCTAAAAATATCAGTGACTTCCCTTCTTCCCTTTCCATGGTTCATGTTGCATAACATAAATCCCTGCATATTTTACATAAATGAAACCTTTCAGTATTCCATTATTAAACCTATATCCTTCTTGTTCTCTTGTCCTATATGTTAGGCCTGCAAGCTGGGCATATTCCATCAGCTCGTTTTCCATTTTTGGGCTAACAAAACACGGGCTACAGTAGTGGCATACATAAACAACCTTTTTTGACACCTGGGAATCTTTGTCTGGATTATTCTGAATGAAAAGGACTCTGGTTGTTTGGGGGAAGTACTTTTAGGGATGCAGGTGGCGCTGTGGTGTAAACCACTGAGCCTTGGACTTGCAGATCAGAAGCAGCTTAGTCATGCTGGCCATATGACCCGGAAAAACTGTCTGTGGACAAACGCCGGCTCCCTCGGCCAATAAAGCGAGATGAGCACCGCAGCCCCAGAGTCGTTTGCGACTGGACTTAACTGTCAGGGGTCCCTTTACCTTTACCTTTTTACTTTTAGGGAGTAAATTTTTTCTCTATCCACTTTCTCCATGCCATGCCATCATTTCATAATACTCTATCATCTCCCTTCTTACTTGCCTTTTCTCTAAACTAAAAAGTCCCAAGTGTTGCAACCTTTCCTCCTAGGGGAGAGGGGTCTTGTGTTTGAATCCTGATTTCAGGTTTGCCACAGGCATCTGGTTGGCCACTTTGAGAGCAGGAGTCTGGACTAGATGGAGCATTGGCCTGATCCAGCAGGCTCGGTTTATGTTCTTATCCCTCAGCAGTAGCCAGTGCTGGTTGGGGCTGATGAGAATTGTAGCAAAACGTCATCCTGAGTGCCATATGCACACACACACCCCACACCCACTACAAGGAGCCATAGGGACTTGTGGCCAACCAGAGGATGTTACACTGCAAGCACATCGGTTGCAGAGCCACTGTCAGCAGAATTGTCAAGGGCTAAGGTGGTACTGTGGGTTAAAACACAGAGCCTAGGACTTGCTGATCAGAAGGTCGGCGGTTCGAATCCCTGCGACGGGGTGAGCTCCTGTTGCTCGGCCCCTGCTCCTGCCCACCTAGCAGTTCGAAAGCAGGTCAAAGTGCAAGTAGATAAATAGGTACCACGCCGGCGGGAAGTTAAACAGCGTTTCCGTGCGCTGCCCTGGTTCGCCAGAAGCAGCTTAGTCATGCTGGCCACATGACCTGGAAGCTGTACGCCGGCTCCCTCGGCCAATAAAGCGAGATGAGCGCCGCAAGCCCAGAGTCGGCCACAACTGGACCTAATGGTCAGGGGTCCCTTTACCTTTACGGCTCCCCACTCCAAGGCTCTTTCACTCCAAGCTGCGGAAATGGGGTGAGAGTGGGGTGTCACATGCATGAAGGAATGCTCCCTCCCCCTGAAAACACCTCCCTGCTCCCCACCCACATGCAAGGGGAAAAAACAGCACCAGAGAAATGGTATTTGGAAGCTGCCGCCTCTTCCCTGACACTCTAGCTTTCCGCTTGCGGAACACTTCCCACATGCCACTCAGGCCAGGCAGCCACCCACCCACTTCTGCAGCTCCCCCCACACACACCCTTCCTTGCTTCACAGGGGGAAAGTCTGACTCACAGAGGACAGCGCCCCCTGTTGAGAGACCCCCGCGTGACCCTGCTCAGCACGGAGAGCTCAGCCGAACCCTGCAATTCTGCCTGACTCACAGGCTCCCTGGCGGCTTTTTAATTTACCCACATTTGCCGTGACTCATCCATTCTCCGCTTGCAAAGGCAGGAGACCGTCAGGGTTTATTATTATCCCCCGTTATTATTAGAAGTGTAGCATTCTTCCTCAATGAAGGCTGAGCAATATGCTTTTCTGGGCAGAGGAAAGAAGCTGCCAGCTTCTGGGTGTCAGAGGAACTGTCCCCCACTTGGGCAAGGAACTATTCCCCATGGGGCCAAAATCCCGCCTTGTGACTCTTGCCTGGTGACTCTCAAGAGTCTTCCTGGGTCACAAGTTTCCTTATTGGGATGGATGGATAGAGCCCTGGCGGACCATAGCTCAGTGGCTGGAGCATCTACTTGGGATGTAGAATGCCCCAGGTTCAATTCCTGCCATCGCCAGGTAGAGCTGGCCATGTCCCTTGTTTGCAACCCTGGAGAAGTTGCTGCCAGTCAGCGATTTGTTTGTGGGTGGGTGGGTATTTTTTCCTGGCAGGCCTCTTTACTAGCTATCTGCCAGGCAGAAATCCAACAGGTGCAGCTTTCCTTAACATGAAGGTGCAGTGACAGGTTGGTGTGAGTGGCGAGTAACAACAACAACAATTTTTTTTTATACCCCGCCCTCCCCAGCCAAGACCAGGCTCAGGGCGGCTAACGACCAATAATAAAAACAAATTGATTGAAATACACCTTAAAAACAAGATTAAAATACAACATTAAAACAATTAAACATTAAAATGCAGCCTCATCACAGGAAGAGAAAGGAAAAAAGAAAGGGGGGGGGAATCAAATTGTAAGGGATGTAGATCTTGTTCATTTTCTTTCTCTACATCCTTCATGCGTAATTCTTTGCGCCTCTACCCTCTTATTCACCTTTTCTCTGAACTGCAAATGTCATAACTGTTCCTCTTCAGCTGAGAAGAGGGCATCTGCATTTTGCACCTGAAACTCAAGTCTGTAGTAGCTCTGTTTCTGAAGTCAATATTTTTGGGAAATCAACCCCTGGGAGGGGACTGGCTGGCCTACCTCAGGCCAGCCAGAGAAACAGCTGCCTGTGGCTATTTTCTCTTCAGCAGTTCCTCCCTGATAATGGCAATCATGAGCCAAGCTGGAATCAACAGAGGCACAGGTGGGTCTTGTTAGCTCAACCAGCTGCGGTTGGCAGGCTCCCTTGAGCAATCCTGGAGGAGAATAGCATCAGGAGGAGAGACTGAGCAAATGATCAGGAGCTAGGGGCGAGCGCCCGATTATTCAGGGTAGTTAAAACCAAAATATGGGATGCGGGTGGCGCTGTGGGTTAAACCACAGAACCTAGGGCTTCCCGATCAGAAGGTTGGCGGTTCGAATCCCCGTGACTGAGTGAGCTCCCGTTGCTCAGTCCCAGCTCCTGCCAACCTAGCAGCTCGAAAGCACGTCAAAGTGCAAGTAGATAAATAGGTACCGCTCCGGCGGGAAGGTAAACGGCGTTTCCATGCGCTGCTCTGGTTCTCCAGAAGCAGCTTAGTCATGCTGGCCACATGACCCGGAAGCTGTCTGCGGACAAACGCCGGCTCCCTCGGCCAACAAAGCGAGATGAGCGCCGCAACCCCAGAGTTGGTCACGACTGGACCTAAAGGTCAGGGGTCCCTTTACCTTTTTAAAACCAAAATGGGACCACAAGGAGCTCTGAAAAACGTCTCTCCCAAAACTGGGTGAATCGGCATTAAAACAGCACATGCAATTCAATGTGAGAAAGTGTGAAGTGATGGACATTGGTGCAGAAAGGAGAATACTAAGAACGTAAGGCGAGTCTGCTAATGGATCAGGCCAGAATGCATCTCATCCAGAATCCAGTTTTCAAAGCCCCAATGGGAAGCTGTAAGTAGGACCCGAGCACAAGAGCATTTTCCCCGTCCTGTGGTTTCCAGTAACTGGTATTCAGAATCATAACTGCCTTTGTATGCATACCCTCCAACATTTTGCATGAAAATAGGGACATTCTATTGTTTTAGGGACGTGGGTGGCACTGTGGGTTAAACCACAGAGCCTAGGACTTGCCGATCAGAAGGTCAGCAGTTCGAATCCCCGCAACGTGGTGAGCTCCCATTGCTCGGTCCCTGCTCCTTCCAACCTAGCAGTTCGAAAGCACGTCAAGTGCAAGTAGATAAACAAGTACCGCTCCGGCGGAAAGGTAAATGGCGTTTCCGTGCACTGCTCTGGTTTGCCAGAAGTGGCTTAGTCATGCTGGCCTCATGACCTGTACGCCGGCTCCCTCGGCCAATAAAGCGAGATGAGTGCCGCAACCCCAGATTCGGTCGCGTCTGGACCTAATGGTCAGGGGTCCCTTTACCTTTACCTTTACCTTTACAGCTGTGATTCTGCTTTCCCAGTAGAAATTTCTGCAGGGGCAGCCATGTTTGTCTGTTGCAGCCAAATCAGCAGATGCTCTTGGAGCATCTCAGATACTTGTCAGAATTTTTTTTCTCACATCCTTGAAAAACTTACACCACAATGCCCCCCCCCCCCAGTGTCGCAAGACAGCTGCGACCTTCACAAAACTGCTGTTCTCCAGAGCCAGATTGGGTTCATGGGAGTTGTAGTCCAGAAAATCTGGAGGGCACCAGGTTGGCAAAGTCTGCTCTGATTTCCCTTGATCTGTGCACCTTCCTCTTTGGCCTAAAAAAAAAAATCCTGCTTTGCTTCTCTTCAAGTGCTTTGATCATCCACGGAAAGATTCCTAGCAGGGTTCTTATTCTGAGAAACGGTGAATAATTTAGGGCATGCCTTGTCTCCAACGCTCCCTGATCAAAAGCTGTGTGTTAGCATTTGTTGGCTGTTGTCAGCATTTGTTAGGGGGGAGTTGGTAGTGCGTATTGTTTTTGTCTGTTTCATTCTGTCTGTTTTAAAATGATTCAAGTTTCCACACACAGAAAGAAAAAGGGTATATAGAGGAGTCCTTCATGTGGAGGACTCCCTGGTCCTGAATGGGGTAACTGTGCCCCTAAAGGACCAGGTGTGCAGCCTGGGAGTCATTCTGGACGCACAGCTCTCCATGGAGGCACAGGTCAATTCTGTGTCCAGGGCAGCTGCTTATCAGCTCCATCTGGTAGGCAGGCTAAGACCCTACCTGCCCGCAGACTGTCTCACCAGAGTGGTGCATGCTCTTGTTATCTCTCGCTTGGACTACTGCAATGCGCTCAATGTGGGGCTACCTTTGAAGGTGACCTGGAAATTACAACTAATCCAGAATGCGGCAGCTAGACTGGTGACTGGGAGTGGCCACCGAGACCATATAACACCGGTCCTGAAAGACCTACACTGGCTCCCAGTATGTTTCCGAGCACAATTCAAAGTGTTGGTGCTGACCTTTAAAGCCCTAAATGGCCTCGGTCCAGTATACTTGAAGGAGCGTCTCCACCTCCATCGTTCTGCCCGGACACTGAGGGCCAGCGCCGAGGGCCTTCTGGCGGTTCCCTCGCTATGAGAAGCCGAGTTACAGGGAACCAGGCAGAGGGCCTTCTCGATAGTGGTGTCCGCCCTGTGAAACGCCCTCCCACCAGATGTCAAAGAGAAAAACAACTACCAGACTTTTAGAAGACATCTGAAGGCAGCCCTGTTTAGGGAAGCTTTTAATGTTTAATAGGTTATTGTATTTTAGTGTTCTGTTGGAAGCTGCCCAGAGTGGCTGGGGAAACCCAGCTAGATGGGTGGGGTATAAATAAATTATTATTATTATATTATTATAGACTTATAAATCATTTGCAGCTGTTGTATAAGGGATTGCTGTTATGAATGGAATGGAACTGAAATCAGTAAGATTATGGAACGCAGAAATAAAGTAAATTATCAAACCATCAATTCTAGCATGCAGGTGGGAGGCACCTAAATTATGTAATTGGATATTTGAATGATTGATATTGGGAATTGTTATTGTAATTTGGCATTGATATAATGATATATTTGATATTTGATATATTTGGATTATTATAATTGAGATCTAATAGAATTATTATCAAGAATAAAATGATGCAAATTTCAGAAGACTCCTGGTGTGGCAAAGGTGAAGCACAGCACTTCCCAATTTTTTTTGAACTTGGGCCCTGCTCCTAAAATAAGAACAGAGGAAGAGTCTGATGGTTCAGGCCATTGACCCACCTAGTCCAGCACCCTGGTCTCACAATGGCCAACCAGATGCCTGTGGGAAACTTGCAAGCAGCCCCTGACGGTAGCAGCACTTTCTCCTCCTGTGGTTTTCAGCAACTGGTATTCAGAAAAATTACAAACTCTGACCATGGAGGCAGAGCAGAGCCATCATGGCTAGCAGACATCGTTAGTTTTCTCCTCCATCCATTTGTCCAGGCCTCTTTTAAAGCCATCAAAGTTGGCCATCACTGCTTCCTGTGGGAGGGAGTTCCACAGGAACACACACACAACCCCAGCAGGCCGAAGTACTTTGAACACATGGAGATTCTTGACTTGCAGCGGCAAATAAGATGATCAGAGGGAGCTGCCTGATGCCAATTCAGACCAGTGGTCCATCTAGCTCAGTACTGTCTACACGGTGTGGCAGCAGCTCGCCAGGATTTCAGACAGGGAATCCCTTCCAGGCCTACTTGGATGTGCCAGAGATGGACTTTCTGCATGCAAAACAGATGCTCTACCACTGAGCTATAACCCTTTCCTAACTAGGAACTTGGGAAGATACCTTACACGGAGTCTGACCAGCTGGTGCATCTAGCTCAGTATTGTCTACTCTGACTGGCAGCAGCTCTCAGGATTTCAGGCAGGGTCTCTCCCAGCCTTACCTAGAGATGCTGGGGATTGGACCTGGGACCTTCTGCAGGCAGAGCAGGTGCTCGACACGGCTGTTTTGTTTAAAGCAGATTTTCCAGTAGCAAAAATTCCCTGTCAGACACCCACACTTGGTTTTATTATTACGATTTTTTATTCAACGATCACAAAGTGTTACTTTGCTTCTTGCTTACACCCTTTATTCTTGGCGGCTTCTCCATAGGAGTCAGTAATTCTTATCTACTAACTATACTGTATAGTGATGAATCGTTTCTCCATCTGCCTTCTTCTGTAACTAACCAGAGCAAAAACAAGGAGGACTTTAATACGGGGGGTTTGCAAGGATGCAACAAAATGTTACCTGCTCAAAGATTATTAATAATAATAATAATAATAATAATAATAATAATAATAATAATTTATTATTTATACCCCGCCCATCTGGCTGAGTCTCCCCAGCCACTCTGAGCGGCTCCCAATCGTGTTAAAAACAGTACAGCATTAAATATTAAAAACTTCCCAGAGCAGGGCTGCCTTCAGATGTCTTTTAAAGATAGGGTAGCTGCTTATTTCCTTCACATCTGAAAGGAGGGTGTTCCACAGGGTGGGCGCCACTACCGAGAAGGCCCTCTGCCTGGTTCCCTGTAGCTTAGCTTCTTGCAGTGAGGGAACCGCCAGAAGGCCCTCAGCACTGGACCTCAGTGTCCGGGCTGAACGATGGGGGTGGAGACGCTCCTTCAGGTATACAGGACCGAGGCCGTTTAGGGCTTTCAAGGTCAGCACCAACACTTTGAATTGTGCACTTTGACTTGTATAGCAGAAGGTGGAGATTCCAGCCCCACAGAAGAAGCCATTTTGATGTGGTTGCTTTTAAGCATGGAAACAGAGCATGTTCTGTCCTTATGCAATTTGTGTACATGCTGTTCTTGACATTGCCAGTCATTAAGCACTTAATAAACACATTTGCATACCACACCCACCACCAACCCTTGTTCAAGCTGCACATTATCAGCTTTCCAACTGAACAGCTTTCCCCACCAGTTCTGCGTTTTCTACCCAACTGCAGCAAACGCTATTTATTTGTTTATTGTGTTGATATCCCAGCTTTGTTTCTCCAGGGAGCTCAAGGTGACCCCTTCCTCATTTAATCCCCACAACAACCCGGCAAGGTAGGTTAGACTGAGAAGCAGCGACTGGTCTAAATCATGGGTAGGCAAACTACGGCCCGGGGGCCGGATCCAGCCCAATCACATTCTGAATCCGGCCAGCGGCCGGTCCGGGAATCAGTGTGTTTTTACATGAGTAGAATGTGTCCTTTTATTTAAAATGCATCTCTGGGTTATTTGTGGGGCATAGGAATTCGTTCATTCCCCCCCAAAAATAGTCTGGCCCCCCACAAGGTCTGAGGGACAGTGGATCGGCCCCCTGCTGAAAATGTTTGCTGACCCCTGGTCTAGGATCACACCCAGCTAGCTTCATGATGGCCAAGTGTGGATTTGAACCCAGGTCTCCTGGTCCGAGCCTGATACTCTAACTACTGCACCACACTGTCTCTCTTGTAGGGGGGGGGTGAGGCAGTTAAACACCATTTCTCTACCACCAAGTTGCAGCCCCTTTTGGGGTGTGGTGCAAAGTTTGCCGTGTGGAGGTGAAAGGACATTAAATAATGTTTTAGCAAAAGTGCTAACCCCAATATCTTACTGAGCAATGGGGTCTTCCCCGGTGCTCCCAGCATTAGCAGGGAAGAGCAGGTATCGTGCAGCTCTGGGATGAATGCCAGAGATGTACAAAACTGTCATAAAGAATTGTAATAAAAAAATTAAGGTCATATATATATAAATAAAATAAATGTTCATAAACGTACCAACCAAGCATGTACATACAGATATGTGGACCACATGTCTGGAGCAGCACAGGAAGACCGTCCTGAAACCATTTTGACTCCCAAACTGACCAAATGTTTACTCTGCAAGCAGTGGCGTAGCGTGGGTTGTCAGCACCCGGGGCAAGGCAAGTAATTTGCACCCCCTAACCCGTGGATTTGCGCCCCCTAACCTGTGGATTTGCGCCCCCTAACCCTAACCCCCAGATGTTGCGCCCGGTGCGGCCAGCCCCCCCTGCACCCCCCACGCTACGCCACTGTCTGCAAGGAGGGAGGGTGTGAGGGAACCTTCCCATTGTCTCAGGAATTGGGTAATCACCATCTCAAAGGAATGGCCAGACCACCAGGAAAGGCAATCAGATAAGGCATTATCAGATAACCTGGCAGACAGGAAAAACAACAACATTCAAATTTCTGTTGTAGACCGCCTTTTCTGTGATGTAGGTATGATGTTTGTGGGTTACACCCCTTCTGTGATGTATGTATGATGTATGGAGGGGTGGTCTTGAGCTCCAGGGCAGAGAATTTAAAATGTCTATAAGGGCAGGCACACCTTGGTTCTGGGTTACTCCTCCCTCCCTGTTGCAACAGTTCAATAAAGATCAGGCTTACGAGCTGCTTTGCTTCTCAATATTCTCTGGTTGGCCTCTGTTATTTTCTCCGACCGATAGAGAACCTACAAAGGACTTTATAATGGCTCTTGTGTCTCCCATAAGGGAATAAGGGCAGATTTTGTTTATTACAGAATGAAGAAGACATCTGAGCATATACAAAGTTTATTTTCCCCCCACCCACCGAAATTCCAAGGCTTATAAAGAATTTCAGCTGTGGATTATTATTTTTTAAGTTGGAGTAATAAACGAACATAGCTCAGTGTTAGATCATCTGCTTAGCATGTAGAAGATCCCAGGTTCAATTTGCAATCCCAGACAGCCGCTGCCAGTCAATGCGGATAACACTGAGCTAGATTGCTGAAGGCCTGATTCAGTAAAAGGCAGCTGCATACGCTCCAACTTTTCTCCAGTGGAAATAGGGAAGTCCCATTCCATAATACTATTTTTACTTTTTATACCCCACACATCTTACTGGGTTGTCCCAGCCACTTGGGGCAGCTTCCAACATATAGAAAAACATAATAAAATATTAAACAGTTAAAAAAAGAAAATTCCTATACAGGATTGCCTTCAGACGGCTCAGGGGTCGGATAACTCTATACCCTCCAGGATAACTCCATACTCTCCAATGAAAATGGGGACATTTTCACACGCTCCAACATTTCTCCAATGAAAATAGGGACAGCTAAGGAAAAGTGGAATCAAATCAGAAACCGCGGTGGCTTCTCTAAATCAGGGACGTCCCTGGAAAATAGGGACACTTGGAGGGTGTGCAACTGCCTGCGTTCCTAACGGAGAGATGCAAAGTGGCGTAGCGGTTAAACTTTAAAGTCTCGAATTGAGGCCAAATCCACACCACGCCGTTCAAAGCGCGTCCAGCATACATTTAAAGCGCACGGCTCTCTCGCAACGAATCTTGGGAGCTGTAGTTTTTTAAGGGTCCTAGTAATTGTCATCTGCGAAGGGGCAACTACAGCTCCCAGGAAACCTCGGGGGTAAGTCGTGTGGTTTCGTTGTGCGCGGCAGGCGCCTTCAATGTGCAGGATGCTCCATCATGAGACCAAAGGTGTAAAGAAAGCATCGGGCCTCTGAGCATGTGCAGAGAGTAAGCAGCGCTAGTAGCACTGTGCAAGCACCCGGGTAGGGGACACTCAGGTCTTCCGAGGTGCCCCCGTCGCCGATCCTCTTTTTCCTTTGGAGAGCCGCTAATCCCCGAGCTCCGCCTTGCCCTGCCCAGATGATGCTCCTCCCTGGAGAGCCGGGCGGCGGGGCGAGGCTTGCCGGCCGAGGCTCCTCCGCCTTCCCTTCGCGGGGGCTCCGCCCGATCTGACGTGGCAGCGGCTCCAGCAAGCCGGAGGCCGCCGCGTCCGGAGCGCAGAGCGCACAGCCAAGAGCGCAGCGCGCGTCGCTGGAGTAAAGGTGCCCGATGGCACGTCCGCGCTTCGTGCTGCTGGTGGCGCTGGTGGTGCTCTCGGGATCGGGGCTGCTCCGCGGCTACGAGCCGGACTGGCGCCGCCTGGAGGGCCTGGCGAGAGGGAAAGTGGAGGTGAGGCCAAGCCTGGAGGGCGGAGGGAGCTGGGTGCCTTAGAGCATGTGCAGAGGGCCTGATGCGCCGGGGCCCGCCAGCTCCCTGGATTGAAGTCCCCACCCCAAACAAATGTGGTCTCCCCACCACTTGACAGATGAAGCGTAAAATGCGCTGGGCAGGCTTGAGAGAAGCGCTGGCCCTCAGCCGGAGCTTAGCCTCCCTCGCAAGGCTGTAGTGAGGCTCTGTGAACAGGCGGCAGTCACCGCCGCAAGCCTTTGAAATGCGGGCGGGACATGAGAAAGAATTAAGGATGTAGCGTGTGTGTTGTTTTTTAATATTGCTGGTGTTGTTGAAAGGCAGTATATTGGGGGGGGGGGTTCGTAAAAAAATAGAAAAGTGAGATTTGCTTTGCAACAGATCATGCCAAACAACTATTAAGCCTAGCATCAGACAGAGATTGCGCAGAGCTTCCAAGAAGGATGTCTGTCTTGTCTTGGCTGTTCTTTTGCTATTCAGAGGTATACTGCCCTGGCATGTGGATTTTCTATTTTACCATCATTCAGAGGGATATACCGTGGTACCTCGGGTTACAGACGCTTCAGGTTACAGATGCTTCGGGTTACAAACTCCACTAACCAGGAAGTGGTTGCTCCAGGTTAAGAACTTTGCCCCAGGGTAAGAATGGAAATCACACACCAGCGTGGCAGCAGCAGCAGCAGGAGGCCCCATTAGCAAAAGCACGCCTCAGGTTAAGAACCGTTTCAGGTTAAGAATGGACCTCTGGAACAAATTAAGTTCTTAACCCAAGGTACAACTGTATGGGTTACCCTAGTTGAAGCTTAGAGCAGGGCTTCCCACAGTGTAGTCTGCAGGCCACTGAAGTTTCAGGCAAGTCTGCGGACCATAATTTACCATGTCTTTGAAGAACACTTACAGCTGGAATTCAGATTGTTGTACTATGGTTGACCTCTAGGACTCCCTGCCACAAGAGGCAGTGATGACCACTAACTTGGATGGCTTTCAAGGAAGACTAGACAAATTCATGGGGGGGAGAGAGGGCTATTGATGGCTTCTAGCCACAATGGCTCTGCTCTGCTTCCGCAGTCAGAAGCAGTGATGCTATTGAATCCCAGTTGCTGGAAACCACAGGAGGGGAGAATTGCTCTTGTGGTCAGGTCCAGCTTGCAGGTTTGAGGGCCTCTTTGATAAGGTGGTCTAGATAGGCCACTGGCCTGTTGCAGCAGGCTCTTCTTAGCATTCTTAATGCTTCTGAATACCAGTTTGCATCTAGCACAGTGCAATAGAATTGCTGAAACAGGAGGGGAAAGTCATCTTCTAAAACCCTCTGCAATTTTCAGGTGGTCTGGGGCACAGGGGGGGGTGCAGTTTGAGAACCACGGGCTTAGAGGACTAAGGAGAAATTTGGTGCTATTCCCACATATTCCCAAGTCTGTCCTTGTAGCCATTTTATTTTAGAGGTGGGAGGAGACTCTAATAAAGCCCATTTATCCCTGAAGATGACGTGGTTGCATTGGTGGGTGGGGGGGTGTTTTTCAGTCTGCTAACAGGTGGCCTTGGGCACACCTGCCGCGGCAGGTTCTGACAAGCCCTTGGAAAGGATTGTCAAGGGAACAGGGGGCCGGGGAACAGCTGTTTTTTCATGGTGGAAGGGAAAGGCTGCAGAGGGCGAATGTATTTGTGGGGTTGTCAACAAGTGTCCTGGGACGCAGGTGGCGCTGTAGGGAGCATAGGACTTGACGATCAGAAGGCCAGTGGTTTGAATCCGCATGACGGAGTGAGCTCCCGTTGCTCGGTCCCTTCTCCTGCCAACCTAGCAGTTCAAAACCACGTCAAAGTGCAAGTAGATAAATAGGTACCGCTCTGGCGGGAAGGTAAACAGCATTTCTGTGCCCTGCTCTGGTTTGCCAGAAGCGGTTTAGTCATGCTGGCCACATGACCCGGAAGCTGTACGCCAGCTCCCTCAGCCAGTAAAGCGAGATGAGTGCCGCAACCCCAGAGTCAGCCACGACTGGACCGAGTGGGGTCCCTTTACCTTTACAACAAGTGTCCTGGGCTTGCAGAAGTTTCTCCAAGAGCATCATAGAAACGTGGAATTGTAGAGTTGGAAGGGACCCTGAGGAGCATCTAGTCCCCTTGGTGTCCCATACGGGGATCGAACCTGCGAACCTGGCGTTACCAGCCCCACGCTCTAACAACTGAGCTGGACTCCCAACTCCCCATCAGACCCAGAAACCATCACAGTCAGTGGCCAAGGACAGTGGGGGTTGACAACACAAGAAGAGAGCACTCGCCCAGCCTTCAGTTTCCAGCCATTGCTGTCTCCAACTGTGGAGGCAGGGCACAGCCATTATGCCTAGTAGCCGTTGTTCCAGAGATTTAATTACGTGTTCCATCAATAAGCCCTATCTTTTATCTGTCTTGACTCTTCCCAACGTTCGGCTTCATTCGGTTTCTCTGTCCACTTCCTCCGCACCTTGACATTTTTTATAAACTTTTATCGTGTCACCTCTTTATTGCCCTTTCTCTAAGCCAGGGGTAGGCAACCTAAGGCCCGGGGGCCGGATGCAGCCCAATTGCTTTCTCAATCCAGCCCATGGATGGTCCGGGAATCGGCGTGTTTTTACATGAGTAGAATGTGTCCTTTTATTTAAAATGCATCTCTGGGTTATTTGTGGGGCATAGGAATTCTTTTCCCCCAAAAAAATATAGTCCGGCCCCACACATGGTCTGAGGGATGGTGGACCTGGCCATGGCTGAAAAAGGTTGCTGACCCTTCTCTAAGCTAAAGAGCCCTCAAAGCTGCAGGCTTTCCTCAAAGGGCAATCACTCCATCCTTTATCGTTTTGGTTGCCCTGACCTGGGATAGCTCAGTCGGTAGAGCAGGAAACTCTTAATCTCAGGGCTGTGGGTTCGAGCCCCACATTGGGTAAAAGATTCCTGCACTGCAGGGGGTTGGACTAGATGACCCTCATGGCCCCTTCCAACTCTACAATTCTATAAAGGAGAATTGAGTTTTTTGCTGGCTGGCTGATGAGCTGTTGGGAGTTGGGTGTCGGACAACACCTGGAGGTTTGCAGGCTCCCCGTCCTTCCACTGCATGAATCAAGTCTGGATTTATTGGGAAGTGTGTTTGTGTTTGATGGTGTATTCATATTCTGTTTCCTCCCTTTTAAAGAGCTGTGGGGGATGACGGCTGAACCGCCTGCCAGAGGTAAGTATTGCTTCGTTCCTTCTCGCCAGCACCTATCACTCACTTCCCCTGGGTGAAGAAGTGCTGCAACGGCTCATAAGACAGAAGGCAGGGAGCCCAACAGTAGGTGGCGCCAGAGAGCCAATGACAGGCAAAACCAAACACATTCTAGGTTTCCCCCCATCCTCCCCCCTGCCAGAATGGAGATGGAGGAGAAAGAAGTTGACAGGCACAGCCACCTCCTAGACTGACTGAAAGTAGGGAGGTGGGAAGGTGGGGACTGGCTGAAAGCAGTCTGGGGTTGGTGGGGCAGACTGGAGCAGTCTGTGGTTTCTGGGGAGCCACCACCGGAAAGGCCCTGTCACTAACAAAGCCTCGCCTGTTTATTGTAGGTTCCGAGAATAAACTGGGCTGGTGGGGCAGGGGGAGCTGTCTTATTTCATGTGTAATATTTGCATCTCATTCATTCCCCCCCCCCAGGCGAAGGCCTTCATCAATGAGGACTTGCCTCTGTAGTATCCTTTTTGTATGTTTGTGCAGGGCCTAAGCATTGGAGGTAGGGGAGGGAGGTAAAAGGGGGACATGAGCAAGGTCCCCAGGCAGCCAGCTTCGGCTGCAAGCCATCGCCCCCCAAATTATTTATTTATCCTCTCTGGCCCAGGAGCCCAAACTTGAGAAATTCTGAACTGCTGAGCCTGATGCCCTTTAGCATGCTGTCTGGGGCTGACGAGGGTCATAATCCAAAACCTCTGGACAGGGCTGTCTTAAGCATATGCGGCACCGGGGTGCAAAGAGCCACCCGGCGCCCACCCCCCAGGTTGCCCAGTCCCAGGCTCGCAGGAGAGCGGAGCCAGCCAGCCGCCTCAGCGTCTCACTGGCTCGGTCGCCCCCAAACTCATGGCGCAGAAGAGCACGCCATGGCGCTCTGACCGACGGATGGGCTCTTCCCTGGATTCAACTCTCTTTTTTTTCCCCCAACAAATTTTTTATTCATTTTATAACGCAAATAAACAACACAAACAGAAAAACAAACAATACAAACAGATTCTTGTCTTATCCTTATTTTTCCTAAACATTGTTAGGTGGGCTTCCCCAAGTCCTCTCTATCTGATTTCCATTTTACCTCAACTTTAGCAGTTTACATATCATAATTGCTAACCATTTTTTAAAATCACCCTTACTTTAACCATAAAAAACCTTCACATTTTATCACTTACAAATAATACTATTTGAAAATACACTTCTATCCCTACAGCCTAAATCCACTTCCAAAGCTATTCTAAGATTCCCTGGACTCAACTCTCGGGCCCTGGACTCTTGGCCTGGCACCCCTGAGAGCCCGGCGCCAAGGGGCCCCGCACCCTTAGCGCCTATGGGTAAGACAGCCCTGCCTCTGGAGGGCACCAGGTTGGCAGTCTAACCAGGCAGCTGATTTGCTAAACCTGCTGGCCAACGCAACAGAACTTGGGTGTCCTCACTCACCCTTGCCTGAAACCCCTGGAGAGATGCTGCCAGTCAGTGTAGACAATATTGAGCTAGATGAGCCTGTGGTCTGGCTGTGTTAGGCAGCTTCCTTCGCACATACCCTTAACTGCCTTTTCCAGCCACAACCTTGACATGAAGCACCTCGCTGGAGCAGACCCCGAACTCATCCTGTTGAACTCACACTACAGAGAGCTGGAGGTGAGAGGGAGTTTTGATCTTCCTACACTGGTGTGACCCACCGGAGGATTTTTAGCTTCAGGCAGAACTGGTAGAGGTGATGCTCTTCATGGAATATGCAATTGCAGGAATAGTTTTGCTTGTGTTTCTGAATCGAACATGTAGGGCCCGCAACAAAACGTTGCAGCGCAGCGCCAAGAATCCATCTCCCTAACAATCATGGGGGTTTCTTTTGAAATCTTATTTTTCAAGGAGGTTTCAATGGCATTGAAGGGATGCTTGAAAGTATGTGGGCAGCAGGTTGGTAAATCACAGCCAGATTGGTTATTGTTGTCCAGCAAGCCAGTGAGTGGGACTTTTACAGTGGTGCCTCGCAAGACGAAAAGAATCCGTTCTGTGATTCTCTTCATCTAGCGGTTTTTTCGTCTTGCGAAGCAAGCCCATTGAAGGATTAGCGGATTAGCGCTATTAGCGGCTTTTAGCGGCTTATCTGCTGATCGGATCAGCTGATAAGCGGCTTACCGGCTTAGAAAAAGGGGGGGGAGGGGAAAAAAACCAGCAGGAACTCGCAAGACATTGTCATCTTGCGAAGCAAGCCCATAGGAAATTTGTTTTGCGAAGCACCTCCAAAACGGAAAACTCTTTCGTCTAGCGAGTTTTCCGTCTTGTGAGGCATTCGTCTTGCGGGGCACCACTCTAATTCCTCCTCCGCTGGACTAGCAAGATTAAGTTACATAGCACTTTAAAAACTCCAGGAATATTCAAAAGTAGAGGGACCGGGTGCAGCAGGCCTTTGGAGGCTTCTCTTCTGGAATCCATCTGCCAGATTTCAGCCATGGGCAGGTAAGATGCAAATCTTGCTCTGTGATGCTTAACAGGCTAATTAACGTGCTGCTCACACAGCAAAGGAGCAAAGGTCCGTCAAATATGGGTGTAGCCAGAATTTATGGCGGGGGTGAGGCAGGACACACATCCTCTGTCTTAGCAGATTCGGAATGAAACGTCTCAGCAAGTTGTTTTAAATTACTTCCCTTTGAACCCAAGCGTTCAGAAAAATCTGCCAAAATCTCCAGCCATTTGAAAACCAGGAAGTTAAATAAAAAAAATTAACATCCGGGAGTAGCTTTCATGCAGTTAACGAGTCTATTTTCCAAAATTATAAAGAGCATGCCTTTTTAATCTTATTTTTTAAAATCTAAACTAAAACAAGTTTCCTTGGGTTTGTTGAAAAGCTTTTCAGCTATTCCTTCTCTCATTTCTTTTTTTCCAATGCAGTTTTTCTGGACGCATTCAGTAAGCATAGGCAATTTCTACTTTAAATTAAACATTTTTATTTACTTACTTGATGGGGGCGGTTTCTGTCCTCTGGCTATGCCCATAGGTCCAATGCCATCTGCATTTGGATATGCTGGCACCAATCCAGCTGGGTCTCAGCATGTTGTTGCCACCTGCAAGTTTCTGGTTGACCAGGGGAAGAAGGACTGTGGCTCTGTGCTAGGACATCTGCTTTGCTTGCAGAAGGTCCCTGTTTCAATTCTCACTAGCATCTCCAGGTAGGGCAAGGAAGGTCTTTGGTCTGAAGCCCTGGAGTGCTGCTGCCCATCAGTGTAGCTCAGGGGTAGAGCATCTGCCAGCCCGTGTAAGCAGCCCTGAGCTAGGTGGACCAATGCCCTGACTTGGCTTAAGGCAGCGCCTTATGCATTTATTTTGCAGAGAATTCCACTGAGCGATATGTCCCGCAAAGAAATCAACGAGCTGGTGCAGAAGCTGGGCTTCTACCGGAAGGAGAAACCCGATTCGCCTGTTCCCAAAGAGTTCCAGCTTGCTCCTGCCCGGCCGCCCCCTGGTTCAGAAGGCGCCAAGGGAGAGCGTGTGACGGAGAGCAAAGGGGTTGCGGGTGGAGAACTCTAGATCTGTTGTGCTCTTAAAAACCTCAGGGGTGTCTTGTGTGCGAGTGTGCGCAAGGGTTGAGAGCGTGGCTCATGTTTTAATACATGCACAAGCATAGCTGTACCGGTGGGTGTGCATGGTAGGATATGTTGTTAGTATACGCAGGGTTGTATGTGCACACCTGCCAAGGAATGTGGCCTGGGCTGTAGAATCAATCCTTTTTTAAAAAAAAAAAGAAAACACAGGTTTCTAGACCTCATGGTTGGAAAGGTGTACGTGAAAGCGCCTGGGCAGCGCCTGCTGATCTCCCAAGAGGCCCGAAGAGGGCTGCACTAAATGACTCTTTAGGTCCCTTTATAATCTACAATTTTATGAAGATTTGCAGCGGTCTTGAGCATGGGGGTCTGCTCTTCAACCCCCCACCAGCAAAAATAGCAAGATACGTATATGCAAAAAACGAATGTGCCACATTTGCAGGATATGCAACCAAATGCAATGTCCCCTCGTTGCAGAAATTTGGATTTCATTCTTTAATTTGTTCTAGAGTAACGGGCACACACTGCCCTGTCTGTGGAACATGAGTAAAAAGTGGTGTGGAAGAATCTGGGGTGCGGATTCGGGAGGGAAAGTGTGCTCTCCCCAATGCCTGGAGAAACAGCCAGACCGGAACCAGGTCACCTTGAGTCCCACCTTGGTCTGCGCACCATTTCTGTCTAGATTCATTTGATCATGCATAGCCCAGTCAGAAAGTTTGGCTCCGTGCCTCTTTGTATAGCTCAGAAACCGGGAACCTGTGGCCTTCCAGGTGTTGCTGGATTCCTCGCCCCTCTCCCCCCCCAACAAAGTTTTAGTTTTGCTGACTGAGGGGAGCTGGAGACCACCAACATCCAGAGGGGACCACAGGTTCTTCCCTCCTGCTTTCGGTTCAGGTCACACTCCCTAGCTGCTGTTCCTTGCTCCAGGCCATAAGCAAGCCTTCGTGTTTTTCTGCAGCTGTGCCCCGTCTGCATGAGACAGGATGATACCCTCGGCCGAAAGCTCTTGGTGCCCAGGGTGGATAGTCAGTGTCCCATCAGGCTTCGGAGCACAGCGCGCTAAAGAACACGAGCTCAGTCACCCACCCTGCAAAAAACAACAACAACAACCCTCTTGCAGTTGTGCCTAGAAACAGTAAAGTCTTTTACATCCACTCTGCCGGTATATGTGTCTCTGTTGCTGGATAATTAAAAGTCCCAGGCTGAACTGGTCAAGGTGTTCCCTTGGGTCCTCGCCCCATCCCACCTTCAGAAGCTCACTGTGATGAGGTGGCGAGGTGACCTTTTTCTTCCTTGAAGAGCATGGGGAGCTGAAGTAGTTGGAAGTTGCAACCTGTGGGTCCCCAGATGTTGTTGAACTACAACTCCCATCACCCCTAGCTAGCAAGGCCAGAGCTCAGGGATGATGGGAGTTGTAGTCCAACAACATCTGGGGACCCACAGGTTGAGAACCGCTGTCTAGAGACTCTGTCCTGCCTCACCTGAGCAGCATGTTGAGTTGCTGGGAGATGTGTCCTTGCATCCCTCAGCCGTGTGGTGTCCCCTGCCGGTGGGGGAGGCAGGTGGAGGGTAAGACTCAAGGTGGTGGCAGCGCCCAGGCTCGAGGCGTGCACCCACCCATGCCCAGCTGCTGTTCTGCAGTTCTGCGCCGCATGGAGGCACCGGTTAGGAAGCACAGTCCTTGCTTTAGGGGTCACAATGCTTTCCATGCCCCGGGTGTTGGCAACCCATGCTACACCACTGCTACTAATCCGCCTCACAGGGTTGTTGTGGGGATAAAATGGTTCGTGTGAGCTCCTTTAAGGAAAAGGTGGGGTGTAAATGCAAGGACAGGAATACAAACTCCCCTAATCCCTGACCCCTGGGCCAAGGCTGATGGAAGCCGGGAATCCAGCAACATCTCAGTGGCTCAAGAGGTACCCATATCTTGCTGCACACCAGCCTGCCGCTGGCATTCTCCAACAGCGGGAAGGCGCCAAGTTGCGCTAGGTGTACGCTAACCTTAAAAGGACCGAGCCCTGGAGGTTGGAGAACAGTACGAAGCAGAAACGGCCGTCAAAACAGTCTATCCAAACTTTTATTGTCTTGCTGGTGCCTACATAAACATCCTTGTGCTAGTGCAAGAACCGTTACAATCGGGCGCGTGGCTGAGTGCTGAGAGCGGTGTCAGAGGAGCACATCCCGCTGCCCGTCCCTCGCTCCAGGCTCCAGTCGGTCTCAGCTGGCTCATCTGCCCCAACCTTCCCGTATTAATCAGGGCCTCAAAAGGGAAGGAGACTTCTGCAAAGGGCTGAAGGCTGATGCGCTGGGGAATCCCAGGAACAGAGTGGACATTGCTTGATGGTGCGCAGGCAGGAGAGCTGTTCCATACAGAGAGGCCACACCAGTGAAACCCACATGGTTTCCCCCCTCTCCTGCCATGTCTAAGCACCCAGAGTTGACCACAATCGCTCCTGGGCTGGCAGAGCCATGGGTGAATACATAGGACACATGGATGGGCAATACTTGATTTCAGCAAACTTGGTGGCCAAGAGATAGGAACTGGCATGTCCTTTGCTTGCAAGGGAGCCTCTGAGCTGGTGCAGAGTGTGCCCTTCATCACCACCATTCAGACAGGGAACACAGTTTGTTTCTCTTTAAAAAAAATATCTGTCCTCTCTACCCCAAGCAGCAAAGAAAACTCACATCTCTGTCCAGTTACCCCACAACTTCAAAAACTGCACTTTTCTAAACGAGCTGATTTCAGGAGGCGTTTCGGTCAGGATTCAGGGGTGGCCCTGAGGTCTCCTCCTATCCCTCGTCCAACTTTCACCCTTTCTTGGCCAGGAAAGAAGCTATTTGCCATCTGAAAAAGCCTTGCTTCTCCTACCCACTGGTGCCAGCAGGGTTCAATCCAGAAGAGGCACAGTCCCAGCCCAGTGGGGCCTGTGCACTACATTTATAATTGGGTTCCTCTTCTGGAAGTGTGGGGAGGGAGGCACGAAGAAAGTGCAAGACCTCTGCCTCAAAGGTGTTGAAGGAAGAGGCCCTCTGCCATAGCTCAGCGGTAGAGAATCTGCTTTGCATGCAGAATGTCTCAGGTTCAATCCCCAGGCAGGGCTGGGGGAGAGCCTCCCTATCAAAAATCCTAGAGAGCCACTGCCAGTCAGTGTAGACAATACTGAGCTAGATGGATCAACAGTCAGAAGCTGTATAGGAAAAGGCTGCATTCAGCTTTATGGCAGGACATCTGCTTGGCATGCAGAAGGTCCCAGGTTCAAGTCCCGGCAGCACCTCCAGCTAGGGCTGGGGGAGTCTCCCTATTAAAAATCCTAGAGAGCCACTGCCAGTCAGTGTAGACAATACTGAGCTAGATGGATCAACAGAAGCAGTATAGGAAAAAGCTGCATTTAGCTTTATGGTAGAACATCTGCTTGGCATGCAGAAGGTCCCAGGTTTAAGTCCCGGCAGCATCTCCAGCTAGGGCTGCAAATGTCTCCTGAAAGCCTAGAGAGCCACTCGCAAGTCATGGTTGCCAATACTAAGATAGAAAGGACCAGCGGTTTGGCTTGACAGAAGGTAGCTATCTACGTTCCTAACGCCTGGTGTGGGGGGGGGGCACCTATATCCTGCTGAGCAGGCTCTGCACTTGCAACGATCATCGCAGTTCAAGGATTTGGGGGAGGTGGGAAGCAGGGACGAGTTAAGATCTGGACACACAGACGACAACGCCCCCCCCCTTTAGCACGCTCCAGCATTTAGCCGTTCAAAGGTACAGACAAGACGCGTGGTCAGTCAATCACACCTGCACAGGTCTCTGCCCGTAATGCTGCTCGGCTGTGCACGATGCAAAAAAAGGGAGTTTCGAAAAAGGAGGAAACGGGAATAACTTACAGTAAATAACGACAACAACAACAATAATATAAAAAGCACGTGCGGATGAGAAGGGCAGTCCCGGTTCTCTCCGTAGAGCGGTCTAAGCTCGGCCGGTCCCCTCCAAACCGGCCTGGATTGCCAACTGCCCAGCCTGCTGTAGCGGGGGGTGGGGTGGGGGGGTGTTGGTTCCTCTTGCCTTTTTGCTGCTGCGGGTGACTCCTGCCCATAGTAAGAGTTCTCTGAAAGCAGGGGGGAGGAGGTGGGGCTGCAGGAACATGGATCGGGACCAGAGGAGCAAGCGAAGACATCCTCCTTTCCCCTGATGCCGCACCCGGGGTGGGTGGGTTGGTGGGGGACAGGCTAGGCTGGATGTTTCGGAGGGAAGGGGGGGTGAGGGGGGGGCGGGAGAGGAAGGCTAGAAGCGCTGCTGCCTCATCTGGAGCTCGTGGCGCCGCAGGTGGTTGTAGAGGGACTGCACGTAGGTGAAGACGCACTTGGCGTCGGGACGTTTCCCCATGATCATCATGTCTTCCACGTCCACCAAGGGCACGCAGTCCACAAGCACCCTGCAAAAGGGGGGGGGAGAGAAAGGGGGAGAGTAAGTGGTCAAGGTCAAGGTCCCCTGGACAGTTAAGTCCAGTCAAAGGCGACTATGGGGTTGCGGCACTCATCTTGCTTTCAGGTCGAGGGAGCCGGTGTTTGTCCACAGACAGCTTCCCGATCATGTGGCCAGCATGACCAGAGGCGGAGGAAGAAGAAGAGTTTGGATTTGATATCCCGCTTTATCACTACCTTGAGGAGTCTCAAAGCAGCTAACAATCTCCTTTCCCTTCCTCCCTCACAACAAACACTCTGTGAGGTGAGTGGGGCTGAGAGACTCCAAAGAAGTGTGACTGGCCCAAGGTCACCCAGCAGCTGCATGTGGAGGAGCGGAGATGCGAACCTGGTTCACCAGATTACGAGTCCACCGCTCTTAACCACTACACCACACTGGGGGGTGCGGAGGTGCGGCCTGCTCCGGGTGTCAACACTGAGGGCGGGTGATAAAATGCTGGGCAGCATTCACCTCAGGGCCTGCAGCGCGCCAGAGCCACGTGTCTCTCTTGGGAGAGATGTGGTGGGTTGGGTGCCCGCAGGCTCCACGCTGCCCAAATGGTCCGCCCACTGTCTCCCCCCCCCCCGCTGTAGGGCGGCTGAGTGGGAGGAGGCAGGCAGACCCCAGAGGCCCTCGCCCTGCCTATCCATGTGCCCTCGCGGCTTCCTCCACCACTGAGCATGACCAAACCACTTCTGGCACAACGGGACACAGTGACGGAAGCCAGAGCACATGGAAACACCATTTACCTTCCCGTCGCAGTACAGTGGTGCCTCGCAAGACGAAAAGAATCCGTTCTGTGATTCTCTTCGTCTAGCGGTTTTTTCGTCTTGCGAAGCAAGCCCATTGACAGATTAGCGGATTAGCGCTATTAGTGTCTTCTAGCGGCTTATCTGCTGATCGGATCAGCTGATAAGCGGCTTAGCGGCTTAGAAAAAGGGGGGGGAAGGAAAAAAAACCAGCAGGAACTCGCAAGACATTGTCGTCTTGCAAAGCAAGCCCATAGGAAATTCGTTTTGTGAAGCACCTCCAAAACGGAAAACTCTTTCGTCTAGCGAGTTTTCCGTCTTGCGAGGCATTCGTCTTGCGGGGCACCACTGTAGTACCTATTTATCGACTTGCACTGGTGTGCTTTCGAACTGCTAGGTTGGCAAGAGCTGGGACAGAGCAACGGGAGCTCACCCTGCCCAGGGGATTCGAACTGCCAACCTTCTGTTCGGCGAGCCCAAGAGGCTCAGTGGTTTAGACTGATTCTTCCACCCACCCCCACGCCCATAAACTAACCCCACGTTGTAGTGCAGGTTGGCAACAACAACTACCAGCACTTATCCCCGCCCCTCGGGGCTTGGGTGCAAATCCGAAGAAGTAACTACCCAGGTTTTTCCACCGCTATTCATTTCTGCAAGAACAGCCTTTGCACAGATGGGGAGACTGCAGAGATAACCTGGGGAGGTCAAAGGAGCCATTGGTTATTGCAAACGGCAAGGAAACCTTTGATCCTGAAAAGAGAAAAGTTGCCCCTTCAGGAGTCTAGCCAGAACAACACTTGAGAAGGTTGCTAGCGTCTCGTTTTGAAAGTGTGAGCAGCCGCCTGGTGTTTATAACTTTGCAAAACATCTTTTAGCGCAGGGGTTGCCCTCCCCTATATTGATGCTCCAAGAACAGTTCGCGCCTGTGAAAAAGCTGGTTTGGCCAGCGTGAGGACAGGATTCTGGACTAGTTGGGCCCTGGGCCTGATCCGACACGTTTCCACTTATGCTCTTAATGCCCACCTTCAATGTTAAGACCCTGAACCCCTTTCGGCTAGCGGTCTTTGCATCAGCTTTGCGCTGGTTTCCCGCCCGGCCTCCCCAGTCCTCAGCCTCGGGGTCAAGCATGTGCAGAGGGGGTGGGGGTGTGCAGGGAGGTAACCGCGAGGTTTAACGGGCTCCCTCCTCTCAGGCGATGGAAAATCTCCTGAGCGAGCCAGTGTGCCCTTATAAAGCCTTTGTTTAGCCTGTGTGATGGGCTGTTGTACCCAGTGTCCCGGGAGAACGAGGCTCTAGGGAGGCAAAGATATTAACAAGGAGTGCCTGAGTCACTTTTTCCAAGGCTCTCTAGCTCCTCCGAGACATATATGGCCGGGGCAAAATAAATAAAAATAAAAACCCACCCCCCTCCAAAAGAAGGAGAAAATAAGAAGAAACCATCTCCATCACCTGTCCGTCTCTCTTTCTCTGCACCCTGGCCTGCGGAAGCAAGGGATTCTGGGAAAGGCAGGCACTGTCGCCACCGTTACCTGGCAGTTGTCAAAAATTAACTGCCCCTCCCGCAAAAGTGAGAGTTTAAAAATTTATTTTTACGATTGGTATTCGATTTCTTCCCCGGCCTTGACTGTGAGCTCCCATTGTGGGCTAAAGCAATCTAAAAACACAACATGGAAGAGCTAGTAACACTGGGAACAAGTAATATCGGGAGCCAGTGTGGTGTGGTGTAGTGGTTAGAGCATTAGGCTGGAATCCGGGAGACCAAGGTTCAAATCCCCCCACAGCCACAAAGTTCACCGGGTGTGACACTAGGCCAGTCGTTGCCTCTTGGCCTGACCTCCCTCGCAGGGGTGTTGTGGGGGTTAAACAAGGAGGGTGTCTGTCCCCTTGAGATCCTTGGAGAAAAAGGTGGAATAAAGTTGTGGATTCTCCTTCCTTGGAGGTTCTGAAGCGGAGGTCGGGTGAACCTCTGTCATGGATGCTTTAGCTAAGATTCCTGCACTGCAGGGGTTGGACTAGATGGCCCTTGGAGTTCCCTTCCAACGCCACAATTCTATGATTCTATGAGATGCGGAAAGGAAAGATAAACATGGCACCTTCAACTCCTTGTGAGGGGGCAGGAAAGGTAATGCTTAAATGCAACCAGTCCATCAATAATAAACTGTGCCAGGGTGGCGAGATGAAATATATCCAGTTTAGCACCATTGTACAATGGCAGATCCTCTCAGCACCAACCGGCCCACTACGAAGAGCAGGCTGGATATTTTTTTCTTATTGATAAATGTCTTGATAATAACCCGTCCTTCGCCAGCAGGTCTCCCAGAATTAAAAACAGGCCCTAGGGTGGGTCTCAAAAACAAGACATCTTAAGGGTAAAGAGGGAAGTCACAGGGAAGGTGCCAGACGCATTGCGGTGGGGAGGGAATTCCACAACTTTGGGGCCACCACAGAGAAGGCCCTCTGCTGGCCTGTCACCACCAACACCGAGGGCTGAGGAACTATCAAGAGGTGCCCTGCCTGCCGATCCCAGCACCCAAGGAGGTAGCCTTTCAGGTATTTGAGGCCTGTGTCATTCAAGGCCTTGAACACGAATGTGAGTGCCTTGAATTGGGCCCAGAAACAAAACAGCCACCAGTGCAATTGCCTTAAAATGGGGTTTTTAATGTGATATCGCAACAGAACCAATCCTCTTCCTCACCCTTTTATTTGAACTCCACCCATCTAACTGCCCCAGCCACCCTGGGCAGCTTCTGACATATATTAAACACAAAAATACATTTAAAAACTTCCCTGCAGGGCTGCATTCAAATGCCCTTGAAAGGTTGCATAGCTGTTTATCTCCTTGACATCTGATGGGAGGGCGTTCCACAGGGCGGGCGTCACTACCGAGAAGGTCCTCTGCCTGGTTCCCTGTAACCTTGCTTCTCGCAGTGAGGGAACTACCAGAAGGCCCTCAGAGCTGGACCTCAGTGTCTCCACTGAACAACGGGGGTGAAGATTCTCTTTCATGTATACTGGGCTGAGTCCATTTAGGGCTCTAAAGGTCAGCACCAACACTTTGAATTGTGTTCGGAAACATACTGGGAGCCAATGTAGATCCTTTAGGACTGGTGCTATATGGCCTGAGCGGCCACTCCCAATCACCAGTCTCGCTGCCACGTTATGGATTCGTTGTGGTTTCCGAGTCACCTTCAAAGGGGCTATTGGGGTTGAGGGGCTATTGGGTTGTTGTTTTTACAGTGGTGCCTCGCAAAACGAAATTAATTCGTTCCACGAGTTTTGTCATCTTGCGATTTTTTCCGTCTTGCGAAGCACGGTGTCGGGAAAGTTTTGGAAAAGCTTCAAAAATCACCAAAGTCTTTAAAAACCTCAAAAAAGGCTACCACACCGCGTTCTATGAGTTGCTCCTCGAAGTCAAGTCGCAACTGTATTAGCGGTGTTAAGAAAAAGGAAACAAACTTGCTAGACGTTTCCGTCTTGCGAAGCAAGCCCATAGGGAAAATCGTCTTGCGAAGCAGCTCAAAAAACAAAAAACCCTTTCGTCTTGCGAGTTTTTTGTCTTGCGAGGCATTCGTCTTGCGAGGTACCACTGTATTTTCATTATGTATACAAGTGGTTGCTCAGGTTGCAAACGTGACCCGTGCGGGATGCACATTCACAACCTGCAACGTTCGCAACCCGCAGGGTCACATCTACGCACATGCGGGTTGCGATTCTGCGCATGCGCAAAGTGCAATTTAGTGCTTCTGCGCATGCGCGCCTGCCAAAACCCAGAAGTAACCCGTTCTTGTACTTCCAGGTTTTGGCGGGTGTGTAACCCGAAAAAACGCAAACTGAAGCGGCTGTAACCCGAGGTATGACTGTATTGTGGTTTTGTATCTTGATTTTATTCTGTGAGACCCCCGGGTATAGGGCGGTAAGTAAGTAAGTAAGTAAGTAAGTAAGTAAGTAAATAAATAAATGGCCCACGTACTGAAGGTCCCCAAGTAAGGTAGCTTCTGAAGGAACTACCAAGGAACTACCATCTGCCTCTCCCACCCTCCGAATTTCCCAGCCTCCCAGCGTGGAAACGTTTTGCAACCACAATGCACACATGCAGAGACACGTATCTCCCCCCCCTCACCCCTCCGCCCCCCCCAATAAATCAAGAAGGAGGAGGAGATTCTCACCATTGCTCCGCGGGTAGGAAGGTTAGGACTTTTTGGTTTTAACCAGCCCCTTCTGAACCAGGCACCGGTAGAACTCCTGGATGTACGTGTAAACGCACTTCCAATCGGGCTCCCTCATCCGGACCATGTCCTCCACATCCAGTAACTGGGGGCACTCCGCGTGCGTCCTGGGTGGTGGGGCAGGGTGGTGGGGTGCCAGGAAAGGGGAGGGAGAAGCCAGTGATCACAGCCCGGACAGATTTGGAAAGGGGGCAGGGAGGGACGGAGAGGAAAAAGAAGAGAGACAGAAGGAAAAAAACAGAAGAAATACATAAATCCATTTCACATTCCTTTGTGTGTGTGCGCGTCAAACTTACATACATGCTTTTGGGGGGTGTCTCTCTGGCGTGCAATACAAACGAGGGTGGAAGGAGGGGGGGTCCATTGCACACGTGCGCCTGGGAGTCATTCCTTATATGGGGGGGTGGGATAGGAAGGGTAGGGTGAGCGTGGCCAGAAGTGCTGTTGTCGGGGGCAGGTGCCACGAGCAGGTGTGGGGAACTCGAACCCGGATCTCGACAGCAAGGACAGTCCGACAGATGGAAAGGGGTTGGGGGGGGAGAAAAGGAGATGGGTTGGGTTGGGAAGAAAGGCGCTGTGCTCTGGTGCCTATTCCAAGGTGGGGCCTTCCTTCTATATGGACGCATATAGAGAGAGCGGATGAGGGGGGCCAGAATGCACCCCGCTGCCTCATCCCATCCTACCCCAGCCTTGCAACAGCGCTGCGGCACAGCCGGGGTGCCTGAAGCTGGTAGAGGGGGGCGGGCACAGGACGACAGCGACACAGGAGGGAGAGCAAAAGCAGCCCAGGAAAGCACCTCTGGTCCAGATCGTGGAAGGAGGGGGTCGGTCGCTCTCGTGGTCCACGGAGAGGAGAGGGGAGCGAGGAAGAGGCAAGTGGGGGTCTCTGGCAGGCGAAACCCTTCGCAGGCAAACGCCCCTTCCCCTCCTCTTGGGACAGGACACTGCATTAGGCCCGCAAGGGGGAGACCTGGCTCAGAGAAGAGGAAACCCATCGTCCCGCCAGCCTGGGACATCAACAGAACGAGCAACTAGGAGTCATTGTGCAGACCACCAGGCTCCTGCAGCAAGGCTTTGGCACTCGTGAAAACGTCCTTTAAAAAGGGAATCACCCTCAGGTCCGCTAGTAAAGCAGGCAGCAACGAAGCAATTCAGGAGCGGGGGAAATGGAGGCCCTCAGTTTGACCCTCGGAAATCTCTGCAGGCCGCACCCCGAGTGGTTTGTGCCTGGCCGGGGCTTGGCCTTGAATGCAGATCATGCCTCTTGCTTTCACACAGGAAGCTAGTGTGGAAACCAGTCTACAGTGGTGCCTTGGTTCTCAAACACCTGGTACTCAAACAACTTGGAACCCAAACACTGCAAATCTGGAAGTAAGTGTTCCGGTTTGCAAACTTTTTTTGGAAGTCGAACGTGCTCAGTTTTGAGTGTTACACTTCAGTTTTGTCTGTCTGATTTTGCAATTTATTTTGCATTTTTGTTTTTGCGCCTCTTTTTGCTTTGTGTTTGTGATTGTGTGGAACCCAATTCAGCTACTGATTGATTGACTGTGTGACTGCAGTACATTGGTTATTGCTTTCATTTTGTGGATCAGTGGTCTTGTTAAGATAGTAAAATTATGTGAAACTGCTGTTTTAGGGGTCGTTTTTGAAAGTCTGGAACGGATTAATCCGTTTTGCATTCCTTTCTATGGGAAAGTGCGCCTTGGTTTGGAATGCTTTGGTTTTGGAAGGGACTTCCAGAATGGATTAAGTTTGACAACCAAGGTACCACTGTACTGTAAAAAGCTAAAATTTGCACTGCTTGCTTCGCACACTTTAGATCGACTTCGCCCACCAGGGACTCCAGCCCTTGGGTGGAAAAAGGGTTCAAAAAAGTGCTAAAATGCAGCATTATTTTGTTGTGGTGGTTCCGTATTTTTAGGGCAAGGCATGTTCAAAAACACTTATCCTGAGACCTGCAAATGTGGGCGAGCAGTCCTGACTTTCCTGGGTGCTGTGGTCTGCAGGATCAGCCCAAACCTCTCCAGAGTGCCAAATCTTGCAAGCGGCCTGGCTCTCCAAATTTGCATGTGGAGAGGCAGGAGAAGCAGTTGCTCAATGCTGCTCTGGGGAGGCCGGCTGTCCACCTCTCGTTGGGAAGGGGACAAGCAGCCCACAGGGGGAGTAATAAGAGACGAGAAAGCAAGACAGAGAGAGAACTCCCTTCCTTGTCTTTCTGCTCAGACCCGTTCCAGGCACAGCACCCAGGGGTGTCCAGCCTCAAAAAGCGGCAGCAGCGTGCCCAGCCAGGCCCCGAGGGCGTCCGCAGCCCCGAAGTCGCTCTCACCACGCAACCCCAAGCTGCAACAGCGCACACCCTTACAAGAAAGACCTTGCAAAGAGGTGCAGGCACTCTCCCGCTCCTCCACACCAGCTCACAGTGTCCCACGTGCGCCACCGCCAAATCCCAAATTTTCCAGAGGATCCAGAACGCCTTCTGGTGTGGAAGAGCTCCTGCGCTCTGCGTAAATAGCTGAGCCCCCTTTCCTTCCTACCTTGTGTGTGAGAAAGCAGCACGCATCTAGCCGCAGCCGGGAAAGGTCTGTCTGCAGGTTACGGGGCAAAATCCCAGCACGCTTGTGAGGCCCCGCCATGAATGGTTAGCTGGCTTGGGTGGTGCAAGAGGACAGTGAGGTATAGTGGTTACAGCAGTCCTCCCAAAGTGGGCAGTACTGCCCCCCTGGTGGGAGGCAGAAGGATTAACCGGGGGAGGGGGGAGATAAGAAGCAAGGCGAAGCAGGGGCACAGTGGAGGTGTAAATCAGACTTTGAAAAGTTGGAGTCTCTGGTCCAAGCCCACCAGTTTTGCTGGATTAATTAAACCAAATAGTTTTAATTGGATTTTGAGTGTGATTAACCGTTACTGTTTTGAAACTCTTATTCTGTTCTGGAGCGGGTCATGCAAGCTGTTGTTCTGAATAATGCTTTTTCTAGGGTAGCGGGCATGGGGGATGAATTTATGGAACCAAGTCTGAAAAAGTTTGGGAACCACTGAGTTAGAGTATCGGACTAAGACCTGGGAGACCAGGTTTGAATCTCTGCTTGGCCACGTGAAGCTCACCGGATGTGACCCTGGCTGCCAGTCACCTCTCTCAAAACTAAACCTACTGTAAAGGGTTGTTGTGGGGATTAAAAGAAGGAGAGAGGGAAGACCACATGGGACAAATGCAATAAGATAAATAAATATTGATCAAACAGCCACCTGTGCCCTTACACGCCTCAAGAGATGCCTTTTGCCAGAACTGCGTGTTTGTTGCGATTCTGCAGGTAACCATCAAAGGTACAACTGGGGCTTCAATCTTCCTAACAACCCCAATCTTGCATTTTAAAAAAAAGCCGAACAAGCATGTTTCTAGACCTCATGGTTGCAAAAGTACACTTTGATTTTCCCAGTGGACAGCCGAGACACCCTAGAAGTCAGAGAGGGATGGCTGAGTAGAATTTGTGTCCTCTCCCTTCCCCAGGACTAGCAAAAATGAAATAAACTGTAAGCATTCCAGAAGCCTGCAAAAATAAATAAATCAGATTTTGCTTTTCTCAAGCCCAGTTCTTTCTTCCTTTTGATGTGGCGAGGGCCTGCTATGTGACACCAGCCTTCTCCAACCTGGGGCCCTCCGGATAGTGTTGGACAGACAGCGTGGGCTAATGGTCAGAGGTTTGTGGTCTAGCAACGCCTGGAGGTTGGGAAAGGCTGGTGTCTGCACAGAGGGAGCGCTGCTTTCTGTCTAGACAACACAGCTTAGGAAGAAGAACAGGGGACGAGAGGCAAGCCTTATTCCCCACCTTGAGGCTTTACTGGGAGGTCTCTCCCACCCCCCAAGTCGTCCGCCCAGTGAGACATTTTCTGGTTGAGAACCTCCCAGCCGGAAGCACCACAGGTTTGTGCGCAACTGAGCAGGAAACAGCCACAGCCCTGGTTAACTCATTGCCACAGGATAGTTAAGCCAGCCTTCCGCACTATGGTGCCCTCTAGATTGCTTTAGATGCTACAACTCCCATCATCCCCTGCCAATACAGCCATTTTGGACTACAACTCCCATCGGCCTCAGCCAGCACAGACGGTTTGGACTACAACTCCCATCATCCCCTGCTCTAATGGCCCTTTTGGACTTCTAGCTCCCCTCACAGCTGTAGCACAAAGCCCATAGAGAGCACCAGATTGGCCAAGGCTGCGTTAGGCAAAGAAAGAGAGAGAGCACAGGTATGCCAATAACCCGGAAAAGGCGCTAGACCTCTTGAAGGAAAAACTGGCCCTGCACCCGCGCTTCTCTCCCACGCCCGGCGGGGGGCAGGAGCAGCTAAGGGGTACATACTCAGCCGCCGAGAACGCCATCTCGAAGTTGCGCCGCCGGTCCTGTGGTGAAAGCTGGGCATAATCGAAGGCCTCTGGGAAGAAGTTGTGCACGAGGGCGCAGAAGGCCATGCCGTCGCTCCAGCTGGAGGAAAAGTTCTGGATGTCGACGTGCTGCCGAGTAAAATAAAACCAAATTTTGAAAATTTTGTTTTATTTTTTTTTTAAATTTGATTTGAAAACAAAAAACCTCAAAGCGGGGGTTTGCCAAAAAAAGAGAGAAATAATGTTAGCAGTAAGAAGAATGAGCCACACTAACTTAAAAATTTCAAAAAGGGAAGAATGCACGTTTAAAGAAGACTGGGAAATGTTTACTGAATATATGGGTGAAAATTGTGTTCATTTAAAAACACTGGTAGCATTAAGTTAAATTCAACAGTATAAATCAGTTTTGATGGATGTAACAATGGATTACTGAATGGTTTAGTTCATGTAGAAGATGCAGGAATGTATGGTATGTAAAACGGACCATGGAAATAGAAGAAGGGAAGTAATTAAGGTTATTTAAATGAATATTTTGAAATGTAATTTAGAAAATTTAATAAAAATTATTGTGTGTGTGTGTGTGTGTGTGTGTGTGTGTGTGTGTTTTAAAGACAACTATAGACTAAAAAAAAGAGATCAACACTCAGATAAACTGCTTTAGGCTTGTCTAACAGAATATTTTTAGCAGGCTCTGAAAAAAGTACAGTGAAGGCATCTGCCTGATATCAATCAGCAGGGAGTTCCAAAGTGTAGGCAATACAACACAAAGATCCAAGTTCTTACGACTGCAGAGCAGGTATTATGTGGCCTCTGAAAAAGGGCCAGTTCCGCTGATTGAAGCTGTTGAATGGGGTATGTGGGGTAAGGCGATCTCTCAATCTGGGGAAGCCCGGGCAGAAAGGGGCAGGGAAGTGGGCACAGGCGAATGGCAAACTAAGGTGTTGGACTGTGCTGAAATGGCAAAACTGACCGGAAAGCTCAGAAACCAGGGAGACCAAAACTTTAATAAGGAATGGGGGGAAATTATAATTTACCTAGAAGACCACTGTTAGCAGTTGAAAACACTAGCGGGATTGCAATAACACTCGTAACGTCACGAGAACTATGGACATAATGGGGTTATTAAAAAAAATGGACTATTGAATAAACATGCAGTAGAAAAGGGACCTGTGGAGGGAAGATGGGAAGTCCAGAGATTCAGAGGAATCTTTTAACTGTGGATCTGTCGTGGTAGGATTATAACTTTAAATTTGTAAAACCAAATAAAAATTATTTTTTAAAAAGGAAAGTGGGCACAGGCCCGCCGGGGGCACACTCACCTCATAGCCCCGTGTCTTAGCGCGGCACCAATCCAACAGCATTTGCTTGATGCTGCTGGCGTTGGGGACCCCAAAGCTGCCCGAGCGCTGGACTGCCACCCGGGACATGACTGGGTTGGCTGGGCTGCGGAGAGAAGAGGAGAGCGTAAGAAGTTGCCGTATCCCAAACTAAAGCGCTGCTCCCATTGGAAGAAGGAAACGGCCTCCGATCGTGGGGGGCTTGCTTGGAATACCGTATTTTCCGCTCTATAAGACGGACCAGACGATAAGACGCACCTAGTTGTTGGAGGAGGAAAACAAGAAAAAAAATATATTCTGAATCCCAGAGGCCAGAACAGCAGGAGGGATCTGGCTCCTGGGATAGCCCACAAAGCCTCCACAGGGCAGCGGGATGAAGGCACAGCGCTCCCTCTCCCTCTTCTAGCTTCTGGCTTAGCCGCACAGCCTGCATTCACTCCCTAAGACGCACACACATTTTCCCTTATTTTTCAGGAGGGGAAAAAGGGCGTCTTATGCAGCAAAAAAAATGTTACATCTGCAAAGGAACGCAGGCGACTGCCTGCCACCTTCCCTAAAGCCGAGCACTGCCACCCACCCCAGGACTTCTGCGCCAGCCAGCCACACCTCATCCGAACACGGCGGGGCTCCTCACCTGCCGCTTTCCTTCTCCAGCTTCTCGATCATGGCCTTCCGGGCTTGCGAAGCCGACGTCTTGGGCAGGCTCTGGGCCTTCATGAGCTCCTTCTTCTTCTCAGCCTGGCGACGTTCCAGGGCGGCCAGGCTGCCAGCACGCCCAGAGGTCTCGTCCTCTCGCTCGAAGATGCTGCCAGAAAGGGACAAAGGTGAGAAAGGGCAGCAGGGGCTTTGAAGGAGACTAGGAGGTCAACGCTGGCTTCTCGCTGGTTCCCCGCTTCCCTCTGCAAGTCTTATGACCCTAGGGCGGCCTTACTGTGACTGGGAGTGGCCACCAAGACCATGTAACACCAGTCCTGAAAGATCTACGTTAGTTCCCAGTACATTTCCAAGCACAATTCAAAGTGTTGGTGCTGACCTGTAAAGCCCTAGATGGCCTCGGCCCAGTATACCTGAAGGAGTTTCTCCACCCCCATCATTGAGCCTGGACACTGAGGTCCAGCTCTGAGGACCTTCTGGCGGTTCCCTCCCTGCAAGAAGTGAGGTTGCAGGGAACCAGGCAGAGGGCCTTCTCAACACCCGCCCTGTGGAACGCCCTCCCATCAGATGTCAAGGAAATAAACAACTATAGTGGTACCTCAGGTTAAGTACTTAATTCATTCCGGAGGTCTGTTCTTAACCTGAAACTGTTCTTAACCTGAAGCACCACTTTAGCTAATGGGGCCTCCTGCTGCTGCTGTGCCACCGGAGCACGATTTCTGTTCTCATCCTGAAGCAAAGTTCTTAACCCAAGGTACTATTTCTGGGTTAGCGGAGTCTGTAACCTGAAGCGTATGTAACCTAAAGCGTATGTAACCTGAGGTACCACTGTATCTGACTTTTAGAAGACACCTGAAGCCAGCCCTGTATAGGTATGCTTTTAATTTTTGACATCTTTTCACTTTTAAAAATTATTATTAATATTCTGTTGGGAGCCACCCAGAGTGGCTGGGGAAACCCAACCAGTTGGGCGGGGTATAAATAATTTGTTGTTGTTGCTGTTGTTGTTATAGTAGAGCCAGGGGGCCTTCGTCAGTGGGTCTTTTGCTAGGGTGACCCACACCAGCGGATGCCCAACACAGGGTGTTGAAGAACACCCTGTCCCCATTTTGGATGTGAACTCCCATCAGGGCTGTTTTGAACAACAATTCCCATCAGCCCTCAGCCAGCATGGCCATATTGGACTACGATTCCCACAAGCTCCCAGCCAGCACAGCCATATTAGACTACAACTCCCATCAGTCTCAGCCAGTGGGGCTGTTTTGGACTAGAACTCCCAGGAATGCCTTTTGCTTGCCTGGATGAAGACAGCAAGGGAAGCACAAGCGCATGTAGAACCTAACAAACCTCACAAAATGTAGTTTCTAAAAATCCATTGCTCCTCCCACTTTCGCCGCTGTGCCCTTCCAGGCGCTGGCATGTGGGCCCCAGAAGCAAATCCATCTCTCTGCCTGAAAAAGGTTCTCTGCCCCTGGGCTTAGCAGCTAAACCTCAACTGCAGAAAGAAAACATGGAAGATGGCTGCCACGGAGCAAGCAAGAGGCAAGAGTCATGGCCGTCTTCCCGCACATGCCTTGCATCCTGCGATCCCTGCGTGGTAGGGGGTTGGATTAGATGACCCTGTGTAGGGGTGCAAATATCCAGAGTGTGGGGGTCAGGTGGGATTGCTATGAGGAATTATGAAAACTGAGGCAAGCCATTTGTGTCCGTGATGAACGCATTGCGTTGACTGGGTTTGATTCATTGACAATAGTTTCTGATCGAATCCCACAAGCCTCTCCACCTCTACCATTTGCTTTCTCTACACCTGACAGGCATGTATAAGCATTCTGAAACACAGACCAGTCGCTTCATTGGGCATCCTCAGTACATAAAGATAATAGGTTATTTTGATGTAGTTTGTTAATCTTTAGATAGATCTTAAGGGCCAGGAAGAGAGTTCACAAGGAGATGGTAAATCCTGCCTCTCCTGTTTATGACCTCCGGGGTCTCCTAAAAGTATTCCTCCTTGCTTCCTCTTTTATTTACTCTGGACTACTATGCATGTTCAAATTAGCTCTTTGTAGTTTTAACTTTTAACTTTGTCCCACATGGCAGTTTTGAAATGCTCAGAGGAAATCTGATTGGTTCTTACGAACACTGTGTAAAAAGTTCTTTTGTGAATAAAACGACCTGGGCCAAGGGGTGGACAGGAATTATTATTGGCACCTCCTCCCAGAGTCTTGCTGGTCAAGCCTCATGTGTATTCTATTAATCAGAGTCCAATCCTTCCCTGTTTTGGGAACGCCACAACCCTGGCGTCCCCCTGCCCACTCCACAATTCTGTCGTTCTGTGAATGCGACAGGAGCTGTGCAACTGGGAGAGGAGCTCCAGGAAGGACTCACCTGCCGACTTTCTTGGAAGACGATGTGCTGTAGGACGATTTGGTCTGGACAAAGGTGTTGCCGTCTGCTAAAAGGTTGAAGCGTGGAGAGGGGTGGGAGACAAACATAAAGACCTCAGGTACCACGGAGGCAACAGGGCGACATGCCACAGACTGCGCCAAAACATCACCCTTTCACGGGTTTTGAATTTTACCGTGTTTTTAGCTTCCTTAACGGGTCGTGCAAACCGCTCTTCCGAAGAATGCTTTTTTATAGCGTGGGAGGCACCAAGGATGAGTTTATGGAACCAAAGGGACAGTGGCCGAAAAAGGTTTGAAAACCACTGAGTGGGTGTGTTGGACCCGGACCTATGAGACTCGGGTTCGAATCCCCACTCAGCAATCTAAAGCTCACTGGGCCAAGTGGCTGCCTCTCAGCTTAAACCTACTTCACAGGGTTGTTGTGGGGAATAAATAAGATGGGGGGGGGAGAGAGAGAACCATGTGAGAAGGGGGCAGTGGTCCCAAAAAGTGTGGAAACCGCTTCTCTAACCACTACACAACCCTGCAGTAACTTATTATGCTTTGTCTTCCAATGTATTGGTGCTGACCTTTAAAGCCCTAAATGGCCTCAGTCCAGTATACCTGAAGGAACATATCCACCCCCCTCGTTCTGCCCAGACACTGAGGTCCAGCTCAAAGGGCCTTCTGCCAGTTCCCTCGCTGCAAGAAGCCAAGTTACAGGGAACCAGGCAGAGGGCCTTCTCGGTAGTGGCACCCACCCTGTGGAACACCCTCCCACCAGATGTCAGAGAAAAACAACTACCAGACTTTTAGAAGACTTCTGAAGGCAGCCCTGTTTAGGGAAGCTTTTAATGTTTAACAGGTTATTGTATTTTAGTGTTCTGCTGGAAGCCGCCCAGAGGGGCTGGGGAAACAGAGAAACACTCAACACCGCAGTAAATCTGCTCTCAGTCCCATTTAGCTTGGCAAGAAAGAATAGCCCTCCCTCTTCCTGGGAGCCCCTCACCACAAGGAAAGAAAACAAGATGCAGGCAGAGCCTTACTTTCCGATCTCTTCACATAGCTGGACTCCATCATCATCGTGCGGGAAGTCTTGCTGCCATCATCTGGGAGGGGGAAAGCATAAGAGGGTAAGCAGAGTGTTTATGGATCAGGCCAGAGGCCTACCTTGCCTGGCGCCCTGTTCCCCACAGTGGGAAGCCCCAAAGCGAGACTTGTAAGCTTTAGGCTTCTCTCCCTTTGTTATTCTGCCTCTGATCCTGGTGACCATCAGGACCAGCCTCTCAGAATCAGAGTTGGAAGGTGTACTAAAGGCTAATGGATGATCTAGGCGAGATTCCTGCACCGCAAGGGGGTTGGACTAGATGACCCTCGGGGTCCCTTCCAACTCTACAATTCTGGGATCTAGTCTGACCTCTCCTGCCCAATGCAGGAAATCCAGTGGCAGCAGATGGTTGCCACCCTCTGCCTCAAGTCCTCCAGCAAGAAAGAGCTCTCCAAACTTCTACCAAACAAAAACATCTTGGAGGTCCCAGGCCACAGGGAGGTTAGGCTGGCCTCAACCAGAGCCAGGGCTTTTTCGGCTGTGGCTCCGATCTGGTGGAACGCTCTGCCACAAGAGACTAGGGCCCTGCGGGACTTGACATCTTTCCGCAGGGCCTGCAAGACAGAGCTGTTCCACCAGGCCTTTGGCCAAGGCACAGTCTGACCCCCTCCTTTGGTCAGAACTATAGCCCAATGGTTGCCATTAATTTGATTCTGAATTGATTTTAGAATGTATGTTAATTAATTGACTGTGATTTTATTTAAATTATGCTATTTTTACTGTTGTTAGCCGCTCTGAGCCTGGCTTTGGCTGGGGAGGGCGGGATATAAATAAATTATTATTATTATTATTATTATTATTATTATTATTATTATTATTATTATTATTACCAAGCAGCTATTAGGGTCAAGAAGGAACATTTCCCTAAAATATTCTCCCCAAATCTACCCTCCTATAACTCCATCCCCAGATAGACCCAATCTTGTTCTCAGGGGAAACAGAGAAGAAGACTTTGCCCCCTTCTGCCTGATGACAGCCCTTCAGATAATACACTCCTCCTCTGCCTGCTTTTCTCCCGGGTAAAAATAAACAAGTTTCCTTATTTTATTTACACCTGACCATCTTGTCTTCCTCTGGGCCTGCTCCAATCCAACTAAATCCTTCTTAAAGCACAGCACTCAGAACTGGACACCGGACTCCAAGCAAAGAAAAAAGCAAAAGTATTATTTCTCACGATTTGGAAACTCTGGTGCAGGCGACGCCGTCTAAAATTGCATCAGCCCTTTTCGCAGCCGCATCACAGGGCTGGCTTGTTACCAGTGGCCGTTGCTACTAGCCTTGTTCTCCACACATTTGTCTAATCCCCTTTAGCGCCCTCCCAAGTTGGGAGCTGTCATCATTTGCAAAATTCAGAGTCCAGCTAGCTGCTGCATGAAGAATCTTTTTGCCTGCCCTGAATCTTCCAACATTCAGATTCATTGGATGACGCAGAGCTCCAGTATTTGGCAAAATGCATCTCCCTATCTTTTTTCAGGGACACGGGTGGCACTGTGGGTTAAACCACAGAGCCTAGGACTTGCCGATCAGAAGGTCGGCAGTTCGAATCCCCGCAATGGGGTGAGCTCCCGTTGCTCGGTCCCTGCTCCTGCCAACCTAGCAGTTTGAAAGCACGTCAAAGTGCAAGTAGATAAATAGGTACCACTCTGGCGAGAAGGTAAACGGTGTTTCCGTGTGCTGCTCTGGTTCGCCAGAAGCGGCTTAGTCATGCTGGCCACATGACCCGGAAGCTGTCTGCGGACAAACGGCGGCCCCCTCGGCCTATACAGCGAGATGAGCGCGCATCCCCAGAGTCGGTCACGACTAGACCTAATGTTCAGGGGTCCCTTTACCTTTTACCTATCTTTTATACCCCTTTATCATGAATTTTATACCGCTTTATCATGTTCCCTCATGCTCACCGTTTTCCCTAAACTAAAAAGAAGCAAGCATTGCGAAAATATTTTCCTTGTAAGGAAGTTGCCCCAAACCTCTTAAACCAGGCTTCCTCAACCTCAGCTCTCCAGATGTTTTGAGACTACAATTCCCAGCATCCCTGACCACTGGTCCTGCTAGCTAGGGATCATGGGAGTTGTAGGCCAAAAAACATCTGGAGGACCAAGGAAGCCTGTCTTAAACATTGAGCTTGTGCTTTTCCAAACCTCTCTCAGCTCCTACAATATCCTTTCTGAGGAGAGGCTGTGATGGGTCAAGTGGAAGCCCTTAGCTTTGAAGCCAAGAAGCTGCCTTAAAACAGGCCATCAGGGACATAGAAGCTGCCTGACACACAAAAAATCACTGTGTCCATCTAGGTCAGTACTGTCTACACTGACCGGCAGCAGCTCTCTGGAGATTAAAATAAGGGACACTGACAGGAATTGAACCTGGGACCTTCTGCACCAAAAGCAGATGCTTTACCACTGAGCTACAGCTCTTCCCTTAAGCTGTCTGGCAATTGGTCCTCCTAGCTTAGTACTGTCCACACTGACTGGCAGCAGTTCTGCAGGATTTCAGACAAGAAGTCTCTCGCAGGTGTACTTGGAGATGCTTTTGGGGACTGAATCCGGAACCTTTTGCGCTCAAAGGAGATGCTCTGATGGCCCTTCCTCACGCGTCCATCCCTCTATCCATCCCAGTGCTGCCTACTCTGACTTGCAGCCACAGCTCTCCAGGGTGCCAGCCAAAGGGAGGGCTTTCTGAGCCTTGCTGAGCCCCTTTTAACTGGAGAGGCCTTGGATTCGAGGGTGTAAAAGGTACTTCATCCCATCGTTCTCCCTACAATGGAGGAAGTCCCGGGAAGTGGACGGCATGAGTCAGGGCCGAGCGAGGAGCGCTTACGTCCCAAAAGAAAAGACTAACTCAGATGCTCTAAAACATGGCCAAAGAACAGAGAACAGAGGACAGAGAGAGAGAGACGAGCCATTCCAAGCTTCAGTGGGCAGGATGAGGCCGCGGAGACGGCCGGAGAAGGCACCAACCATCCCGGTGCAAAAAGAGAAGAAAAACTGCCAGCCGTGACCCCCGATGCAAAGAGGAGAAATCAGGACAGTTTCCAGAGCAGAAAGAAGAAGGCGTCTCTCCACAGGGAGAGCAAGGACCCCAAAGAGGCCTGAGGTGACGTCTGGGATGCGTGCTGTGCGTCTCCCCCCGGAAGCCATGCGCTCGGAAGGAAAGGCGGAGCGTCCCCAAACCCCCCTCCGGCCCAGCTGCTCCTTACTGGACTGGACAAGGCGCTGGGTCTTGGTGACGGTGCTGATGGCTGAGCCATCGGCGGACATGGCGCTCTGCCGGGCCGTGGTCTCTGTGGTGTGGGTGGCCCCTCTCGATTTGGCTTCCTGGATCCGCAAGCTGCGCTCCTTTTCTCGTTGCTCTGCAAAACGCCACGTCCCAGAGGGGTCAGGAACGGCGGCAAGAATGGCGGGAGGAGGGCAAGGCTACAGGAGCCACGGGGGGCCTTGTTGTGCCTTTTTAACAAACCAATCTTTTAGCGCTGGAACTCCCTGCCTATTGACAACCAGGCAGACCCCTTCCTTGCACAACACCGGCCGAAGACATTTTTGTTTAGGGCAAAGCTTATCCAGACATGTAGGAAACTGGTCTGTGTTTTGTGTTGTTTTCAGTTCACTGTTCCTTTTCATTTCCCTGAAGATGTCTTACAACTGTTGCTTTCGACAGCTTTTACTGATACAGCCATACTATGGAAGTCAAAAGGAATCCATTCCGGAAGTCCATTCGACTTCCAAAACGTTTGGAAACCAAAGCGCGGCTTCTGATTGGCTGCAGGATGGTAATGGTAAAAGTAAGTGTAATTTTAAAAATGGTTAAAAATTATGATATATGTAAACTGCTAAAGATGAGGTAAAATGAAAATCAGATGGGGGGACTTGGGGAAGCTCACTTAACAATGTTTAGAAAAAATAAGGATAAGAGAAGAATTTGTTTGTTTTTCTGATTGTGTTGTTTATTAGTGTTATAAAATCAATAAAAAAATGGGGGGGGGAGCTCCCTGCAGCCAATCAGAAGCCATGGAAACCCTGTCAGACGTTTGGCTTCCAAAGAAATGTTAAAAAACTGGAACACTCACTTCTGGTCTTTTCTATCTTCCAGGAGCCAGAACATTCGACTCCCAAGGCGTTCCGGAGCCAAGGTGCAACTGTAGTTTCATAGTTCTATACTTTTTGGAAACCGCTTTAAGGATTTTGTTTTATGAGAACAAAGCAGTACATAAACCTTTGGGAGTAAAATATACTGTGGCCGGGAACCCTCTCTTTATTTCACAGATTCGTTAAATTTTAAATCTCACCCTTCCTCCAAGGAGCTCAACGGTAGCAGCTATGAGTCTCCTAAAACACCACTGGCTTGATCCTCACAGCAGCCCTTGGGGGGGTGAGTTAGGTCAAGGGACAGTAACTGCCTCAATGTCACCCAGTGAGGAGGGGGGTTTCTTCACTCAACTGCAAATACGTACAGATCACTGCATATCTTAGGAACACAGGAAGCTGCTTTACTCCGAGTCCATCCAGCTCAATATTTTCCACACCGACTGGCAGCAGCTCTCCAGGCTGTGGCACCAGCATGGCCATAAAATGGACAATGCAGCCATGCTGGCTGGGGGCTGACAGGACTCGTAATCCAGTTGTAGTCCAACAGCAGGCTGGCGAATACTTGTGTGAATCCGGTGGCTTTTGCACAGCAATTCTTAGTGCCCATTTGCCTCCCACTCCTCTATAGTTTAAGTCTTCTCATTTGAGGACTAGATTTCTTGAAGTGTGCAATTATAAAGCTCCCCACCCCCCCAAAAAAAATTCCCAGGCAGGTACCTCGCTTCCGCTGGCGCAATTCCCGCATGGCGGCCCGTATCAGCCGCCGCTCCTCAAAGTCTGTGGTCTGATCCAGCTGCAGGGAGAGGGAAAGAGGGGTTATTACTACCACTACTACTTCTCTCTCTCTCCCCCCCCCTCTCTCTCTCTCTCACACACACAGCTTTTCTCCCTTCATTTAAAAAGAAGAAGAGGAGTTTGAATTTGATATCCTGCTTTATCACTACCCAAAGGAGTCTCAAAGCGGCTAACATTCTCCTATCCCTTCCTCCCCCACAACAAACACTCCGTGAGGTGAGTGGGGCTGAGAGACTTCAGAGAAGTGTGACTGGCCCAAGGTCACCCAGCAGCTGCATGTGGAGGAGCGGGGAAGCGAACCCGGTTCACCAGATTACGAGACTACTGCTCTTAACCACTACACCACGCTGGCATGAAAACTGCTCCCAACAAGGAAAAGCCGCTCAGAGAAATTTAATTCACACAGATGTAATCCTGCAAGCATGCAGGCGAAGGACATTCAAGTTTAATTTTATTTTTAAAAATCTGGAGAAATGCTGCCAGTCAGTGCTGACAATGAGAAGTTAGATTCTAGATCCTTGGGTTTTATTATTTATGTTGAGAAGGACCAGCGGCCTAACTCAGTATAAGGCAACTTCCAAATTTGATCATCCCTTTATTTTGGAACCACGAGGACTAGGAACTTATCTTATTTTGAAGTAAAGCCCTTGGCTCAGTGGTAAAACATCAGTTTTGCATTATGTTTCCATGATCATTCTGGCTGCACCTGTCATGGGCCAGGAATCGGCTTCACCTGCTGAGCAGGTCCGTTCTTAACCTGAAACTGTTCTTAACCTGAGACACCACTTTAGCTAATGGGGTCTGCCACTGCTGCTGCCGCACCGCAGAGCACGATTTCTGTTCTCAACCTGAAGCAAAGTTCTTAACCTGAGGTACTATTTCTGGGTTAGTGGAATCTGTAACCTGAAGCGTATGTAACCTGAAGCGTATGTAACCTGAGGTACCACTGTATATAAATGCAATAAATAACAATAATGTCGGTTCTCATCAGCCACAGCCAGCGTGACCAATGATTAATCTCCCCTAGTGCATTGATATAGTCCTCCTGTCACTTTCATTAAACACCTTTCGGCGCCAGGCAAAAACGTTCCTCTTTAATCAGGCCTTTGTCCGATTAACATTCTTATGTCCTTTATAATGCGTTGGGGTGGTGCTGGTTATGGGTTTTGTTCTTGTTTTTATTCTGCTTTTATTTTGTATTTGGAACGTGTGCAGAAGAGGGCAGCCAAGACGACCAAGCGTCTCGTCTTATGAGGAGTGTTTGAAGGAGCTGGATATGTTTAGCCTGGAAAAGAGGAGGCTGAGAGGAGATACGATCGCTGTCTTAAGAGCCGTCACGTGGGAGAAGGGAGCAAGCTTGCTTTCTCCTGCTCCGGACGGTAGCACTCAAAACCAATGGCTTCAAGTTACAAGAAAGGGGATTCCAACTGACTTTCTGACATTCAGAGCTGTTCAACAGGGGAACGGTCTCCCTCAGGAGGTTGTAGACTCTACTTCCTTGGAGGCTTTTAAGCGGAGGTTAGATGGCCATTTGTCATGGATGCTTTAGCTGAGGTTCCTGCACTGCAGGGGACTGGACTAGAGGACCCTTGAGGGGCCCTTCCAACTTTGATTTTCTGCCACCCTGAAATCTTCAAATGAAGGGTGGTATACAAAATTTAATAAACACCCTTTCGCCGGTATGGCTCCCCTTTATCACATACACAGCCCAACAGGACAGTGACAATAATCCACCAACAGCATACAAATCAATATGGCTAACCTGATCCAAAACACCCACCCACCTCACCCACACACGAAAACAAAGATCGCCACAGCCAATCACAAGCAAACAATCACACCCTAGGCCAACCCCAGCCTCTCTCACCACCAAAGGAACACAAGTGAACAACACAAGCAACGCTGACACCAAACTCTACATACATTAAAAATAATAGAAACACCGCCACCCGACCCCACCCCTATCCATCTTCCCTCTCTCCACCCCCCTTTCTTTTTTCTTTTCTTCTCCCCCTAATGCCTCAATAAATGAAACGGATTTGTAAAAATGAAACGGATTTGTAAAAAAAATACGAGGCACTACACTTCTGTAAAACAAGAAAATCCTGAGTAAAATATATATTAAAAATAAAAATAAAATAAACACCCTTTCAGAGGCTCCCTCAACTGCGAGAAGCAAAGCTACAGGGAACCAGGCAGAGGGCCTTCTCGGTAGTGGCGCCCGCCCTGTGGAACGCCCTTCCAGCGGATGTCAAAACGATAAACAACTACCTGACATTCAGAAGACATCTGAAGGCAGCCCTGTTCAGGGAAGTTTTTAACGTGTGATATTTTACTGTATTTTTGGTTTTTATGGAAGCCGCCCAGAGTGGCTGGGGACACCCAGCCAGATGGGCGGGGTATAAATAATAAATTATTATTATTATTATTATTATTATTATTATTATTATTATTATTATCCCTAGCGAGCAAAATGACACCCGCTTGTGGCAGGAGGCGACCCACCCCAGATCCAAACCCTCTCCCAAACATTATTTCTTTATTTATTTTGTTGTTGTTGTTGTTGTTGTTGTTGTTCATTGAATTTATTTATATACTACCCGGAGGTCTCAGGGCAGTTCACAGAAGAAAAACATTTGCTCCAGACACACAGACATACATGCACACACACTTAAAGGGAAAGGGAAAGGGACCCCGACCATTAGGTCCAGTCGTGACCAACTCTGGGGTTGCGGCGCTCATCTCGCTTTATTGGCCGAGGGAGCCAGCGTACAGCTTCCGGGCCAAGTGGCCAGCATGACTAAGCCGCTTCTGGCAAACCAGAGCAACACATGGAAACGCTGTTTACCTTCCCACCAGAGTCGTACCTATTTATCTACTTGCACTTTGACATGCTTTCGAACTGTTAGGTTGGCAGGAGCTGGGACAGAGCAATGGGAGCTCACTCTGTCGCAAGGATTCGAACCGCCAACCTTCCAATCGGCAAGCCCAAGGCTCAGTGGTTTAAACCACAGCGCCACACACCCTTACCCGACCCTAGATATGTGAAATGTATCATCACTGAAGCAGTCAAATACAACATTTCCTGTTGCCCACATTGGACACACAGGGGAATGATGCTCCAGACAGGGAAAACTTCCTGTCATACAAGCTCTGGAGCGTCCTCCCCCTGTCTGTGACCAGGTAGATGGGCGTGACCCTGGCAGACCCTGAAAAGGGGCTAGTCACACAGCCATCTTCCTCTTACTCATTTGCCTTTTTTTGCTCTCTGTTGGCTCTTAGCCAGCAGCACATGGCTCCTTAGAGGATGGAAGCCACAAGGGAGAAAGTCCGAGGCCTAGCTCAGACTTCTTTTCTCTACAAATGTAACTGTAACCACAAGATAAAGCCTGCCTCCAGAATATTACAGTGCTACCTCGGGTTACATACGCTTCAGGTTACATACGCTTCAGGTTACAGACTCCGCTAACCCAGAAATAGTACCTCAGGTTAAGAACTTTGCTTCAGGATGAGAACAGAAATCGTGCTCCGGCGGCACGGCAGCAGCAGGAGGCCCCATTAGCTAAAGTGGTACCTCAGGTTAAGAACAGTTTCAGGTTAAGAACAGACCTTCGGAACGAATTAAGTACTTAACCCGAGGTACCACTGTACTGTGGACTGAATGTTAAGTAAACTTTACTCTTACTTTCAATCAAGACAGTTGCATTATTATTATTTTTAAGAGGGAAATAAAAGGTGAAACTTGCTAGGAACAAGCCAGACAGGATTGCTCAACTGAAATGATTCTAACGAATCCATCAACTTGCTTCCAGCAATCTCCAGGGGAATATGCTCTGCTGCTTGCACACTAGCGTCAGTGAGGAGGGCTAATATTTAATCCATATATCCTCTCCTACTTTCCTTAACATTCCCACAAGATACCCAACCCAGAAAATCAGCTACGACTGTTACCACCCCGCTGTGTGCCACGGAGTCCCAAATTCACACCGCTGTCGCCAACACGTACCATCTTATCCAACACATGCTCTTCCTCGATCTTGCTCAGCTCTTCGGCGCTCAGGCGGCTTCGCTGGTGCAGCGCCTGGGTCTGTGGCTTCTCTTTCTCGGTGCCGTTTGACAATGCCGAGTCCGCTGCCTCGCGGGGCACCGGCACCTCGGCTTCCATCTGAAGCAAAAAAAGAGGATGGCACCAATGTAGGTCAAGAGCAACTTGGAAGATCATACACGGGATCTTCCACGCTGATTATTTTTTCTTTTCTTTTTTTTACTCATTCCATTTATAGTCTTGCCTTCTTCCCTCCAAGGAGTTCAAGGTGGCTTAGTTAGTCCCCCCCCCCCAGTCCCCTGTTTTCCCATGCATTTTTTTTAAAAAAAAAGTAAGAAAAAGAAAAGTTTGCAGAAGGAAAATAAGTGATGAGAGAGAATGCCGGAAGCAAAGTAGCGTCAGTGCAAACATGGAACACAAATGCAGCCGAAATATAGCCGTACCTCGGAAGTCAGACGGAATCCGTTCCGGAATTCCGTTCAACTTCCAAAATGTTTGGAAACCAAGGCACGGCTTCCGATTGGCCACAGGAAGCTCCTGCAGCCAATTGGAAGCTGCGGAAGTTGTGTCGGACGTTCGGGTTCCAATGAACGCTCGCAAGCCGGAACACTCACTTCCTTTTCTTTTTTTTAATAATTTTTATTAACAGACCAATCAAATCAAATCACATTAATTCCAAATTGCAGAGCCAAATTTTAAATTTTAAACACACCCACTGAGCTTCATGGCTGAGTGGGGATTCGAACCCTGGTCTCCCGGGTCCTAGTCCAACACTCTAACCACTACCACACACTCTTTTTCAACTGCTAAGCCAAAGCTAGTGTTCATTAGGAAGGGAGAGGGTGGCAGATCGGAGATGATCAAACTCCATCGGTAGAGCATGAGACTCTGAAGCGCAAGGTTGTGGGTTCGAGTCTCACAACGGGCAAAAGGTTCCTGCATTGCAGGGAATTGGATGAGACGACCCTTGTGGTCCTATGATTAAAAGGCACAGAAGCTGCACTCTCTAAACATGGTGCTTCATAAAGACGTTCTGCGCACGAGAAAGCTACAAACTTTTTCCTCTTTAAAAAAAAGGAAATTTAAAACACTAATGTTCTATAACACTTGTCGGATCCTGGGGTACAAAATACCGAGTGACAAGCAACCAGAGTTGCCCCTTGCCCCCAAGAAATGATCGATTCTAACACGTGCAAACTGAGGATATCTGCACAACAGTCCTTATTTTGTCTAAACTTTTCTCTTTTTTGCTCATTCCTTTGCATAATTTGTGCATGTCTTCCAATCACTGAAAGACGATGGACCCAAGAAGGACCCTTGAACCTCTTTCCTCTGAGCGCTGGAAATCTCATTCAGTGACATCTAGGGCTCCTAGAATTCCAAGCACAGTTTTGCAAACGAGAAGGACTAGAAACTTGATTTCATTCTTTAAAAAGAGAGCCGAGATTCTCCAAGAGGTGAGTTCCATACTTAAGAAACACTTGTTTTCAAATACACACAGGGCTGCATCTACCGAGGGAACAGCGGCTCTTTGGTTAATGGGCCGGCTCCAACACGAAGCTCCCTGATAAACCGTGTCAGGGGATTTCTAGGGGGAGATTAGAAGGGCTTACTCAGAAGCGGTTTGCTGATCAGGGATCAAGGTGGAGCTGGCACCTCATCGCAGGGACTCGGGAGCACAATGCCAGCTCCCTGTCAACACGACCCACACACAATGCCACTTGGGATGACCGCCAGGTTTAAAAGACACCACAAGGGCACTGGCACTTGCATGGAGCAGACAAGGGGGTGCGGGGCAGCAATAGCCATTGCTATTATTCATTAAGTCTCCACCCTGCCTTTCAGCAGAGAATCACAGGCCAGTTTACAATACAGAAGCACAAAAACACATGCCGTAATAACAAACAAAAACGATTACGCTTCCCCCCAGTTTAGAAGGCCATAGAGTATTTAACCATTGAAGCCTAAAGATACACAATGTTGTTGTTTTTTAAATGCTATTTATTAAAGCTTCATAGAAAAACAGTAGGTTCAAAATTTAAACATAAAATACAAAAGCCAATAGAAATAACAAAAACAGAAAAATCACAAAACAAAACACATACAAAATACACAATAAAAAGAGTTAACATAATAACAGAAAAAAGAGCAAAAGAGTAAAAAAGATTAGTATGTTCTTATCTTATCTTTCAATCAATCACTAGTTTCTTGACCTCCTCACACCTCCCTTTTTGTATTCCAGTTGAGATATTTAGTTCAGCAAATCCTTACCCTCTATCACTTAACCTTACTCAACATCTTAACCTGTATTAAAAATACATTTTCCATCATTATCAATCCATATTTACATATTCTTATTAATCTTTTTACCAACACCACTTGTTTTCAATCCAACATCCATTTAACATTCATTAATTTTACAGTATTTCTGTAGATAGTCTAAATTTTTTCCAATCTTCTTCCACCGCCTCTTCTCCCTGGTCTCGGATTCTGCCAGTCATTTCTCTAAAGATACATAATGAAAGCACCAGGCAAGCCCCACTGGGGAGAGCATCCCACAAGCAGGGTGCCACCACAGAAAAGGCCTGTTTTCGCAGTGCCACCCTCCATACCTTTCATGCCAATGCCAAACTAATCCCCCCCAGAGCAGGCGTGGCCAAACTTGGCCCTCCAGCTGTTTTGGGACTACAATTCCCATCATCCCTGACAACTGGTCCTGTTAGCTAGGAATGATGGGAGTTGTAGTCCCAAAACAGATGGAGGGCCAAGTTTGGCCATGCCTGCCCTAGAGTAAAGGATACATCAAGGGGCTTAGCTTGGTCAGGATTGAGCAGACACTTCCAGTGTTAACGCTAAATAAATGTCTTCTGGTAAATGAGCTGCTAGAGGGCCGTGAAAATTTGTGCCCTGGTCTTTTTAGATTCATCTACCCATGTACCAGCTGAAGACAAAGGGGTGCATCGGATACCAGATGTGAAATATGTTGGCATTGCAGTCATACCTCGGAAGTCGAATGGATTCCGTTCCGGAAGTCCGTTCGACTTCTAAAGTGCGACTTCCGATTGGCTGCAAGAAGCTGATGCAGCCAATCGGAGGCTCCGCCAGACATTTGGCTTCCAAAAATAGTTTGCAAACCAGAACAGTCACTTCTGGGTTTGTGGCGTTCGGGAGCCAAAACGTTCAGGAAATAAGCTGTTCAAAAACCAAGGTACAGTGGTACCTTGGGTTACATACACTTCAGGTTATAGACTCCGCTAACCCAGAAATAGTGCTTCAGGTTAAGAACTTTGCTTCAGGATGAGAACAGAAATCGTGCTCTGGCGGCAGCAGGAGGCCCCATTAGTAGTGCTTCAGGTTAAGAACAGTTTCAGATTAAGAACGGACCTCCAGAACGAATTAAGTACTTAACCCAAGATACCACCGTACGACTGTATTTTCAGCTCTCCTATGCCACTAGAGGAATCTGCCAATGCGTCTCTGTGTGGGATGATGGGAGTTGTAGTTCATTTGAACAGCCGCCGGCTTGTCATCCCAAGAAAAGCACACCCACTGTTGCATGTAGGGGGTTATGGGTGCTCCAAACAAGGAACGGAAGGGAATTGGCAGAAATGACTGGCAGAATCTGTGACCAGGGAGAAGAGTCGGTGGAAGAAGATTGGAAGAAATTTAAAGATTACATGCAGAAATACTGTAAAATTAAGGAAAGTTAAAATGATGTTGGATGGAAAATAAGTGGTATTGGTAAAAAGTTTCTTAAGAGCATGCAAGTATGGATTGTTAACACTTAGAAATATATATTTACAATAGGTGATGACACAGAGTTATGAAAAATGACAGGATAAGGATTTGCTGAAAGGACTTCTTAAATAGGAATACAAAAGGGGAGGTGTGAGGGGGTCTAAGAATCAAGGTAATGAGATAAAGGAGGATTGAAGGATGGAATTAATTTTAAACTTTTTATGCTTGTTTTTTCTTTCTTTCTTTTTTTTTTACATATCCAATCAGTGTTTTTTTTCCTCTTTTGTCTATATAATATTTTCTCTATGTGTATTTTCTTTTTGTCTTATTCCTCTCTTTATTTTTTTTAAAATTGTTATTTGTGTGAACTGTATTGTATAATTCTATGTTTATTTCTAAAATCTTAATAAATATTATTTAAAAAAAAAAAAAGGAACGGAAGATCACTTTTCTAGTTAACCACAGAATCACAGCTAAGCAACCTGCACGCCACAGTCCCCCGCTCTGTCCGCAAAAGCTCCAATTTACAACTTGACAGGTCCTTGTTGACGGCAGGACGCTGTCCTGCAGGCTTCCGGCAAATCCCAGCACAAAACCGCCAGCGCCACGAGATCAACAACAGGAGAGGGGCCCAGCTGTTAGCGGGGCTTGCAGATTCCTGGCTGGGGCCCCCCGAGCTCAGCTGCTTGTAAAGAGAAGGAGCCTTTCTAACAAGCCGGGGCTGGGGAGGCTGCCACTCACGCGCCTCCCCGGCTCTCGGCCACTGAAAGGCGACCCTGGGCAGCTGCTTGGGCAGGAGTTTCGCATCACCCACCCCAGCTGGCATGAAGAGGAGGAGGAGGAGGAGGAAGGGCCTGGCTGGCGCAGGTAAAGTGCCAAGCCACAACCACTGGGCTCTGCACACCTGTCGCCCGAGCAGGCGGCTGTAATCCCAAACAGAGAGGCAGCTAATCCAGCCTGGGTGGGTTGAGCGGGGGGTGCAAACAGCCTGCTCCAATCCAAGAGGGGTGTGCTTGCCAGCCTGGCGCCGCAACAAGCAGGAGAGGGCTGGCGTGACATTTGCCCGCGAGAAAGGGTGGCCATGAACTTCCGAACTTCCTCCCACAAACCCACCAACTGGTGTCAGGGGAGAATGTTGCTTAAACGATATACAGTACATATATGTTTATTTCTAAATGTGTGTGTGTGTGTGTGTGTGTGTGTGTAGCCCTGGCTTCTGGGAGAAGCCTGACGTTCACCCTTAACCCCACAGGCAGTAGCAGCACCTGGTCATCTTGGCACTCTGCACATGCCCAGAGGCACCCTTCTTTATTATGTAACATTACTTCAAATTGCTGTTTCTTTAATGAAGCGGAGTGGCTGGTGTTGGGGAGGCAGGAGCGGGGAACATGCTAGGGCTGGGAAACCATGACGGACGTTGCTTTTTCCTACAAACACCACAAAAGTCAATTGGGGCAGCAGAAGGGCTCTAGCTAAAGGGCAGGGCATGTGCTTCGCAAACAGAAAGTCCTAGGGTTTGATCCCTGACAACAGAGCGGGGAGGAAGAAGGCAGTGGCCGGCCACGCAGACGACCAGCGCCACTGCGTGCAGCTTCTGCCACAGGTGCATCAGCCAGAGCACGGTATGACATTGCACCGCTGGATCCCTGGAGATGCCAGCTGCAGCTTAACCCAATGATAGCCTCCCACCGGCGCCATGCAAGCGGCAGCTACTGGGAGCCACCCTCCAGAGCACCATGCAAGGCACAGAGGTGGCTCTGTGATCGGTGCAAAGGAAAAAGGGAATGAGGAGGCTGCCCGCTGGCACTCGCACAGCCAGAGAAAAAAATGAGGGCAGGGCTGGCAGGCAGGCAAGCCCCACTCTATCTATCTATCATTTTTATTTCCAGTTTTTACAAATAACTCTTGCACTCAAATATAATCAATTTTCTCTGAATCCTTGGACTTCCCTCCACTCGCCTGTGATTTCCAACATACTTCCTTTTATACTGTATCCTATAATATCATCCAAACTTACATTCAAATTTCCATTTTGTAACCACAGAATAATTACCTTACAAAGTGTTATATTGGTCCTGCTAACATTTTTAACTGTGTAAAGGTAAAGGGACCCCTGACCATTAGGTCTAGTCGTGGCCAACTCTGGGGTTGCGGCACTCATCTGGCTTTATTAGCCGAGGGAGCCGGCGTACAGCTTCCGGGTCATGTGGCCAGCATGACTAAGCCGCTTCTGGCGAACCAGAGCAGCACACGGAAATGCCGTTTACCTTTCCGCCGGAGCGGTACCTATTTATCTACTTGCACTTTGACGTGCTTTCAAACTGCTAGGTTGGCAGGAGCAGGGACTGAGCAATGGGAGCTCACCCCGTCACAGGGATTCGAACCGCTGACCTTCTGATCGGCAAGTCCTAGGCTCTGTGGTTTAACCCACAGCACCACCCACGTCCCAGATTTTAACTGTGTACAGTGTTCTTTAAGATAATCTATATTTTTTCTTTCCATTCTTTATTAAATTTCTTATCATCCTGGTTTCTGATTCTCCCTGTCACTTTTGCCATTTTGGCATAATCCATCTTGAGCATGCAATCTTCTCTGCTTGGGACCTTGTCCTCCTTCCCCACCCTTGTCTTGGGCTCCGGGGGGGGGGGGGGCAGGAGCGGGCAAGTATCAGGTGGCCTGGCCAGGCTCTCCATATTGAAGCATGCAACACCGCTGCAGCCGGGGGCAAGCGGGGATTCACAATACATCGCCTGCTCCGAAATCCATCTCGCAACTTTAACTTTCAACCGGTTTCAGGCAATGTATTGCTACGTCGCCCAAGGCTAAATACAACACCTGTCGGATGGGAGGAAGATGGGCAGGCAGGGCACAAGAGCGGGCACACCTCCCTGCACGCCAAAGCCCCTAACCCGTCCCTACCCATGTTTGGCATAAGAGCCATGACTCACAAAACTCCCGCTGCAAGAGAGGTGGACCTCCGAGTGCCTCCTGGTGCTGGCGAAGGTGGGCGGGTGGGCGGTCGGCTGCCCGGCCTCCTCGGTACCCTCAAAGTGGGCGCAGGGATCTTCCGCCTCCAGCAACAGGGTGCTGGGGTCCTTCTCCTCCTCGCCCAGGTAGAGGGTGAGCAGCGCCACGTCCCGGCTGAGCCGCCGCTGCTCGGCCCGCAGGGCGGCATTCTCCTCCCGCAGCTGGGCGAGGGCAGCAGCCAGCGGGCGCACCGAGCCCAGGGCCACCTCCACGCGGTGCTCGACGGCCTGGCGCCATGCCTGCAACTCCTGGCGGACCTCCTGCAGGGCCTGCCGCAGGGGAGCCTCCTCGAACGGGGGCGGCTCAGGGCTGGGGGTGGGCACCCCGGGCATGGCGCAGAGGGGCAGCGCCAGGAGAGAAAGTGCAAAGGAGCCCCGAATGGCGGGACCACGGCTCTCTGGTGACCGGCGGGGCTGAGCGGGGTCTTTTGTGTGGCCGGGGCAGCTATTCTTGTCCCGCAGAGGGACGCTTCCCGGTGACAGACAAAGACAGGATGATGGAGTTGGGCCAGGTGGCCGGGCTGTGTGGGTGGGGGGCAGGCTGGACCCAGTGCAGGGAGAGGCAGGGGCTGCCTTGTGATGGCAGGGGAAGGGTGCCCCCTGGGGGCTGCAGAGGCTGGTGCCGTTAGAAGGGCCATCCTCTGGGCAATTCAGAGCAGATGAACAAGAAGAAGAAGAAGAAGAGGAGGAGGAGGAGGAGGAGTCTGGATTTGATATCCGGCTTTATCACTACCCGAAGGAGTCTCAAAGCGGCTAACATTCTCCTTTCCCTTCCTCCCCCACAACAAACACTCTGTGAGGTTAGTAAGGCTGAGAGACTTCAGAGAAGTGTGACTGGCCCAAGGTCACCCAGCAGCTGCATGTGGAGGAGTGGAGATGCGAACCCGGTTCCCCAGATTACGAGACTACCGCTCTTAACCACTACACCACACTGGTGAAGGAGGGAAGAGTGCGACTGCTGCAAACAGGGATCGGCAGCTTGCTTTGAAAGAAAAAGATGGAAGGAAAAGGAAACGCCAACCAAGGAAGAGTAGATAGTGAAAATTACGGACTACAGTGGTACCTCAGGTTACATACGCTTCAGGTTACAGACTCCGCTAACCCAGAAATAGTGCTTCAGGGTAAGAACTTTGCTTCAGGATAAGAACAGAAATCGGGCTCTGGCGGCGCGGCAGCAGCAGGAGGCCCCATTAGCTAAAGTGGTGCTTCAGGTTAAGAACAGTTTCAGGTTAAGAACGGACCTCCGGAACGAATTAAGTACATAACCCGAGGTACCACTGTGTGTCAAAATGGCAAAAATGACTAGGAAGATGATAGTAAATTTTAAAAAGAATGGTATAAATTTATAGAGTACATTAAAGAACAATGTAAAGATTTGAAAATGTTAGAAGGATTGATATAGCGCTTGTAAATTTATAACAGGTAAAGCATTTAACTAAAGTTGGATAAATGTAATTAGATGTGGTTAAAATAAAATAAAAACGTATCTGTGGAAAACCAGAAGGGGGAGGAATGGAGTTCAGGGGTTCAAGGAATCCCGCAAGTGTACAAATACTGCTGAAATTAAGTTTGAAGGATGTTAATGATGAAAAGCTGAAAATATTTTTTTTTTAAAAAAAAAGAATGAAAAAGAGGAAGAATCTCAGGACATCCAAGTTAGCACCTGAGAGCCAAAATCCCAGCCCAAACAGTCGAAATGGGGTTCTTGTTATTGTTAATTGAATTTATATAGCGCCCTATACCCGGGAGTCTCAGGGCGGTTCACAGAATAAAATCAAGATATAAAACCACAAAATACCTAATAAAAATAAAAACGACAAGCCTACAGCCCCCCCCCCGGCAAAAAACCACACACATATTAAACGGGCATTGTATGTAAATTGGATTAACCAAAGGCCTGGTTAAAAAGGAATGTTTTTGCCTGGCACCTAAAGGTGTATAATGAAGACGCCAGGCAAACTTCCCTGGGGAGCACATAATGGTCATGTATGGAGCTGCAGGGCAGCCCTGGGTTCACAGGTGTGTGGGTATGAGAACTACTGGAAAAAACCATTCAGGGATAAAGGAGACCATCTCTCCTATCACAGAGGCAGGAAACAAGGCATACCAACAACAGATAAGGCGATCAACTTGTGTCTGAACTGAAACGCATCACTACAAATCGCAGGCGAGGAATCATATCGTCAAATGGTTTTACACGGGGGGACCCCTGCAGTGAGAAAGCTAGTACATGGAAAAGAGGAACCTTTCTTCCTGAGGAGCTAGCTTTCCCTGTGCATGGATTTTTAAAAAAAAAATGTTATGGGGGAGCATTTAAGCACTCAATCCCCTACCTGGGGTCTGAAGCAGCACAGACTGGCACGGCCTCCCTCTGCTGTGGCTGCGAAGCAAGGACAAAATCCCAACCCACCACCTACTCCTGGCTGCTGGACCACCTTGCTGTTTGTCCCGGTCGTCAGACACGCTGCAAGGCAGCAGAGGCGAGGAGTGGGGGAACACACACACACACACACACATGACACAGAGTTCCGACACAGCTGCCGCTGCTCAGATGGCCTGGCCAAGGTACAGGGATATTGCTCCAACCTGAAGATGGGGGCTGCAGGACAGGAATGCGGGGAGAGGGACGGAAGAAGGAGGCCAGCTCTGCTCACCTGAGCAACTATTTCCAGGCCCAGCTCCAGCCTCCTGCACAGCTTCCTGAATAATGCACATGGCTGATGAAAAGAGCGAGTGATCGGATTCCCGGCCCTCTGTTGTTGTTCTGTCCCGCTCAGAGCATCCCCTGCCCTACAAACTGCCTGAGCTCCTGCTCATAACTGCAATCTCGCTCTTCACTTCCACCCTCCTGGCCGGCTGCCACACACACACACACACACCCGTCCGTCCCGGGACCAGGATCCTTCCCACGCCCTCACCTGCAGGGGACGGTCACCCAGAGGCCCACCCAGAGCGAGTTGGCACAACCCTGTCGCCTGTCGGCACAGCTCCTCGCGGCAGCCCACCCGGATTCCGGAGCCGCAGGTCGGCTAATGCCTTAACGAGAGGCGACAGGCCGGCAGGGACAAGCGGGACGAGGCATTAGGCTAATTAGCCCGGGCAGGAGAGCTGCCGGCTTGCTCCACAACCAGGCTGTGAGAGGCAGCCAGGGCATGGCTGGGAGCGCTGGCAGAGTGGGGGGGGGGTGTTGCAGAGCTGGTTCAGAAAAGGGCACCCCAAATGGTTCACGTCCCCCATGAGGGAAAGTGGCATCACCTGGAGTTTTTTTAAAGTTTAGAGCAGGGTCTTTAAGCTGTCTTCGGACTACAACTCCCATCATCCCTACCTAGCAGGACCAGTGGTCAGGGATGATGGGAGTTGTAGTCCCAAAACAGCTGGAGGCCCAAGTCTGGGAAACCCTGGTTTAGAAGGAAGGCGAGTAAGATTGAGGTGTAAAAAAAATTATGCCTGGCAAAGAGAATGTGGATAGAGAAAAGTTTGGTCTCTCTCATAACACTAGAACTCAGGGACATCCAATGAATTTTGAAGAGGGGAAAAGACCCTCTTAATGCAGTGCATAGTTAGACTGTGGAACTCCCTGCCACAGGAGCTGGTGACAGCTTTAAAAGAAGATTGGGCAAATTCACAGAGGAGAGGGCTATCCATGGCTACTATAGCCATAGGGACTACGCTCTGGTTCCACCATTGGAGGCAGCAAGGCTTCCGAATCCCAAATCTTGTGCTGGGGTCCTGCTTGCTGGTTACCCACTGGAGGGCCCTTGTAAGAACAGGATGCTGGGCATTAGACAGTCACTGCCTCTCCTGCGCAAAGCCCAAGTTGTGCCCTTCGCTCTGCCTCTCACAGCTGCAGAACTGACGCAGCCCTCCGCCCTCCCTGAGGCTCCACGGCTTTGTGGAGGGCCAAGGGGACTTTTTAAGTTTCCCCCACCTGCAGAAATAGGCATGATCAGAGGAAGGAAGGAAGGAAGGAAGGAAGGAAGGGAAAGCAGAAGAAGGGCAGGGAGCGGGAAGACTCACCTTATTAAGGCTGGAGCTGCTGCCGCCATAGCTGGAGCTGTCGACGCTGCTGCTGGTGGTGGTGATTCGAATGGGAGTGCTTCTCAACCCCAGGGTGAGTTCTGTGGCATGGGGAGAAGGCACAGGTGTGAGCACCAGCGGCCAGGGGTCGGGGCAAGAGGAGGGCTCCAAACTGGGGCTTTGGGATTTTGCCAGCTTTTAAGCCCGCAAGTTGCCAGTCCGCATGAAATGCACAAGTTACTAGTCCACATTAAGTTCTTGGTTCCCTTTGTAGGTAAGGAACCACAAAGGACACAAGCCGGGGAGGGCCTGTTTTTTCGCCAGCGTAGACTTGGCGCATTGCCACCCGCCCTTCTCCCCAAGCCCTGGAGATTTGGTGGGCTACAAACCAGATGCTTTTTTAAAAGCGGCTGGCGCTCTCCTAATAGAAAACAGAAAGCGGCAAGCTGCAGTCAGGTAATGTAGCGGAGATCGTGGAATATATCCAAGTTTCTGACACTGTGCGCCAGCCTTCGTAACGCTCCGGGAATGAGCCTGTTCTAGATGGGGAAGGGAGTGGATCGCATGGCAAATCGACTTCCAAGCTGCTCCCAAGCGACCCACCAAGTGCCCAGAGTTGCTTTCTCTAATCTGCTGCCTTTCCAGGTGTTTTGAACTACAGTTCCCATCAGCTTTTTAATCAGCACAGCCGTAAGGCTGACGGAAGGTGCCTTCCAGAACCTCTGGAGGGCGGCAGGTTGGCAGACGTTGTCGTAGAGAACTGGGTCAAATCAAAAATTAGGATGATTACTTTACAAAGTATCTGAAGACGCAACAGCGAACTGGACTCCTTAGCAGGTTTTGAATAAACATTCACAAACCTTTTATTGATAATAATCAGCTAAATAGTTTGAGGATCTATACAACTTTGTAACATGCAGAAAACAGCATTTGTAGAGAAACCAAAGACCAAAGAAGTAAGGTGGGGGGTGGGGGGTGGGGGAGGGGGGAGGGAGGAAAAATGGGGGGGGACAAGGATGATATGTTTTTGGATAATATGTCTTGTTATAATTTTGAATAAAAAATAAATTAAAAAAATTAGGATGATTAAAGGAAACAACACCACGATGCGGTGTTTCGAACCTTGAAATGGTTTTCACATATCACTGTTGCATTCGTCGCTTTGACATTTTAAAATGAAATTGCAGCATAAAAGGGTATGTGCATGTTTATGTTTATATCCTGCCTTTTTCTCCCCGCTCCTCATTTAATCCCCTCAGCAACCCTGTGAGGTGGGCTAGGCTGAGAAGGTGTGACGGACCAAAGGGGGCAACCTCAGTGAGCTTCATGGCCAAGAGGGGGATTCGAACCCTGTTCTCCCCTGTCCTAAGTCCAACCACAGCATCACCAAGGGCTCAAAATAAAAAGTCAAGACTTCAAAGGCTTCATGGGGGGGGTAATCTGAATTTGCACCCAATCCCTGAGAAGATCAATCCGACACACTCTGGCCACAGCGACAGAAGTTTATCCCACCAGGACCAGGAAAGTTTCCAAGTGCGGAGACCACACACACAAACAGAGGAGCTGCTGCACCCGTGCCAACCTGTCACCGGCCTCTCTGTCTCTATCTCACTGGAAACATCATGCAAATACAGTGGTACCTCTGGTTACATACTTAATTCGTTCCGGAGGTCCGTTCTTAACCTGAAACTGTTCTTAACCTGAAGCACCACTTTAGCTAATAGGGCCTCCCGCTGCGTCGCCAGAGCACTATTTCTGTTCTCATCCTGAAGCAAAGTTCTTAACCCGAGATACTATTTCTGGGTTAGCGGAGTCTGTAACCTGAAGCGTATGTAACCTGAAGCGTATGTAACCCGAGGTACCACTGTATGGCAAAGTGTTCTGGCTCAGTGGTAGAGCAAGCCCTAAACGGCCTCGGTCCAGTACAGTGGTACCTCGGGTTACATACGCTTCAGGTTACACACTCCGCTAACCCAGAAATAGTGCTTCAGGTTAAGAACTTTGCTTCAGGATAAGAACAGAAATCGGGCTCCGGCGGCAACATGTGGCCCCATCAGCTAAAGTGGTGCTTCAGGTTAAGAACAGTTTCAGGTTAAGAACGGACCTCCAGAATGAATTAAGTACTTAACCCAAGGTACCACTATATATCTGAAGGAGCGTCTCCACCCCCATCGTTCTACCCAGACACTGAGGTCCAGTGCCGAGGGCCTTCTGAAGGTTCCCTAACTGCGAGAAGTGAGGCTACAGGGAACCAGGCAAAGGGCCTTCTCGGTGGTGGCGCCCGCCCTGTGGAACGCCCTCCCATCAGATGTCAAAGAGAACAACAACTACCAGACTTTTAGAAGACATCTGAAGGCAGCCCTGTTTAGGGAAGCTTTTAATGTTTAATAGGTTATTGTAGTTTAATATTCTGTTGGAAGCCGCCCAGAGTGGCTGGGGAAACCCAACCAGATGGGCGGGGTATGTATGTATGTATGTATGTATGTATGTATGTATGTATGTATGTATAAATAAAGAAATAATAATAATAATTGCAGGAGTTCCCAAGTTCAATCCCCGCCAGCATCTCCCGAGACGGCTGGCAATGATTCCTACTTGAAACCCTGAATAGTTGCTGCTGGACAGACCAGCGTCCTGATTCAATATTAGGCAGCGTCCTATTTAATTCAGCACTTTTTTAAAAAATGCAAACCAAAACCCTGGGGACTAAAATCTTAATTTATCCTCAAGAGAAGGGCTGTAAACTCAGCGGGGCAGATTATCTGCTTGCTTTGCATGCAAAAGGTCGCAGGTTCAATCTCCGGCAGCCCCTCCAGGCGGGGCTGGGAATGTCTCCTGCCTGAAAACCCCTGGAGAGCTGCTGCCGGTCAGTGCAAACAATGCTGAGCTGGATGGGCCAACAGCATAAGGCAGTTTGCTGAATTACCTATGCAACCCGCAGCTGCAAATTCCCACTGGCCAGAGAAGCCCTTGTCACCCAAATCTCTAGCCTTTTAAACCTTATGGATAACAGATATTTTCCCTTATGAAGGGGCAGCAGCAACCTGGGAGCAACCTGGGAGAGGAGAGTGCTTTAAGTCCCTGCCACAAAATGCAGTTTTGCAGAATAGAGGGTTGTAGCTTCATGCAAAAAGCTCTGGTGGAAGGTCATCGTTTCAGCCTCTCCAGGTTGGGCTGGGAAGGATTCCCTGCAGAGCTGTTGCTGCCAGTCAGTGAAGGCAACACTGACCTAGATGGATCAACATTCTGACTTGCGCTGCACGAAGTAACTCTGGAAGGGGGTTCCTGGTGCAAAGCAGCACTTGCAACTCTGCAGCGGGAGACAATCCTCTGCCGGCAAAGCAGAGGCTGCCATTTCCATGCAAGCTTGTGGCATTTTGTCCAAACTTCTCTGAAGATTTTCGACTCTCCCTGCAGAAGGTTTGCCAGACCAAACTACACACACACACCCAAGTCTGTCCTGCAATTTCATATTTTGGGGGCAAATCGGCTGGCATTTTGTGGGCAAAGGCTCTGAGCTTTAATGCGTGCAGAAAAGGGAGAAATTCAACAAGCAGGTAGTGCCACAGACAGGGAAAGATGCTTCTCTGGGCAGAACTTTAATCAGGGGAGAAATCCACAAGGTGCAAAACACACATTCTCTGCCCTGCCTGCTGTCCTGGAAATTCCACTCCTTTCAGCAAAATTCTCCTCGCTTGCCTTGAAGGTTCCTACAAGACCAGGTCCACTTCAAAAGTCACTTTATGGGATGTCTGGTGGCAATTGTGTCATCATGGAATAGTTAGAGTGTCCGACTAGAAACCGGGAGGGATTGAGGTTCGAATCTACACTCAACCAGGTGAAACTCACTGGGCAACTCTAGATCAGTCATGATCTCTCAGCCTGACCTACCTCACAGCGTTGTTGTGAGAACGGAGGAAGAACCACATGCGCTGCCTTGAGCTCTTTCCAGGAAAGAAACACAGTAAATAAACGATTCTGTCCAAAAGGAGCCAAATCGAAAAGAAGCAGAATCACAGAGTGGGGGGCAGGGACCCTCATGGGTTGTCTAGTCTGACCCACCGCAATGCAGGAATCACAGCGAACAAATTGCTGGGTGCTCTCCCTAAGGAACTTCCACAGAGCGGGCAAGAAGCGCCTCTAAGACACTTTTGCCCCCGTGCCAACTTCCGAGGGCGCCGGACGGTAATGCAAATGCACAGCCCGCGGTGCCACTCACCTGCCCGCTGGTTCCCTGGGGTCCCCACGATTTGGCTCCTGAGGGGCTGGCTGCGGCCATCCTTGATCTCAATGGTGAAGAGGGTCTTCATCTCGTCGCTGGGCTCGGGAGCGCCGAGGTTGCGCGCTCGGGCTGGCAGAGGGCTGCTGGAGGAGGAAGAGCTCAACGGGGGGACATGGGGCTCCTTTGAGCCGGAGGAGCTCCCCGGAGTGTTTTCAGCAGAGGGGCGGGCAGGTGCCCACTTGCTCCCCTGCCATTGGCCGGCCTGGCTCCGCCCCCGAGGGCCGGCCGCCTCTTTAGGGCCAGCCGGACTCTCGGCGGGAGGCCTCACTGTCCCGGTCTTTGCCTGGATGGCGGAGGGCTTGGCCGGCTGCTGCTGCTCCTCTGCACCCCGCTGCCTGCTGGCATCCTGGAGGGCACGGCCGGCAGTGCCACTGCTGCCACCCCGTGCCCCGGCAGGTAAGTCTCCTGCACGCGGGGGGTTCAGGAGCTGCTGCTGCTGCTGCAGGATCCGGGCGCCTTTGCCCGCACTCTCCACCTTCCGGGGTGGGGCCGCAGAGCCGGCCGGCTTGGGGGGCTCCGAGCTGAACTTTCGTGCGCGGTCCAACACAGAGCCGGATCGCTGGAAGGGCTGATCCCGGCGGGAATCTGCAAGACAGAGAGAGGGAAAGGGGCGTGCTTGTCGGCTTGGGAACAGAGGAGAGTTTATGCATCACCCAGCTGGGAATCTGGCCAAGAAGGCTTCTGAGCTCCTCCCAGAGTTTATACGCATTTAAAACAATAACAGAAGGAGCATCGCCAGCACAGGCAGTGTGAGCGACTCCCAGAGTCCTTCCCTGTCCCAAGAAGGAAGATCAAAGTTAGGAAGCTCCAAATCTCCAGCTTGTCAAAGAAACATAGAATCGTAGATTTGGAAGGGAACCTAAAGGTAAAGGTAAAGGGATCCCTGGACATTAGGTCCAGTCATGGCCAACTCTGGGGTTGCGGCGCTCATCTCACTTTATTGGCCGAGGGAGCCGGCGTTTGTCCGCAGACAGCTTCCGGGTCATGTGGCCAGCATGACTAAGCCGCTTCTGGCGAACCAGAGCAGCACACGGAAACGCCGTTTACCTTCCCACCAGAGCGGTACCTATTTATCTACTTGCACTTTGACATGCTTTCGAACTGCTAGGTGGACAGGAGCAGGGACCGAGCAACGGGAGCTCACCCCATTGCGGGGATTTGAACCACCGACCTTCTGATCAGCGAGTCCTAGGCTCTGTGCTTTAACCCATAGCACCACCCACGTCCCAATAGGGAAGGGACCCTAAGGATCATTTGATCCAGTGTTTCCCAAACTTGGTTCTCCAGCCGTTTTCAGACCACAGTTCCCATCAGCCCTGACCACTAGTCCTGCTAGCTAGGGATAATTGGAATAGCTGTTTACTTGGCTGTTTTCGTATGTTGTGAAGGCTGAAATTTCAATTCAGTGGAGCAGGGTCAAGATATTAACTGATATGCATGAAATTTCAGATACAGCTATATAATCCCTAGTGTAGTAAGATAAGACATTTGGAGAAGGCATGGGGGGGGGAGTTTTTTTATGAACCACCCTATTGATCAGCCAAAGGCCTGTTGAAAGAGGAACATTTTTGCCTTAAGGGTTATAATGAAGGCACCAGGCAAACTTCCCTGGGGAAAGCATTCCACAGACGGGGAGCCACTGCAGAGAAGGCCCTGCTCTTGTGTTGCCATCCTCTGGACCTCTCGAGGAGGCACATGAGCAAGGGCCTCAGAATATGTTTTCAGGGTCCGGGTAGGTTCATATGGAAAGAGGCGTTCCTTGAGGTATTGCGTTACTGAGCCGTTTAAGGCTTTATAGGTCAAAACCAGCACTCTGAGTTGGAGCTGGAAACTACCGTAATTGGTTCAGATGCTGGTGGGTGTCAGTTGCCAAAATAAAACTTACTCTGAGCTCCTCTGGGGGCCAAGCATCATCTCTCTCACACCACTAAATGCAGAACCCCTCCTCACACCACCCCCAGCAAATAAACGCTGCCCCCCCCCATTTAGCCACATGACCGAGCTGAGAAAATCCAAAGACTCACTCATGCAGCCTTCCCCAACCTGATGCCCTCCAGATGTTTCAGACTACAACTTGGCTGTGCTGGCTAAGGCTGAGAGATGTTGTAATCTATTCGCACTCTTTGGAACTCCCTGCCAATTGATATTAGACAGTGTCTTCACTGCACTCTTTGTGGTGTCTGCTACAAAAAAATTGGTTTAGGCAAACCCTACTCAGACATATAAAAGGCTGACAGGTGTTTTGATTGGAGGGGGGAGTTTATCAGTGATGTTAATTATTTTTCGGAAGGTTTTAAATAGTTGTTTTTATTTTATTTTTTTACTGATGATTCCATTGTTTAATTTTTTTTAATGAGGGTTTTTCTTTCTATTTTCTACAATCCAGCAGTATACACAATTAACTAAAATAAGCACTATGTACTATTAAGATGACTATGTACTATTAATGACCTGCTGTCATTTTTTGTATTGTTGTTAACGTTTTGTAAAGCTATAACGTTTTGTAAAGCTATTTTTATTCCATTTTCTAACATTTACTTAAGCAAAAAATGTATATGCTGCTTGATTGTTGGAAAACCTCTTGGTAGTTTGCAAATATATAAAAGAAAACTTTTTTTAAAAAAAAAGCTCAATTTAAAAACAGGTATAAAAAGGTAAAAGACCCCTGGCAGTTAAGTCCAGTTGTAGACAACTCTGGGGTTGCAGCGCTCATCTCGCTTTCAGGCCAAGGGAGCCGGTGTTTGTCCGCAGCTGGTTTTTCTGGGTCATGTGGCCAGCATGACTAAGCCGCTTCTGCTGCAACGGAACACCGAAACCAGAGCAGTGCACGGAAACGCCGTTTACCTTCCTGCCGGAGCGGTACCTATTTATCTACTTGCACTTGACGTGCTTTCGAACTGCTAGGTAGGCAGGACCTGGGACAGAGCAACGGAAGCTCACCCAGTGACGGGGATTCGAACCACCGACCTTTTGATTGGCAAGCCCAAGAGGAGGGTCAGCAAACTTTTTCAGTAGGGGGCCGGGTCCCAGACCTTGTGGGGGGCCGGACTAAATTGGGGGGGGGGAATGAATGAATTCCTATGCCCCACAAATAGCCCAGAGATGTGTTTTAAATAAATGGACACATTCTACTCATGTAAAAACACGCTGATTCCTGGACAGGCCACAGGCCAGATTTAGAAGGCGATTGGGCCGGATCCGGCCCCCGGGCCTTAGTTTGCCTACCCATGCCCAAGAGGCTCAGTGGTTTAGAACACAGCGCCATCCTAAAGAGGGATAAAACACATCTCAGTATCCTGAATGTCTGGGTAGTCTTGCTTAAACAAAAATGTTTCAAGCAGGCATCTAACTGAGTAGAGCAAAGGCACTTTCCTGATGTCCAGGCAGAGAGTCCCAAAATGTAGGTGCTATTATACTAAATGACCGATTTCTGCCGTGAGGTGCTTCTGCTTTGCATGCAGAGCGCCCCGGATTCAAATCCCCGCAATCTCTAAGTAGGGCTGGGAGAAACCTAAAACACTGGCGAGCTCCTGCTGCCGCCCAGTGTAAACGACATGGAGCTAGATGGAGCGATGAGGGGACTCAGTATAAAGGCAGCTTCCTATGTTCCTGTTTAAAAAGGGCCACGGCTTAACGGTAAGAGCAGCTGCCTGGCATGCAGAAGGCCACAGGTTCGATCCCCAACAGCACCTCCAGGTAGGGCAGAAAACGTCCCCTGCTTGAAACCCTGGAGAGCTGCTGCCAGTCAGTGTCGACACTACTGAGGTAGATGGACCAACGGTCTGAATCAGTATAAAGAAGCTTCGTATATTCCTATGTCTAATGTTGGGCCTGGATAGCTTAGTTGGTAGCACCAAGGATGCAGGTTCAATCCCCGTATGAGACTGTTGCATATTCCTGCATTGCAGGGGATTGAACTAGACCAGTGGTTGCCAACCATTTTTTGGCCATGCCCCACCTAGGTAAAGGTAAAGGGACCCCTGACCATTAGGTCCAGTCGTGGCCGACTCTGGGGTTGCGGTGCTCATCTCACTTTATTGGCCGAGGGAGCTGGCCTACAGCTTCCAGGTCATGTGGCCAGCATGACTAAGCCGCTTCTGGCGAACCAGAGCAGCGCACGGAAACGCCGTTTACCTTCCCACTGGAGCGGTGCCTATTTATCTACTTGCACTTTGACATGCTTTCAAACTGCTAGGTTGGCAGGAGCAGGGACCAAGCAACGGGAGCTCACCCCATTGCAGGGATTCGAACCACCAACCTTCTGATCGGCAAGTCCTAGGCTCTGTGGTTTAACCCACAGTGCCACCCGCATCCCATGCCCCACCTAAGCATCTCTAAAATCCTGACACCCCCCCCACTGGTGACATATAATTCTTTTCTTATTCACATGGAGGAAGCCTAAAAGACCATTAACTTGGTCTAAACAAGCTTCCAAATTGCCCCCCCCCCTTAAACATGTGCCCCACGTCGGGAACCACCCTGAGATGATTCTCAGGGTCCCTTCCCACTTTACATTTCTATGATTCTAAGGCAGCTTCCTTTGGAAGGCATAATAAAAATAAAAATCATGTCAAACACCTGGGAGGGGGCTGAAACCAAACCCACACAATGCCATCTCTGGCACCAAGGTTCCCCTGTCCTGTTAGATAAGTAGCAACTATGCCACAGAGAAATAGAGAGAGAGAATGAACTTCCCCCACTGCCAAGAAGCAATCCGTTGCTAGGCCAGATGGTTGTTACCTGTGCTGGTTGCCTGGCGTGGCGTCGGTTGTGTGGTTTCACCGCAGCGGGCATCTGGAGGGGCAGGGGTCTGGGGGGCGGCACTGGATGGAGCTGCTGAGGAAACTGTCAAGGGGGGGGGATGAAGCTATGTTAAACGAAAGGTTCTGAAGCTTCTCAAGGGCTTAAACCAGTGGTTCCCAGCCTTTTTTTTTGGCCATGCCCCACCTAAGCACCCCTAAAATCCTGATACCCCTACCCCACCCCGTGACATATAAATTCTTATTATTCAAAAAGTGAACTCCTATTCACATGGAGGAAGCCTAAAAGGCCATTCAGTGTTAATAGCTCATTCTCGAATTGCCCCCCTTAAAAATCAAACTCCCCCCTCCGTGGGGTGTGCGCCCAACGCTGGGAACCACGGGGTTAGACAAAGGGGTTCTCCAGCAGGGAAGGAGCATAGCTTGGTGGCAGAGCACCTGCTTGGATTGCAGAAGGCCCCAGGTGAAACCCCAATGGCCCCTCCAGGCATCTCCTTTGGAGAGCTGCTGCCAGTCAGTGTCGACAACACCAAGCTGAATTTTCCCAGCCCTGCCCAGAGGACTGAACCTGAGACCTACTTATGCACAAAGCAGGCGCCATCTGTCACTGAGTTTGTGGCACCTTCCACTTAAAAAAGAGCTAAGATTCTAGTCCTCACTGTTCTGGATAAAAGGCCAGATTGAAGTGGAATGTAGTAGTAGTAATAATAATAATAATAATAATAATAATAATAATTTATTTATTTATATCCCGTCCTCCCCAGCCGAAGCCAGGCTCAGAGCGGCTAACAACAATAAAAGTAACACAGTTTACATAAAATCACTATCAATTAATCAAAATACATTCTAAAATCAATTCATTCTAAAATCAATGTAGGAAGCTGCCTTTGGTATAAGTCAGGCCATTGGGTCCACCTAGCTCAGTACTGTCCACTCGGACTGGCAGCAGCTCTCCAGGGATTCAGGCAGGGGTCTTTTCTCAGCAGAGGATTGAACTCAGGACCTTGCGCAGGCAAGGCTGATGTCGTGTCACTCAGTTACAGCCATAATAATAGCTGCGAAGGGAGGTGATGGTGCCTGGCCTTAATAGACAATAATGATGCAAAAAGCCTTCAAAAACATGGGATAGCAAGACAGCCTGTCCCAGTTCCCCACTTCTAAGAATTCTCGTTGCCAGGGGTTCCCATTCCATGTGTGTGTGTTTTTGTTGTGCAAGAAGAGCCACAACTTCTGCCCTGTGGCTGAACTTTGGGGCCAGAGGAAAGGACGACTCTTCATAATTATTCCTTTCCGACTGTTATTAAGCACTGGATTTACGATTCGCCCTCCCTCCCGAAAGATCCCAGGGTGATGAACTGCAGAAGAGCAACAAAAGACGTCAATGTGTTTTTTTATTTTTTTAAAAACCACCTCCCGTCGGTTTCCGCAGCCGGCCTCGCCAAACTCTTGGGAGTCTCTGCACCCTTCGGGAAAGTTAAGAAGGCGAGAGGGGCAACAAGGAACGTGACCGAAGATTGGAGATTCGGTTGAAGTGGAGGGAGAATGTGTTTGCAAAAGGGGGCCCTGGAGCCTCCTTGATCTGCCAGGGAACAAGGGGGGGGGGAGAGAGAGAGACTGGGACAGAGCAAAGCCCAAAGGAGAAAGGAAGACGGGGTGGGGGGGTGGGAGGGAGAAGGCAGCTGAGGATGGAGCGAGGAGCCGTTCCTGACCTTATTGGGAGAAGGAATGCAAAAGGTCCAGCTTGGCGGAGCAACAGATTCCCTTTCATGGCCCTTGGAGGAAGCCTTAGACGCTGCCTGGCAGAAGGGGGGAAAGCAGGGAGGGGATGCAAGGACAACCGCAGAGAGAGGCCCAGAACCCAAAACAGGGGGCACGTCTCCCAGGGCCAGGGCAGACCCCAGACTCGCTTTGCAGCAGATCCGGGTCGAGGGGCCTGAGCCCATCTTTGTGGAGCCTTACAGAGGATGGGACAGGGGTGGCCGGAGTTTTTCCAAAATTGCAGCTGGGGTGAAGAGAGGGCGAGGTCTAAGGCTTGGGCAAGGATGTTGCCGGGATTAAAGGCTAGATGAGGCATCTCCAGCCAGATGGACGGGGGGTATAAATAATAAATTATTAAATTATTATTATTATCTCTCCCAGGGCTTGCGCTCAGCTCTCGTAAGCAAGCGACACCGCGCCGTCAAGGCCAGCCTGCGGCCAGAGAGCTCTGGGATGCCTTAGAGGGCCTGCTACACACACACACACACACACACACACACACCATGATTCCAGACACGGGTAGGGTTTCTAGAAAGGAAGGTGTGGGCTGCCGGTTGGGGCTGGTGGGAGTACATGCACGATGAACACACAGCTCTCTTTCGGCAGAAGGGAAAGGACGCCACTCGGGGATGGAACACAGCTCAGCGGTAATGCATCCGTTTTGCATGCAAAAGGTTCCAGGTTCAATCCCCGATGACATCTCCGGGTACAGTTGTGAATTCCTGGAGAGCTGCTGCAGGTCAGTGGAGGCAGCACTGGCTTAGGTGGACCAATAGGTCACTGGCCAGGCATCTAATTTGCGTGCAAAAGGTGCCTGGCTCAATCCCCAGAGGCATCTACAGGTAGGGCAGGAAGAGGCCCTGGTCTGAAACTCCGGGAAGCTGCTGCCAGTCAGTGTTGACAGTACTGAGCTAGATGGACTTAACATAAAGCAGCTTCCTGTGATATGGGGGAAGGTCATAGGTCAGCAGTAGAGCATCTGCTTTGCATGCAGAATGTCGCAGGTGGAATTCCCAAGATCTCCAGGCATGGCTGGGAAACGCAGGTGGTTGGTGTAGATCAGGCATCCAGATGTTTTGGGACTACAACTCCCATCATCCCTGACCACTGGTCCTGTTAGCTAGGGATGATGGGAGTTGTAGTCCCAAAACATCTGGAGGGCCAAGTTTGGGGATGCCTGGTGTAGATAGAAAATACTGAGCCAGATTGACCAGGTTTCTGGCTCAAGTATGGCGAAGGGCCACCAGCTCAGCCGTAGTGCATCTGTTCTGCATGCAGAAGGTGCCGGGTTCACTGCCATGCAACATCTCCAGTTAGGACTGGAAAGGAAATATCCCTGTCCCAAAACCACCGGAGGGCTGCTGCCGGTCAGTGTAGACAACACTGAGCCAGATGAAGCAAGGGCTTTGGCTCCGTCGAAGGCACGTTTCGACATCCTCATGTTTAAGGGGCCTACAATTCCCCAGCCACACTGGCTGCAGCTAACCCACAGCATCTCAAAGGCAGCCCCCCTCTCAGTAGGCTCAGCACCCCCAGTGCAACCCAGCACCCGTCAGCCAATGTCCACCAGCCGGTTATGCTTGGCTCAAGACCTTACCACTTTCTCTGCTGTCCACGACATCTACTTCCTGCTCTGGGGCTTGAGGTGCATCCTGCGGGGGGAGGGGGGGAGAAAATAGGGTAAAAATCAAACCCATTGCCCAGCCACGCAGGCTGGCAGAACTCAAAAGAGCAGCCAGAATTCACCCCCCCAGATCTGTGTCTGCCCCTCTCTTCCTCACGGGCCAAATTTTGCCCGAGGCAGGTCCCACCCACCTGCTGACCACCCGATTTATTGCCTTTACAGTGGTACCTCGGTTTACGAACCCTATCCGTTCCAGAAGTCCGTTCTTAAACCAAAATCGTTCTTAAGCTGAGGTGCGCTTTCCCTAATGAGGCCTCCCACCACCGGTGCCCTTCCACCGTTCGGATTCCGCTCTTAAACCGAGGTAAAGTTCTCAAACCAGGACACTACTTCCGGTTTTGTGGAGTTTGTAAACCGAGGTACCAAACTGTTCGTAAACAGGGCTGTTCTTAAACCAAGGTACCGCTGTATAGGCTATCAGCTGAAGGCTGGCGCACATGGTTCTCCTCATTTAATCCCCACAGCAACCCTGGGAGGTAGGTTTAGGCTGAGAAAGCGCTGATAACATCAAAGTTGCAGGTTCAATCCCTGACACTTCCTATTCCTAAATTGGAGGCGATTGGACTACTTGATCCTCAGGTCCCTATGATTCTATATGGCCAAGTGGGGTTTTGAACCTTGATCTCCCAAGGTCTTAGTCCGATACTCTAACTCAGTGGTTCCCAAACCTTTTCAGGCCACCATACCCTTAGCTCCATAAACTCATCTCTGGTTCCCCCTACCCTGTAAAAAAAGCATTACAGTGGTACCTTGGTACTCGAACGGCTAGGCTCTCAAACAAATCAGCTCCCGAACGCCGCAAACCTGGAAGTAAGTGTTCCAGTTTGTGAACGTTTTTCGGAAGCCGAACGTCCGACGCAGTTTCTGCTTGAGTGCAGGAAGCTCCTGCAGCCAATCAGAAGCTGCGCCTTGGTTTTCGAATGGTTTCGGGAGTCAAACAGACTCCCGGAACGGATTAAGTTCGAGAACCAAGGTAACACTGTATTCAGAAAAGCAGTTTGCATGGCTCGTTAAGGAGGAGAATGGCCCAATGAAATTCAAAACAGTAATGATGAATTTCACATTTATTCAAACTCCAACCATTTAGCTGAATTAGTTCAACCAAATTGATGAACTTGATCTAGAGATAGCAGCCTTTCAAACTCTGATGGTCATTCACACACACACCCCCGCCCCGCTGCTGCCTCTTCATGCCTCTTACCGCCTCCCCAGGCAATCCCCCCACCCTACCACCCACTTTGGGAACCGCTGCTGTAACCACTACACCTCACTGTCTCTCTGTTGTAGTGACATCGGGTGACAAGCCTCTCTGACGATGACGGGCTCAAGGACCAGGATGGGTGGGCTGGGGTGGGGTTGCACTGAACACCTCTGCTAAAACAGAGGTCTTTCCCCTTCATTTTACGAAGGGGGTTCTCAGTGCGACCCCTCTCGGGATCCTGGAGCGAGGGCCATCCACTGCTAGCTGCTTCCTCTCTAGCAAAAAATAATAATAATGTCGGGAGTTACAGCAGTGTTTCCATTCTGCTGTAGTTCCTGTCCCACCAAAAACAACATTGTTTTCTTCTCTTGCTTTTTGCATGTGTTACCTCGGGTTAATTACTTCATTCGTTCCAGAGGTCCATTCTTAACCTGAAATTGTTCTTAACCTGAAGCACCACTTTAGCTAATGGGGCCTCCTGCTGCCGCTGCGCCGCCAGAGCCCGATTTCTGTTCTCACCCTGAAGCAAAGTTCTTAACCCGAGGTACTATTTCTGGGTTAGTGGAGTCTGTAACCTGAAGCGTATGTAACCCTGGTACCACTGTACTAGGCAGAAGGGCAAATGATGCCTTCCTCCCTCCCTCCCTACCAGCCACACAGCACCCCACATGTACCCTGAAAGTTCCTGCTTGCCTAAAATGTGTCCTCGGACCCTCAAAACGAAGGATGGAGAGCTGTATAGAAACTACCCTACTGTAGAATGTGCATTCGTTGCCCCGCCCACTTTGACCCCTGACCTCTCGCATCTCCACCATGCGGCCCCTGGAAAGGGAAGGTGGCCCTTGAGTCGCAAACCTTTCCCCACACTTGCACTATTCATCCCCTTCCAGTGAGGTTAGGGGGAATGGCGCACACGTACCCGTTCTCTCGGAGTCTCTTCACTCAGTAATTTCGGGGAAGCCTCCTCTTCCTGGGAGGAATCGCTCGCTGCGCTCGGAGCATCTGGCAGCCCTTGCAGAGGCTCGCTGGAAGCGGACGCTCCTTCGGGAGCTCTCAACCCCTCACGGTCTTCTGGAGCGGAAATGCGGCTGGTGCCCGTCTCCTCCTCGGAAGCGGGAGGCGATTCAGTCCTGGAGTCGCTGTCTCGGGAGCTGGCCTCGGCACTCGACTCTGGATCCGGCCCGCTCTCTGACAGCGAGGGTGGCTCGGCGGGTGCTTGCCCGGCGACAGGGTCCAGCAGCAGGAGAGTTCCCGCGGGGGTGGAGGAATCTGCCGGAAAGGATGGACAGGAAGGAAGGTCACGACCGGCGGAAGAGAGAAACCCCACCCCTTAGTTCCCCGACCCTTGATCGCAGAGGTAGACTCACCCGGCATGTCTGCTGGCTTCGCGTCCTGACGCTGCTGGCTTCGCAGCTCCCGGATCTGGGCCCTGATCAATTCCCGCTCCTGCACCTGAGGAGAGATGGGAGAGGGAGAGCGCGGTGTCAGCCGGCATCACTCTGCATACGACTCGGCGACCTCACCTGAGCACACCTGCAGCCGCAAACATCCACTCGCATACTGCCACACCCATTCGATCCAATGCCCGATTAGAAAAGTAGCTCCCAAAGGATGGGCTTTTCACCCTTACGGGCGTCTGTGCATGTGCAGAGTGGCAGCAGCGACCTGCATTTGCGACGGCAAGCCCAGAGGCGAGAGGGTTCTGAATCGGCACGGAATCAAGGATCCAGGTTTTTTTATTTCATTTTTTAAGCAAGGTCTTTATTCACCTGCGGAGAGGTATCCCCAAATCACCACACAACAGGTTAGGTGAAGCACCTCGGAGGAAGAATCTGAGAGGCAGACAAAGGTTTGGTGACAGCCAGCTGAGGGCAGCATCCAGCAGATGTGTAGACACACACACACACACACACACACACACACACACACACACTACCTTGTCACACCCATCCAAACGCTCTCCTCAGGTCCTGCTCTCCAAAACAAGACGAGGGTCCAAAACTATGGGAGCCGTTGAAATTAGGGAGCCGATCCCCCTACCACAACGAACAATTAGGCAGAGCGTGCATCTATGTGGGAGCGGTTACTAAGCAACCAGATGCAGCCCCCTCCTCAAAATAATCCATCCATCCAGGTTAACTCTGGGTTGCTAGGCAACCACAGTCCCCGGTCCCCTGACTCTTTTTCAAAGATGCTGAACAGAATGTGGGAATTTGGGGGGGGGGGGAGATGCGTGGAGGGAGGAGAAATTTGAGAGGGGGCTTTGCATGGGGGGAGGCAACAGGGGAGAGACCACCCGCACGACGGTTTGAAGGCAGCCTTCGCCAAGCATCCAGTGCCCTCCAGGTGTTCCCGGACTACAACTTCCATCGGCCACAGTCAGTGCAGCCATTTTTGGATTGCAGCTTTCAACTCGGCTGGGGGGGGGAGGGTGGGCTGGAGGGAGTTGACGTCCAAAACTACCATAGGGCCCCCCCACCCACGCCCCATGTCTTTTCCAAAAAGCAACCTGGCGGAGGAAGGCAGTGATCTGGATTGGGGCCGCAGCATGTGCCAGTTTAAATGTAGAACACAGCTCTCTTTTTAAAAATTCACCATGATTGAATAAGGATGCAATATCTCTCTCCCCCCCCCCTCTCTCTCTATATATACATATATGTATCTGCCCGTCTTCATGGATTGGAGTTCAAAGTGAGCAAAACCCCACAGAGGGAAGACAAGTGTTTCTGCGTCCATCTAGGTTGGGGGGGGTGAGTTGGAGGGGGGGGTGAGCATGGCAACTCCAGACACCCTTCGTCAGAAACAAGCTTCTAAGCAAGGACCTGGGCTAGACCGAAATCTTCCTCTCTTTTTTCCCTGGGAGAAAACTGCCATCTAGTGGACAACTCACACCACTGCTCGGGAAACCCAAATCTGCAACGCAAACCCTGCAGGGCGCGATGCTCGCGGGTGAGCCCAGAGTCCTGCCAAACTGAACAAGGACCGAAACAGCAGCAACCGACAGCCCTTCCAAGAGGAAGCCCTGCAAACCACACCCCTCGGCTCACCCCAGACCTCCTAGGAGGAGGGGAATCTGTGGCCCTCCAAGCTAAAACTCCCACTGTCCCTGACCCCATTAGCTGTGCAACAACACCAGGACAGCCACGGCTCAGGTGGCCTGGGGGCCTGCTTTGCAGGCAGTACGATACAGGTTCGGTCACCAATGGCATCTCTACGTAGGGCAGGCAGAAAATCCATGCTTGGAATCCCGGAGAGCCGCTGCTGCTGCCAGTCAGTGTAGGCAATATTGAGATGGATGGATCAGGGGGTCTGACTACATCTAAGGCAGCTTCCCAGCAGGGACATAGCTAGGGGGTAGTGAGGAAGGCTCCCACCAGGGGTGCAGGCGAGGGGGGCCCTGCAAAATCGGCTTTAAAATATGTCCATGAATATGTCTATAAATAAAAATATCGATTATTGCCTCATAAGAAAAAGTTTTAAATAGACGGTCTTTATATGATATGCAGGGGCCCTGTTTTCCCCTATTTTTTTCAGTGTCACCTTCCTTTTTCTTTAAATTTCACAAACTCCAAATGCGCACTATTTCACGTTGCGTACTTAAGAATTACATGGGACGCAGGTGGCACTATGGGATGCCGGTGGCACTGTGAGTTAAACCACAGAGCCTAGGACTTGCCGATCAGAAGGTCGGTGGTTCGAATCCCCGCGACGGGGTGAGCGCCCATTGCTCGGTCCCTGCTCCTGCCCACCTAGCAGTTTGAAAGCACCTCAAAGTGCAAGTAGATAAATAGGTACCGCTCCGGCAGGAAGGTAAACAGCGTTTCCGTGCACTGCTCTGATTCGCCAGAAGCGGCTTAGTCATGCTGGCCACATGACCCGGAAGCTGTACGCCGGCTTCCCTCGACCAGTAAAGCGAGATGAGCGCCGCAACCCCAGAGTTGGCTACGACTGGACCTAATGGTCAGGGTCCTTACTTTACTTAGACTCACAACGTTTCGGCCAATCTGTGAAAGAATTCATTACAAGGTGAAGTGCATGAGGAATGGAATGGGTGGAGGGTGGAAGGTTGGAGGAGAGGCAGAGAGAAGAGCTGATTTGTACGTTTGTGACCTTCTTTTTGCACATGACCTGCTCACCTCAGAGATGCCCCCGTCCGCTGTGTTTCCTTCCCTTCCTTTGACCCCCAGGGCCTCATCCGTCTCCCGCCGGTTGTAGTAAGCTTTCCCCGCCAAAGCTGCAGCTTGAGAGGGGAAGAGAATAAATAAAGCAGGTTTCGCCTCTGGAGGTTCGCTTCCCGGAACTCATCGCATGCGGCCCTCAACTGACTTCTGCAAGGCCCCGTGCCCCCTCTCTTCCAGCAAGTGGATCCTCTTCCCCAGCACAGACCCGCACACCCTTTAGCTGTTCCCACCATCCTTCCGCCCGCTGCCACCCAACTAAAAGGCGGAATGCACCAATCAGCATGCCCCGCAGCTGTCCTCACTGCCAATTGGTTGGGAGGCATGCTTTTCTGCATACTTGACAGGTGGGTGGGGCCCAGGCCTGCCCACCACCAGCATGGATCCAGCCAATGGCTTATCTAGTCCAGCATCCACTTCTCCCAGTGGCCAACTAGATGCCTCACCTGGGAAACCCGCAAGCAGGATTCTCCCCAAAGAGCCATTCTCCCCCTCTGCAGTTTCCAGCAACCGGAATTCAGAAGCTTTGCCGCTTCCAATCATGGAGGCAGAGCGTAGGCATCATGGCTAGTAGCACTGAAAACCTCCACCACCTCAAATTTATCTGATCCTCTTTTAAAGCTGTCTACAGGGCCGTCTTGGGACGCGGGTGGCGCTGTGGTCTAAACCACAGGGCTTGCCGATCAGAAGGTCGGCAGTTCGAATCCCTGCGATGGGGTGAGCTCCCGTTGCTCGGCTCTTGCGCCTGCCAACCTAGCAGTTTGAAAGCACATCAAGTGCAAGTAGATAAACAGGTACCGCTCCGGCGGGAAGGTAAACGGCGTTTCCGTGCGCTGCTCTGGTTCGCCAGAAGCGGCTTAGTCATGCTGGCCACATGACCCAGAAGCTGTACGCCTGCTCCCTCGGCCAGTAAAGCGAGATGAGCGCTGCAACCCCAGAGTCGGTCACGACTGGACCTAATGGTCAGGGGTCCCTTTACAGGGCTGTCTTACCCATAGGCACTAGGGGTGAGGGGCACCCGGGCGCCGGGCTCTCAGGGGTGCCAGGCCAAGAGCCTGGGGCCCGAGAGTTGAGTCTGGGGGAGAGCCCGCCCATTGGTCAGAGCGCAGTGAAAGGCTCTTCTGCTGTGGGCGGCTCTGCGCCACAAGTTCGGGGGCGACTGAGTCAGCGAGAGGCTGAGGCCTAGGACTGGGCAACGGGGGGGCGCCAGGTGAATCTTTGCACCCCAGCGCCGTATATGCCTACAACAGTCCTGGCTGTCTAGGTTAGTGGCCATCACTGCCTCCTGAGGAAATGAGTTACGTAGTTCAACAATGTACCGTGCAAAGAGGTTCTCTCTTTTATCTGCCCTGAAGCTTCCAACAATGTCGGCTTCACTGGATATTCCCGAGGGCGGGATTCAATAATTTTAAAAAGCCGTACAGTGCGACCTCGGGTTAAGAACTTAATTCGTTCCGGAGGTCTGTTCTTAACCTGAAACTGTTCTTAACCTGAGGTACCACTTTAGCTAATGGGGCCTCCCACTGCTACCATGCTGCCGCTGCTCAATTTCTGTTCTCATCCTGAAGCAAAGTTCTTAACCCGAGGTACTATTTCTGAGTTAGCAGAGTCTGTAACCTGAAGCGTCTGTAACCCGAAGTGTTTTAAATACCACTGTATTTAAAACAAGTTTGTTAAGGAGCCACAATAATACACTAGGTCCTAAAAATATACAGTGGTACCTCGGTTTACATACGCTTCAGGTTACAGACACTTCAGGTTACAGACTCTGCTAACCCAGAAATAGTGCTTCAGGTTAAGAACAGAAATCATGCTCCGGCGGCGTGGCGGCAGCAGGAGGCCCCATTAGCTAAAGTGGTGCTTCAGGTTAAGAACAGTTTCAGGTTAAGAACAGACCTCCGAAACAAATTAAGTACCCTATTTTTTGCACCATAACACTCACTTTTTTCCTCCTAGAAAGTAAGGGGAAATGTCTGTGCGTGTTATGGAGGAAATGCCTACGGGTGGCATGCCTACGGATTTTCCTCCTCTAAAAACTACGTGCGTGTTATGGTCGGGTGCGTGTTATAGAGCGAAAAATACGGTACTTAACCCAAGGTACCACTGTATATAATAAGCAACAAATACAAATAAGCAAAATGGTCTCTTGGTTGTTCCTTCCGCACTTTTGCCAGCCCCGTCCTTTCTGGCTCTCACAAATCCTTGATGACACACACAAACACCCTGGGAAGGTTCATGTCTCTCTTCCTCCCCTTAAGTCAGAGCCCGTCGTACCTTCAATTTCTTCAGCGCGCAGTTTGCGAATGGCGGCGCGGATCAGTTTCCGTTCCTCGTATTCGCTGGCCGCCCGCATCTGATGGGAGAAAAGGAAAGGTCAGCCACTTTTACAGGTCTGCCTCATTCTCCCCAAGTCAAGGCCAGCTCTGGGCCAGCTGGGCGCAGGCAGGATCAATGCCGTGAGCCCCAACGTGCATGCGAATACCCACTGGTTAGACTAGTGTGTCATTTTTATTCTTTTTTTTTAATGAGGAGAAACATGGGTGATCTCCACATGGTGAAACAGAGGGGCCAACACTGAGAAGACCCTGCTTGCTTTTCAAGGAGGGGCCTGTTGGCTGCAAAGCACAGCTAGACACCCTAAAATGCAGCATTGAAGGGGTAGAGTGCAGAGACCAAACATGCCCCCCCCCCAAGGCATCTCTATCTAACCCTGGATGCTTTCCCAAGGACACACATCTTCAAAAGCCACGCCTCCTCTAATTGGGCCACACCCCTCTCCAGCTTTGCTTCACACCTTCCCTGGATACTTTTGAACAGCTGAGATTTTATTATTCTTATTTCACAAAATTTAGGCACTGCTTTATTGCAAAAAAAGGGGGTGGGGTTGGTTTACTTCAAAGGTCATACAATAAAATTATCATTCGGAAAAATTCGCAGGTAAAATAACAATAGAATATAAACAGATTAAAACTCGCATCAACGTTCTATGCATCTGGGTGGGCTTATCTATTTTTAAATAAATGTTTTTAGCGGGCTCTGAAAAGAGTACAGTGAAGTCGGCCGCCTGATATCAAGAGGCAGGGAGTTCCATAGGTGCTGCTGCACTGAAAGATCGATTTCTGACAACGGGGAACAAGATGTGTCCTGGGACTCTAACAGTGCCTCTTACTCTTACTTCCGCTGGAAGGCGGAAACAGGCAGGGGAGTGTCTGCAGAAACCAGCCTAGTGTCCTAAGGCAAAGTGCACATTCATTGCTCCATTTGACTTTGACTCTGGCCCTACCCGCCACCAGCATGTGGCCCTCAGAAGGTTGTCCAGGAGAGAATGTGGCCCTCTAGAGGAAAAGTGCCCCCCCAACAAAATCCCTGAAATACAGGAACAGTTACATGAGCTGGCCACTAAAGGGCACTCTTTCCTTGCCAAGGCACTTAGCAGCGGCCAGGGAAAGAGACAAACGAGGCAGTTATCTCCCCAGAGCCTGGAGAATGTCAGATCCAAAACTCCCAGCCAGCTCAGACCCAAGTAAAAAGCTGCAGGAAGGAAGCCAGCAGCCTGCCACATTGCAATCGTAAAGTTCATATTGACATCTGAAAATTCAGAGTGTTTCCCAGAAAGTTCCCGCACTAAAAGAACCCGTTTCTTACAAGTGCGGATCAAAGCGGTCGAGTGGGGGTAATCTCAGAAGTAAACGAGTCCCGAGTATATCGCAAACTGAGACAGGTTATACTGAGAGAGGATGGGGCTTGCCCAATAGCAAGTGACAGGATTCGAATGCGGGCCTTTGGCTGTTTGTTTGGTCTCTTCATCCCCTCTGCTTCAAAAGCCAAGGCAGGCACGTTCAAAAGAGGACAAGATCCCCAAGCCACTCACCAAAGCAGTCAGTTCCTCCACATCCTGGATGGTTTCCAACTTCCCGGATAGGATGTCCAGAGTTTTCTGCTGCTGCTTCTGCTCCTCCTCCAGCCGCAGTGATCTGTAGGGAACAAGGCACAAGGGACACATCAGGTGGGAGGTGATGGCTAAGATCTGTGAGACCATTGGGCCAGTAAGCTGGCAGGGAGGCGTCTTGGCTAACCCCCTCCAGCATATCAGGGACAGAAACCTTCCTAGAAAGTCGCTTTATACTGAATCAGATCAGTGGGGTCCATCTAGTTCAGTACTGCCTACACTGACTGGCAGAGGCTGTCTGGGATTTCAGATGGAGATCTTTCTTTCCCATCCCTACCTGGAGATGCCAGGAATTGAACCAGTGACCTTCTTTCTGCATGCAAAGCAGATGCTCTGCCTCTGAGCTACAGCCCTTCACTATCCCAAGTCAGACCATTGGTCCATCTAGCGCAATACAACCTACACTGGCTGGCAGCAGCTCTCCAGGGTTTCAGGAAGGGAGTCTTCCCCGATTCGCATGATACATGCGTAGAGGGCAATGCACATCAGCAAAGCCACCTGCAACCCTAGAGATTCCGCAACCCTAGAAATTCCGCAACTGATTCTGCAATTATTTAGAAGTAATGGGGGGAGAGGCTAAGCAAGCAGATTCGAGGGGGAAAGAAAGGGGTTCCCGGGACCTACCTCAGCACGTTCTCCTTGTTCTCCTGCCGTTCCGCACAGCGCTCCGTCCGGAAGCGCTTGGATGCCAGCGCCTCCTCGTCTCGCTCCAGCTCCTGCCGCCGCAGCTCCCGGATGGCGGAGCGGATCTGCCGCCGCTCGGTCAGGTCCAGCGTGGCCTCCAGCTGTGTGGGGAGGGAGGGGTGGCAGCAGCGAAAAAGGCAAATGGTCACTCCGGGACGGATAAAGGGCAACGTAGAGACCGGCTCCACCCACCCCACTCTGGCCCACCTCAGCTCAAAACCCTCGAGATTCCGGGCGATGCCGCACACAATGGAGGCAGTGTCCCGGCTGACACAGGGGACCAGTGTCCCTGCAGCCACCCACTCTCCCGGCACGGAGCCCAATGACTCACGCACGCGACTGCCGCTAAGCCTCGGACGGTGCCCAGGAGACCTCCACCCAAAGAATGGCATCGCTGGGCACACACACACGGGCCTGGGCAACAGGGAAAATCCCTAGAGGTGGTGGTCTCAAATTGGGAACCACAAACCCCACACAACACTTGCAGAGGTCAAGAGGCAGGGATAAACTCTCCTACCCTCCGGTTCTGAACACGCAGCGGGCAAGGATTGTCACGGTCACTTTAACAAATAAAAAAAGCCGATTTGTGCGATGCCCTCTGCCGTACATGAGGGCAGATACCAAAAGATTCCAACTGAGAAACAACTCTGGGAAATAGACGGAGATTACTTTCATATGTGGTGGACCTGTGGCAAGGTAAAAAGATTCTGGGAGTTAATCTATAATGAACTGAAGATATTTAAGTATACTTTTCCTAAAAGACCAGAGGCATTTTTGCTAGGTCTGGTGGGAAAAGAAATTAAAATAAAAGATCAGAACTTGTTCATGTATGCCACAGCCGCCGCAAGAACTTTACTGGCCCAAAGATGGAAAACAGAAGATTTACCAACCATCCAGGAGTGGCAGGTAAAGATGATAGATTTTGCGGAACTTGCCAAATTGACAGGAAGGATCCGGGACCAAGAGGACCAGAGATACAATAACAATTGGAATAAATTTATTGAATATATAAAGGAGAACAACAAAAATATTAAGACACTAGCAGGACTGGAATAACACCTCCAATGTAAAACAGTAGAGTTATGACACATGTTGAAAACAATAAAAATTTATTTGAAAGGGGAAAAAAGTGAAACAACTCTGCCCCTGTGAAGATGACAATCAGGAAACAGTGGCTCATGTTCTCCTGTCCTGTCCCCTTTATAAAGATCTGAGGAATGGGATCATTACCCCACTCTAACTTCCCATCCCAGGCAGCCCATCTGCGGCCACACTGTCCTTTCTTTTATCAGATCAAAATGATCAGACAACAGCAAAGGTTGCTAGGTTTATCGAGGGTGCAAGGAGATTAAGGGCCACTATCTGAACAACAATCTTGGTCATTTGATTGCCCTTTTTACCCATTGTCGTCTTTTTAATGGCATATACTGTTTGTTTTATGTTGCTACGGCCGTTGGCTAAAGCGAATAAAGTTTATCTCTCTATTTTCAAGCAGATTTGTGGCACCAGAGGGCCATCTGCAGTGAACCCTTAAAGCAGTATCGTGCTGGTTTGAACAGCCACAGACGGCTGCCTGCAAAGGCTCCTGGGAAATAAAGTTTGCGAGGGGTACTTTTAGGAGGTCCCTATTCCCTCCCTCGCAGAACTACGGTTTCCATGGTTCCCTGGGGATGGATTGTCAAGCCGCTCCAGGAATTGCAGCATTAAAAATACCAATAAAAATTGGACGTTAAGAGCAAGGGCTGCATTTGCACCATACGTTTAAAGTGCTATGGTGCCGCTTTTTAAATTCTTTTTGTTTTTTTGCATGAACCTTTTTTTCGCCCCAGAAGCAAGGTAACATACATGGTTCTCTCCCTCCTCATTTAGCCCACGCAACAACCCGGTGAGGTAGATTTAGACTGAGAAGCAGCAACGGGCCCAAGGTCACCCAGTGAACGCCACAAGACCAAGTGAGGATTTGAACCCGGGCCTTTCCCGGGTCCTAGTACAGTGGTACCTTGGTTCTCAAACTTAATCCACTCTGGAAGTCCCTTCCAAAACCAAAGTGTTCCAAAACCAAGGCGCGCTTTTCCATAGAAAGTACAGTGGTACCTCAGGTTAAGTATTTAATTCGTTCCGGAGGTCTGTTCTTAACCTGAAACTGTTCTTAACCTGAAGCACCACTTTAGCTAATGGGGCCTCCTGCTGCTGCCGTGCCACTGGAGCACAATTTCTGTTCTCATCCTGAAGCAAAGTTCTTAACCTGAAGCACTATTTCTGGGTTAGCGGAGTCTGTAACCTGAAGCGTATGTAACCTGAGGTACCACTGTAATGCAAAACGGATTAATCCATTCCAGACTTTTAAAAACAACCCCTAAAACAGCAGTTTCACATCATTTTTACTATCTAACAAGACCACTGATCAATAAAATGAAAGCAATAATCAATGTACTGCAGTCACACAATCAATCAATCAATCAGTAGCTGAACTGGGTTCCACACAGTCACAAACAAAACAAAACAAAACAAAACAACCACAAAAACGCAAGATAAATAGCAAAAACAGACAGACCTCAGTGTAGCACTCAAAATGGAAGTGTGGCACTCAGAATGGGGCACGTTTGGCTTCCGAAAAAGTTCGCAAACCGGATCACCTACTTCCGGTTTTGCAGTGTTTGGGTTCAAAGTTGTTTGACTATCAAGGCGTTTGAGAACCAAGGTACCGCTGTACAACACTCTATCCGCTACACCACCCTGGCTCTGATTTAAATTGTCATGGCTGCACACCTTTTCCTAGTAGGGAAATCTCTGGACTTCAATTCCCATCATCCCCAGCCAGCATGATCTGTAGCCGGGGATGATGGAAAAGTGCAGCCCGAGAACATCTGGAGGGAGAGACGTCCCCTGATCAAAGCCAAGCCACCACTGTGGGTGTCCCGCTTCCTGCTGGGCATGTCCACGACCCTCCCTCTCTTGATCTCTCTACCCCCAGCCCAGCCCTGTACAGCAGTCAGGCCCCGTCTCATTTCCTGGATGTGGGGTGGAGTAAGGGGTCATGCTTCCCAGCATTCAGCCTCGCCACAGCTGCATTTCCTGACCCCTTTTGTCTGAGTCAGGAAGGGTGCTGCAGAGGCTGCTCTCCGGAGCGATTGGATTCAGAGACGGAATATGGAGGAAAGGCAGCGATGGGAACAACGAAGACATTTCCTGCAGCATCTGCAGAGATCCTGCAGCATCTGCAGAGATCGCCAACACACATACACAGCTCACCTTGACAGCTGACAACAGCACTCTCACTCTCTTTCTCACACACACACAAGCACACAGATAAGAGGGGACGCGGGTGGCGCTGTGGTCTAAACCACTGAGCCTCTTGGGCTTGCCAATCAGAAGGTCAGCGGTTTGAATCCCCGCAACAGGGTGAGCTCCCGTTGCTCTGTCCCAGCTCCTGCCAACCTAGCGGTTTGAAAGCATACCAGTGCAAGTAGATAAATAGGTACCGCTCCAGCGGGAAGGTAAACAGTGTTTCCATGAGCTCTGGTTTCCATCACAGCATCCCACACTGGCCATATGATCCGGAAAGTTGTCTGTGGACAAACGCCGGCTCCCTCGTCCTAAAAGCAGGATGAACACTGCAACCCCATAGTTGCCTTTGACTGGACTTAACCATCCAGGGGTCCTTTACAGATAAGAGGAGAGGTGGCACTGCAACCAGAATAATCTTCCCCCAGCTGTTTTGGACTACAACTCCCATCAGCCCCAGGCAGCATGTAAGGTAGTTCAGCATTGCGATTCCCATATTGCAGACACAAGAATGGAAGGAGAGCTTGCTCAGTCAGGCCAATGGCCCATCCAGGCCAGCATCCTGTTCTCACAGTGGCCAGCCAGGTGCCTGAATGGAAAACTTGCAAGCGGGACCTGAGCACAAGAGCAATTCTTGCCTCCTGCGGTTTCCAGCAACTGGGATTCAGTAGCATCGCTGCCTCTGACCGTGGAAGCAGAGCAGAGCCATCATGGCTAGTAGCCATCAATAGCCCTCTCTCTCCCCCATGAATTTGTCTAGTCTTCCTTGAAAGCCATCCAAAGTTAGTGGTCATCACTGCTTCTTGTGGCAGGGAGTCCCAGAGGTCAACCATAGTACAATCATCTGAATTCCAGCTGTTAAGTGTTCTTCACAGACATGGTAAATTATGGTCCACAGATTCAGAAGCATTGCTGCCTCTGACTGGAGGCAGAGCATAACCGGCTCGATAGGCCTCTTCTCCATGAATTTATTTAATCCTCTTTTAAAGCCATCTAGGTCCCTATGGCTCCTGCCAACCTAGCAGTTCAAAAGCACTTCAAAAGTGCAGGTAGATAAATAGGTGGGAAGGTAAACGGTGTTTCCATGCACTGCTCTGGTTCGCCAGAAGCGGCTTAGTCATTCTGGCCACATGACCCGGAAGCTGTATGCCGGCTCCCTCGGCCAATAAAGCGAGATGAGCGCCACAACCCCAGAGTCGGCCACGACTGGACCTAATGGTCAGGGGTCCCTTTACCCTTAGGTCCCTATGGCAGGGAGTTCCAAAGTTTTAACCATGTGCTTTTGTGAAGTTCTCTCTTTTAATAACAAACTTTATTAAATAAAAGAATGGAAATGGGTTATTGAATATTTGATAGATAAATTGTATACAGATAAGAACACTGGTGGGATTATTGTAATAACCTGCAGTTTCATAAGAATATATATTTAAAGTAGATGGAATAAGTGAGCAGATTAAGTAAAGTTGGATAGGCAGAAGATATTAAAAATGAATTTAAGGAACCGCAGAAAGAGGGGGAAGGAAGTCAAGTTTTGAAATGTTAAAGTGATTGTAAAATTAGTGAAATGTATAAACCTGAAAAGCATAAATTTTAAAAAAATTATAAATAAGTTTTTTTTAAGCTTTAAACCACTGCACATAGAAGTGCTCTTTTGTGGGGGGCAGTGGGGGTAGGCAGAAGCCCAAGGCAACAGAGTGTTGTGAGATGTGCGCTGGGGTCTTCCTGTTGGTGCAGAAATAACTGGGGATTCATCTTGCCCACCTAACCTAGCCAAACAGCTCCTGCTCATGTGGCATGTGGGGCAATCAATGGCGGAAACATCTGTGCATCACCCACTAGGGCTCTCTCTCTCTCTCACCACCCTATTCTCCCTCGCATGGCTGGCCACTGGCACAGCTACAGTCAGACCGGGAAGGACAGTGCCAAGCCAAGCAACAAGGGAGGGACTCCACCGCGGCATTTCCCCTTGGATGCTGAAGGCAAGAATTCACAAACAGCTGCTGCAGCAGCTGGAAAGAGCCAGGGCACACCAGACCCACTTCAGAACTCTCCGCACAGCCTTGATGCTTCCTTAAAACACCCAAGAGTTGAGCTCCCTGCTCCAAGTTTCTCCAGCCCACTCGGAAAAGAGGGGGGCATACCCCTCATGATTTGCCACCCAATCAGTCCTCTATATACGCGAGCAGGGGGGGTGGCGGAAATCTTTGCCCAATGCATCATTAATTTACAGGATTTGCAGTCACAAGATGTGCTGAGCGAAGGTCACCGGCTTTAAAAGGCTATTAGACCAAATGCATGGAGAAGGGACCATTTAGCCACTGTTAGGCAGTAGAACCTGCAGGTCCAGCAGCAGTCTACCTCTGAAGAGAGAGCAGGCCTACAAGAGGATTGAGAGATGAGGCTGGTTGGCGCTACCACAGCCCCTGCCAGGTCTACTCTCCCAGCCAGCGCAAGTGTGGGTGGTTCTTTGCCTCGGCTGCCCTCCTCCTACACTCCGGGGGGGAAAGCCTTCCTAGGAAGGTAGAAAGCTGCCTTTTACAAAGCCAGACTGCACTGGCTGGCAGCAGCTCTCCAGTGCTTTATGAAGCAAGGCCGACCTGACGATCCCCTGCATACCAGGCAGATGCTCTCTACCACTGAGCTACATCCCTTTCCCAAGTGAGAACACTGGAAGGCGCCTTATAGCAAGTCAGACCACTGTCCCATCTAGCTCAGTACTGCCTACACTGACTGGCAGCAGCTCCGCTGGATTTCCGGCAGGGAGGCTCTCCCAGTCCTACCTGGGACCTTTCGCAAGCGCTTGAAGGCTGTGCAACCGTCACCCCTACCCAACAGACAAACGAAACAGGCAGAAACTTCAGACTTGCCTGGCTTCCAGGGGTCCGAGACAGACGGATGTGAAATGCTTGGAAAGGTTTTGGTTTTGAGGGGTGGGGGAAGCGATTGCAACTTGGGGGGGATTGGAAGAGAGAGAGAGACCCCAAGGCCACGTAAGCAGCCCAGGGAGGGCGGAGGCCAGAGGCAGCCCTCCGGGCCCTGCTGACAGGCCAGCCCCGCTCTGCGGCCAGAGGTTGCTGGGAGCCGCAGAGCAGATTCCAAGAGGAGCGCGCAGGGAGAATTCGGCGTCCTGGGCTGCCCTACACCCTGGGAAGAACAGGACATGCTGCGGCCCCAGCTCACGCTCCCCCGCCGGGCAGGAAATTAACGGTTACGAGCGGCCGGCCTAGAAAAACAGGGCCTCAATTTAAAGCAGGGAGTTAGCTAGGTGGAGAGGCAGCTGGAGGCAAGCAGGACTCTGCAGGGCCAAGACGCCGCTGTTTTCCCAGACCAGGAGTGGAGAGCAACAGGGAGCAGTGCCTTGAGAAGCAAAATCCAGATGTCGGAGCCTTCGATGCTTTCAGACAAGGCACCTTCCTTTCACCCAGATGTGCATTTCTTCATTTTCTCTTGTCTGTCTGTATTGTTACCAGAACTCTTAATAAAGATCAGCCTTGTTTCCACTGCCTGCGCTCATCCGTCTCCGACCAATAAACTTGGGGGAAACTTGATTCCATTTAGATGGGGAGTTCAGCCATTAAAAAAAGGCACTGCCTATTTTCTGGTGACAGTATGAACACCAGCGGCCTACGCCTACAGGCTAATATGGATAGGTGTAACCCAGGCTCAGGTTTCTGCGGACACGTACCCTCGCTAGATGGGACACGGAGGCGCTGTGGGTTAAACCGCTGAGCCTAGGACTTGCCGATCAGAAGGTCGGCGGTTCGAATCTCCGCAACGGGGTGAGCTCCCGTTCTTCGGCCCCTGCTCCTGCCAACCTAGCTGTTCGAAACCACGTCAAAGTGCAAGTAGATAAATAGGTACCACTCCAGCAGGAAGGTAAACATCGTTTCTGTGCACTGCTCTGGTTCACCAGAAGTGGCTTAGTCATGCTGGCCACATCACCTGGAAGCTGTATGCCGGCTCCCTCGGCCAATAAAGCGAGATGAGCGCCGCAACCCCCGAATCAGCCACGACTGGACCTAATGGTCAGGGGTCCCTTTACCTTTAACCTCGCTAGACCTTATAATGTAGTTTTTCAAAAATAAAATAGCATTCCACATCTGTATGATGCTCTTCCTCCAGGGAGCATGGGGCGGTCCCCTTTTATCCTCCTAACAGCCCTGGAAGGTAGGCCAAGCCGGAGCAAGCTTCAAACCAGCCCTCTCTAGCTGTGTATCTATTAGACAACTCCTGCCAGATATAACCCTCTTCCTACACTCCAGCTAAAACCACCACCTGCCCTCCATTTGCCCTGCAGTGGGACTTGGGGACTCCCTTGCAAAAAATAAATAAATCCTGAGAACTTACCGTATTTTTCGCTCTATAACACGCACCCGACCATAACACGCACATAGTTTTTAGAGGAGCAAAATCCGTAGGCATGCCACCCGTACGCATTCCCTCCATAACACGCACAGACATTTCCCCTTACTTTCTAGGAGGAAAAAAGTGAGTGTTATGGTGCAAAAAATACGGTAGTTTATGAAGGGTGCCGGGAACTAGGGTGCCGTGACAGGGTAAACTAGAGTTTCCAGGATTGTTTTTCATAGGGAAAAAGCCATGTGCTTTAAACATATGGTGTGCACAGAGTCAACATTTTTTTTTTATTTCCCATCAACCCTGAAAGGCAAACACCATCTCATACTGGAATAAGAAGTACGTAAAAAGTGAGTGGGGGAAACTTTCCCCCCAGACTTTTACTGCATTCAAGCTCTGAGTTTAATTTCACAACTGCCTTTAAGTTCCCTTTTGTTTTTAAGCATTCACAAATCATTTTTTGCCCTTTGTACCAGTTCTGGGAGAACCTCGTAAAAGAAAAAGAAAGCACAACTGAGTTTCTCTCCCCATACCGCCCTCTTTTCAAAAAGACTCCGTTCTTATGGGACTTTGAAAAGAATTCCCTTATATTTTTTTCAGGTTTTGCAGCTTGCAGTTTTTGAAGGGGGTGGAGGGGGCAGTAAAACAAGCACCCCCAAAATGAGGGAGGAGTCCAAAGATGGGCAGTTACAGCTGGAGAGTGTGTATTGGTGTGATCCAGGTACAAGACTGTGACCATTTGCCACCACTGCCCTATTGCTAAACAAAGCCAGGCCTCAGTGAGTAGTGAGTGGTGCTTAATTCACCAACTCGAATTAGCCAGGCTGGAATTCCAAAGGGATTCCCACCCACTTCCTTCTCCCACTACAAGCAGGCATTCCTGGACTCGGACTCACAGAGGCTGGAGGTAGCTGAGCATCCTGGTAACAAGATTTGCATCCCACACAGGCAGGAGCTCCAGAAGGACAGGGTGCAGGGGGAGGGAGCGAGCCACCCCTCCTTTTGAGAATGGTACGTTCCCAGACTCTGGTACACTGCCCTCACCCTGGAGGTTCCACTTAGCTCTCCTGGACAACAGCAGGAGAGAGAGATTGCAGTGGTACCTCGGGTTACATACGCTTCAGGTTACAGACTCAGCTAACCCAGAAATAGTGCTTCAGGTTAAGAACTTTGCTTCAGGATCCCGTTCACGTCTAGAGGTACCACTGTACCTCGGAAGTCTAACAGAATCCATTCCAGAGGTCTGTTCGACTTCCGAAACGTTCGACTTCCAAAGCGCAACTTCCGATTGGCTGCAGGAAGCTGCTGCAGCCAATTGGAAGCCGTGGAAGCCCCCCCCCCCGGATGTTCGGCTTCCAAAAGAACATTCGAAAACCAGAACACTCACTTCCGGGTTTTTGACTGACTCCCAAGGCGTTCGAGAGCTGAGGTACGACAGTATAAAATAAATGTTGATAATTACACAAGGTAAAGACACATACATAAGTATAAAAGCCACATGTCTAAAATAGGACAGGAGAGCAATCCAAAAACCATCTTGGCTCTCTTAAAGACTCTAAATATTTCCTCTGCCTCCTTACTCCTCTTTGCCTGAGAACAGGTAGGCAGATAGCAATCAGGGGAAGTTCCTGAAGGGATTCCACTCCTATATCTATGAACCTCCTTTGTATTGTCATTGTTTGCCTAGATGCTCTGCATTGAGGGATGTCTACTGGCATCCTGATGGTCTTATCAAATGCTGATGTTTTGTGTAAACTGTGTCTGGAACTATGTAAAACGTGCTATAGCACACCTTGGCCTGCCTGAGCCACAGCAACCCCACTTTCTGTGAGATGTAATTGCACATGTCCTGCTTCTCCACGCCAAAATGCAAACACTTAAAAGAGATGTTTCTTCTGAGCTCTGGGTCTCTCTTGCCTCCTTGCTTGGGGAGGAGGGAACTCTGTTGCAACAGAAAAATAAAGATCTGCCTTGCTTTCACTGCCTCCTGCCTCCACCCATTCATCTCTGACAGATCATGGACTTAGGGGACTCAGTCCCTTGGGGAGTTGGGCAGCAAAAGCCAACCACCCTTATTTTTCTATATCAGTTTTCAACCAGTGTCCTGTGGCACCCTGGGGTGCCTTGAATGTTGGTCAGGGGTGCCGCAGGCCACAGTGGCCTCAGTCCCTCTTTCCTTCTTGTTTATCTGCCTCCCAAAGGCTTGCACAGCTGTTTGTTACAGCAGCCCTGTCTACAAGCTCCCCAGGTGAATGGTGCCTCTGGGGCTGGCCAGGGGGTGCTTCTCGGGCCCCCATGGGGCAGTGTGAGGAGGCACCCCTCTTTGGGGCAGGGGCAGAGGCTCAGAGACCAGGGGCGGCAGCTGTAGCTGCCCAGAGGACTCCCAAGGAGAGGGGAGAGGAGGAAGAGGGAACACTCCCCCAGGGAGGGTGTTTGAAAAAGGGTGAGGGGCTGCCTGTTCTGCAGCCAAGGGGTGACGCAACTGGCTCCTGAGCCCCACAGGGGTGCTGCAGAAAGAATACAGTTGGTCCAGGGAGACGTGGACCCAAAAAGGTTGAAAACCTCTGATTAGAGCAGGGGTCAGCAAACTTTTTCAGCAGGGGGCCGGTCCACTGTCCCTCAGACCTTGTGGGGGGGGCGGACTATATTTATTGGGGGGGAATGAACGAATTCCTATGCCCCACAAATAACCCAGAGATGCATTTTAAATAAAAGGACACATTCTACTCATGTAAAAACATGCTGCAGATTTAGAAGGTGATTGGGCCGGATTCAGCCCCCGGGCCTTAGTTTGCCTACCCATGGATTAGAGAAAACACCCCGCTGAAATTAATAAAACCTATAGGGCCAGTGTGGAGGGGGCCCCCTCCACTTAAGAGCACAGGGCTAGTACTTGAAAGACCAGGGTTCGAATCCCCCACTCAGCCATTAAACCCTCTGAATGACCTTGGGCCAGTCCCTGTCGCTCAGTCTTATATTAAAACAATATTTTTTTATTTTAAAAAATCATTTAACATATTGATGATAAAAACCATTCACCCCCGCCTGGAATAGAAGAAAAAGCCCAAACCCTACAAAAATTCTATAATCCACCCCACTAGCAATACGGGGAGGGGACGGGGAATTGTTTCAGGAACTTAACCCACCCTCATTCCCATCTGCAGGGAGACACCCGCCAGAAGCAAAGGCGGCCTGCCACACCCCACATTTCCTCCTCCCCACCCAAAGGGGGCGGCCGCAACCTGGAGCCCTTGATTCAAGGTGAATGGGAGACAAAAGAGGCATTCAAACCAGCCAACCCGAGGACGGGTGGCACTCAGCCAGCACCTTGCCCTGTGCCAGCCAAGGCAGTGGCAGGCAGGATCCGGGAGGCAGCTTGTGCAGGTGTGCCAGCCAGCCTTCCCTTCGCCAACTAGCTCGGTGAACAGGTGAGCCCCAAGCAAGGTGGGGGAAGGGAGGAGTGCCAAACAGGTAAAGATTCAGAACTCCTTATCTTCCACCCCACCTGGCTGAAAAGGGGCTTAAGCTGTTCTCTCCCCACCCCTTGGGGGTTGGCCTGTTACCTGGCTAGGTAGGGAGGAGAGAGAAGGGCTGTGGTTCAGTGCCAGAGCATCTGCTTTGAATAATAATAATGTAGACAGTCCCAGTTTTGATCCCTAGCAAGTCCAGGTAGGGCCCTTGCTTGAAGTCCTGGATAGATGCTGCCAGTCCGTGTTGACAGTGCTGAGCTAGATGGACGTACTGGTCTGAACCAGTAAAGGGGCACAGCTTTGTAGTATAGAGCATCTATGTGTCTTACATGCATAAAGTCTCGGGTTAAATCCCTGGCAACTCTGAGTATCTGCTGCCAGTCAGTGCAGACAACACTGAGCTAGATGGGCCAACAGATAGCCGAATATCTGCTTAGCATATAGAAGGATCCCTGGTTCCATTCTCAACGGCATGTCTAGGTAGGGCTAGGAACATCCCCTGCCTGACACCCTGGAGAGCTGCTGCTGCTGCCGGTCAGAGTCAGCGATGCTGTGCCAGATGTACCAATCATCCTGAATCTGCCGTGGACTGCAGATGCGCACCAGCCCTTTTCCTTTTTCCACCCACCCTTTGCTGGAGCACACACAATCCCCTCCGTGCCCAGCCCTCAGGAATGCATTGGCAGGGGGGGAAAGTTATAGGGGGAATCTTGCTGGTATTTGGAGGGGGGCATGGATGGAGGCGGCAGTGGGGCAGAGGAATGCAAGCACAGGATGGGTAAAGACAGGGCAGAGAGGTGGGGAGGGGAGGAAACCTGGCTGAAGGGCAGGAGAGGAGAGAGAAGGGAGAGAAAGGGAGAAAGGGAAAAATAGAAAAGAGCATAGTTTTCTCCTTATATGGGCTAATCCCCTCTTAGCCCGAGTGAAGAAATAAGACCAGGCTCCAGTCTCCAAAAGTTCAGAGAGCAGGATCAAAATAACAAGGGAGAGACCTCCAAGCCCCCCACCACCAAAAAGACAGGGGTCCCAGTGGGGCAGGGGAATTCTAACCCTCCGGAATTTCATCATCGGGCTGGATAGCATAAAATAAAATAAGCCCGCACGGATCAATAACAATGTTGTTTGGCTGTTATTTTACAACAAATAAATCATTTCCACTGCAAAACTGCAACATCCTTGACTTCACGTTGTCTACTACTGCAACAGTTGCACTGTGCATCTGCTTAAACCTTTGTTGCCTGCATATTTTGAAAACCTGTGAATAAAAATATTTGCTGAAAAGTAATTTCTGACGGTGCACTTTTAACCAGGTCTTTTTTAGAGCCAGGTAGACACCACCTTGAGCTCACTGGCGGAAAGGCGAGATCTAAATGTAGTAAACAATGTTATCTGTGGGTTAAAGGAGGGCAGCTCTTGAACTCGCCTCCCGGGTCACCCCAAGGGAACCGCGACTGAGAACAGGTAGGGCTAATTGTCAAATATTGTAAAAATATCCCACGAAGCTGCTTTGAAGGAACTGGCTTGCAGCTTTAAAAATTGGCTTTTTGCTTTTTTAATAGACACAGCTATGTGTTATTTCAGTTTAATTTTCCTCTTCTTCTTTCTTATTAATTTTGCAACTGCAAGCAGACCTGGGCTTTTGAGCCAAGAGGGAAAGCGTTCTCATTTATATCTTCTCTAACATTGTTTAAAAAGGTAGATTAAATTAATATACTGCCTTGCTTTTTAAACTTTGCACAAAATTGTTGGCACATTATAAATTGAGTCATAATAATCCTTAGATTAACAGCTACATTTTTAAAAGGCAATTTCATTGTTTCCACACTAAAGAGTTGTAACTATTTACTTTCGGAGCTAACATAAGTATCAGATTGGTTGATGATTAAAGTTTTTTGTTGAGCTGAGGTAATGCTTTAAAACTACCCGACCAAATCTTTGACCCGCAGAACACGGAAGACCTACGAGAAGGTTATCGAAAGCCTGTTTTCAGAGCAGAGAGAGAGACTAAGAGCACCATTTTTCCTCACAACAACCCTGAGAGGTAGGCTAGGGTGGGAAAAAGAAATCCTGAATTGCTGCCCAGCACATACCTTACAGGCCACAGAACCAAGCAAGGATTGGAGCAGAGATTTCCCCATAGGCAAACCCAACACACTAAACCAGAATTAAAGGGTGCTGGAGATTTAGAGGGAAACAAGTCCGAGGAACTACAAGACAATTTTGGGCAAAACCTCCATGCCGTTCCAGGCAACAATTGGTTCTTGAACCTTTCTTTGCTGAAAACGATAGCTAACCCATATGACAGTCAAGTACTGTAGAGACAGAAGCTGACCAACAGAGCTCCTTGGAATGTACACTTCTTAATGAGGACTAGAACCACAGTTTTCCATCTTTAAACCGAAAACTGAATCAAATATCACATTCCATTATACTATGTCGGCAACAGAGTCTGGGTTCAAGGCTGGCCTGGAACAGAAGGGAAGATCTGTAGAAGCTGGTCTGGTTGCTATGCATCAGGGCACCTCTTAAGGTGCCTGGACAGCTCATTTAGTTAAGAGTGTGGTGCTGATAACGCCAAGGTTGCAGGTTCGATCCCCGTATGGGACAGCTGCATATTCCTGCCTTGCAGGGGGTTGGACTAGAATTCAGGCAAACTCGGCCCTCCAGATATTTTTGGCCAACAACTCCCATGATCCCTAGCTAACAGGAACAATGATCAGGGATGATGGGAATCGTAGTCCCAAAACATCTGGAGGGCCGAGTTTGCCTATGCCTGGAGGATCCTCAGGGTATCTCTTCTAACTTTATGATTCTATGATATCATAAAGGGGGGGGGGGAATTGCACGGTAGTTCCCGAGTCTGAAGGAGCAAATCTTAAGTCTATGCTTTACAACAAGGAGATGTAATTTTGAATCAGTCACTGGTTTCAAAGCCACAGTTTTTTTCGTCTTTTGAAATACCCAAAAGACAACCAGCTATGAGGCTGCTAATCAAGACATAAGGGCAACCAGGTAGGGTTAGCACATGCAGGCATGTGATTCCGCAATTCTGCTTCCTGTGTGCTCATCCAAACAGAACGAGAGCCTCTGGAGCAGGCTTCAAGAGATGGGAAGGACTGGAGAAAAACCAGAAAAATTGGGGGCGGGGTTTTCCCCCCTGTTTTCCTGGGGGGTTTTCCAGGCCTTCCCACCTCTAGGCTTTACATTTTCAAAAATAGGCCCTGTCAGGGAGAGGGAGGGTGGGATATAAAAAGTGCAGTCAAAACCAACAATTCACGATTGCTAGATAGGTGCAGGGTAAGAGCCGATACTCACAGAGTTTTCCTGTAAGTTTGCTAGGGAGAACTCTTGTGAGAAACACTCTCACTGTGTCCTCACAGAGAGAGGACATAGCTATATTGTGTTTTTCAGTTTATTTGTCGTGGCCATTTCAACCATCACTACAAAGAAATATGCCTTCTCTTCATATGATACAGAATGCACCTAGATACACCATTAAAAGACAGTGCATAGCTATACAGAGGTACCTCGGAAGTCCGTTCGACTTCCAAAATGTTCGGAAACCAAGGAGCGGCTTCCAATTGGCTGCAAGAAGTTCCTGCAGCCAATCGGAAGCCACGTCGGACGTTCAGGTTCCAAAGAACGTTCGCAAGCCAGAACACTCGCTTTGCGGTGTTCGGGAGCCAAAACATTCGACTTGCAAGGCATTCGGGATCCAAGGTACGAATATATATATATATATATATATATGCAGGTTTTGGTGTCCTCGGGTGTCTTCCCGTGTAAAAGTTGGGGTGTCTAGGCGACGTTTCGACGAGGTCTCACTCGTCATCTTCAGGCTGGTGCTTTCGGCTTCTTGTTACTGGAACAGAGCGGGATCTCAGTGTTTGAGTTCCTATAAATACTGTAGAGGGGTGTGGTGTATTGCCTCAAAAGTTCTGGGCAGAGGGGAAGTTCCCAGGCTAGTGTTCTTTTCTTCTTTTGTTCCTTAATTACTTGAGGGATATCTTGAGTGATTTCTTGAGTGATATTCTGAGTACCACTTAGGTGGGTCATTAGGTGTGGATTAGTTGCTAAAGCCTTCGTGTCTTGACCTCTTGAATTTGTGAAGAGTTTTTCTGGGAAGATGGCTGTACTGCACTTAGTTGTGCTTTGGCTTGGCTTCGTGTATAGGGGCGAGCTGTGGTTTTGTGCCCTGTGCCAGCCAGATCTGTGTAGGGATTGCAGGGGGGTGCAGCATCCGGAGGTGCCACTATGGTTTGGTTACTGGATGGTGTCTGTAATTTATCTGTGGAGAGGGTCTGGGTTTGGGTCTGGTGTGGTTGATTGGTGGTGGCGTTCTGTGTGCCTCTGGATCTGGTGTCGGTTTTTGTGGGGAGGGCTAATTTCCAGATGTCTGGCAGGCGGGACGTGTCGTCACGCTTGTTCATGTTGTGAGGGTGTTTCTCTATCTCGATGGCTTCCATGATTATTCTCTTGTGGTGATGTTCCATGTTAAAGAGCATGTTAAAGAGCAATCCACACCTAATGACCCACCTAAGTGGTACTCAGAATATCACTCAAGAAATCACTCAAGATATCCCTCAAGTAATTAAGGAACAAAAGAAGAAAAGAACACTAGCCTGGGAACTTCCCCTCTGCCCAGAACTTTTGAGGCAATACACCACACCCCTCTACAGTATTTATAGGAACTCAAACACTGAGATCCCGCTCTGTTCCAGTAACAAGAAGCCGAAAGCACCAGCCTGAAGATGACGAGTGAGACCTCGTCGAAACGTCGCCTAGACACCCCAACTTTTACACGGGAAGACACCCGAGGACACCAAAACCTGCATTCCTGTACCCGTGAAAATCTACGAAAAAAAAAAATATATATATATATATATATTCTGGATTGCTGATGAGATGAAGAGAACAAAGATCAATAAATTAAAATTAAAATCTAAGCTTCTTTTTAAGCTGCAAAGGGACACCACTCCTCACAAATGTGAGGAAGGATTATATCTAATAAATATATCCTAGCATCTATTCACATCCCTATAGGGAGTCTCCTCCACATAGCAGCCTGCTGGCACCACAGCCCATCATCTCATTCTGCAAATGACATTGTGTGCCTGCCGCAAAGGGCACAGAGGAGCAGGTGGCCAGCACCGGGTCCCAGACACACCTCTCTGCCTGACTTCCTGAAAAAGCAGCCGCCCCAGCGCACCTGTTCTCATTCTCCAACCGAGCACACAGAGCCTCAGAGCTGTCAGCTTAGGGAAACATCCCTGCTGGGTCATGTCACTGGAACATCTCCTCCAGGATGTTCCCACACCTACCTGGAGACACGAAGGACTGAAGCAGGGATCTTCTATACGCAAGCCAGATGCTGTACGGCTTAGGCCCAGTTTAAATCTATCTCCTTAAGTTAATTCATTTATTTACAGATTCATAATATAGCAAGGTGGACTCCGATGTACCGATAAAATCGGCAAAACATAGAGCGATCAGTAAAGCCATAAACAACCATCATCAACAAACCAAAGACCGATTCGATTAAAAGAAAAGATCACGTTGTAAAGTCCGGTCTAAACAACAACCACCAAGTTTTCAAAAGGCATGTGATGGTTACTGCTGAACCTCTAGTGGCAGGGAGTTCCACAGCACAAGGCATGCCACAGGCTCAGTCCCCAGCGAACGGCTGCCCCAGCGAAGGGCAGATCTCGGCGACAGAGGTGGAGCATAAGGAATCAGGTCTCTAAGGACTTTGGGCTCAAGTTACTTAGGGCTTTGTGAATTAGTGTGGCCCAGCAGCAAATCAGCAACCAGGGACACTCTCTCAGCCACAGAGCAACAGGTTGCCAGGAATAGGATCCTGTGATGCCTAGGCTTGAATGCAGGGACCTTGTTTGAAAGGCTGGTGCTGTTTCACATCCTTTACCCTCAAAAGAAATTAGGATTCTAGTCCTTATGGTTCTAGAAAGAAAGAGCTGAACTGAATGGAATGCTGCGTATTGTTTTCCTTTCTGTACCGCTTTATATTTTAAAGAACAGATCTCAAAGCGGCTGACAACACATTGAAACAGCAAATAAAACAATCCAGAATAAAACAAAGGAAAATATTTCAGATCCTTCTCTAAGTGACATTCTGCTGGACCCATGCTGGTCGCAAAATGTGCCTGGCACCTGGCTAATTTCGAACTCTGCCTCCAGCCTCTTAGGAAAAAACAGGTCTTGATCCTGCCTCCGATTGTCAGTCCTCATCACCTTGCCTCAAAGCAGATATAGTAGAGCTGGAAAGTGTTCAGAAAAGGGCAACCAAAATGATCAAAGAGGCAGAGCGACTCCCACATGATTGCAGCGTTTTGGACCTTTTTAGTTTGTAAAAAAAGGCAAATAAGAGGAGAAGTTTACACACAATTATGCACGGCGTGCAGAGTGGATATAGAAAAGGTTTTCTCCTGCCCTTGTTAATGCTAGAACTGGTAGAGACATCCAGTGAAGCTGGATATTCTGGATAGATAAAAGATAGTCCTCCACACAGCACAGAGACTGTGGAACTCCCTCCCACAGGAGACATTCATGGCCACCAACTTGAATGGCTTTAAAAGGGGTTTTGACGGTCAGTTTTGTCATCTCGGCATAGTCCATCAGCTTGGTTTGCCATTCTTCTCTGGGTAGGGACTTTATCTTTTTTTCCATCTCTGGGCTAGTAGCATCCGGGCGGCTGTTGCTCCGTACATGAAAAACTGACTGGAAAACTCAGAACCCAAAAGGACAAAAACTTTATAAAAGAACGGGGGAAATGTATAAGTTACTTAGGAGACCACTGTAAGCAGATGGAAACAAAAGCAGGATTTTGATTTCACTTGCAGTGTAAAAATTACCATGGTTTGATATAAAAATTGGAGTATGAATGAATATGCAGTAGTAGATGTTTAAAACGAGACCCCATGGAGAGGATTGGGGGGGGAGTCCTGAGATTCAGATAATCTATTTATATAGATATTTTTTTAAAAAAAAAATCTGTTTATTTGAACTTTGCATTTGTAAAACCAATAAAAATGATTTCAAAAAAACAAGAGAGGTTTTGACAAATCCATGAAGGCTATCAAGCCACAATGGCTATGCTGTCTCCATAGCTGGAAGCAGTAATGCTTTCGAAGACCAGTTTTGCTGGAAACAGCAGGAGTTTGGGCTCAGATATAGCTTGTTGGTTTCCCGCAGGTATCTTGGTGGGTCACTGTGAGCAGAAAATCCTGGACCAAAAGGGCCATTTGGCTTGATGCAGCAGGTTTGTCTTATATACGGCCGACTCTTGAGTAAACTTGTGCAGAAGGAAGGCTTGCAAAGCTAGGGACGTGGCCTGAGAATCACGTATCTTCTGGTCCATGGACAGAGCAATTTTCCTTGAATCAGCACCTGGGCATTTTCTTTGCACCAGCCCAGAAGGTAGCACGTTTGCCGATGGGAGAAGACAGCTGAGAATTAGCACAGGTCCTGATCACAGTGTGTTCCCAGCTTGAGGCAAACTAATCTTGTTGTGGCAGGAATGGGGGGGGGCAAGGGGGAGTTGCTGGTTAACCGAAACCTGGCATTATATGCACGTCACCAAGTTTTTAAGGGGCCTCTAGGCAAAAGCTTCTTTGGCACTCGGGCTGATGGATAAATCAAGCTAGCAGGTTGTATTTTTAAGCATCTCACAGAACAGGCTTTTTTTGCCCGTGAAGCCGGTATTTGCCACGACGTAGCAGCAAAACGGACAAACAGAACGACGCTTGTGCAAACAAATAGAAGAACGGGAGATAGCAGAAAACACAAGGACACGGTGTGCCAGTCACCTGCCTCTGGCAAACCGGAGACCAGAGCGAAAATAGCCCCAGGTGCTCAGAGAAGGCGATGGGACGAAGCAGGAAAAGGATTGCGTGAACTTTGAGACGGCACGATTTGGCAGCTCAAGTGTCCCCAAGTTGACATTTAGAGCATTGGACTAGGCCCTGGGAGAACAGGGTTCGAATCCCCACTCAGGAAGTTCATTGAGTTTCCTTGGGCCAGCCACCATCTCTGAGAATAACCTACATAGCAGGGTTGTTGTGACGATAAAATGGAGAGGTGGAGAATCACGTTCACCACCTTGAGCTCCTTGTTTGAAAGGTGGGATATAAACATAGTAATAGCAGTAGTAGTAGTAGCAGCAGTAGATAATAATAATACTAATACAATAATAATACAATAATAAGGTAGGCTGCTGTTATTCTTTCCATATTCTTCCCTGAGACCTCCAGGTATAGGGCGGTACAGTGGTACCTTAGTTCTCGAACTCAATCCATTCTGGCAGTCCATTTGACTCCCGAAACCATACAAAAACCAAGGTGCGGCTTCCAATTGGCTGCTTCCTGCACTCAAGTGGAAGTTGAGTCGGACGTTTGGCTTCTGAAAAACGTTCACAAACCGGAACACTTACTCTGGGTTTGCGGCATTCAGGAGCCGATTTGTTCAGGAGCCAAGCCATTCAAGAACCAAGGTATTGCTGTATATAAGTTCAATAAAGAATAACAACATTACAGATTGGATAGAGCTGCGAGGACAAAGGGCTACTATCTCCAGCACAGATGACGTGAGATTTGAAGCTGGGGTTCACAGCTCACGCTCAGCCCTGACACTACTTGCACTACGTTCTGAGGGGGTACAAGACGGAGCCATAGAACCAAGCTAGCGACAAGTTTGTGGGGGCTGTGAAGGAAGAGTCTATTGCAGAGAACGTCAACATGTAACTACTTGGGAAGGTAGCCTCCAACCATACCATTAAACCCAGAATAACTGCTCTTCAGCCACATTACACTATTCATTGAGGAAACAGCTCAGTTGGTTAGAGCGTGGTGCTGATAATGCCAAGGTCACAAGTTTGATCCCCCTAAGGGACGGCTGCATATTCCTGCATTGCAGGGGTTGGCCTAGATGACCCACGGGGTCCCTTCCAACTCTATGATTCTAGGATTCATTCAAAGCAGTTTAGAAATAGGAATGGCTTCCCCCAAAGAATCCTGGGAGCTGTAGTTTGTTAAGAGTGCTGAGTGGTCAGGAAACACTCCCTCATTCCCCCTCACAGAACTACAATTCCCAGAGTTCCCTGGGAAGAGGGACTGGCAGTTAAACCACTCTGGGGATTGAAGCCGGACAACCTTCTGCATGCAAAGCAAGTGCTCCACTGAGCTTAAGCATCCAGCTCAGTGTTGTTTACACTGACTAGCAGCAGCTCTCCAGGGTGTCAGGCAGGGGGGTCTTTTCCCAGCCCTACCTCAAGATCAGGGGTCAGCAACCTTTTTCAGCCGTGGGCTGGTCCACCATCCCTCAGACTTTGTGGGGGGCTGGACTATTTTTTTTGGGGGGGGGATGAACAAATCCCTATGCCTCACAAATAACCCAGAGATGCATTTTAAATAAAATCACACATTCTACTCATGTAAAAACACGCTGATTCCCGGACCTTCCACGGGCCAGATTTAGAAGGTGATTGGGCTGCATCCAGCCCCTGGGCCTTAGGTTATAATAATAATAATAATTTATTATTTATACCCCGCCCATCTGGCTGGGCTTCCCCAGCCACTCTGGGCGGCTTCCAAAAGAATATTAAAATACTATAATACATCAAACATTAAAAGCTTCCCGAAACAGGGCTGCCTTCAGATGTCTTCTAAAAGCCTGGTAGTTGTTGTTCTCTTTGACATCTGGTGGGAGGGTGTTCCACAGGGAAGGCGCCACTACCGAGAAGGCCCTCTGCCTGGTTCCCTGTAACTTGGCTTCTCGCAGTGATGGAACTGCCAGAAGGCCCTTGGTGCTGGACCTCAGTGTCCGGGTAGAACGATGGGGGTGGAGACGCTCCTTCAGCTCCTTCAGGTTGCCTACCCCTGCTCAAGATGCTATGGATTGAACCTTGGAGCTTCTGCATTCCACAAGGCAGATACTCTCCCACTAAGCTGCAGCATCTCCCAGGTCACTCAAACAAGGGACTTCCTCTCACACTGTTTCTCAAGCTTGGGTTCCCAAGTCATCGTTGGGACTACACCTCCCATCATCCCAACTAGCAGCGGCAGTGCTTAGGGATGATGGGAGTTGTAATCCAGCAATAGCTGAGAAACACAGCTAGGCCAGTTCTTTTAGAACTAGCACAGTAGCAAACAGCCCCTGCATCTCCCAGCCCACCCAACACCTCTCCAGGTGTGATGCTCAGCCCTGAACAATCTCCAGACATCTCTTATCCAAAGGGGATGGGTGGGGAGATGGAGAGGTCCAACAGGGAGAAGTTTCTCCAGGAGAGAGAAAGAGAGAGAGATGTTCCAAACTCCTTCTCCAGCTCTGAATGATGTATATCCCCTCCTGGGCAGGGCAGGGCACTGGAAACGGAATTTGGCACAGTGAAAAAGAGAGAGAGAGAGAGAGAGAGAGAAGACGATCTGGAAGGCACACAAAGAGCCCTTGTAAAGCTCATCGGCTCATTTCAAGGCCAACAGCTCCAGGGACCAGGTGAGCCAAAATGGGCTCAGGGACAGCTCATTTTCAAAGGGCGCCAGGCACCCGCTTGGTTTGGCAGGTAAAGGACACCTACAGAAGATGCAAAACTGGCAAACTTTTACGAGAGGAAAGAACGTCACGTGCCGGCCATAAAACCAACGGATGCCTGTTGCCTAAGAAGGTTCCACTTCCGCAGCCGGGAAGAGCCCTCCTGGATCAGGCCAGAGGCCTGTTTAGTGCAGCATCCTGTTCTCACAGTGGCCCTTGCCAGATGCTCAAAGGTAAAGGGGCCCCTGACCATTAGGTCCAGTCGCGGACGACTCTGGGGTTGCAGTGCTCATCTCACTTTACTGGCCAAGGGAGCTGGTGTACGGCTTCTGGGTCACGTGGACAGCATGACTAAGCTGCTTCTGGTGCACCAGAGTAGCGCATGGAAACACAGTTTACCTTCCCAGGTAACTATTGATCTACTTGCACTTTGACGTGCTTTCGAACTGCTAAGTTAGCAGGAGCAGGGACCGAGCAACGGGAGCTCACCCCGTCGCAGGGATTCAAACCGCCGACCTTCTGATCGGCAAGTCCTAGCCTCTGTGGTTTAACCCACCACGCCACCCAACCAGATGCTTATGAGACGCCTAAAAGCAGGATCTGAGTACCGCAGCAGCAGCAGTCTCCTCACTTGGGATTCCCAGCAACTGGCATTCAGTCATCCTGCCTTTGGAAGCAGAACACAGCCATCATGGAGGCGGAACATAGCCTGGCAATGTTGTCAGACTACAACTCCCATCAGCCCCAGCCAAGAACAGCCATATGAAGCAGGGGCTGATGGGAACCACAGCCCAGTGATACAGCAAGCCCTCAATTTGCCCAAGGTTACATTTCGGGGATCACACTTAAAGCCAAAATCAGGTGTAGTCAAAACACATTGAGATGAATAGCAGAAGGGACTGCCCAAGTTTACACACACCCACCCACACCCACATGCATGTCCTCTTTATACCCCCTTTTTAATTATTATTTTTTTAAGTTGCCAAGCGTGTAGAGCTGAATGTGCACAAGTCAAATGTGTGTTCATTCTGGGATTACTGTATATACAGGGCACCAGGCTGGAGCTGGGCTTACAAGAGTCCATGTTGCATTTCAAGTCTATTATTGGCAAGCGGAGTTCGTCTGCAAGGAGCCTGCGCCTTGCCTTTCCTTCCTAGCCCTCACCCGGTGGCTTACAATTTCTAAACAGAGGTCAGGATTGGGCCCTTCCTTTGTGCATATTCGGAAGCATGGTGCACTCAATAAGCTCCCTTGACATCAGCTGGGACTGATGGGAATTGCAGTCCAAAACATCTAGAGGACACTAGGTTGAGGCAGGCGGCCGTTGAGTTGCTTCTGGTCAGTGTAGGCAGTACTGGGTTAGATGGGATTGATGGACTGACTCAGCATACGATGGCCTCAAATTTTCACATGAGCTCATATATATGGGCCTCTACAAGCTCTGCAGAGAAGCCGGGCTCCTCCCTCCATCAGTTGTCACCTGGCAGCAATAGCCATTCCATCAGGATAAAGTAAGGAAGAAAGAGAAGGGATGCAGAGCCACTCCATTGATGCAACAGGGAAATCAGCACCTTTTTATGGCATCTCACCTTGAGCTTTTTCACTTCAGGTGGTCATGAGAACTTGTACCAGACTCTGCTTACTATTTCCTCTGCCCTCCCAGTCCATTTTCCTTTTGTGCCGTGTACTTTCAAGATTCTATGCCTGAAAGCAAGGTAAACCATCCTGCAAGGCTTCATTAAAGATTTTTAAAAGTAATAATATTGTAGTAATAATAATAATCAAGATTTATTGTATTCAGAAAAGATCCGCTAAACTATTGCCCATTCATTTTACTGGATCTACTACTCTGAGTATTACTTAGACTGGGGAAAATCCAGTCAGATGGGCGACATATAAATAATAAAATTATTCTTAGTAGTAGTAGTACTATTTTTCTCCCATTTCACGGTGGAAGAACATGTTATGGCCAACATTAGACAAGTCTAAGAACATAGATCTATCTAGCTCACTATTGTCTACACTAACTGGCAGCAGCTGGAACCTTTTGAATGCAAAGCAGATGCTCTCTCACTGAGCCAGAGACCTTCACTATACCTCATCAGACCACTGAGTCCATCTAGTTCAGTATTGTCTGCACTGACTGGCAGCACCTGTCCAGGGTTTCAGCCACAGGACGTTCCAAGCCCTACCTGGAGGGTTGGACCTGCGACTTTCTGCCTGCAAAGCAGTTGTTTCCAAACACTCTAGCCTGCGCATGGACAGAAGACTACCTGGGGGTCCCAAAATACACCACCTTTACTTCCATGGTGAAAGACAAATGCACACACACACACTAAAAAAGTCTGTCGTTCTTGCATCAAAGATCTGCAGACCTTCCAGGCTCTGAGAAGCAAGAAGGGTGCTGGGTGGAGAAGGCACTCTTTCAAGCTCCCTGGCTTCACTCCTGACCCTAAGAGCACATGAAGAACAGTGCTGGATGAAGCCAATATCCCATCTAGCCCAGCATCCTGTTCTCACAGTGGCCAACCAGATGCCTGTGGGAAACCCGCAAGCCGGACTTGAGCACATTTTGCCTTATCTTTAAACTAAAAAGTCCCAAACATTGAAACCTTTCCCCTTAGGGGAGTCACTCCACTCCCTTGATAATTTCAGCTGCCCCTTTCCAAGTTTTCAATACCCACTCTGAGATGAGGCTGCCAGAACGTACACGGTGCTCCCAATGGATTTGCACCATGGATTCGTACAACTGTGTTATATCGGCAGTTTCATTCACTCCTAACAATCCCTAGTGTGGAATTGGTGATCTGAACCCACAAGCAGCCAGCCATAGATAGCCAAAACTTTCTTACATCCTCTGCAGCAATCTGTGAACACCTTCCATAGGGCAGGCATCCCGGGAGGAACTCACCAATTTCCGGAGCGCCCCCTCGTCCATGCTTAACAGCCTCTCCTCCGACATGTCCCCCGGTCAACGTCCAGCTTCCCACCTTCTGCCCCCCACCAAAAAAAAGACCCTCACGGTGGTCTCAAGGCGCCGCTTCCGTATGCAAGCTCTGGGAGTGTGGCCCGGTCAGCATCCAAACAGCCGGCTTGGAGGAGGAATTCTGGAAGAGAACAAACCACAGCTGCGTTAGGCGTGGGGGGGGGGGAGAGGAGGGAAAGAGATAATAATTGGGAGGTCTTTCCCCCGGAGTCATTAAACAGGGTGTTGAAAGGCAAATGGAGTCAGGGCAGCCAGATTCACTGGCTGCTAATCCCCAAACTGGGAAAGGAGACCGTCTTAACGCCAGCCCTGGCTGAGAAGATCGTAGATCTCTCTTTCTCTCATACATACACACCGGCCAACTGGCTTCCAGGAAACTCTGATGAGTCCCTCAAGACACACAACCCCAGACCTAGAGAGAGAGAGACCTCTCCCCGTCTCTCAACTCCGTTTTCCAAGAGTTTGGCCAGGCAAGGAGCCTCAAGCAGAGCGCCAGAGTTTCTCAACTCATCAGGGAGAAAAGCTTTCCACCCAGCTCAGACGCATACCGATTCCAAAGCCTGCCAAAAAGGAAGCGGGCCAGCTAGCATCTTGCCCACCCAGATACCCAACTTTTTTTGGGGGGGGGGGAGAAGGGCTGACTCAGGAAAATAAGCCTCGCGGAAGTCGGCACAACTGACTACTCAGAAGAAATTGCTTCATTTTAATTGGGAGTGACAAAGAGCCAGGCAGCATACTTACCGGGCTGGTGTCATCACTGACACACACAGAGAGATATTATATATATCCAGACCCACGAGGTAACACAGGGCTGATAAGAAATGAATGGAAACTGATTTGGACCAGGAGAAAGAGGCTTCAGGTGCCTACTCGCACATCAGACTCCCTTTGATACTCGCAGGTTTGTTGAGAGGATCGAGCAGGCTGACCCAGACATAGATTAGCTTGAGCTTTTTTGGGGGGGGTCAAAAGACCCCCCAAAAAAATATATATATACAGTGTATATTGATTTAAGTCGTTATTTTAAAAAGTATCCATGGGAAGGATGGGGGTATAGCCCACAGCAGTTTAACGTGCGGTTATGCAAGGTCTTTCATCCAGAGTGGAACAAGAAACTCAATAGTTTCGAGGTTCAATAGATCTAGAAATAGAAGGTCCACATTGTTATGGCACAATGACTATTAAAATGGTGAAAAAGCAAGGGAATGCTAACTTTTAAATCTTTCCGCAGCTCCCAGGTAAGTGCCAACTGATGTCCACACACACACTCCAGCAACGACAGTACCTGGTACTTCAGGGGCCCAAAACCAGGTGTCAGGAAAGGGCAGCAACACACGAAGTGAACAGCAAGTATAGGAGGGAGGTGTGGGGTGAGAAATCCCATTTAATCCAGATTAAGGAATTTCATTGCACACGCACATCTCTTTAGTAGCGCTTAAATGTGTAGCTTTTCCTGAAACCGATGTCCAAGTTGCGCACCCATTTTCAGGATTACAGACGACAAACCAGACGCGCTGTCCAGATTTGGGACACACATCCTCTTCAATCCGGATCTACTAGCCTCACACATCCTCTGCAATCCGGATCTAGTCCACTGCGGTTCCCGAATCCAGTTAACCCGTTGACTTCTCTTCCTCTCAATAAAGACCCGCTTTAGGTTGGCAACACACCCTTCCCAGTCCGGATTAGCCATTCGCCTCCCCCCTCCGCTCACATTAATTCGGATTAACTATTTACTCCCTCCCTCCCGCCTCACACACAATCAAGAACAAGGCACGCACCTCGGCTGAACCGGCAGAGCCATGCAGGAGCCAAGCCCTGCCCCTATGCACTTTTCAAATCCCGATACAGATCCGCTCCCTCCGGCTCTCGAAGCACTTCTGAGCCAGCAACCCGCGCCGCGCCGCCAAATCCCAGCCTCCTCCTTCAAGACCCCGCCCCGATTTTCTCGAAGGGACCAATCACAGGGCGGATCTGGCTCCGAACGCTCGCGTAACAGCTCTCCGCCTTGCGCTATTGGTTCAATTCAATTGGGTGACCACGCCCCCTATGCCTGTAAGCCCGCCTTCCCCGCTTGGCATGCTGGGGGTTGTAGTTCAAGGGGGCACCCCGGGATTGAGGACAAGACTGGCTTGAACGACGTTTTTTAAGAGAAATTGAAATTAAAGGTACCTAGCAGCCATTTCTGACAAGCTGCTTAGAGTTATTGTATCTTATCGCGGAATTGCCTTGTTTATTTGCTTTTTGCATATAGTTCCCCTCCAAAAGATCATAATGTTATACTGATGGGAATGTCATTTACAGTAAGTAGAGGTTCTGTATATGTTATTTTCTAACACTTTGCTATCGGTTGTTAATTTTGTTGGAAGAGCGATAATCAAGCATCAAATCAAGTAAGTATTCCCCTTCATGACTAGGACCCATGGAGGGGATGGGGGGAAATCTGGAGATTCAGAGAAATCTCTAAACATGAACATGTATTTTGTATTGTTATAACTTTACGCTTGTAAAATAAAATAAAAATTATTTCAAAAACAAACAAACTATGAAACCCCAAATTAGGGATCCCCTCCAAACCTGTGCCAAAGTTTTGAAGTTGTTTTGCCGCAAAACACCCCCACGTTTTGTAGCTCCCCACAAACCGAGAAATTGATACATCAAACACAGGGTTCCCATATGTTGGGGTTCACAGTTAATGAGCCCCCCCAAAAAAGCAGTGTGCTCAGGATTCTTTTCCACACACTCTGTGTGTTCTTTAAACTCTCAGCCCAATTTGTGACCCATACCACTGGCAAGAGGTCTACTGAATGAACAGACCTGGGATAGTTAGGGTTTTAATATGCTTTTTCTATGTTTTCAGCTGCTCGGTTTTCACTGTTTTTACCGATCATTTTAATTTCTTGTATGCAGCTTTGAGGGCTTTTTTTGGTGACAATCCAGCAATATTCAAATTTTGTTAAATAGTAAGAAATCGGCAGGAGGGTTGGGCTATATGAGCTGTAAGGTGCCTCCAGTCCTTTTCTTTTTTAAAAACAACAACTTAACAATTGATGACAGGGGATCCTGGAACAGCAGCAGGCATCTCAGACAGCTAGGGAGTTCCTGCTTGCTCCTAGCCATTGTGCTGCTGACAATGAACAAGGATTAAGGGCTGCTCTGCCACAAACAAGCAAATGTAATTGTCTGGAATTTGGTTACCTTGGGCTTAAGGGTCCCAGCAGCTATTTGCTATGTGTCTGGCACATTTCAGTGCTGCCTGGTAGCCAAGCTTAAGTACACCGGTCATAAATACTGTGTTTTGCACGTCTGTTCCCTCCCCGTGAGGCAAGAGCGGGGAGCCATCCCTGCCAAAAGCTACGTATGCACAATAGGTTTAAAGCACTTCCCAATCAGTTCCCAATCATCCCGGGAACTGTAGTTTCCCCACATAGAATGATAGAATTGTAGAGTTGCAGGGGGCTCCAAAGGTCCTCTAGTCTGACCCCCCAGTGCAGGAATCGCAGCTACAGTGCTACAGATCCCAGCACCCATAACAAGTTACAGTTCCCATTGATTCTTTTGGGGGAAGCCATGTGCTTTTAATGTGTGGTTTGTGGATGTGTGTGTGGATGTGTGTATCTTCTTTTCTTCTTCTTCTTCTTCTTCTTCTTCTTCTTCTTCTTCTTCTTCTTCTTCTTCTTCCTCCTCCTCCTCCTCCTCTTCTTCGGCGATCACTCGTAGCCGAGTAAGATTGTCTTCCATAAACAGGGTTTTAGCAGTGAATCCGTAAGTGACTGTGGAGGTCAATTCTGAATCCACACATCCTTCCACAGTGCGGACATAGGTTTCCGGGCAGGAGTTGATCACCTTGAGAGTTTGCCAAATGTGCCTTCCTCTTAGCTTGTTTCTCCCTTTCGTCCTGAGTTTGAGTGTCTTCATCATCACAATCACCCAGCAGAGCCGTTTTCCTTACATGTCTCTGGCTTGATCCACAAGATGCAGATGGCTGCCTGCTCTCTTTCTTCAAACTTCTGCTGTCTCTACCCAGGAGGCGTTGGAAAGGGGGTGCGGCCCGCCCGGGTGTCATCCTTGAGGGAGGTGACAAAATGACACACCCTGGATGATTAGGTCCAGTCAAAGGCAACTATGGAGTTGCGGCGCTTATCTCGCTTTCAGGCCGAGGGAGCCGGCGTTTGTCCACAGACAGCTTTCCGGGTCATATGGCCAGCGTGGGATGCTGTGATGGAAACCAGAGCTCATGGAAACACTGTTTACCTTCCCGCTGGAGCTGTACCTATTTATCTACTTGCACTGGTATGCTTTCAAACCGCTAGGTTGGCAGGAGCTGGGACAGAGCAACGGGAGCTCACCCTGCCGCGGGGATTCAAACCGCCGACCTTCTGATCGGCAAGCCCAAGATGCTCAGTGGTTTAGACCACAGTGCCACCCATATCCTGAATACCATTTGCTAGCAACCACAGGAAGGAAAAGTGCTCTTGTCCTCGAATCCTGCTCGAATTCTGCTAGATGGGCCGTTGGCCTGGCTCATCAGGCTCTTCTGAGGTGCTTGTGTTGACCTCTGTCACCTTCTTTTAGCGGTTGTGCGTTGGCTTGTGACAACCGGATCTCTAAACCAACAAGAAATGGAGAGGAACAGCCATTGTGGAACAATCAGATATGGGGCAATAAATCATCCGCGTGCGCGCACACACACACCCCTCCCCAAAGGTTGTGTTGTGATGAGCTAGTGCTGGGGTCAGGGAGGAAGGCTGGGGCCAGTTACCAAGGCCGGAAGCAGCCAAGTGCGAAGGAAAATGACCTGATAAAGAGGACATTATGCCCTGAAAGAATTTTCAAGGTTCGAAAAAGAATTATTGGAGAGTAATGAGAAAATCTGATCGAAAATGTGTAAGCTGCTGCTAGAATGGGGCACTAAAGATGAAGAAGTTAAAGCTGTAATGATACACTGGGGAAAAGATGTGGGTTACAAAAATATCTTTTAATTTATAGAAAGAGAATTTAAAATTTACGGCTTGTTGTACATTGAAAGAAAACTACATGGAAATGATGTACCGTTGGTATTTGACTCCAGTAAAACTAGCAAAAATGTATAAAAATGTAAAGATAAAGAAGGTACTTTTTACCACATGTGGCAGACATGTAAAATAGTAACAGACTTCTGGGAAATGATATACAATGAATTTAAAAGAATGTTTAAGATAACTTTTATCAAAAAACCAGAAGCCTTTTTACTAGGGTTAACAGGAGATGAAATACCAAAAGAATTAAAAAGACTATTTACCGGTATGTATGCAACAACAGCCGCAAGAATGCTACTTGCCCAGAAGTGGAAGGGAGAGAAAGTCCCAACTAAAGAAGAATGAATAACCAAGATGATGGACTATGCCGAAATGGCAAAGATGACCGTGAGGATCAGGCACCAAAAGGACAAGAAATTCAGTCAAGAGTGGGTAAAGTTTAGAGAATATCTTAAAACCACTGTGTATACCTCAAAACGTTAGCAGGGTTATTGTAACATGTATAGTGTAATATTAGTTAAGGGGGGGGGAGAAACAAAATGGATTAGAAAAATGCAATTAGATGCAAAGAAATACGGGGAAATTTGGAAATGTTGGGGGGGGGGAAGTTCTGAGGTATCCAAGTAATTCAAGGAGTGCAAAATTTGAAAATGATGTGAATGTATAAAAATTTTGTTAAAAAAATGGAAATAAAATATTTTTTTAAAAGAGGACATTGTCAGATCCCCTGAAGTGGGGGGGGGGATGTTGCCTAAAACGCAACAAACACCCCCCCAAAAAAGGACGGGGAGGGAGGAGGAAAAAGCAAACTCTGGAGTCCATTTTCCTAAAGTTAAATAGAAGTTCCTATCATGGCCAGCTAGAATGGAAATAAATACTGTAACACTTGTTAATGACAATGGGAATTATATGGACAGAACTACCGAAATTGTATAGAAATCTATGTATGCGACTGCATACTACATACATGTATGTTACCAGCCCAAAAATGGAAAGAAGCAGAACTCACAGCAAAGGAAGAATGGATACAAAAAGTTACGGAATATGCAGAAACGGCGAAACTTACCGGAAGAATAAGAAATCAAGATAACAAACCTTTGATAAAAGAATGGAAATGGTTTGTTGAATATTTACAGATAAATTGCAAACAGATAAAAACACTGGCAGGATTATTGTAATAGCTTGCAGTTTCATAAGAGTATATATTTAAAGTAGATGAATAAATGAGCAAAGTAAACGAATTTGGATATGCAGAAGATATTAAAATAATAAATTTGAGGAACTGCAGAAAGAGGGGGAAGGAAGTCAGACTTTGAAATGTTAAAATGATTGTAACATTGATGAAATGTATAAATTTGGAAAGCATAAATAAAAACTTTAAAAAAAAACAACAACACTTGATAATGACTTGTTTCCCGTGTTAATTAGTGTTTGAGGATAGGGGGGATTTTTGCTAGGCACCAGCCCTGTCCCCAAGTTGAAACCTTCTTTGTTTTTCTGCGCTGCCAGGAGTCAAAGGAACAGCTAAGGTTGTGGAAGCCTTTGGCTGAATTGAGGTCACTGACCCTCACCTTAAGGCTTCTGTTTTTTGGACTTGCCTCTAAGAGGAGGGACCTCCTCAGTCTCACCGAAATCTGAAGGGGCCATCCTGCTTGACCTTTCACTGCAAGCTCCTCTAGTTTGTTCCTGGCTGCAGGGCAAGTGAGAAGGCGGGGATTGCTAGCCCCTCCTTCAGCGAAAACTGCAGAGGTGATGCTTTTCAGATCTGATAAGACTTGCATTGATACAGATCTTGCACCTCCAGCCCAGGCTATTGTGTTGTAAGAGCCCTATCCAGAGACTGTTGTTCCCTGAATTACCGTACTTCTGCCTCCTGATTCATCCGTCCTAAATTCTCATCTCGCAGTTGGAACATTTTGTATGTTTGTTTGTTTGCTTGCTTGCTCGCTCGCTTCACTGGCCGGCTGTTCGTTTTATCCAGACAATGGCAAAAGCGGTAGATGTTTCTTATTTGATAGTCTTGGGGTTTGGACCTGGGCCCTGGATGCCAAGATTAGACGCACACCCTCCCTTTCATTCTGAATGGAGGAGAGGTGCAAAAAGCTTCTCCCTGTGAGCAAGGATATCGGTGGCCGATGAAATAGTGATTTTACGCTTTCTGAGCTGTCTCCACTGCTTTTTCCATCGTCTTGCCATTTTGCCGATTCGGCAAAACCACCACACACACCCCATGCCATTTTTACACCTGAAATCCAGGACATGTCAGGGAGTTTCCTGACTTATGGCAAGCCTAGATGAAGGGAAGAACATATGAGCCTGCTGCTGGATCCGGCCCCCATCTGTTCTCACAGTCGCCACCCAGGGGCAGGGGCAAAACTAGGCTTTATTTCATCCGGGTCAAAGGCCTAGTTTGGTACACACACATACATACACACACACACACACACACACGCAGACACACACACAAAGGCTAGGAGCCTCAGTGGTGCCCCTCTGCAGGCTTAAAGGTAAAGGGACCCCTGACCATTAGGTCCAGTCGTGGCCGACTCTGGGGTTGCGGCGCTCATCTCACTTTATTGGCCGAGGGAGCCGGCGTACAGCTTCCAAGTCATGTGGCCAGTATGACTAAGCCACTTCTGGCGAACCAGAGCAGCACATGGAAATGCCATTTACCTTCCTGCCGGAGCGGTACCTATTTATCTACTTGCACTTTGAAGTGCTTTTGAACTGCTAGGTTGGCAGGAGCTGGGACTGGGCAACAGGAGCTCACCACGTCGCGGGGATTCGAACCGCCGACCTTCTGATCAGCAAGTCCTAGGCTCTGTGGTTTAACCCACAGCGCCACCCGCGTCCCTCCTCTGCAGGCTTCATCTAGGGGCAAAAAAACCCAGCATGCCCTCCCTCCATAGCTGTGGTTCTGCCCATAGCACAAGCAGGACCTGAGCACAATAGCCTTCTCCTGCCCTGCTCTTGTGGCTCCTTGCAAGTAGGATTTGGAAGCATGACTGACGATGGATGCAGAGCATAGCCATCATGGCCACTAGCTGGATGCAGAAGAGTCCTGGGAGGCACCAGTTGAGGAACCCCCAGGGGAAGAAAGCTCAGAGCCAGGAGACTGGTGGTGGGGAAACGATGAGTAGTCAGAGGGAGCAGACTGGGGGGAGAAGGAGGTGTCGGAAGCTGAAGAGCAGTCCAGAATCAGAGGCCGGAGAGGAGCAGGGGGGCCAGGAGATAGAGATGAGGCAGGCTGCTGAAGAACCCAGGGAGTCTTCCCCTCCTGCTGCTACCAGCTCTTCTCCACCCCAGTCTCCCAGAACACACAGAGAAATGAAAAGAGCAGAGGAGAGGTTGGTTGCAGACAGAAACAGTCTCTGATTGCTTGGCAGGGACCTGGAAAGGAGGGGACCTAGGCAGCTGTGGGAAAACAGGGACCTTGGCACAACCTCCTCGCCACTGCTTCCTTGGGGCAAGACCTACTGGGAAGGGTTGCTGTGACCTCCATGAGTGAGCTGTTTCTTTAAAGAAAGAGTTCACTGATACAGTAGAACCTTGCTTCTCGAACTTAATCTGTTCCGTTCGACAACCAAAACCATTCAAAAACCAAGGCCCAGCTTCTGATTGGCTGCAGGAGCTTCCTGCACTCAAGCGGAAGTCACGTCGGATGTTCAGGTTCTGAAAAACTTTCAAAAACTGGAACACCACCAGGTTTTTGTTCGTCAGCTAAGCCATTCGAGAACCAAGGTTCCGCTGTACTGGTGTCTTTTAAATGGCTGACCTACACCTGGCTCCGGATACCTCCTTAGTGTCAGTGCAAACCTTGCAGAACACAGCAGGGAGGAGGGTGGAGGCAAAACTAATTAACTGGCTCCGCCTTTCTTCAGCTCTGGCGCCACCTACTGTCAGGCTCCCTGCCTTGTGCCCCATCAGCCGCAATGGGTACCAGCCGCAGAAAATAATTCAGCGGAAAGGATGAGTGTTACCTTTAGGGTTTTCTGCACCATACCATCTTATGCAAGCCCTGCCTCCAGCCCATCCCAGGATCTTTGGGACCAGCCAGGGAAGGTGTCCAAAATCCCACAATTGTAAGTCCCAGGCCTGAAAGCCTTCAGCCAAAGGCATGTCTGATACCCAAAATAAGGCCTCCAAGTTTCCACTTTTAGGACAAGTAAACACAGTCTGGGCTGGGAGAATGACGAGTTGCCAGGCTGTGACTCCCATCTGCTGCCCAGCTTTGCTCTCCGCCGGGACTCCACACAGCTTGCCAAGGGCATCAAACCAGAGGGAAGGAAGAGCCAGCCATGCCAAGCCCCACCTGAAAGAGAAGTTCATGCAGCCAGCAAGCCCCAGCGTTGCAATCTGTGTGTTCCAGATCACAGTGGGTGGGAAGGGACCAAATAAATATGTAACAGGAGAGAGTTCAAAACTGGAGCGATGCAGCGATGGCCACAGACTTAGAATGATAAGAGTAGTACCTCTGGTGCGGGACACGTCATGCTCCTTCTGGGGTAGTTTGTCCACTTTTGGTCCCCATCCTGCACTCAGCTCTCACCTGCAGCTCCTAGAAGCTGTCAGCAAACAGCAGTAGCCGCACCCCGGGAACGGCTTTGACTGGCCGGCTAAAGCAAGTGAAGGTGGCAACACGAGAACGGGCCTTTTCTGTGGTGGCTCCCCATTTGAGGGCTGCTCCCCTCAGGGAGACTCACCTGGTGCCTTCATTGCAAATCTTTAGACGCCAAGCGAAAACATTTCTCTTTAACCAGGCCTTTGACTGAATAACTTTCTATGGCCTTTTAGAGGTGTGTGTTTTGTGTGTGTTTTTAGGGGGGGGGGTTGTTTTTGTTTTTATAGTGCGATTTCTGTTCTCCTTTTTGTATTTTTATGTTGTGATCCATCCTGCGATCTTTGGCTGAAGGGCAGTATACAAATTTAATTGACTGATAGATTGAATAGGGAAAAGTTGCCTCCAATTGATTTATTGATTAATAATAGAGAAGAAACTACCTCCAGCTCCCCACTTCACACTCTGCCAGGTCAACACTGCAAGCAACCAGCCCTGTGCCCAGTGGCAAGAGGGTCTGTTCTCTTTGCTCCCTCAAGCTGGGAAACAGTTCAGGCACCTCCTCAGACCCTTGACCCAGATGATTTCCATACTTCCTTCTGATTCCCTGTTCCCCTTGCAAAAAAACTCTGCTCTACAACGGTGTTTGGCAGCAGGGAAGATGGAAGGGAGGCTTGTTTGTTTTAAATAATAATAATAATAATAATAATTTTAATTTATATCCCGCCCTCCCCAGCCAAAGCCGGGCTCAGGGCGGCTAACAACAATCAAATAAACAATCAAATAATAACACATTCTAAAAATATTTCATTATAAAAATTAGTTAAAATCAAATTGATGGCAACCGATTAAACAAAATTCTGTGCAGGTTGCCAGAGGAGGGAGTCAGGCTGCGCTCTGACCAAAAGCCTGGCGGAACAACTCTGTCTTGCAGGCCCTGCGGAAAGATGTCAGGTCCCGCAGGGCCCTAGTCTCTTGTGACAGAGCATTCCACCAGTTTGGAGCCGCAGCCGAGAAGGCCCTGGCTCTAGTTGAGGCCAGCCTAACCTCTCTGAGGCCTGGGACCTTGAGGATGTTATTATTTGCAGACCGTAGGTTTCTCTGTGGGGCATACCAGGAGAGGCGGTCCCGTAGGTACGAGGGTCCTAGGCCGTATAGGGCTTTAAAGGTTAAAACCAGCACCTTAAACCTGATCCTGTACTCCACCGGGAGCCAGTGCAGCTGGTATAATACCGGATGAATGTGCTCTCGCAGCGAAGACCCCATAAGGAGTCTCGCCGCGGCATTCTGCACCCGCTGGAGTTTCTGGGTCAGTCTCAAGGGCAGCCCCACGTAGAGCGAGTTACAATAATCCAGTCTGGAGGTGACCGTCGCATGGATCACAGTGGCTAGGTCAGGACGAGAGAGATAAGGGGCCAACTGCTTAGCTTGGCGGAGATGAAAAAATGCCGCCTTTGTTATAGCTGTAATCTGCGACTCCATAGAGAGGGAGGTATCGAAGATTACACCCAAACTCTTAACGGACGGTGCTGGCACTAATTGCACCCCCGCAAGAGATGGGAGTTGCCCCCTCGATCCCATATCGTCCCGCCCCAGCCAGAGGACCTCTGTCTTCAAAGGATTTAAAGAGGAAAGTTGTTTCCAATGGAATGAAAAACAAAACCAAACACATCATGGAAATCTCTTGTGCTCTCTTGGGCTTCGATCAGCACCAGAAAAACCCCCAAATTTGGGTGTAATCTTGATCTGGCAGGTTCCTCGCTACACAAGTTGGCCCCTTAACTATTTCAGGACTGGTCTGGGTGCTGGAAATTCTTGTGGTATTTCCTCCCTGCTCCTCACCCCCCACCCCAGTCGCTGCCTGACAAGCACCCAGGAGAGAAGCCTTGCAGAGGGATGATGTGGAATTCTCCGAGTCAAGAGAGGCACCCAGGTGAACCTTGAAAGGGGCTGGACCAGGGATGTAAAACTTTTGTTCGACTCCACACCAATCATCCCTGATCATTGGCTGTGCTGGCTGCAAGGGATGATGGCAGTTGTAGTTCAGCAACATTAGGAGATCCACAGATGAGCCCTGGGAAGCACCACTGGCCCATTCAAGACCAGGAGTAGTCAACCTGATGCCCTGCAGATGTTGCTGGACTACAACTCCCATCATCCCTTACCAGGGGCCATGTTGGCTGCTAGGGATGATGGGAGTTGAAGTCTAACAACGTCTGTGTCAGGGACTGGCTGGACGAAGAGGAGTGGTGGGAGGCACCAGCCAAGGAACCTCCAAGGGAATCCCCAGAGGAGGAAGGCTCAGAACCAGGGGATTAGTGGTGGGACACTGAAGAGAGGACAGAAGGAGACGTTTGGGAGGAGGGGCTGATGCTGAAGGGGCAACAGGGTTTAGTGAGCAGGGAGAGTTGGTGGCAATGAGCAGTTCAGACTCCAAGGCTGAAGCAAAGATGGGGGTGGGGTCAAGAAGCTTCTGAAGACTCCAGAGAGTCTCCCCCTCCTGTTGCAAAAAGCTGCCCTCCTCCCTAGTCCCCAAGAATGCACAGAATAATGAGGAGGGCAGACCAGGAGGTGTGCAGACACAGCTTAAGACAGCTTGAGAATCATCTGGGAGAGGAGAAATCTTAGAAAGGGTTGAAGATAGGGGCTTTCAGTCCTGGCAACTGCTCCACAGGGGCAAGACCTACTGGGATGTGTTGCCAAGTTGTATACTATTTCCTTGAATAAAGAGTTAACTTCACTGGCAACTGGCTCTTTGTGATGATTTGCATCGGACTCCAACCCTGACAGTCTGGAGGGCACCTTGTTAGCTAACCCCAGGGTAGACAATCCCAGACCCTCCAAGTATCCCTATTTTCCAGGGACAGTCCCGGATTTACAGAAGCTAGTCAGTTTCTGATTGGATCCCACTTTTCCTTAGGACGTCTCTATTTTCATCAGAGAAATGTTGGAGGGTATGGAGATATGTGACCCCCAAGCCAAGGAGATACGTAACTATGCAACCTTTAGAAGACAGGCAGCCCTGTACAGTTGTACCTTGGAAGTCAAACAGCTTAGTTCCCGGACGTTTTGGCTCCTGAACATTGCATACCCGAAAGTGACTGTTCTGGTTTGCGAACTATTTTTGGAAGCCAAATATTTGATGGGGCTTCCAAGGCTTCTAATTGGCTGCAGGAGCTTCCTCCAGCCAATCTGAAACCATGCCTTGATTTTCAAACGTTTTGGAAGTCGAACGGACTTCTGGAACGGATTGCCTTCGACTTCCAAGGTATGACTGTATAGGGAAGTTTTTTTAATGTTTAATATATCATTATGTTTTTATATATGAGACGCGGGTGGCGCCGTGGGTTAAACCACAGAGCCTAGGACTTGCCAATCAGAAGGTCGGCGGTTCGAATCCCCGTGATGGCGTGAGCTCCCGTTGCTCAGTCCCTGCTCCTGCCAACCTAGCAGTTCGAAAGAACGTCAAGTGCAAGTAGATAAATAGGTACTGCTCCGGCGGGAAGGTAAACGGCGTTTCCGTGCGCTGCTCTGGTTCGCCAGAAGCGGCTTAGTCATGCTGGCCACATGACCCGGAAGCTGTACGCCGGCTCCCTCGGCCAGTAAAGTGAGATGAGCGCCGGAACCCCAGAGTCAGCCACGACTGGACCTAATGGTCAGGGGTCCCTTTACCCTTTACCTTTTATGTTTTTATATGTGTTGGAGGCCACCCAGAGTAGCTGGGGCATCCCAGTCAGATGAGTTGTTGTTGTTGTTGTTGTTGTTGTTGTTGTTGTTGTTGTTGTTGTTGTTGTTGTTAAATAGGACATCCCTGTTTTTATCGGGAAAATGTTGGAGGGTAAATTCTGAGCTGGGATGGACCCAGGTTCTGAATCACCCTAAGGCAGTTTGTTGTGCTCCTATGAAGGATACAGTGAGATGTCAAAGACCCACATTTTCCACACGCGACTCATTTCCATCCATCCATCTTTCTCTTTCATAATTGCAGCCCTTATCTCTGAGGGCAGCCTGCCTCCCCCTCCAGGCAATGGGGCTGTCATCCACAACTCCACCACCTTCTCCCCTCTTGGCTTGCAAATTCTACCAAAAAAAGAAATCCCTGCACTCCTTTGGCAAGCAAATGTGATCTTTTCCTCTGCACATGGAGGAGTAGGCCGATGGCTCATGGCTCTGGTATCCTTCAGGCTCTCCAGCCCTGTTCATATTTCTTCAGGGGGTCAATGACACCCTCTTGCAAATCCTTCCACCGAAAAGGAGTGCTTGCTGTTCTTGTGACCGAGGGCAGATGTCACCTAAAATTAGGAAGAATTTTTAAAAAATAAGAAAGAAGTGTTGTCACAGGATGAGAAGGTCGTCAAGAGCTTGCTATTTCTGTTAAGGAGGCAGAGAGGAGGAAGAAGCAGCAGCAGGAAATTTATGAGGTTTTTGGTGCAAGTTGAAACCTTGCATACTTTGGCTCATGAGAGCCAGCTAGCTGAGGCTGCAGGTACATGGGATCTGCTCTCCTCCTCAGCTTGGGACAACGTAAGATGACATCACTCCATAAAACAGCAGCGGCAGATCTGTCATCAGCAAATAAAATCAAACTGTCAAAGTTTGCCTGTCCAGACACAACCCGTTTGCCTCCAGAGTCAAGGAAGGAGAGATGGAGGTGTCCTCATTGCACTGTGCAACAATTATTATTAGTAGTAGCAGCAGCAGCAGTAGTAGTACAGTGGTACCTCGGGTTAAGTACTTAATTCGTTCCGGAGGTCCGTTCTTAACCTGAAACTGGTCTTAACCTGAAGCACCACTTTAGCTAATGGGGCCTCCTGCTGTCATTGCGCCGCCGGAGCACAATTTCTGTTCTCATCCTGAAGCAAAGTTCTTAACCTGAAGCACTATTTCTGGGTTAGCGGAGTCTGTAACCTGAAGCGTATGTAACCTGAGGTACCACTGTACAGTCATACTTCATGTTACGTTTGCTTCATGTGTGGTTTTTTCAGGCTGTGTCCCGCGGCGACCTGGAATTACTGGAAAGGGTTACCTCTAGGTTTCGCCGCTCACACATGCGCAGAAGCGCTAAATCGCACCGCGCACCTGCGCAGATACGGCGCTTCAGGTTGCGGGGTTTTCATGTTGCAAATGGGCCTCCGGAACGGATCCCATTCACAACCAGAGATACCAGTGTATTGTTATTTCCATTTACATCCCATTCTTTGGTCAAAAAGGCTTACATATGATCAATTAAAGCAAGACCGTTGCTCCTTCCTGCAAGTTTACAATCTAAAGAAACACAACACACAAGGGGAAAGGGACAGGGAGGAAAGAGGAGGAGAAATCAGACTCGGGCACCCGTTCTTAAACTGGTGTTCTTAAAATTCAATCGGTAGAGCATGAGACTGTTAATCTCAGGGTTGTGGGTTTGAGTCCAGTGTTGGGCAAAAGATTCCTGCAGTGGACTTAGATGACCCTCGTGGTCCCTTCCAACTTCACAAGTCTATGATTCTATAATGGCCAGCTGGCACAAGGCCCCTATTTGCCGTCCATTAAGTCTCGTGGAGGTGCATCACATTTCCTGGGTGGTTGGTTTCTCTTCGTGGATGGAAACATAATAATAATCATAATAATTTATTATTTATACCCTGCCTATCTGGCTGGGTTTCCCAGCAGAATATGAAGAACACTATAATTATCAACATCAAACATTAAAAACTTCTCTAAACAGGGTTGCCTTCAGATGTCTTTGATAAGTCGGATAGTTGTTTATTTCCTTGACATCTGATGGGAGGGTGTTGCATAGGGCGGCGCCACTACCGAGAAGGCCCTCTCCCTGATTCCCTGTAACCTCGCTTCTCGCAGAAAGGGAACCGCCAGAAGGCCCTCGGAGCTGGACCTCAGTGTCCGGGCTGAACAATGGGGGTGGAGATGCTCCTTCAGGTATACTGGGCCGAGGCTGTTTAGGGCATGGGTAGACAAACTAAGGCACGGGGACTGGATCTTGCCCAACTGCCTTCTAAATCCGGCCCACGGGCGGTCCGGGAATCAGCATGTTTTTACATGAGTAAAATGTGTCCTTTTATTTAAAATGCATCTCTGGGTTATTTGTGGGGCATAGGAATTCGTTCATATATTTTTTTCAAAATATAGTTTGCCGCCCCACAATGTCTGAGGGACAGTGGACCGGCCCCCCTGCTGAAAAAGTTTGCTGACCCTGGTTTAGGGCTTTAAAATCAGCCCCAATACTTTGAATTGTGCACGGAAACGTACTGGGAGCCAATGTAGGTCTTTCAGGACTGGTTTTATGTGGTCTTGGCAGCCACTCCCAGTCATCAGCTGAGCCCTGTTTGATGTCAGGCTAAAGGCCTGTCCATTCCATGTGCTTGGTGTTATGCCTTTGGGAAGCACAAAAGCAGAGCATGAGTGTATTTTGCCCCAGGAATTGATATTGAGAGGCTGATAACTGGGGGCAGCAGGAACATGGAAGCTGCCTTCTGCTGAGTCAGACCGTCTGTGGATAGGAATTTAAGGAAGCCCGTAATGATGTACACTCACCGTGCTTTAAAACTAAATTAAAAGGCAGTGACCCCGCCTCACCCCAAGGCATAGGGGAAGAGGCAAGACCTTTTTAAAAAAGAAGTTTTATTAATACTTTTCATAATTCAATAAAAAGAAACTAAACTAAAAATAATAAAAAGGAAAGAATGAAAAGAAAAAAGGATATTTAAAAAATACGAAGTCCTCTCTCAGGTGTACCTTAACTTTTGTTCTATACAGAAAAGGCTTTGCCCTCTCATTTTCTCACCTGAGGGCATCCATTTCTCCCCCCACCCTCTCTCATCCTGGAATATCTCATCTGCCTCTCACACAGGGTCAGGAAGAAACAAGACTGATGGCTTAACGCTTAATTTGGTAGTAGGTAGGCACAGGGGTCAAATTTGAGTCAGTTTGCGTTTAAAGGCAAACCTACCCAGTTGGTACCTCGTGAAACAATATACAAAGCATAATGCAGCCACCCTTGGGAATTCGCGCTTCTCCAAATTTTGCAATGCAGCTTTCCGGCCAAGTGTACAAAAAACCTATACCAGGGTAAAAATGAACATAAAAATACATATATTAGTGAAAAGGACATGCAAAAAAAAATTCATTATGTTAGTGGAAATTGCATGCAAGAATGCATTTTAGTCAAAACTGTGTACAAAAACATATTTATTAAGAGAAATTTCCACTAAAAGGCTGGTGAATTTTCTTCATTCTTTTTTTATTTAAAAAACACACACATATCACAAATGGTTGCAGAGACGTGGAGACCTGAATTTAAGATTGAAAGAAAAAAGAAAGAAACATGGAGAACTGAAGTTGACAATTTGTCCACCTGTCATTTTAGCAGCAGAAACTGTTCTACCCCAGCCCAAGGCTGAAAGATGTGGTATCTCTACGTTTGCCTTCTTCTTCATCCTGGTCTACTCTATATGGTTGCTTGTAAAGTTGATTGAGACAAATGTGAAGTGTTTTGAACCCTCAAAAGTGCACTATAAACGAAAAGTATAATTTATCACCATCCCTCTTTTATATTGTTCAGAGTTCTATTTCTTGCTCAGACAGAGCTGTGGTATCCAGCACGGCGTTCCATCAAGAGTGGAGTTAGGAGATCTTTAGGAATTTCCTGATTATATAGGAAGTCTGGAGAATGACAGCTTTTTTGTGTTGCATTAAGCAGAAACAGTTTTCCTTTGGAACTAAGCCCTGAGCTGTTACCAAAATCAGGATTATATGAATTGCCTTGATTTTCCAGACATGCTCTATTTCCACAGTGTTGTTTTCCTTTGACAGTCAGGTTTTTTAAATATTTTTTCATAGGTTTTTGTTGTAGTTGTTGTTACAATGCTATGAAATGTACATTATAATAGCCAATTTTAGATCTGCTTGTGAATATCATTCTCGGTCTGTTGTAATCTATCATTTTATCTGCTGTCCTTTCCTGGAATGGAGATGCAGTGACGATTAAAAGAAGAAGAAGCTTCACCTGTTGGATTATGGCCTGTGCAGGCAGCAGTTCAAAGCAGCAAGCCACAGCCCACTGCAATCTTGAGACCCTTTCTGCTATGTTTAGAACAGAAGAGGAGCCTGCTGGACCAGGCCAATGGCCCATCTAGTCCAGCATCCTGTTCTCACAGCTGTGCTGGTCCCAAGGGTTATCCGTGAGGCGAGGTCCGAGTCCAGTCCAAGGTTGAGGGTGCAGTAGGGAGACAGTGCATCAAAGCTGAAGCTGGGTCCAAGGCAGGGAGTCGGGTGAGGTCAGGAGCTCCGGCAGAGAAGCAGGACAGGGTGCAAGCAGGGACAGGCTACCAACAACGTTGCTCCCACAACCTGGGACTGGGGCTGGCTGGCTTTTATCTGCCCCAAGGCATAGGGTGGCCCTGGTCCACAGGTGACTCGCCTCTCCTGGCCTGGAGGTGAGCACTCCTCCTGCAGGAACTTAGTTCCCTCCGCCTCTCTGCCCTGAGCCTCTGCAGCTCAGAAGAGGCTAGAGGGTTACTGGACCCAGAGGCAACCTCAGCTTCCCCTGATGGGGCTGAAAGTGGAGCACCTGCAGGCAATGGGTCCTCCATCACCTCAGGAGCCAGAGCAGACTCAGCTGGTGTCTGCTTCTGAGGATCTGGCACAGGTGAGGACCCTTCAGGCTCAAGCCCCAGCCCCGGCTCAGCTGGTTCTGGAGGCGGGGAATCCTGTGCAGGCTGGGATTCCTCAGGTTCAGCCTCTGAGTCTGAATCCCAGGCCATCACAGCAGCGGCCAGCCAGTAGAAAAACACATACGGTTAGATCATCAAAGCTGGATTGCAGGGCTTCTTGCTTCAGTGAAATGGTGGTTCCGTTCGACTCGAGGGTTTCGGTTTAGGAAACGGACTGTCAGGCCCCACCACAATTTGCCCAGACGTTTCAATGGCCTTGTTTGTGTTTCTTGAAAGGATCCAGCTGTCTCTCTTTTCCCCCCTGGCATTCAGAAGATCTGTTTCCTCCTCCTGAGAACAGGAGGTTGGCTCCCCTTTGCTGCTTGGCAGCTGCAAGAGTTTGTGGAGAGATTCTTTGCTGACTGTGCCCTGAGGGCAGTGCTGAAATGGAGACGGAAGGCTGGATTGAAGCGCTGTGTTCCTGAGCCTTGTCTCTCTTCCTCTGCCCGGGGCTCGGCCTTACGACAGAATGGAACACGTAAAGGGACAGAGCTCCTCAGAGCATACACAGAGTGCATTTCGCTGACACCGTGGCTATTCATGCACTACTTTAGCTCGTGTTCAGATGCATAGGAAGGTGCCTTATACAGAGATAAACTCTTGGCCCATCAACCTCAGTACAGTGGTACCTCGGTTTTCGAACAGTTTAGTTCACTAACAACTTGGAACCCAAACGCTTCAACACCAGAAATAGATGTTCCGGTTTTCAAACTTTTTTCAAACTTCTTTTCGAAGCCGAACGTGCTCAGTTTTGAGTCCCCCTGTGTTTCCTGCTGCACTGCTCATATGCGTCCCCCCATTGTACAGTGGTGCCTCGCAAGACGAAATTAATCCGTTCCGCGAGTCTCGACTTGTGGTTTTTTCATCTTGCGAAGCACGGCTATTAGCGGCTTAGCGGCTATTAGCGGCTTAGCGGCTATTAACGGCTTAGTGGCTTTAAGAAAAAGGAAACAAACTCGCAAGAACTCGCAAGACGTTTCGTCTTGCGAAGCAAGCCCATAGGGAAATTCGTCTTGCAGAACAACTCAAAAAACGGAAAACTCTTTCGTCTAGCGAGTTTTTCATCTTGCGAGGCATTCGTCTTGCGGGGCACCACTGTAATACAAACCTTCTGTTTCTGATTGCAGTGTTCTGAGGTGATATTTGAAGCTTATATTTGGTGCTTTTGCCATTTATTTTGCGTTTTTGTTTTGAGGTTTTTTCAGTTAATTTGTTCTTGTGACTATGTGGATCCCAGTTCAGCTACTGATTGATTGATTGATTGATTGATTGATTGATTGATTGTGTGACTATGGAAATGGATAATCGCCTCCCATTCAAACAATGACTATCATCAATGCAGGGTTTTAGGGGTTGTTTTTAAAAGTCTGAAACGGATTGATCCGTTTTGCATTACTTTCTATGGGAAAGCGCACCTTGGTTTTGGAACGCTTTGGTTTTGGAACGGACTTCCGGAATGGATTAAGTTTGAGAACCAAGGTACCACTGTATTTCTAGGCAGTGGCTCTCTAGAATTTCAAGCAGGGGTCCACCTGGAGATGCTAGGTAATCTACCTGGGACCTTCTGTATGCAAAGCAGATGCTCTAGCACTGAGCTAAGGCCCCCTCCCCAATGCCCAGCCTGATAACTCATCTTTCGAAAGGGGCAAACATTGCTACGTTAATATCTTGCAATTACCCTTGAAACCTTGCAAGTTTCCATTCAAGCCGCTGATCACAATAATGCAACACTGCAATTTCAGGCCCCTTCTTGGGCCAAGACCTTGGAGCACTGAAATTGGGGTGGGGTGCTCCTGTCTGTCTGCTAGCATTCTTTCCTTTTTCTTGATTAGATGCACTTGCACACAGGCACAGGACTAACAGCTCGCAACCTCAGAAGGCTGACTTTTCTCTCTCCCGGTTTCATGGGCCTGACTTACCAACCTGCTCAGGCCTCTAGCTCAATGGGAAAGAGACTCATTTCTTTACCAGAGTTGGCATGCCACCAAAACCTGCGCAGGAATGCCAGACTGCCACCACCATCAAAAATCTTGCTCGGGCCTCCCTTGCAAGACACAGAGACGACACCAGCAAGAGAAGATTCTGGCTGGGATCCCCCTAGGGAGTCAGAGGCGCCACACCCGAGACAGAAGACGAAGGCGAAGATGGAGAAGAGTCTCAAGGCGGTTCGGTTTCCCTCTCTTCTCCCTCCAAGCAGAGAGCTGCCCCACTTCTTTTCTGTCTGGGGCATGGACCACTCTGTACCAAGACTCTCAGCTCGTCTTTCTTGCTCACAGGGGCTCCATCTGTGGGGTGGGGGGCAAGGACCCCCCAAAATTGTCAAGAAGGGGGCTGGGCCCCTCAAAATTCTGTGGCGGCCGTGCGTGCACGTGGCGCAACATGCTCAACTCACCTGCGCACGACGTGCAGTGTGCTCGCATCACAATCCGTCCGGCACGCAAACAGCATGCCAGCACATTGCCTGGCACGTGCAAGTGACGTCGGCATGTTGCAAGACATGTGCACATCACACGGCCCCCACAATTTCAGGGGCAAGCCAGCACACTTGCTCGCTCCTCTTTGTGTGGCTACAGTCACACCACACATTAAAAAAGCTATCATACCACTTTAAAAAGCCACAGCGTCCCACAAAGAACCCTGGGAGTTGTAGTCTGTTAAGGGTGCTGAGCGATGCTAGGAGACCCCCTATTCTCCTTCCAGAACTACACTTCCCAAAGTGCTTTAACCATCACTCCTTCTTCTCAGGAAACTCTGGGAACAGTAGCCAGAGGCATTCTCAGGGTCCCTTGTGCCCTTGGCAAGGAGCTGTATCTGTTCTCCCCACCCCCAAAAAAGAAATCACTTCACTGCTCACCTTTGTGTTGTGGTGTCAGGATGGGAAGATTCTCCCAGATTTGATCTTGCTGCAACAGCGGTGGGACATCATCACACACATAGGTGATTTTTGCATACGCCCCAGACCTGCGCCCCCAGCGAGGGGTCAATTTTGCCAGTCCCTAGATACACCTCTGATTGTATCTCGGGGGGGGGGGGAGTATATGGGTCTCCTAAGAAGGTCGGCGGTTCGAATCCCCGCGATGGGGTGAGCTCCCGTTGCTCGGTCCCTGTTCCTGCCAACCTAGCAGTTCGAAAGCACGTCAAAGTGCAAGTAGATAAATAGGTCCTTTCCTCTGGCGGGAAGGTAAACGGCATTTCCGTGTGCTGCTCTGGTTCGGCAGAAGCGGCTTAGTCATGTTGGCCACATGACCCAGAAGCTGTACGGTGGCTCCCTCGGCCAATAAAGCGAGATGAGCGCCGCAACCCCAGAGTCGGCCATGACAGAACCTAATGGTCAGGGGTCCCTTTACCTTTAACAACTCTCAGCACCCTTAACAAACTACTGTACATGTCCATTATTTAAACATGCCCTGTTTGTCTATTAGATTAGTTATCTGAAGTGTTGGTTCCATCTGTTTCCTGCTCCTGTTTCCCAAATAGTCCTACACACACCTCTCCGTTTATGGGTCCTGTGCTGAGCTAGTTCCGAGCACATGCCATGCCTTTGCATGAGGACAGAAGAAGAGCCTGCAGGATTAGGCCAAAGGAGTCCTACCTAGTCCAGCATCTTGTTCTCACAGTGGCTAAGCCAGGCATAGGCAAACTCGGCCCTCCAGATGTATTCCCATCATCCCTGACCACAGGTCCTGCTAGCTAGGGATCATGGGAGTTGTAGTCCCAAAACATCTGGAGGGCCAAGTCTGCCTATGCCTGGGCTAAGCAGATGCCTTGTGGGAAACCCTCGAGCAGGATCTGAGCACAAGATCCTCCTGTGACTTCCAACAAGTAGCGTTCTGAAGCATGGCTGCCTCCAGCTGCAGAGGCAGAGCATAGCCAGCCTGGCTAGCAGCCATCAACAGTCGTCCTCCATCAATTTGTCCAATCCTCTTTTGAAGCCATCCAAGTTGGGGAGGGGCCATCACTGCCTCCTCTGGGAATGAGTTCCGTGGTTCAGCTATGTGCTGTGTGAAGAAGGACTTGTGTTTATGTGTCTTGGATAGTCCAACATCCAACTTCTTTGGACGTCCACCAGTTCTAGTGCTACGAGAAAGGCAGAAAAACTTCTCTCTCTCTCTCTCTCTCTCTCCCCCCCCCCACTTTCCCCATAATTTTGTAAACTTATACCATGTTGCCTCTTACTCACCTGTCCTCCAAACTTTAAAAATTCCCAAACGCTGCAACCTTTCCACTTAGTGGATTTGCCCAACCCCCTGCATAATTTTTGGTTGCCCTTTTCTCAACCATCATGGCTAGGAGCCACAGATAGCTTCATAATCCATGAATTTAGACAAAGCTGAACGTTCCAGGGTTACGAGATGTTATAGGAATTTTAAGGTCTCAAATATAGAATAAATATTCATAAATGCACACATATCTAAATATATGAACCGTGTGTCTGAAATAGTACCGGAGAGCAATCCTGAAGCCATTTTGACTCTCCCAGTGACCTCAAATATTCCTCTGCAGTAAGGGAGGCAAATGGGGAAAGCCTTCCCATTGCTTTTTTGCTTGCAAATCCTGTCTTAAGGGTGTATTTGTGTATGAATAGGGTGAGTCTGTGACCTGGATTCAGGAACTAAAGTAGTAACCATCACGAAAGAATGGCCAGGCTACCCAGGTAATGCAATCAATAACCATTATCAGGTATCGTGGCAGACAGGATTTCTGCTATAGACCACCTCCTTCTGTGATGTATGTATGATGTTTTGGGGGTGGTCTTGGGCTACAGGGTGGGCAATTTCAAAAGTCTATATAAGGGCTTGCACACCATTGTTCAGGGTTCACCTCCTTCCTGTGTGTGGTACCCAGCACCTTCAACCGTTCCTCATAAGGCTTATCTTCTAGACCAGGGGTAGTCAACCTTTTTATTCCTACCGCCCACTAATACATCTTTCTTGATGGTAACATTTCCTGACCGCCCACCAGTGCTTGATGGAAGGAGGATTCAGCTTGTGCCGTAGAACCCGCTGCCGCCCACCTAGAATCCTGAAACTAACACTAGTGGGTGGTAGCGACCAGGTTGACAACCCCTGTTCTAGACCCTTGATCATCTTATTTACCCTCCTCTGTACACATTCCAGCTTGTCAACATGCAAATTGTGGGATGCGCAGGAAGTCAGGCCATCGGTCCCCTTGGCTCAGTGTTGTCAGTGACCGGCAACAGCTCTCCAAGGTTTTCAGGAAGGGGGCATTTCCAGCCCTACCTGGATATTTCTTGGGGATTGAACCTGGGCCTTTCTCCATGCAAGGCAGATTCTCTCCCACTTAGATATGGCCTGTCCCCAATCATAGGAAGCTGTCTCATACCAAGTGAGAAGAAGTTTGGGGAATGTCTGTGGCTCTCCAGATCTTGCTCAACTTCCAGCTCCCATCATCCCTGACCACTGGCCATGCTTAAAGGGGGTAAAGGGACCCCTGACCATTAGGTCCAGTTGTGACCGACTCTGGGGTTACAGCGCTCATCTCGCTTTATTGGCCGAGGGAGCCGGCATACAGCTTCAGGGTCATGTGGCCAGCATGACTAAGCCGCTTCTGGCAAACCAGAGCAGCACACGGAAATGCCGTTTCCCTTCCCGCCGGAGTGGTACCTATTTATCTACTTGCACTGGCGTGCTTTTGAACTGCTAGGTTGGCAGGAGCTGGGACCGAGCAACGGGAGCTCACTCCGTCGTAGGGATTAGAACCGCCGACCTGCTGATCAGCAAGTCCTAGGCTCCTAAGTCCTCATGCCGCTGTGGGAGAGCAATCCCTCCAGAGGCTTGGGAGGGAAGCTGCGCGCCCGCCAGCCATATGGTTGAGGGGGCACAGCTGGCGGGCGTGCAGAGAAAGGGGAGGCCGCTGGCAAAGCCGTGCAGCTCCCCCACTCGCTGGGGCGCCCCTGAGAGGCCGGCGCCCTGGTGCAACGCACCACTAAGCCCTATGGGAAAGACGGCTCTGCAAGGCAGATGCTCTCCCACTTAGATATGGCCTTTCCCCAATCATAGGGGGCTGTCTTATACCAAGTCAGAAGTAGTAGAAGGAGAGAACACCACCAAGCTATTTCAAACACGTCTTACAAGCGGCCACCCCATCTCCCCACTTCCGTCAAGGGAAAAATGTGGGAGTTATCAGCCTTTCCAGGACTCCAGGCCTTCCCCGTTTCCTGTGCCTCTTGAGGACTACGCTTCCTGTCTGTGTGCAAGAGCACACTGCTGCAAAGAGTCCTGTTTTGCCTGGATTATGATGTCACTCGACAACAACACCATGCGCGATGGGAGCCACGCTGCCGGGACTGCCTCACATCCTGCCCAGCCTCACATGCTGAGTCACACGCACTGAGTCACACGTGCCTCACTTGCTGCCTGTTCTCGCATGCCGTCAAGGCAGCCGTCCTTAAGCCTAGTTCATCTCCTCTGCAGTGGAAAAAGGGGTCCAGCAATGGGGCCTATGAGGTCTCTGACCTTTTCTCACCTTCCAAAATGCCATTGGCAGGGAACAAAGCGAACGGGAGCATTTTAATAAGGCAAATTGTCCAGCTTCTCTTTTTGGTCTGAAGGACAAGACGGATTTGATGAGCCCTTGTGGTCATTGAGAGATATATACGGTCGTACCTTGGTTCTTGAACAGAATCCGTTCCGTCAGTCCGCTCGACTTCTGAAAATGTTTGAAAACCAAGGCGCACCTTCCGATTGGCTTCAGGAGCTTCCTGCAGCCAATCGGAAGCCCCGTTGGACGTTTGGCTTCCAAAAAAAGTTCGCAAACCGGGACACTTACTTCCAGGTTTGCGGCATTCGGGAGCCAAAACATTTGAGTCACAAGGTCTTCGAGAACCAAGATACGACTGTACTGCCAAATCTGGAAGGTCAGGGCTGCATCATTCGTTTAAAGCACTGTTATATAATTCTAACAATCATGGCTTCCCCCAAAGAATCCTGGGAGTTGTGGTTTGCTAAGGGCACAAAGAGTTAGGAGACCCCTATTCCCCTCACAGAGCTAGCATTCCCAGAGTTCTCTGGGAAGAAGCATTGGTTGTTAAACCACTCTGGAACTGTAGATCTGTGAGGGCATGAGGGGCTTTCCTAGCAGCATGCACACCCATAACGAACTATAATTCACAGGATTCTTTTTTGGGGAGACGCCATTACTGTTATGAGTGGTATCATAGTTCTTTAAATGCATGGTGTCGAAGCAACCTAAATACTCACAATCTATTACAGAATATGAGCTTTTCGGTGGAGTTTCCTCCTTTTTCTTCCTACCCCCACTCCTCTCGCATTAGTATTTTTATAATTATTTCTCTCCCCCCCCCCCACACTTTGGTTTTTAAATTTCCTTAATAAACTTGCAATTAAAAAATAATTTTAAAATGCATTCTCCGCCAACCTGGCTCCCTCCAGATGTTATGAACTGCAGCTCCCATCAACCCCAGCTGGCAGAGCTGTAATGCACAGGATCTGTAGGTTCCCAAATTGGGCAAGGCTGAGTTAAGATTATATGAGTCACTCGACCCCAAATAACCTCTTCTGGCTGTTCCAATGTATCTCACTCGACTTGTTGCAAAAATAAAGTAAAATAAGGACATGTTGTGCTTCTTTTTACCATTGTTTTCCTGGTTTTTTTATTGTAATGTTCTTATTTAGTGAGATTTATATGCCGCTTAATCAAAAAGGTCTCGCTAATCAGTTCACATAAAATAGTATTAAAATAATCATTAAAAAATAGCAAATAAAACAGACTTTGAAAACAGTAGAAATAATAAAAATGATCAAAATATGAAGTTCAATAGATTTTGAAAACAAATGTAAATAATAAAATTACATGTCTGTGTGTGCTTAGAGTTAAGGCAGTGCTCCCCAATCCAAAAATCACAGAATCATAGAATTGCAGAGTAGGAAGGGACCCCCAAGGGTCATCTACTCCAACCCCCTGCAATGCAGGAACACCCTTCCTTTGGCTTCTGAATATTGCCCTTTTGGACGGCAATGTTGTGTCCCTTTGTAATTTTTCCTTGCAGTCTGGCTTCTTTGTGCCTTGCAGAAGGGCGTTTAGAGAGATATGGCCAGCTGAAATGCAGACCCTCCAAATGTCCCTATTTTCCATGGACAGTCCCGGATTTACAGGAGCTCTCTTGGTTTCTGATTTGATCCTAGAATGTCCAACATTTCCTTAGGATGTCCTGTTTTCATTGGAGAATTGGTGGAAGGATATGGAGTTAAGCAAGGAGATAAGTCACTATACAACCTTTAGAAGACATCCGAAGGCAGCCCTGTACTGTATAGGGAAGGTGTTTTTTTTAAAAAAAAGTTTGATGTTTTATTATGTTTGTATATATGTTGGAAGCTGCCCAGAGTGGCTGGGGCAACCCTGTCAGATGCGTGCCGTATTATTATTATTAGTCATTATCATCAGTGCTTTTTTCTGGGGGGACACAGGATTACGCATACCCCTAAACATTTTGCGAATCTTTGTACTTTTGTCCATTTACTGTATTTATTTTTCCCAATTTGAACTACGTATAAAATGGTGATTTTCTTGAGTCAAAATGAGAATACCCCTAAACATTTTTTAAGAAAAAAACACTTATTATTATTATTATTATTATTATTATTCAATAGGACGTCCCTATTTTCATGGGAGAAATGTTGGAGGATATGCAGCACCAGGATCCCCAGAAAGCAAACAGCAGGCTGGTCACTTGTGAAGCCAGCAGCCATCATGAGCCATTGAAAAAATATGTTCCATCCCTTAGTGCCTATTGAAACATCAGCTGATCATTAGCAGGCAATCTGTACAAAAGATAGCAACATCTTAGCTGTCAAAATACACAGGATATGCTGAGTTGTGCAGGAAGGACACACATCCTTCAGGGTGCTGAGACATCAGAGATGCCTGCTCTTTTTATTTTTATTTTTCCTGGATCCTTGCCACACCCACCATTATCATTCCTTGCCCTCCCTCTCAGCACGGGACATTCAGTGAGTGTCCCAGCATGCCTAAGGGGAGACTGATGGTTTAAGAGGAGAGTCTTGGGATACTGCCTTCTGGGCTGTTATGCAGCTATAACAGGAAATGGCCAATACAGAGAAGGAATCCCAGAAATGAAATGTGGGCGTGGAACTGCGTCCAAATCCAAGACTTGCACAACTGGGAAGCAGAGAGAAGATTTGTACCACACTGAACTGTACAGTGGTACCTCGTGTTAAGTATTTAATTCGTTCTGGAGGTCTGTTCTTAACCTGAAACTGTTTGTAACCTGAAGCACCACTTTAGCTAATGGGGCCTCCTGCTGCCACTGTGCTGCCGGAGCACGATTTCTGTTCTCATCCTGAAGCAAAGTTCTTAATCCGAGGTACTATTTCTGGGTTAGCGGAGTCTGCAACCTGAAGCGTATGTAACCCAAGGTACCACTGTATTTCTGAAACATGGGAGTGATTTAGTGGATCAGTGTGGGAACAATGAATCAGGAAAGTGTCTTGGACAAATGATCGCCTCTGCCATTAACTCACTAGCAGGGCCAGCCCAAAGTCTTTTGCTGCCCAAGGCAAAGGACCCTCATGTGTCCCCTTCCCATGCCAAGGACAGAATATGTCTGGACTGGTGATTAAATCTGTGCTGGTGAATGGAACGTGTCCTCTGTGACCAGACTACAGGGCCCAGGGCAAGCTGTGAGCCAACCGAAGGCAATGCTTGAGGTGGAGCTTTGCAGGGCTGCTGCCGCCCCCCAACATCTGCCACCTGAAGCAGTTTACTCACTCTGCCTAATGGTAGGGCTGACTCTGCTTATTAGGTAGTTTTAGATAGGCTGTTGTCTCTCAGCCTCCATCTGCAATATGGGGAATAAGAATAATACTGACGTAAGTTGGAGGACACGGGTGGCGCTGTGGGTTAAACCACAGAGCCTAGGACTTGCTGATCAGAAGGTTGGTGGTTCGAATCCCTGCGACGGGGTGAGCTCCTGTTGTTCGGTCCCTGCTCCTTGCTCCTGCCAACCTAGCAGTTTGAAAGCACATCAAAGTGCAAGTAGATAAATAGGTACCGCTCTGGTGGGAAGGTAAACGGCGTTTCTGTGCGCTGCTCTGGTTCGCCAGAAGCGGCTTAGTCGTGCTGGCCACATGACCCGGAAGCTGTACGCCGGCTCCCTCGGCCAATAAAGCGAGATGAGCGCCGCAACCCCAGAGTCGGCCACGACTGGACCTAATGGTCAGGGGTCCCTTTACCTTTACCTTTAAGTTGGAGGACAGTTGTGAGGATAGGAAACTAGTTAGTACTTTTCCCAGTACCTTTCCAAGCACAATTCAAAGGGTGACCTTTAAAGCCCTAAATGGCCTTGGCCCAGTATACCTGAAGGAGCGTCTCCAACCCATCATTCAGTCCAGACACTGAGGTCCAGCTTTGAAGGCCTTCTGGTGGTTCCCTCCCTGCGAGAAGTGAGGTTATAGGGAACCAGACAGAGGGCCTTCTCGGTAGTGGCGCCCACCCTGTGGAATGCCCTCCCATCAGGTGTCAAGGAAATAAACAACTATCTGACTTTTAGAAGACACCTGAAAGCAGCCCTCTTTAGGGACGTTTTTAATGTTTGATTTTTTTATCGTGTTTTTAATATTCTGTTGGGAGCCGCCCAGAGTGGCTGGGGAAACCCAGCCAGATGGGTAGGGTATAAGTAATAAATTATTATTATTATTATTATTATTATTATTATTATTATTATTATTATACAGCTGCATGAATGCTATGTCAGGGCAGGAAGTCCCCATCTAGTCACCCGTGGGCTGTTTAGTAGGGGGCGGCTGAAAGGATGAAAAGGCTTTGATATTGTACAAAAGCCTGCGATTGCAGCTTGCTCCTCTGCAAAAAGATCCGTTGCAAGGCTGTTGAAGCAGAGAGGGAAACTTGGTTCCTTTCAAACCTCTTAGAAGCGTCCACTTTGCAATTGCAAGCAAGCAATTTTGGGACCGCAATTACATTTTGAAGTCTGAGGATTTGAAAAGCTATAAGGCTGGGCTTGCCGTTCACCTGTGCACTGACGTTATTGGCATTCTTCTTCTGCAATTACGGAGTTCTTTTTCCAGACAGATAATGGGTGTTGCAGAGATTTTTAAAGAAACTAAACTGTGTAAAACGTGAAACTTGAGCGGAGTGACTAAGACCTCAATGTTTGCTTCTCTTTCGGTGGGAAATAGTTCTGTCTTTGTGAGTCGAGAGTGTGCAACTGTGTGGATCTAGCTCTGTGCACTATTGGAATTTGGGCCCCTGAGAGTTTTTCAACTGGATAATATGGCTCTCAGCTAAGGGAGAAAACATAAATCCTCACCCCTGTCCTAAGAACTGCCTTGCTGAATCAAGGTCAGAAGTATGACCCAGCCCAGTCCTCTGTCTCCAAGAGCGTTCATCAGCAATATCTAGGCAACACGATGACCATGTACATAAGCAATAGACAATCTTTATAGAATTCCTTCAAACCATAACAAGTACAAAATGAAATCTTTGAAGTGAATGAAATGAAGTCTCTGAAAATCTTTAAATGAAGTAAGGTACCAGACCTTGTATGATGAAAGACAAGCTGTGAAGCTTTGTGTATACAGCAAATATGATGTCCAGCACTGAACAGTGATTCCGGATATTGACTACTGTTTCGTAGAATTCTTCGTCAGTGTAGTGGGAGGATATAGAATTGCTTCATAAACCCATCTTATTTTGAATGAATGTATGTAAATGAAATATCAAATGCTGTGAAACAGTGCTCATGTAATAGCACTCCAACAGCGTTCAGCCTCTCAGAACGTTGCAAGCAGAGTTAGCCACGTTCCAGTGCTTGTCCTCAGCATCTGGTAATGAGGAACATGGAAACTCTATTTTCATTTATCGCTGCTGGTGGTCATGGATAGAATCACAGAACTGTAGAGTTGGAAGGGACCCCAAGGGTCATCTAGTCCAACCCCCTGCAATGCAGGAATCTCGGCTAAAGCATCCACGATAGATGGCCATCCAACCTCTGCTTAAAAGCCTCCAAGGAAGGAGAGTCCACCACCTCCCGAGGGAGACCCTTCCACTGTTGAACAGCTCTTACTGTCAGAACGGTCTTCCCAGTGTTCAGCTGGAATCTCTTTTCTTGTAATTTGAAGCCATTGGATCGAGTCCTGTCCCCCAGAGCAGGAGAAAACACGCTTGCTCTTATCTTCCATGTGACAACCCTTGAGATATTTGAAGATGACGATCATATCTCCTCTCAGTCTCCTCTTTTTCCAGGCTAAACATACCCAGCTGCTTCAACATTTCCTCATAAGGCTTGGTTTCCACACCCTTGATCATCTTGGTTTCCCTCCTCTGCACACGTTCCAGCTCGTCAACATCATTCTTAAATTGTGATGCCCAGAACCGGACACAGTATTCTAGGTGAGGTCTGACCAAGGCAAAAAAGAGTGGTCCTATGACTTCCCTTGGTCTGGACACTAGACTTTTGTTGATGCAGCCTAGAATAGCATGAGCTCCTTTCCCCCTGCTGCTTCATACTGTCGATAACCTAGCCTAAACAGTAATCTGCCTAATTCATTTGCAAGTTTCTGGACCTAACAAGGAGCAAGGATCACCCAACCTCCAGGGTAACAACTTAATAGCTGAATTGCACTGGGGCTTGCACTTGTCTGAAACATCATGTGCTTTGAGCCAGAAGATTTTGACTTCTAATTCTCGAAGGGAGGCCTGCCTGTACATGCAAGCCTGTGTATCTCAAATGCAGCGTGCACAGAGAAAGTTTGTCTCCTCCAGAAGCCCCTGCAAAATATGATCCCTTCTCCTGTCACATGCATCCCATCCTGACTTTTTTTGCTAGTTGGGCAATACTTAGGAACTTGTTTTAAAGCGCTGGGTCTCTAGCAGCCTAGCACCTGGTGTGCTGCCATTCCTTTTGCTGATCCAGAGTGAGGAGCTCCACCTAGTGGCTTAGCAGCCATAATGCAGTTCCCAACCACTCATTGCCACTGAGTTTAAGGACGTTTCCAGACTCCTGCTGGGTGGGATTCCATCACATGATATTGTGTGTTTTTAAAATGTATTTTTATTAAAGAATTTCTTGATTTACAAAGGTATGTGCAATGTCTATCGTATCCCCCCCCCGTGTAACTTTTTTTTTTACAAATCGGTTTCATTTGTTGAGACATTAGGAAGAATGGGGGAGAGAGGTGGGGGGGGGAAGGTGAGTGGGGTTGGGTGGTGATGTTTCTATTTTAATATATGTAGGGTTTTGTGTCAGTGTTGCTTGTGCAGGTTCTCTGCTATTCACTTGTGTTCCTTTGGTGGTGAGAGAGGTTGGGGTTGGCCTAGGGACAGTAAGAGCTGTTCGACAGTGGAATTTGCTGCCAAGGAGTGTGGTGGAGTCTCCTTCTTTGGAGGTCTTTAAGCAGAGGCTTGACAACCATATGTCAGGAGTGCTCTGATTGTGTTTCCTGCTTGGCAGGGGGTTGGACTCGATGGCCCTTGTGGTCTCTTCCAACTCTATGATTCTGTGATTCTAGGGTGTGGTTGGTTGGTTGTGATTGGCTGTGGTGATTTTTGTTTTCGTGTGGGAGTGGGGTGCATGGGTGTTTTTGATTAGGTTAGCCATATTGATTTGTATGCTGTTGGTGGATTTTTGTCATTGTCTTGTTGGGCTGTGTATGTGATAAAGGGGAGCTATACCGGGGTGAAGGCGTCTTCTACTATTTGTTTCTGTATCACATGATATAGGAATTCGAAGGTTTCAAATATAGAATAAATGTTGGTGATTGTACAAGGTAAACACACATACGTAAGTATATAAGCCACATGTCTAAAATAGTACAGGAGAGCAATCCAAAAGCTCTCCTAAAGACTAAATATTCCCTCTGCCTCCTTAATCCCCCCTGCCTGAGAACAGGTAGGCAGACAGCAATCAGGGGAAGTTCCTGAAGGGATTCCTCCCCTATATCTCTGAACTTCCTTTGTATTGTCATTGTTTGCCCAGATGCCCTGCATCAAGGGATGTCTGCTGGCATCCTGATGGTCTTATCAAATGCTAACGTTTTGTGTAAACTGTGTCTGGAACTATGTAAAACTTGCTAAATCCTCAGGAATAGCACACCTTGGCCTGCCTGAGCCACAGCAACCCCTCCTTATGAGCGTAGTAATTTCTAACTGTTTGTAGAGAGGATGTCCTTCTCCACGCCAAAACACAATGTTTCTTCTGGGTTCTGGGTCTCTCTTGCCTCCTTGCTAGGAGGGGAGGGAACTCTGTTGCAACAGAAAAATAAAGATCTGCCTTGCTTTCACTGCCTCCTGCCTCCACCCATTCATCTCTGACCGATCATGAACTTAGGGGACTCAGTCCCTTGGGTAGTTGGGCAGAAAAAGCCAACCACCCCTATTTTTTCTATATCACTGGCAATTTCAGTTTGTGCAATTATAGTGAGTTGGGAGGTATTGCACAACAAACCCACTACCCTAAAGGATCAGACTATCTTTTTTTATATAAAATTTTTATTGGTTTTTCACAGTTTTTATAAACACAAACAATACACAATACAAACAAACAAACACACAAACAAACAAACATGTATAATTTCATATCCCTTTTTCTTAAACCTTACTTCGTAGACTTCCCCATACCTCCCCTTTCTACATCCCAATTTCCAAAATTATTTCAGCAAATCCTAACACTTGGTTTTATCAAATTTTTCCCTTATTCTTTTCTTTTACTTAATCTTTTACAGCTGTAGTCCCCTTTCCCCCCCCCCTAAAACCATGACATTTTAGCACTCATTAATTTTACAATGTTTCTTAAGATAAACTTTGAATTTCTTCCAATCTTCTTCCGCTGTCTCTTTCCCCTGGTCACGGATTCTGCCGGTCATTTCAGCCAGTCCCATATAGTCTATCACCTTCATCTGCCATTCTTCCAGAGTGGGTAGATCTTGAGTCTTCCAATGCTTTGCGATGAGTATTCTTGCTGCTGTGGTGGCGTACATAAAAAAATTTCTATCTTTCTTTGACACCAATTGGCCGACAATGCCCAAGAGAAAGGCCTCTGGTTTCTTAGGGAAGGTACATTTAAGTACCTTTTTCATTTCATTATATATCATTTCCCAGAAAGCCTTAATCTTCGGGCACGTCCACCAAAGGTGATAAAAAGTACCTTCAGTTTCTTTACATTTCCAACACTTATTATCAAAAGGATCAGACTATCACAGAAGGTGACAGGAAATTGCACTGGATAACACAAGAAGAGAAGAGTCCAGGTGGATCAGGCAGTTGCCCATCTAGTCTAGCATCCTGTTCTCACAGTGGCTGACCAGATGACATTGAGTGTGTTCTCCTCCTCCATGTATTTGTCCAAAACTCTGTTAAAGCCATCCAAGTTGGTGGCCATCACTGCCTCCTGTGGCAGTGAGTTCCACAGGTTAACTACGCACTGCATAAAGAAGTACTTCCTTTTATCTGTCCTGAATCTTCCAACATTCATTAAATAGTTTAATACCCAGAGAAGTGCTGTTCGCTGTCCCCCCACAGTGGCTTCACTTCTAGTGGCTTCACTTGAAGTAAAGAAATGTCATGGAAGGGGTATTTCCAGCTATCTTACCCTTTGCTCTTCGAAGCCTTCCAAGGAGCTGCTGCAGGAAAGGGACTGTGAGCACCATCCTCGGAGGGGTGTTCCTAGGACTAAGGTGAAACTGTGAAGCTCCCTTGCTATTTTTGCTATTGGAGGCTGCTTGCTGTTTAAGTAATACTGTTACATCTATAGTATTGAAAGGTGGGGTGGTTTTTTTGGGTATGTTGCTATATTTTTTGTTCTGCTATGCTATTATGAAATGGTTGCTATGCTATTGTTTTATTGTTATTACGAAATCATTTTTGTAGCGTTTGAAATGTACCCCAGTTTGTTTGTTGTAAGCTGCTTTGAGCAGTATACAGATAAAATGAAAATAAATGGATAAACGAGCATTTAGTGTTAATGGCCCCAACACTGTGGAATACTCTCCCAGCAGAGAGTTAGCAGAGACCTCCAAGCTGCTAACTGTCAAACACATCTCTTGATGTGTGTGTGTGTGTGTGTGTGTGTGTGTGAGAGAGAGAGAGAGAGAGAGAGAGAGAGAGAAATTTAACATTGCAGTGGTGCCCCGCAAGACGAATGCCTCGCAAGACGGAAAACTCGCTAGACGAAAGAGCTTTCCGTTTTGGAGGTGCTTCGCAAAACGAATTTCCTATGGGCTTGCTTCGCAAGACGACAATGTCTTGCGAGTTCCTGATGTTTTTTTCCCCTTTTCTCAAGCCGCTAAGCCGCTTATCAGCTGATCCGATCAGCAGATAAGCCGCTAAAAGCCGCTAATAGCGCTAATCCGCTAACCCGTCAATGGGCTTGCTTCGCAAGACGAAAAAACCGCTAGACGAAGAGAATCACAGAACGGATTCTTTTCGTCTTGTGAGGCACCACTGTACATCTCTTGTTGACTTTTTATACCGGGTATCTAATTTCCTTTATAGATTTTGTGATATTTTGTATTTTTTCAATGGGATCAGATGTTGTATAGTATATAGATAATTTTATGAATAAGTAATGATTAGGAACCTTAAGTGGCCCAAAAATGGGGCATAACAGAGTGGGGTCGGCTCATGCGCACTCCACCTATATGTTGGGGGGAGGGAACCAGGAGCACAACCCCCGCACTAACAGGGATTTGTCTGTGAATAAACAATAGCCAGCATCATCTATCCTCCTTGCGTGCAATTCAGAGTGAATGTTCAATAAACAGGGTCATAAGGAAAATTCTGGGGTGAGAGACTACTCAACAGCTCAGCTCGTCAGGGTTCAAGTCCCCCGGTGGTCCATGCGATCAGTAAAAGAAGGAAATTCCAGCTAAGTAATTTGGAGCAAAACAGTGATCAGTAGACTATGCTCTTTATTGTTGTGCAACAGGTCCCCACATGAGTAAGGAACCCCGAGCATGGGGTGACAACTTCCCACAATATCCCAGGAATTCTCATATTCTGTATGAGAATACAGTTCATAAAGCATCATTGTTACATCATCTTTACATCACTAACATGTCACAAAAGGGGAGGGGTACACAGGGGTTACACTACTTCAACCTTGGCAAACATGTCCAGACAAGTCTTTGGTACAAGGTTAGCATAGGCAAAACATGCCCGGGCTCCTCTCAAGTAAAAGGTAAAGGTACCCCTGACTTTCAGGTCCAGTCGCGGCCAACTATGGGGTTGCGGTGCTCATCTCGCTCTATAGGCCAAGGGAGCTGGTGTTTGTCCACAGACAGCTTCTGGGTCGTGTGGCCAGCATGACTAAGCCACTTCTGGTGAACCAGAGCACTGCACGGAAAAGCCATTTACCTTCACGCCAGTTCGGTACCTATTTATGTACTTGCACTTGGTGTGCTTTCAAACTGCTAGGTGGGCAGGAGCTGGGACCGAACAACAGGAGCTCACCCCTGTTGCTCTCAAATACCCACCATCAAAGGACAACAGAGCTCCCTTTGCACACCTATAACCTGGGGCAAGTCTGGCTTTTGGAAACTAACTGCTCAGTAATTGTCACCCCTGGGCACTTCCCTGGGTGGGGTGTGTATACATGTCCTCACATGTGAGCGATTATGGTGGGAAGTGGCAGGGGAAAGAGTCCTTTTTCCGAGGACAAAATGGTGTTGGAATGGAGGAAATCGACAAAGGGGTTGATTTTATGTGATTTATAAAGCTAGCTATCTTCCCTGAGCTGTCAAGCCAAAAGGATACGTTCAGGCATAATATCTGTAACATTTAACAACTTTAAAGATGTGCCCCACCCTGTAATTTCTGTAACAAGGGTGACTTGAAGCACTCAAAGAACATAAGAAGAGCCCTGCTGGATCAGGCCCAAGGAGGCTCATCTAGTCCAGCATCCTGTTCTCATTGTGGCCAATGAGATGCCTCTTCTGGGAAGCCTGAAAGCAGAACCCGTGCGCATCAGCGGTGCTCTCCTACTCGCAGTTTCCAGCAACTAGTGTTACTGCCTCTGACCATGGAGGCAGAGCATTGCCTCCATTGTGGCTAGTAGCAATAAGGCAGAGATTGGGTATTGCATATGTTGTTGGACTCCCATCATTCCCAGGCAGCAAGGCCAGTGGTCAGGGATGATGGGAGCTGGAAGATGAGCAAGATCTGGGGAGCCACAGACATTCCCAAAATTGCTTCTGACTTGGTATGAGACAGCCTCCTATGATTAGGGACAGGCCATATCTAAGTGGGAGAGCATCTGCCTTGCATGGAGAAAGGCCCAGGTTCAATCCCCAAGACATATCCAAGTAGGGCTGGAAGTGCCACCTTCCTGAAAACCATGGAGAGCTGTTGCCGGTCACTGACAACACTGAGCCAAGGGGACCGATGGCCTGACTTCCTGCGCATCCCACAATTTGTATGCTGACAAGCTGGAATGTGTACAGAGGAGGGTAAATAAGATGATCAAGGGTCTGGAAGCAAGCCTTATGAGGAACAGTTAAAGGAGCTGGGTATGTTTAGCCTGGAGAAAAGGAGATTGAGAGGAGATATTGTTATAAGAAAAACTGCTCCCTTTCTGGAACCTGCAAAGAGTCCTTAGTGGGTTCCCTATTGGTAGGAGGCCAACCAGAGTATATTGAGAAGCAAAGTGGCTAGTAAGCCTGATCTTTATTCAAGGAACTGTTGAAACAGGGTCCCCACTCACCACACACAGGAGGGAGGAGAACCCTGAACAATGGTGTGCAAGCCCTTATATAGACTTTTGAAACTGCCCACCCTGTAGCCCAAGACCACCCCCAAAACATCATACATACATCACAGAAGGTGGCAGTCTACAGCAGATATCACAGGAGGAGGCGGTCTAAAGCAAAAATCCTGTCTGACACGATACCTGATAATGGTCACCGATTGCATTACCTGGGCAGCCTGGCCATTCATACACAAATACACCCTTAAGACAGGATTTGCAAGCAAAAAAGACAATGGGAAGGCTTTCCCCATTGGCCTCCCTTACTGCAGAGGAATATCTGAGGCCATTGGGAGAGTCAAAATGGCTTCAGGATTGCTCTCCCGTACTATTTCAGACACATGGTTCATATATTTAGATATGTGTGCATTTGTGAACATTTATTCTATATTTGAGACCTTAAAATTCTTATAACAATATGAAAGCCACCTTCAAATATCTGAAGGCCTGTCACATGGAAAATGGAACTCAAACCCACGGCTTCAAGTTACAAGAAATGAAATTCTGACTAAAAACTACAGTTCTATGAATTCTATATATCCACGTTTCTTTGGTCTCCTTTCAGCCATGCCACACGACTTCTAACCATCACTAACTCCACTTCTCCCTCCAGTCTACAATGCAAGAACACAGTTCTCTCTCCAGCTGTTGTTGTTGTTATTGACCTCAGAAGCATGATGAGCACAGCGCAGTGCACATGTGCTTAACCTTTTCTGCCTGTCTTGCAACTGAGCATTGTCCTCCTTTTCAGGTTCCCTGTTCCCTCCATTGCCTCTTCCCTCCATGCTCATAAATTTGCAGGCCGGAGACACAGCTGTGCCCAAGAAAGGAAGGGCAGCTTGGTGGATCAAGAGGGCCAGAGGATGAAAGTGGTCCAAGTTTGGCCCCCCTTCCTGCATCCTGAGACAACACAGGCCCAGCTGTCCAGACATCTTCCTGGCTCTGCTATGAAAGTTTGACAACCCCAAGCCAGCACCCCCTGCCCAGGGCAGACATCACCTCGTGGACAACTGTGTTACGCTGCCAGGGCTGGCTATGAGAACCTGACAAGGAGACAGTAGATAAGCTCCTTTCAGCAGAACATGAAGTATGCAATAAACATCTATCTGTCTGCATCGGGGAGAGGAGGAAATTGCTTTTTGGAGAGGCAGCGGGAGGGTAAACATACAGGAGTCGTTTGCAGTTTATGAGGACAACCAATTATCTGGCCACCGCAATACGTAAAGGTTATTGTAGAGTTGGAAAATGTTCAGAACAGGGCAACGCAAATGATCAAGGGGAAAGAGAGACTCCCCTACAAGGAAAAGTTGCAACGTTTGGGACTTTTGGTGGAGAGGTGACATGATAGAAGTTTATAAGATGATGCGTGGCATGGATAAAATGGATAGAGGGAAGTTTTTACCCTTGGACTCAGCTAGATTGGTGAAGAAAAAGTGTTTTACGACATCCCAAAGGATCAGAAAAGACTTTTTTATGTACGTGACAACAGCCACATAGATGTTACTAGCCCAGAGATGGAAAGAAGAATGCCAACTAAGCTGTTGGCTGATGCCAAAATGGCAAAACTAACCGGAAGGCTCAGGAACCAAGAAGACAAAAACTTTAAGAAAGAATGGGGCAAATTTATACAGTAATGTATTTAGGAGGCCACTGTAAGGAGACGAAAACATTAGCACGATTCTAGTAACACTTGTAATGTAACAAACACTATGGACAATATGGACAGATACAAAATATAGATTATGAAATAATATTCGGTTGAAAATGTTGACAATAGGACCCATGGAGGGGATGGTGGGAAGTCCTGATGTTCAGAGAAATCTCTATATATGGATATGTATTTGGTATTGTTACAACTTTACATTTGTAAAATCAAATAAAAACGATTTCAAAAAAGAAAAGAAAAGGCATTTTATATGTGTTGTATATGAGATAAAGTACTGTGACACCAGATGGTGTTGTGGAGTCCCATCTTTCTCTACTGGATGTCCCTGTATGAGATTACAACATGTTTAATTGAATCGCTTCTTTGGCATGTCTAGATCCAGCCCCTCTCTCACGACACCAGAATTCATGGGCATCCAGTGACGCTGAATGTCGGAAAATTCAGGACAAATAAAATAAATGACTTGTTCACACAGCACATAGTTAATGGAACTCATTCCCATATTCTTCCCTCCTGCAGATTCCAGCAGCTAGTATTCAGAAGCATTAGTGCCCTTGACTGTGGATGTAGAACATAGTCATCAATAGCTTTCTTCTCCATAAATTCATCCAATTCTCTTTAAAAGCCATCCATGTTGATGGCCATCACTGCCTGCTGTTGGAGGGAGTTCTGTCCATCAAGTATGGACTTCTTCTCCTTAGAGAACACACATGACATGTTGACATATCTGCATATTGCAAAGGGTTCTGGGGATTGTGAGGGCACACACTTAGTTGGCATGGCGCATAGGCCATAAACTAGAGCACACCCAGTGCTCCTCTACTCTTGTGAATGCAAGCCAACTTTCAGGGGTGTCCTCCCCACCACCACAATGGCTGTCCTCCATGAGAACCTCATCAGCACCTAGTAAAACTGGGAGTCCTCCAAGCACAGTTTGAAAGCCCCTGGAATGAATGAACATGCCCCTGAGCATGTGCAGAGTGCACTGTCCTCACCACCGAGGAGCCCCAAATGTCATAAGTTAAGTTAAAATGCCTTTCAGATTCTGTTTCTAGACCAACGAGTCCATGTGTCTCTTTCCCCCCACTTAGGAATGAAGCCCTGGTTTCCTGGGATTAAGAACCTTCTTCAAAAAGTGCAGCTGTGCACAGTCCTCCTTTCTTTTTGGGTGGTGGTGGAAATATTTAAAAATTTGGAACCGTCTAAAAAGAAATGGACATTCTCCAATAATCCAATGATTATATATATTCCACTGAAGCAAATGTATGCTTATGTTTCGGAGGCTGGAGTAACTCGTTTTGAAGTCATGACATCATCTGCCAAATCCCTCCAGGATCTCATCCAAAAAACACCATGAAGTCCTGATCTATGTTTCTCCAGTGTGGTTTGATTTCATCTTTTTTTTGGGGGGGTGAGATATGCTCTGCTCCTAAGGTTTCCTTCTAAGGAGAGATAATTTTGAAGTTCCAGTGTTTGTCAAAAAAAGAAAGAGATGTCAGCATGCTTCGTTCTGTTCTTGTGACAGAGTACCATCTTTCATGTCAACCAGTCCAGTGTGCAACATAATAGTTTAGTGAGCCAATTTAAGTCTGCAGCTTTTTAAGAATCCCCTGTAATTTCCCCTTTAACAGCTGTTCTGGGTCTGCAGCAATTAACAGGGGGTTCTGCTAGTCACTTTTCCATTAGCAGCTTCACCTGCTGATTTCTGCGGCTCAGAACTCGGCTCAAGGCAAAGCAGAGCAATCTGGGTTTTCTTGATTTGGCAGAAGAGGTGCCTCTCTCCATTAGACCCTCCCTGTTTTGCTTTACTGAACTAGGAACATAGGGAGCTGTCTTATGCTGAGTGTTCATCCAGCTAGTGTATTATCTACACTGACTGGCAGCAAGTCTCCAAGTATTTAGGCAGGTATGGTGTCTCTCCCAGCCCTTCCTGGAGGTGCCAGGGAGTGAACCTGGCCCTGAGGTGAGTTAAATGGCTCACTTACTTGAGCCATTTGGATTTGTTCAATTTTTGAAGGCATTTTTTGATACAAACTTTGAAAGACTGCACCAGAAAAAACCCAATAATAATAATAATAATTTATTATTTGTACCCCGCCCGCCCATCTGGCTGGGTTTCCCCAGCCGCTCTGGGCGGCTTCCAACAAAGATTAAAAATACATCAAAATTATGGTGTTCTAGAGCAAAGAAAAAACCATGTAATGTAAACCACAGCAAGAGACCACCACATTAGAACTTGAAGGAAAGCTGCAATTACACTACTCACTGAATGAGACTTCCTCTTGAGTAACTTGGAAAGAATGGAAGCAGGCCTACACCACTGATGAGCAACCAGCAACTTTTAACTCTTCTCCTTTAAACTTTCCCCATTCCAGCTGGTCATTATAAGAAAGTGTGACTAAGAATATCTGCCACTTTGATTTAGTTTTCCCCTCCTCCCTTTTCCTTCTGTGTTGTCACTTAAATATAGTAAGACTGAAGATAGACACTTTTTATTTTTTATCTCTATTAGGTTGTCATCAGATGCCTTTTAAGGGATGATGGACAAGGTAGAAACACCTAAATACTGTATGTATTTAGGAACAGAGCATTAATGTGAAAAATGTGAAATATGCCACTGCTTTTGTTTAGGAAAGTTTAAATATATGAGAAAGATGCCCCACTAGAATTTATCCTGGCTTTTCCCCTCCCCAGCCCTATTCTTTTTTTTATGCTGCTGCATTCATCATTATATCAAGGATGGTTTAGTAGAGATTGGTAAGTAAATGGACCAGGGGAACTTCCAATCCAAGGGCAAACGGAGCTGTAGAAATCTGGCTTCCCCAATCTAGAAAGCACAATTCTATACCTTTCTATTGAACTGACTCTTAGGTAGCTGCTCAGGCTTACAGCCCACGTGCAAATATAATTTTGAAGAAGAAATGTAATATATAAGATGAATTAGGAATGGCACTTGGGATATGCTTTGATACCATCGTTACAGTATCTCTTTGTATTTTCTCTCTGTGTATAGATGAAAAAGAAAGTTTTTATTTTTTTATGTGGCCTACATTGCCACATAACCTGAATTCCTGGCTGGCCCTAACTGGCTTTTTCACATGTTTCATCTTATTATAAATATAAAAAGGGGTAAATCAAACATTTGAAGTACAGATATAAATCTTGAACTATTTTCTTCTGCAGGCTGCACACTTTTCTTTTTATAACAGAGGACATAAATATTTTTTCTCAGTTTTTCAATAAACGATTTAACTACGGTATGTCACTTTTCTTCCTAAGAAATGGAAAATGGATCACAAGCAAGTTCCTTAAAATGGAAGTCTTAAAATGGCGCTGGAAGCTTCTTTTCACACATTTTTAGAAGGGGACTATGTAAGTTACAAGATATGGTCATAGATTATGGCTACAATTCATAATTTGTCTGAAGCAAGACAAATCATAAGCCTGGGTTCAGACAACATCCTAAATCAAACCATGCCTTAGCTCAAAGAAACATGGCGGCAGCAGGATTGGAGAAGCAAAATTGCCACAATCACCTCTCTTGGGAATCTGCACGTTCACACCAAGCCATGGTAACAAACCAGGGGTTGTATCCAATGCAGCATTAAGATAAAGTTTCTTAATAGTAGATTCGTTTCACTGGCAAAATGATTGCACTAGCAGAACATTGTTGCATGAGAAAATGCACAAGCAGGTTGCTAGTACTTTTGTTGTACAATATTGTGCTATATGTTGCACAAAGAATTTCTGCTAGTGCAACTGTTGCATTGGATTTCTAAGTGTGCAACATTAGAACTCACCTGTTCGCTAGCGCAAAAGCCCATGCAGACAGAGAATGCTTGAAAGCAGCCCAAATAAAAAAGAGGAAAAACAAAACAAAACTCGCTGCACCTCAAAAATTAATAAAAGCTAATAAAATCTTATCCCAGGATGGCTTAGAATAACGTAAAACACAAAAATATCAAGTACAAACAAAAGGAAAAAATAACAAAAATGGGAAAATAGAAAATGTTCTAACAGCCAATCATGTAAGATACAGTGGTGCCTCGCAAGACGAAATTAATTCGTTCCGCGAGTTTTTTCGTCTAGCGAATTTTTCATCTTGCGAAGCACGAAATCCCATAGGAATGCATTGAAATCCAATTAATTCGTTCCTATGGTCAAAAAAAGTCCAAACAAAGCCAAATTTGGTACAACAAGAGTTTATTAAGTGCTCTTTAAAGTCACACATACTGTAAAGAGCATTTCAAAAATTGAGGGTTACAATAAATTAAGTTTCTAAACATGACAGAAAAACATTTAAAAATCAACAAAGTGTACAGTACATTTTCTAAGACTCTGGGGGACAACTCGAAGAAGGTTCCTCTTCCACTCTTTGCTTCTTGCTGAAGAACCCCCTCCTCAACTGTTCCCCCAGCCACCCACCACACAGAAATTCAAATCCAGATTTTTTTTAAAAAAACAGCAGAGTGGCCCAAAGGTCACAGAAAATAATAAAAATGCTGAAAAAAAAACACACAAGCTTCCAGATTCTTGCAAACCCCTCCCCAACACCAAGTCCTTGAATTCCAAACACCCCAACCCAAAATCCAACCCCCCCCAAAAAAGTTTTAAAAGTTTAAAAGAAGTTTTGGAAAAGCTTCAAAAATTACCAAAGTCTTCAAAAACCTCAAAAAAGGCTACCACACCGTGTTCTATGAGTTGCTCCTCGAAGTCAAGTCGCAACTGTATTAACGGTGTTAAGAAAAAGGAAACAAACTTGCAAGACGTTTTCATTTTTCGTCTTGCGAAGCAAGCCCATAGGGAAATTCATCTTGCGAAGCAACTCAAAAAATGAAAAACCCTTTCGTCTAGCGAGTTTTCCGTCTTGCGAGGCATTCGTCTTGCGGGGCACCACTGTATGAACTATTAAAATGTCTAAGATGAAAACTTCAACCAGGCCTCTGAATGACAGTAAAGTGGGTGTCCAACAAGATTTAGTGAAAATCTCTCAAAAGTAGTGAGTTTAGTAGTGAGCTACTGGATAAATCCTTGCCCATTGGCCATCCAACGTCAGGGCCGAAGGTTTTCCACACCTGGACAAGCGCTTTAATTCTTAATCAGAATGTACAATGTTTCTAACATGCTATAGCCAGATTGACACGAGCATTCTCAGAGTCGTGGCTGAAGACATTTTGTAAGATTACTTGGGTAAAACATCTTTAGTTGCTGGTGGCTTCCTCTGTTCTTAAGACCCCAGTAAGCAACAAGATCTCATTAGGCCCAGCTGTGCTATGGAAGTTTAGGGCAGCATCTCAAACTACAGGCAGTGCCAGTTTTCCACAGCTGGGCTTAAAAACCACTTGGGCTCTTGAAAATCCTGGCCAACTCTGTTTGCCTTCAAACAAAACATTTACAAGCATATAAAAACTAAATATTTGAGGTTCTGATACCAAAGCTCTGAATCATGGAGGGCAGTTAAGATTTCTCCCAGACCCTAAATGGGGAAATTGTTTGGGCAGAGAAGTGCTGTTTGCTATGAATAACGTCCTGTTTAGTGGTGAGTAATTGCAGCCTCCCAAAGGGTGCACTCAACTTTACAGCCGGTGTGCGGGTCACGCAGAAGTAGCCAAGGGTTTTAGGGTGTTACGCTCAATGCTCAGTTTTAGGTGTCGAGTGCTGGAGATTAGATGCCAAAGAGATGAGAAGACTTTGATCAAAAGGAATAGCAGTAATTTTTTTTAGCTTGAGATATCAGGAACAATTTGCAAGCACGCCAAGCTTTTGGAAAGGCAAGAGAGTGCCCCCCCCCATGCTTACTGGATTTTATTAATCTTAGGAACTCTAGCACACACTGGCTCTTGCAACAGAGGAAAAGATGAAGCAATAGAGCCTCCCCATAGGCTCTTCATAAATCTTTCACTCTCAACTCCCCTTCCTTCTCTAATTCCTATCCTACTAACTTGCATAAGAGAGGAGGCCTGTCAGGGATAGAGTCCTTGTGTAAAGGGCAGGAGGGGAAATGTGCTCCCTCCTACACACCCACACACAGAGAGAGCGAGCTTGAGGTTTTTCTCTTGGTAATTCTGGAAATTACCAGTCGCTTTCCACTTCCTTAAAGGTAAAGGGACCCCTGACCGTTAGGTCCAGTCGTGGCCGACTCTGGGGTTGTGGTGCTCATCTCGCTTTATTGTACAGCTTTCGGGTCATGTGGCCAGCATGACTAAGCCGCTTCTGGCGAACCAGAGCAGCGCATGGAAACGCCGTTTACCTTCCCACCAGAGTGGTACCTATTTATCTATTTGCACTTGGCGTGCTTTCAAGCTAGGTTGGCAGGAGCAGGGACCAAGCAACGGGAGCTCACCCCGTCGCGGGGATTCGAACTGCCGACCTTCTGATCAGCAAGTCCTAGGCTCTGTGGTTTAACCCACAGCACCACCCGTGTCCCTTTTCCACTTCCTTACTGCCACATTAAAAAATGCAGGGCTGAAGTGTCACAGATGAAAGCACGGACATGAACTCTCTTCTCCATCCCTGAAGTTCTTGCTCACCATTAGGAGAGCAATTTCCAACACAGGTGTGGCCCTTTCCAATTGTTATATTTTCCTGTGCAGCCTGGAGGGCTCTACATTATCCCTGGGCTGTGTACACACGATAAACTTAATGCACATGACCCAAAGAATCCTGGGAACTGTAGTTTGCTGAAGGTAGTGGAGATTGTAGCTCTGTGAGGGGGTAAACTATAGTTCCCATGATTCTTTGGGGGAAGCCATGTGCCTTAAATGGGTGTTGTATACAGAACCCTAATCTTGCTGGGGTAGAATGTCACAAAAATAAAGCTTTCGTAGAAGCTGTGGTGCTGTTCTTTCAAACTGCAACAACAGGTGATGTCTTGGTTCCGACAGAGTTAACTGTAAATGCATTGTTCTATTGCAAGTGCAGTTTCTTTCCCCATTATTTGTTGTAAAAATCAGCCCTTAGGATTTCATTAATATACATGACGCTTGTTAAAGGTACTTTTTATTTTTAAGAACTATGTAAGAACATAATTGATAATAAAAATTGGTTGTGTAGAAACCAAAACTAAAAGCTTAACAGTCAGAATCCAAGCAAGCTTGGGTAAACATTTATGCCTTTAGGAGGCATTTAAAGGTCATTAATATCTCAGCCTCTTGAATCAACCAAGGGAGGGCATTCTAGAGTGTGGCTGTGCCATTACAAGTCTCCTCAGAAAATCTTAAAATGCTGTTTGGTCAGTGTCATTATGTCAAGGCAAGATTTTTGGGGCCTACAAAAAGTGACATTGACTAGGAAAAGCAGAAGAGAAGGTAGTCCATCACTGTAACAGCAGTGGGTGAAACAGAACCCGCATCTTTCTTCGAAAAAAATTCAATTCGCTCAGCTTGATAGTTCACCAGGATGTGGGTGTCTGTCAACTGTCCGTAGACTTATCAAAAAATGGCAGGAGGGTGAAAAGCCATCAGTATAAACTGAATTTCTCAGTAGATGATGCTGTATCTTGAATTATGCTGTCATAATCCTGTCAGCCAATGGAAGCAGCTTTCAGTCTCTGCTGTTGCCAGGCTAACTTTAGGCTACATTTTCTTGGAAACTTTAACAGCTATGTTAACAATTCTTATTCCTCTACCTATTGAATGTATAACTGTATGTCCATTATGAGATGGATGCTGAAATCTAGGCATTGAGACACAAATATCCTAATATCTTTCTGTAGCCAGAAATGAGCTTGGTCTACTTCCAACCATACCCATCCAACTCATTTGGCATAGCTCTGTACAAGTTAGTATATTTCTCTGCAGATCACCCCAAAATACAGACTGGATGATAGTGTAGCTCCTCAAGGTACTGACGTACTGCATTCCTTCTGGTTGTATTTTGGGGTTCTGTAAACAGCAGTTCTTACACACAAAACTTGTGTGGTTGTATTTTTTCCCGTAAGTCTTAAGCAACACCAGCAGCCAACACATACCCCCTTCAGGAATTTGGGCATAAGCTGTAGAAGATACACACAATATCTAATAATTTTAAATGACATGTACACACACGAACTTTTAAACTGTAGAATCTGTTTCACCTTCAGCAGCTGCAAATTTTGACAATCATCCAGGAGTCATCACATCATGCAGTCCCTGGACTGGTCTCTGCAGTGTTTGAAACTCCCAAGGAATTTCATTAGCACAAGCAGTTTCTGAGCTCTAGGCGAAGCACTGTTTTTTGGTCTTCAGCGGACAACTAGACCATGTGAAAAATAGAAGATTTTAGCTGCAGCTCATTTTCATCTTTGTATTCTTGTTATAAAAAAAGCGTGCTTAAGACATTCAGTTGTTGTGCCCATAACCTAAGCTTAAGGTGCCATTTAGCTCCTAGCTTTCATATCTCCGTTTCCAACACTGGGTGTCTGTAAACAGTGGCGAGATGAATGAGGAAAACAAAGGCGAGTTTCAATATGGGCAAAACAGAGGTACTGAGGATGTGTGGTTTCCATGTCTGAGAAATTGGTAACTTGTCTACCCTTGATAGGGTTGTGCTTCCCCTGGAGGTCTGCAGGCTGGGTGTACTTCTGGATCCAGCTTGGACACTGGAGGCCCAGGTAGCTTCAATGGCTAGTTGTACCAGTTATAGCTGGTAAAAGGTAATAATAATAATAATAATAATAATAATAATAATAATAATAATAATAATAATAATAATAATAATTTATTATTTATACCCCGCCCATCTGGCTGGGCCTCCCCAGCCACTTTGGGCGGCTTCCAAAAGAATATCAAAATACTATAATACATCAAACATTAAAAGCTTCCCGAAACAGGGCTGCCTTCAGATGTCTTCTAAAAGCCTGGTAGTTGTTGTTCTCTTTGACATCTGGTGGGAGGGTGTTCCACAGGGAAGGCGCCACTACCGAGAAGGCCCTCTGCCTGGTTCCCTGTAACTTGGCTTCTCGCAGTGAGGCAACTGCCAGAAGGCCCTCAGTGCTGGACCTCAGTGTCCGGGTAGAACGATGGGGGTGGAGACGCTCCTTCAGGTACAACAGCTATGGCCTTTCCTGGGTCAGGAAAGCTTGGTCACAGTAGTTCATGTAGGTTACTTCAAGACTGGATTACAGTGGTACCTCGGGTTACGTACTTAATTCGTTCCAGGTCTGTTCTTAACCTGAAACTGTTCTTAACCTGAAGCACCACTTTAGCTAATGGGGCCTCCTGCTGCTGCTGCACGATTTCTGTTCTCATCCTGAAGCAAAGTTCTTAACACAAGGTACTATTTCTGGGTTAGCGGAGTCTGTAACCTGAAGCATATGTAACCTGAAGCGTATGTAACCTGAGGTACCACTGTACTGCAATGGACTCGTATCAGCTTTCATGGCACTTAATCCAGAAGCTGTAGGATTGAGACTATGCCAGCATATAACAGCTCTGCTCAGAGACCTGTAAATGTAAAGGACCCCTGACAGTTAAGTCCAGTCGCAGATGACTCTGGGGTTGCAGTGCTAATCTCGCTTTACAGGCTGAGCGAGTCAGTGCTTGTCCGCAGAAAGTTTTTTTGGATCATGTGGTCAGCATGACAAAGCCGCTTCAGGTGCAATGGAAAACTGAAACCAGAGCAGCACACGGAAACGCCATTTACCTTCCCACTGAAGCAGTACATATTTATCTACTTGCACTTTTTGGCGTGCTTTCGAACTGCTCGGTTGGCAGGAGCTGGGACCGAGCAACAAGAGCTCACCCCATCACAGTGATTTGAACCACCAACCTTCCAATCGGCAAGCCCAAGAAGCTCCATGGTTTAGACCACAATCCCACCCACATCCCTTCAGAGACCTGTAAGGTAAAAGTAAAGGGACCCCTGACCATTAGGTCCAGTCGTGGCAGACTCTGGGGTTGCGGAGCTCATCTCGCTTTATTGGCTGAGTGAGCCGGCATACAGCTTCTGGGTCATGTGGCCAGCATGACTAAGCCGCTTCTGGCAAATTAGAGCAGCGCCCGGAAACACCGTTTATCTTCCCACTGGAGTGGTACCTATTCATCTACTTGCACTTTGATGTGCTTTCGAACTGCTAGGTTGGCAGGAGCTGAGACCGAAGAACGGGAGCTCACCCTGTTGCGGGGATTTGAACTGCCCACCTTCTGATTGGCAAGTCCTAGGCTCTGTGGTTTAACCCACAGCGCCACCCACGTCCCTTCAGAGACCTGTACCAGCTGCCTATTTGACAAGTTCAAATTGTTACCAGTTGCCAAGTTCAAGTGTTACTATTAGTATATACAGCCAGTAACACCTTGGGACCAGTTTACTGTGAGATTGACTTGCCCCATATATGCCCCCTCAACTAATTCAAAATGCAGAACAGGCACTGTTACAAGCAGTACAATAATACTCATTCCACATTCATAAGAAATCAGTCTTTATAATCCAGTTACAGGAATGGTTTATATGCCCTAACGATAGAAATAGGTCCTATGCTTTGTATATGTTCTTAAGCTTAGCATTATTTTTTAATTACAGGCAACAACAGATTTACACTTGTTCAGCAGCTGCACAACTTTGCACATCACAATGACCTGGAAGTGGCTGGAAAAGGAGATATAATGCGGGGCAGGAGCATAGGTTTATGCATGTCCTGCTGTCTCATGCAACCCCCAGAATGCAACTCCTGCACAAATCGGGGCGTGCCTGTATTGAATATTTTGATTTTCAGTCCCAGAGCTGTTCTCAAAGCGACTCAACATGGATACTGTCAATAAATGTAGACGGTAATGACATCAATAATGAAAAATAACCAAAGCATTAAAAGTGATTATAATCAAGGATTTCAAGAAGCCTGAGAAAATGAAAAGGTCCTCTGAAAGGTATCAGTGCCAGGCACATCTCCCTGGAGAGAGTATTCCAAGACTAACACTACAAGCTGCAATGCCGAGTTTAACGAATAGACCAGAAACTTAATATGCTACTTGCTGGCAGATTAAAAAAACTTTTAACTTGAAATCTAGTTCTTCACATATAGGTTCTCAGCCCTCAAGCTTTAAATTTCTTCATGAAGCCACCTGGAGTCTTTGCATATTCTTGGATATAAAATGAAAGGCTTCTTGGATGAACAGATGTGTCAAATTCTTCTGCTGTCTTTCATGGGTGGTCCAGAAGTTCCACAGTCATGCAGTCCATCAAGTGAGAGCCAGTTTTCAGTTCAAATTATTTTATTATATTGTACATCCTTGAATACACGGTTAGCCTGTTGTTCTTTCACAAGATGCAGAGCCTCAAGAATAAAACTGGATATAGGTCAATGATCTAATGTAGCTTACACCAACATTCTAAACATGTTTGACAGTGGTACATCTTATGCTAAATCTTTTAAAATTTCATCCTAATTCTTCCTGTGATGTCTACACCACTGGGAAAATTTACTTACCTAGTCTTGCTACAAGCATATTTTCCAGCTTTTCCGAATGTATTTTTTTTCCTGGAGTCATTCACACACCGAGTGATTTCCCCCTCCTTCTCTGAACTCTCTTTCAGCATGTATCTTTCCAATATATGTCAGGTGCTCTCAAAGTGGTGAAAACAATTTGCTGCCAAATTCATTTGTAAAACATTCATTTCTCAATTTCTTAAAAAACAAGAGGCAAAAAACAGACCAGTTTCTCTAACACAATTCAAATATGTAAAAACAGGCAAAGGTATAAAATGTATTTTGAGCTAAAATTCCACACCTATCTACTCAACTTTTTTATTTTTGTCTATTTAGCATTTCTACTATTAAACATGATAACACTTCTGACAGTTCTTAGCATAGAGACTCCAACCCAATACTTACTATTTCAATTAGCAGCAGATTCATCTCTCCCTACTTTTCCTATACAGTATGTCTCTTTGTAGCCATTTTGCAGTAAGATACTGAGTGCAGATTGTTCTGAACTATGACTGTTCTCCTGAGAAAGGTTGATGCCATTATCTAGTCAATATTTTGTTCCTTAAGTGTTCTGAAATACCTGGCAAGCAGACGAAAGCAACTCGAGAAAAAGCACACTATTTTAATTCCAAGGACGACACAGAAACAGATGGATATTTTAATACCAAGTGCGACACGAGAACGTTAACCAAATACTATTCTTCTGAACTTTAAGAGCACACAGAGTCCTATAAAAGGTGTTGAAATTCACCTTGAAAAAACCAAGTCATCTTTAATGACATTTAATTAGGCAAGGAAAATATATGAACTCGAGTTTTTTACACAAAACAACAGGAAAAGACTTAAGTACATTCACCCATCTAAAAATAAGGCTCGAGGGGGGGTGAACCCCCTGAGAGAAATAAGGCGATAATTGAGAGAAAGACGCCGCCGACGCCATTTTAAATCGCCGTCTTCTTCATGCAGCCGATTAGGAAAATGGCTTCTGGGCGAAGCAGCAAGCAGCGCGGCTTTGGAATGACGAGGACGCGCGCCCTGGTCCGAGGGAGAGTGGGAGGAAAGGGGGAGAAGGAGGGTCCCAGTCGTCAATCGGGAGAAGGGGGAAAGGGGAAAACAGCGCGCGCTCTCGCACCTCGCTCGACTGACGATCCCGTGAACGCCGCATCGAGGCTTCTACGTACACTGCGAACCGTCTGAGGAAAAACCCCACAGAATTTCCCAATGCGCAGACGCAGCAATCTACCGCCCCGCCTCTCCCCCAACGGTTTAAAACGGTCACGCGGGCGGGGGGGAGGGAAGGAGAGAAGAATGCGTCCGGAAACGGTGGGGGAAGGGAAGGGAAGCCGCTTTATTTCACTACCTCACGCGGTGCAAACAGCGCCGTCGGGACACGCAGCGCTCATCCGCTGTCGTTCTCTCTCGACTCCCCTCCCCTCTTTGTGTCGTGGTGCCAAGGCTTAATTGTCACGTGGGGCGCCGCCGCCCAATGGCGGGGAAGCGGCGGTGGTGGCTCGCTTCTCCGCCTTTCCCTCAGCGCAGTGTGTGAGGGAAGGCGAAGCTGTGTAGCGAGGGAAGAGGCGGAGGGCGGGAGACGTGGTGAAGGAACAAAGGACGGCGCCCGTCGGCGGGTTCTCTTCATAGGCATATTGCGATAAAGAGGAGAACGAACGAACGCACGCGGGCGGAGGTTGACGGCCGTTGGCGGCGTCGGGAGCGAAAGGGGAACGAGCACGACAGAAGAGCTCAGGGGCGAGCAGAAGGGGGGAAAGAAGAAGATAAATACGGGTGGGCCGGGGGAGCCACTGAGGGCGCTCGTACGCGCGCCTGTCAGTAGGCAAGCTTTTATAGTTTCGTTAGTGAAGAAAAGTGGTGGTCAGGGCGGTTGGGTCGCCTCAAGCTTGTTTTTCTCTCACGCCTGAAAATTGGCGGGAGGGGTGTGGGTGGGGCGTCGTCTTTATCAGCGTCATGGCGTTCAGCAATTACAGCAGCCTTCAGCGTGCTCAACTGACCTTCGAGTATCTGCACACCAACTCGTGAGTAGGAATGGAGGTTGTGGGGCTCGGTGTAGCTGTAGGCGGTCTCTTTTTCACTGCTTCTTGCACGTTGGCAGCAGCTGCTAATCCAGGAGGGGAAAAAACGAAACGGTAATTGGATTCCCTGGAAAGGAACGAAAGCTGAGCATCGTCGCCGTTGGGAAGAAAGAAAAATACTGGGGAAAATTGAGCAAGGAAGGAACAGTGCGTGATATGACAGTAAAAACGGGGCATTCAGTGAAACTGAAGCACAGATGGAAAATATGTTTACCCACAACTTGCCTGTGGAATTTTTGCTGCTCAGAAGAGCAACAGACGATTCAACCACGCTTGAAAATGAACGTAGCAAAATTATGAAAAGGAAGAATGTTAGTAGCTGTTGGGAAAGATTGTATATTTGCATATTCTCTGCATTTTTAATTTGTTGGAGACTTGTCCCTGGCATTGTTCATGAATTCGAAGAAACCGGGAAGATTAATGCAATGTTGAAAGGTTTATCTGCCACCTTGATTCAAAGTGGAGTTCATAGATTTAACTATATAATATGCTTGTAGAAACGTTTGTCTAGTTTTGGGGCAAATTTTCTTCATTTTGACAATTGTGCAGAAAGCTTGGCTTTTGATTTTCATGTTACAGATAGCCTTCTCAGTGATGATGAATACCTTTTAGTTAGAGAAGACTGTTATTGTGACAGATAATCAGGGAATGGTACTATAGTACCAGCCAATATTCTTGATCTGTATATATGTGTCTCAGAAAATGGGCATCATTCAGCCTGCAGTATGATTTTGTCCAGTGCCTGTAACCCTGCTGGTTCTTAGAAATCCCACCAGGATTGGACTTCATTGAAGGAAGGCATGCAGTAGGAAATTATTTGGTTTTTTCTTCACCACAGGGTTTTCGTTTGTTGGAACTGGAAGGTACAACACTACCTCTCCCCAAGTACAAGCTAGGTTCATCATAGTCTTGAGTCTGCAGCTTTTAAAATTCTTGCTATCTATTCGATAATATAGGAATGGAAGAAGATACAGCTAGCCCTTGAGAGAGATCAGCAGCACATGGGCTGAAGAATGGCTGACATAATCATTCTCCCAGACTTTGCAGTGGCACTGTGGTCTAAACCACGGAGCCTCTTGGGCTTGCCGATTGGAAGATTAGCAGTTCGAATCCCCATGATGGAGTGAGCTCCCATTGCTCTGTCCCAGCTCCTGCCAATCTAGCAGTTCGAAAGCGCACCAGTCCAAGTAGATAAATAGGTACCACTGTGGCGGGAATGTAAACGGCGTTTCTGTGCACTCTGTCTTCTGTCCCAGTGTTCTGTTGTACCAGAAGCAGATTATTCATGCTGGTCACATGATGCGGAAAGCTGTCTGTGGACAAATGCTGGCTTTCTTGGCCTGAAAGCGAGATGAGTGCTGCAACCCCATAGTCACCTTTGACAGGACTTAAATGTCCAGGGTTCCTTTATTTTACCTACAGTCTTGAATCTTCAGCTTTTAAAATTCTTGCTACCTATTCCATAATATATGAATGGAAGAAGATACAACTAGCCCTTGAGAGAGATCAACAGTCCATCCAGGGCACATGGGCTGAAGAATGGCTGACAGGGCTGAAGAATTCCAGACTTTGCAGCTACCAGAGGAGTCACTAGCTGGACTTGTGTGACATCAGCACCAGAGTAAGAGAAAGCGCTGCCCCCTTGGCAGCTGTAGCAACAGATTTCTGGCGGTTCACTGGGTTTACCACTTGGCCCAAAAGAGAGATCAGCAGTACAGCTTGGACACGTGTGCTTGTATAAAGGCTGACATGACATCATAATCATCACAGCCCTTTGTTGGGATCACTGCTACCAAGAGAGAGCCCAGGAGCATATGGCTAACTTTTCACATCCCCAGCATTTAGTAGCACCATGTTGGTGGAATTTCTCTAACTTTATTGATTCTTGTAAGACACTAAATTATTATTATTATTATTATTATTATTGAAAATGATTTTAAGCTGCTCTGGATACTTCATAGCAAGATGTGAGATAATAAACAAACTGAAATATGTACAACAGGTTCCGCTATTTTAAGCACAGTTAAGTGTTTCCCTAGCTAGTTTGGAGACTGAATTTGTCTTGAATTTCCATTTTTTAATGATAAAATTTAGCAAAGTTATTGGTATTGGCTTAGTTTACCAGTTTATATGATGTATATTATAATGGGACTGGGAACCTCTACATATCAACACTACAGATTTTTAATAATCCAGATTATATTGTATTTTGTACAGACTAGGATTCAACATGTACTTTGATGTGCTGGCAGACAATGAGTAGTTTGGTAAAATAGGTGACTTGAACTAACAAAATATTTTTTTTTAATGATATTTATTAAAACATAAGAATTTTTTAAAAAATACACACAAAAAAGACAAAATTACAAAAAAGAAAAAAACCAAAAATATAAAAAGAAAACAATAATGAAACCATCCTTTTCAAATTCTCCCAATTTCCATTACCTTCTTTCCACGACCTCCTCATCCTCCCATCTCTTGTATCTTGATTAATAATTGTCCCTGCAAATCCTTTTCAAAATTCGTAATATTCTGTCATTACTTCACCTTACTCTATTTATCATCCTATCTTATAGAAATCCTTGATACTTAAAACTTAAATCCATAATAGGTAATATTTAATCATTACATTACCTTACTCTATTCTCATTTTATCTTATGAAAATAATCTTAGAGCTTAAAACTTAAATCTTTTTTACCAACTTCTCATAACCATTACCGTTTTACCATATTCTTTAAACATTTTAACAAGAGCCAAATACTTTCATTTCAGCATTTTCCCAACATTCATCAGACATTTCTAATAATAGTTCATAAAACATTTCTAATAATAATAATACAAAAAAGTACAATAATAATAATAATTTTATTTATATCCCGCCCTCCCCAGCCGAAGCCAGGTTCAGGGCGGCTAACAACAATCAAATAATCAAACAGTAAAATAGTTACACAATCTAAAAACATTTCATTATAAAAATTAATTAAATCAAATTGAAGGCAACCAGTTAAGCAAAATTCTGTGCAGGTTGCCAGAGGAGGGAGTCAGGCTGCGCCCTGACCAAAGGCCTGGCGGAACAACAATAGAATAAAAACAATCCAATCTTCTTCCAGCGTCCCCTCCCCCCGGTCCCGGGGTTGTCAGTCCTTTCTTTTAGTCTGGCACATTAACCTGGTGCCCTAATATCCGAGGCCTTCAAATCTCTTCCATGTCCCTTTCGCAGCTCTTCATATTTCCCTTTCACTCGCGGGAACTCCGGCTTTGTTTTTGACCCTTTTCAACAAATCAGCCCCTTTCTCATAGTCCAAACTGAGCTCCATATGATGTTTTAGAGCATATTTCAGATTCCCTCCAAAGTTGGAGGTCCCAACAACTCCAAGCCTCTGACGACCCATTTCCAGACTCGGAAAGTCCAAACATCCCTGCATAGGGTGGTCAATCCAACCACCCATTTCCAGTTCAGTCCAAACTTTGTCTTTCCAAGTCTGGTTCTTTCCGAGTTCATTAGCCAAATCCAAAAGCTCACTTTCCTGCTGGGCCTAGAGTCTCTTCGTCCCTGGCGTCCCATATTCAGCAGTGTCCTCCTCTTTCTGTTGTTCTGTCATGACGCACTCCTGTTTTGGTTCCTGAATGGGCTCCATGTCAATTTCCACTGCCTGCTTAGAGGCACTAGCAGCTTTTATCATAAAATCCATCTTCTGGCTTAACTGGTCCAATAGGGCACTTATGTTGCAGAAAGCACCCAACTGTGCTTCTGAAGGCATTGTCCTGCAAGGTCACCAAACTCATAGTTTCCCTCTAGGGGGAGAAACTTCTGATTGTTCTTTTCCTTAAGCACAATAGCAACAAAATTTCTTCTTTAAAGATATTCTGTCCATATTTGTCCTTTTTTAAAAAAAGCGAAAGGAAACAATGGAATCACAATGTTTCCCTCCTTTAGACTAGCTGTCAAAGCATTTATTTCTGGTCAATGAGGTTCAAATGCCAAATCTGACACCCCGCTCCAGGGTCAGGACGGTGGAAAGATACTTTGCTTTGACTTTGTTTCCGCAGGTTTAAACAGCTCAGTAACAATCCCCCTTCTTTTCCTGCTTCCGAAGGGGGATTCCGCAGTTTAAAATGGTGAAAGACGATTCTTTAAAAATGATTTTTAAGGCTCTAGTTTACTTTGTCTTTGCTTTGTTATGACTACAAGAGAACGAAAGGGTGACTTCCTGTTTACCCCTTTCCGTTTCAATACCAAATTAGGATAAATTTAAAGTCCAAATTCCTTTTATTTCACCAATACTTGTTTGAAATCCAGTTATTTAACGTTCCAGTACTCACGGTTGGTTATTTCAATGCCAAATTGTCCCAGGAAAAAGGCAGCGCTCTCCGGCAACGGCTGTGCGGCTTCGCTCCGCAGAAAAAGCAGTCGACTCACAGCACAGCGCCACTTCCCCCTCTTCACTTCGGAGCCCGTTTCTGGGTTCCTTGGTGGGTTGGGGGGCGCTAAAGGTGCCCGCCGAGTCCCACGGTCACAGGCTTCATCCGCCTGTGATTTTCAGAAGGGTCCCCGCTACACCGCAGCGGGAAAGACCCGTTTCTTGCGGAGCATGTCCCTCCAGTTCAGAGGGAGTCCGCCATCATCGGAGGCGCCACCCCGGAAGTCCCCTTGAACTAACAAAATAATCCAAAACACAGATGCTCCATCTATGAAAGCAACACTGTTTTGGAATGAAATTACAAGATTTTCAGTTTATAAGAAATCAGATAATAGCAATATCTATTGTTGTATAGTGACAAAGTGACATATCAAATGGCACCTTAAGCCTAGGTTATGGTTGCCACAACAGAATGTCTAGTCATTTTTTTTACATGCTTTCTTAACAATTTAATCACACATTCTACCAATTGGAAGGCATTACAAAGATAGAAATTTTGCTTTGTATTCAACAAAGGAATGAATCTGGTAGGCAAAATCACAATATTTATTTTAATTTCACACTGCAACACCAGCCAGCTGACTCGTGCAGCATGCAGCTAGATGGTGAAGATGTCAGTCACCATACCTGTGACAAGACTTCTCAAATGGCCGCAAGTGGACCATTCCCAGTCAATATGTACCTGCTGAACGGGGAATTTTGAACACTGCTTAGAATTATAGAATTGTAGAGTTGGAATCTCAAGTAGATCATACAGGACAGGTGGTTATCCAACCTCTGATTAAAAACCTCCAGTGAAGGAGAGTTCACAAGCTCCCAAGGGATTCTGTTCCACTGTCAAACAGTTCTTACTGTTAAAAAGTTCTTCCTGATGTTTAGTTTGGATCTCCTTTCTTGTAACTTGAATCCACTGGTTTGGGTCCTACCCTCCAGAGTAGGAGAAAACAGGCTTGCTCCATCTTCCATGTGACAGTGCTTTACATATTTGAAGATGACTACTGTATCTCCTCTTAGTCACCTCTTTACCAGGTTAAACATACACAATTCCTTCATCCATTCCTCATAAGGCTTGGTTTCCAGTCCGCTGATCATCTTGGTTGCCATCCTTTGCAATATCATTAAATTATGGTGCACAGAGCTGGATACAGTACTCCAGGTTTAGTCTGACCAAGACAGAACAGAGGAATACTATTGCATCTCTTGATTGGGACACTATACTTCTGTTGATGCATCACACTGGTGACTCATGTTAAGCTTGTGGTCTACTAAGATCCCTGAATCCTTTTCATGTGTACTGGCAAGACAGGTAAAAAGGTAAAGGACCCCTGACAGCTAAGACCAGTCGTGAACGACTCTGGGGTTGTGGCGCTCATCTCACTTTACTGGCCGAGGGAGCCGATGTTTGTCCGCAGACAGTTTTTCCAGGTCATGTGGTCAGCATGACTAAGCCGCTTCTGGTGAAACTTTGACATGCTTTCGAACTGCTAGGTTGGCAGGAGCAGGGACTGAGCAACTCCCTGTTGTTGGGATTCGAACTTACGAACGGCAAGCCCTAGGCTCAGTGGTTTAGACCACAGTGCCACCCGTGTCCCAAGACAGGTATCTCCCATCTTATATTGCCTATCCCTCCTAGTCTGCTGTCACCTGCAAGTTTGCTTAGCATCTCCTTAATAGCTTCATCTAAGATGTTAAAAAGATATTGAACATGAACAGGTCCAGGACAGAACCATGCGGCAGCCTACTTAACACTTTTTTCCAGGATGATGAGGAAGCGTTAGTGAGTACTCTGAATTCAGTCAGTCAACCAGCTGCAAATCCACCCAACAGTTACCTTGTCCAGTCCACATTTTACCAGCTTCTAGAATCATAGAGTTGGAAGAGACCACAAGGGCCATCAAGTCCAATTCTCCGCAATAATATCATAGGTGACTTCGTCAAAAGCCCTACTTAAATCAAGATTCACTTCATCCACAGCATCCCCTGATGTAACATTATCAAAAGCATGTAACATTATCAAAAAGAGAAATGAGATTTGTCTGGCAAGACTTTGTTTTTGAGAAACCTATGCTGAATTTAGTAATTACAGCATCCTTTTATAAGTTCTCTAGCTGTTGAACTACCTCTTCTAGGATCTTTCCTGGAATTGAACTCAAGCTTACCCATTGGTCTTCTCCCCTCCCCACCCCCCTTTGAAGATGGGAACTGAGAAATAATCCTCAGGAACAATGATAGGGAGAAATTGCCCAGGGTGTGATCCAGCAGGGAGGAAACCTAGCTGAGAACAAGTAGTAAAGATCTGAGATAATGACCTATCTGAGAAGCTATCTGAGATAATGATAATTTAGGTCCATGTACTTGTTTCTTTATTGCATATTCAGGTTTGCATTATGCAAAACTCTGGGTAGAGGCATCTGCACTTGCGTGTTGCTGAGTTACTGGAGTAGATGACACCTTGATGCAAGTAGGGATGAGAAAGCACAACTTCCCAACTGGCAGATGGAACAGTATGTTCTTGTAGAAAGCTAATTCTGTCTCTTCAGTGGTGTGGGTGGATGCCATTCATAATTGAATTCATCTGTACTGTTTCTCAAAGAGGTTTAATGTGCCTGTTGCTTGCTCATGATCATCTTTGTTTATACCTGCTTTTAATTACTTTGATATAAGCAAGTATTGCCTATTTGAGTCCTACAAGGACATAGTTTCTCAGAGAAAAGAGATCTTATTAGTTAGACACTAAGTTCTGGATTTTAACCTGGAGACAGTAAAAACAAACCTCACTTCATTGATGTAATATTTAAGGCTTGTTTTCACATATGATTTTGTTATTTTTAAAACAAAATAGTAAAAGTACTGGTCCTTCTGTTGCCAAAATGTTGCAGTCTGTGCACAATAACAGTACAGTGCCACAGTTGCTTGTCGAACAGTTCTGGCAGTTTGTTCGACTCCCAAAACTGTTCGAAAACCAAGGCATGGCTTCCAGTTGGCTACAGGAGCTTCCTGCACTCAATTGGAAGTGGCATCAGACGTTCGGCTTCTGAAAAATGTTCGCAAACCGTAAGACTCCTGGGTTTGTGGCATTTGGGAGCCAATTTGTTCGGGAGCCAAGCCATTTGAGTACCTAGGTACCACTGTATTAGTAGAAGCTAAAGGAGAGGGTGGGGGACTTTAAGGGGCAGAGAACAGCCCAATGAGGACTTCATGTTTTGTGTCAACAGAATGATTGCTGTCTTGAAGAGGAAAATGACAAAATATGGAAGAAGAAGGAATAGAGCCAAGTGTATTGGAAGATGGCATGGCTGAGTTAACACCTTGAATATGAGTATTAAGCACTGCCATCATTTGTTGCAGGTCCAACTTATGTGGATATTAATGCCTGTAGTATGTGTACTGTTGAACCTTCGTGTTGTAGTTTGTCTTTCACTTGAAATAGTGTTACTCGACCAAGACACATCTGGATAATTTTACCTTACATTTGCTGATGGAGAGAAAAGAATTGGAGAATTCCATGCCAACACCATAATTTTGTGCATAGGCAAACATGTTCAGACCTGCCAAGATACTGAACTTTTCTTAAGAACTAAATTACTTTCAGGACTCAAGTATTCTTGCTCTATAATACTTCAGAAATAAAAATATTGTGGCAACTTTGAAGACAATGTATTGGAATTACTGCATGTGTTTGGATGGCCTAGATGAGAATGTGTTTGGATGGCCTAGATGAGAAGAAATGTCAAGAAAATAATGTTTTTGCTTGTTTATCATGTGATATGAAACTAATATTTCAGCTGTCGAAAACTTCACAATTGCCTTTGTATTTAAATCCTGTAAGGTGATGCCGAAAAGTCATAGAGTAAACCCACTGAAAAAATTATTTCAGAGGGTTTACTGTGAATTTGACTTTGATATTGCTCTTTATTCTCTACTTATGAAGCATATTTGTGAATAAAGATGCAGTATACTGAAAAGTAAATACGGTTTAGTCCCAAACAGGTCAATGGAACCATTGTTTCAATTATTCTGACAAATATCTCAAAGCCAATAAACTAGTCAAACATCTTCAAAACTTTCGTTCTACAATACATGCTCAGATGAACACTTAAAGATGGTACAATCCTGGGAATCAACCTAGTGCACCCAGCATGGAGCATATGTGCCAATGTCGATAGTTCCAATACAGATTCAACATTCTTTTTTAAAACGTTCTGGATTAGCAGCAGCTGCCAACATGCATCACTGTGGAGAGCATCACTAGATATATGGAGCACCAAAAAGTTCTTTTTTGTTGTGGAATTCCCATTTATTGAAAGCTGATCTATGAAATTGGAAGAGCTGCTTTCATGAAAAAAGCCTCTAATGTTGCATATGTTAAGAACTGATATCAGTAATGCCTGATCACAAATTATCCATTGCAAGCTGTGAAACTCCAGTTATCAATTCCCTCTTTTTGGGTGTTGAAATTATTGTTGCCTAACTGATACTCAAGTTTTAATCTTCTATATTGGTAATAGGGTTGCAATGCTCCAAGCAGACTGTGGCCTTGAATACAGTATATAAAATTTGTTTGGTTCTTGTGGGATGCTTTGGTTAAGAATCTCTAAAGCTTTTAATTGTTCAGTTTGAAAAAATAATCTTGCAGAAATGGACAATATGTATAATAGTTCCCAAAGTAACCACTTGCTCTCTTTGACCTTGCAGAACCACACATGAATTCTTATTTGGGGCTCTTGCTGAGCTCGTAGATAATGCCAGGTATGTAGTCATAATCATAACTGCAAGAGGTTCATGTTACATTGTTTAACCATTTAACCTAATTGAGGCAATGGTGTGAATATTGGGCTTGCTAGGAAGATGGATGCTATTCAATTGTGATTTTATTCAGCTTTGTGCAATAGGTTTTCTACTTTGTCAGTACTACTTTTACTTTACATTAGTTCTTTTAAACTGGAAAAAATGTGTCTGAAACTAGGAAGATAAGAACATAAGAATCACAATTGTAGAATTGGAAGTGATCCCAAGGGTCATCAAGTCCAACCCCCACAATCCCAGCTAAAGAAGCTCTGACAGATGGCCATCCAACCTATGATTAAAAATCGCCAATGAAGGAGAGTCCACCATCTTCCAAGGTAGTCCATTCCACTGTTGATCAGCTCTCATCGACAGAAAGTTCTTCCTAATGTTTAGTCCGAATCTTTCTTTGAATTCGTTGGTTGAGGTCCTACCCTCTGGAGCAACAGAAAACAAGCTTACTCCATCTTCCATGTGACAGCCCTTCAGATATTTGAAGATGGGTATCAGTCTTCTTTTTGTCATGCTAAATATGCCCAACTCCCTTAACCATTCAAAGTAGAGCCCTACTAGATCAGACCAAAGGACATCTAGCCCAGCATCGTGTACTCAACTGTTCCACCAGAGGACTATGGAAAGCTTGCTGCCACAACCACGTCTGGGCAAGGAATCTGTCCTATAAATATACAATATACTGGAGAAAGGTTTTATAAAATCTAGTTCAGTTTATAGGAACAGCTGCTAAACAGAATGTATTCTCATGGAGCTGAAAAGACATAATAATAGAAAGCTACTTTAAAAAAAATCTGGAAAGGATACTACATCCATAGAGGGCACTTTAAACATTTTTTTTAGTAAGATATTAACCATTTAAGGTGCAGTCCTATATCCATTAGGGGCGCAGGTGGCGCTGTGGGTTAAACCACAGAGCCTAGGGCTTGCCAATCAGAAGGTTGGCGATTCGAATAGTCCGCGACTGGACCTAACGGTCAGGGGTCCCTTTACCTTTAGCTATATCCATTGACCTGGGAATATGTCCCATTGACCTCAGCAGGGCTTGCTTTTGCATAATAAATTGTAATAATAATAATAGATATGGATAGGATTGTGCTGTTACATTGTGAAACTTCATATAAAAAGCATGCTAGCAGAATAACTGACAGAAATAGCTTGATATTTCTCAGTTTGATTCTAGTATATGATGAATACTGTCCTCTATGCACAGAACTCTTAAATGATCTTGCAGTTGTCTGTGCCTGTGTATGAGATCTGCCATTTTCATGGCAGGGCTGTTCATAAGATCCAGTCCTTGTGAAAAAAGATGGGACACCAATTTTATTTTTCCTTTTTGTGCTGTATAGTGATCTAATGGTAATGTTTGATGAACTATATACCTGCTTTTAAAACAATACTGCATAGTATAGGTGGTGCTCATATGGTAGAAATACATGAGAGCCTCCTTGAAGAGTATTGACGTTTCAACCATCTAAAGATTTTTATCCATGCTCTCAGTTGTTTCTGGAATTAGCACCCAGGCATGCTTTTCTGCTACGATTGCATCATTTTCACTCCACACGTTGAATGTTGATTTTAGTATCTGCTGTTTTATAGAGATGCTGATGCCACAAGAATAGATATCTTTTCTGGTAAGTTTTCTCTTTTCTACAATTGCCATCTTTGCTTATAAGCCTAGAGTATGACTGTGGGAAGGAGAAATAACAGATTTGTTACGTTGGTAGCTACATGAAGTGTTTATGTGCTGATATAATGCCCTGACCAATATCTTGGCCAAAAAAGAAAGGCATAATGGAAGAATTGTTTTATTCTTTAATAGTTCCTGATGTAAATATGCTGTTATTTGTCATGATAATAGGAAATAATTTGTTAGCAGTTTGACAACAAAATTAAGTAGCTCAGTTCTTTCTTTTAAGCTGAATTACCGTGCAGTTATTTTAGGGTGTTGATACTGGTTCAAAGGGGAATAGCTGCAAGTTTGAAATACACTTCCTGGTAATGTAACAGTTCAGATCTGACTGTTGTCCAGGGTGCAGTATGCATGAGTAAAGTAAGAGAAAAGATAAGCAGATAATATTTTTTAAATGGACCATGTTTTGAAAAGGCAAAGCACAAGATAATATTCACCCTTTTGTACTATTAAAATTGTCACTATGAAATGGCAGGGTTCCATGTTTGAGATCAAAGAATTTTATGATTTGCAATTTTATTTTAGAGCATTGTTAAAAGGCTTTTCCTGCTCTACAATTTTTGGATGCAGAATTGAGGTTTTTTTTTTTATCCTGTTCAACTAGTACTTGTTTTGCCATAAAAAAGATCTGTGCCCTGTTCTCATGTTACTCTTCCAGCATGGGAACAGCATCCATGTTATCTCAGGATATGGTCTGAAGACACCTAGCCGAAGTTATGCAGGTCTAGGTGTGGTCAGTGCCTGCATGGGTGACCACCTGGGACCCACATGTACACTTCTCTGCATTGAATTGCTAGCTTTGGGACATAAGTATCACATGGATCTGGCAACTGAGATGTCCACACCAGCATTGCAATACAGTACATATTAGTTGGGCTTAAGAGTCCTTATGGCTAGTGACCATCCTATTTAATTTTATTATTGAATATATGGACTTCTTTTTTTATATTAGGATCTTAGATAGGTTATATTCAACTAACTTACTCAGCGTAAACTCACTGAAAGTAATGGGCCTAAGATAGTCATTTCCATTCATTTCAGTGAGCCTACTATAAGTATGATTAATATTGGGTGGAACACACAACTTCCTGTATTTCATTACCAATCCAATCCTGTTTTATATTTTCTTGGTTCTTCAAGTTTGGCACTTACTGAACTCCACAGTTCCACTTGATAAGTATTCCATCACCAGTTAGGGAAAATTTTGAGAGGAGCTTTTTTCTCCATCTTGGACCTGGGGAAGGAGTAGGAATGGTTCTCCAGTTGTACTCTTGGAGTTGGAAGGTGATTTTGCCCTTGCTTGAAGATGCAGCTTGAGGTCAAGGATAAGCAGACTGGCAGAGCCCCAGGAACCATAAATGATAGCCAAAGAGGCTAGCCAAAAATGATGTACCTTTGACATTGATAATTTTTCTCTTTTTGTAGTACATCAAGAGAGCTTGAGAGGTGGCTTCATGCTGTGTTTTTTGGATGATGGAGCAGGAATGGATTCAAGTAAGTGAAAAGAGATTGGAGAAAAACTGGAAATGTGAACCTTGAAGATACTATTTTACAACTGGAACTATGATGATTAGGAAAAATTCATTCTACGTTAACATACACTAGTGGCCAAAATTGTGGAAACCTTTTGGAAGAAGTGTATTTCCAATATTTGATGGCTCATAACACCTTTTTTGAAGTAATACCATAAAATTATTGTCAGGGAAGAATTAGAGGTTTTCAGTTTATCAGAGGGAGAAAGCATTCCCCAAGGGGGGGAGGAGAGCAGTGAATCTAATAGAAGGGAGCAAGAGGAACAACAGGGAGGGACCGGTTGTTCACAGGAAAGGCAAGGGTTAAGTTCTAGCTCAGATTCGGAGGAGGGGAGATACAGGCCAGCTCTAGCCAGGAGGTTAGAAAAAAGAGCGGGAAAGCGAAGGGAAAGGCGCCTTCGCCATTTTGAGAGTGGCTGGTCATGGAGAAGCAGAGCTCAGAAGGTATCTGAAAGAAGTGACTCTGAGGAATAATAGTTAAGAACTGTTTATAAGAATGTTTTGTTAATACGCAATAAAAAGTTTTATAAAAGAACAAGAAGCGTTTGTGTGGTGATCTGAAGAGGACAACGACCAGTCCTGACAGAATACCTTCTGCTCTGCGCCTCTTCACTATAAGTAAAGAAGGAGAAGCCAAAATGGATGGAGCTGTGGCGCCAGTTGGGCAAGGAGAAACCCCCGCGCTCCAGCTAACATTACAGGACTTATGGCAACAGAACTTACAGTTGAAAAGTCAAGTCGACGTACTATCGGCAGCACTGGGAGAACATAGAACCATGCTGCAATCGACGTGTGGAGATAGAGTGAGTAAAACATTTACTGTACGTCCACGTAGCTTCAAGGGAGAAAGCTCTGAATACATGGCTTTCAAGACAGAAATTTCTTACATAATTGAGATAAAGGATAAAGAATTTCAATCTGAGCAAGAGAAGGTTGCTTATGTGATTAATTTCTTGGAAGGGAGGGCTAAGGACTGTGTTATACCCCTCATATCTCGGAGGGATGTCGCCCTAGGAAATCTACAAATTTTTCTGCAGTATCTAGACACAATTTTCTTAGACCCTGCGCATGAAACAACCACAGCTAGGCAGCTGTTGAGAATGAGACAAGGAAAAGACACTGTGGGAGTTTATTGGTCCAACTTTAGTTTGCTGGTGCAGAAATTAAAATGGGATCTGAATTCCCCAACAGTTGCAGCCCTTTTTAGGGAAGGACTGAATAATGAGATTTTAGACCAATTGGCCCAAATGCCAGAACCTAGTTCCTTGGACTCTCTGGTCCGAACGTGCCTGCAATTGAGCCTACGCGTGGAACGGAGGGCTAGTGAAAAGAAGGAACAATGGAGACCACGGTGGCGGGAAAATAATATCGAAAGTACAGAGAGCAGAGCAGGCAACGTGACAGGACGAGAGCGGCCAGAGCCCATGGAATTAGGAGCAGCCAGACCCCTCCCAGTTACTACCTCTTCCATGGTAAGAGGAAATGCAGGGAAAGGAAGAGATGCAAGGCGTTGCTTTGTCTGTGGAAAACCAGGGCATCTAGCACGACAATGTCACAATCGTAAAGGATGGGAGTCTCTATCTGGAGCAGACATGAGACACGACAATTGCCCAGAGGAACTGCATCAGGGAAACGAATGTCCCCGGCTGGAAATGGGAGCTTGCAGCCGGGTGGAGAAGCAATAGAAGGCTCTCACGCGGAACCACCTATCCCAGGGCTAACGGTGAAGGTGCAACTACAACTACCCAATGGACACAGCGTCCAGGTAGAGGCGTTGTTAGACTCAGGAGCGTCAGCAGATTTCATAGACCAGAAATTGGTACAGGAACACAAAATCGCTTTGTTACCTTTGAGTTCCCCACTGCGAGTGAAAACAATCGACGGCAGACCGCTACTTTCAGGAGAAGTGACTTATGAGACTCCACCAATGAGAATGGATATGGGTCATCACTCAGAGACCAGGGCATTTCATGTGACCAAACTAGCTGGGCACCCAATGGTGCTGGGCATGAGTTGGCTCAATCGTCATAATCCGGTAATTGCCTGGCATCAAAGATCTTTGGTTTTTGGTTCGATATATTGTATGACACATTGTTTGGGGCAAAAGGGAAAAATCTCGGTGGAAGTAATGGGAACAGAGGTAGAAGGGAAGTTGATGGGGAATGAAAGTGAGATTCCATCACAATATATGGCTTATCAGGATGTTTTTTGTGAAAAAGAAGCAGATAAACTTCCACCACATAGGCCCTATGATTGCAAGATAGATCTAGTCCCTGGGGCACAGTTGCCACCAAGCAAGATATATGCCATGTCGGAGGTAGAATCTGCAGCATTGAGGGAGTTCCTGCAAAAGAATTTGCAGAGAGGTTTTATTAGAGAGTCTACGGCCTCTGGGGGTGCTCCTGTCTTTTTTGTCAAAAAGAAAGGTGAGGAAGGGGCACCAAGATTAGTATGTGACTTCAGAATCCTTAACAGTCAAATGAAGCCTCGTGTGTGCCCACTGCCACGTATAGATGACCTCTTAGAGAGAGTAAGGTCAGCCAAAGTCTTTACCAAGCTTGATCTACGAGGAGCATATAATCTGATAAGGGTCAGAGAAGGGGATGAGTGGAAAACCAGTTTTTGTACTAAGTATGGTGCATTTGAATTCTTGGTAATGCCTTTTGGCTTGCAAAATGGCTCAGGGGTATTTCAAACCTTCATCAATCACGTCTTAGCAGGTATACTGGATCAGTTCTGTGTCTCTTATTTAGATGACCTCTTAATATATAGTGAAAGTATGGAGGAACACGTAAAACATGTCACACAGGTGTTAGAGAGATTGAGGACCAACAGGTTATATGTGAAGTTAGAGAAGTGTAAATTCCACACACAAAAGGTGGAGTTCCTGGGATATTGCATTTCCCACAAAGGGGTGCACATGGACCCCAGTAAAGTTCAGGCAGTGGTGGAATGGGAAGCACCTAAAACTAAGAAAGATCTACAGAGGTTTTTAGGATTTGCTAATTTCTATCGTAAATTCATAGGTAATTACTCCAAAATCACAGCGCCACTAACTGATTGTCTAAGAGGCAAGGGGCCATTCAGATGGACTGAGGAAGCACAGAAGGCCTTTGATAAATTAAAGGTGGTGTTTGCTTCAGAAAAATATCTTATGCACCTAGATCCAAGTAAGCGTATAAAGGTAGAAACTGATGCCTCTGACAGGGCTATTGGGGCCATTCTGCTGCAACAGGACAAGGAAGGGGACTGGAGACCCTGTGCATTCTACTCTAGAAAATTAAATCAATCAGAACAAAACTACACCATATTTGATAAGGAACTTTTAGCTGTGCACGCTGCCTTTAAAGTGTGGAGACATTTTTTGGAAGGGGCATCACATCAGGTGGTGGTACAAACAGATCATAAGAATTTAGAGTATTGGAGAACTGCTAGACAGCTAAACCAAAGGCAAATTAGGTGGGCAGAGTTTTTTGCTGGGTTTAATTTTAGGATTGAGTACATACCTGGGCATCAAAACATTCGTGCAGACGCGCTATCGCGCAAACCTGAGTATATGGAAGGGGAAGCACCTCCCAAGTTGCGAGAAATGCTGAGATTGGATCAGTGGGGGTGTGCAGCCGTAGTAGTGGACGGCAGGGAATTCCAGCAATTGACAGTAACAGATGAGTTTGCACAAAAGAAAATGGAGGAACTGAGAAAAGGTAAAGGGGAAGAGGAAGGTTTCAAAGAAAAAGATGGATTGTTGTACAGGAGAGGGGTGCTGTATGTACCTGCAGGTGAATTAAGAGGTAAAGTGTTGAGGCAACATCATGATAACCCGACTGCAGGACATTTTGGTAGAGAAAAGACCCTGTATCAGATCACACGGCAGTTCTGGTGGCCAAAGTTGAGGGAGGAAGTAACACAATATGTAAGAGGTTGTGAAGTATGTCAACGAGCCAAGGCACCCAGAGCAGCTCCCGCAGGGTTGTTGCAACCTATGCCCACGCCGGGAAGGCCTTGGGATGTGGTGTCTATGGATTTTATAACGGATCTACCGTCATCGCACAGGCAAACAGTGATCTTTGTAGTGGTTGACATGCTAACCAAGATGGCACATTTCATACCATGTACCAAAATTCCGACCGCACAGGAAACTGCAAAGATGTTTTTAGATAATATTTTTAGGTTGCATGGTATGCCATCACAAATCATTTCAGATAGAGGGGCCCAATTTACATCACAATTTTGGAAGAGGTTAATGCAGTTACTAGATGTGGAGCTAAGCCTCACGTCAGCGAGACACCCGCAAACCAATGGGGAAGCTGAAAGAACGAATGCAACACTACAACAATATCTGAGGTGTTATGCTGGTTATCAGCAGAGCGGGTGGTTAGAGAAGTTGAGTCTAGCAGAGTTTGCGTATAATAATGCAATGCATGTGTCTACGGGCAGAGCCCCATTTGTGGCAAACTATGGCTTGCACCCAAGGGCATTCCCAGGTCAAGAGGAGCAGTTAGCAGTACCAGCAGCAGAACAAATGATAGAGGAGTTGAGGTGCATGCATGAGATATTGAAAGAGGATTTGGAAGAAGCTAAAGAGGCTTACAAAAAAGCTGCAGATAGGCACCGGCGAGTTGGGGAAGAAATCCAAGTAGGGAGCTGGGTATGGCTGTCTACCAAGGGACTACCAATACGAGGGAAGTGTAAAAAGCTAGAACCAAGGAGATTGGGACCTTTCCAAGTAAAGGCTCAAATTAACCCAGTCGCTTTCAAGCTTCATTTGCCTGAAAATATGAGAATACACCCTGTATTTCATAGATCTTTATTGTCAGTGTTTGTACCAGCACATAAGTATCAAATCTCAAGGGAACCACCTCCTTTCCCCACCATGATGGGGGAAGAAGAGACCGAAGTGGAAGAGATATTAGACTCGAGAATAAGTAGGAGGAAATTACAGTATTTGGTTGCATGGAAAGGGTTAGATGAGTCTGAGAACTCATGGGAACCAGCAGAAAAAATTAACGTTCCGGAATTGCAGCGAGAATTTCATAGAAAATATCCCCACAAGCCAAAACCCCAGAACTGGCATCTTCAAGAAATTTTTGAAGAGACAGATAGCGAGGAAGAGGAGTTCATAGGGTTCGGTCCTCCAGAAACAGAGGGGAGCGAGGAGGAGGAAGGGGGGCTTAGGGGAGGGGGTGATGTCAGGGAAGAATTAGAGGTTTTCAGTTTATCAGAGGGAGAAAGCATTCCCCAAGGGGGGGAGGAGAGCAGTGAATCTAATAGAAGGGAGCAAGAGGAACAACAGGGAGGGACCGGTTGTTCACAGGAAAGGCAAGGGTTAAGTTCTAGCTCAGATTCGGAGGAGGGGAGATACAGGCCAGCTCTAGCCAGGAGGTTAGAAAAAAGAGCGGGAAAGCGAAGGGAAAGGCGCCTTCGCCATTTTGAGAGTGGCTGGTCATGGAGAAGCAGAGCTCAGAAGGTATCTGAAAGAAGTGACTCTGAGGAATAATAGTTAAGAACTGTTTATAAGAATGTTTTGTTAATACGCAATAAAAAGTTTTATAAAAGAACAAGAAGCGTTTGTGTGGTGATCTGAAGAGGACAACGACCAGTCCTGACAATTATATATCAGCGGAAAGATAATTTAATGAAGAATGTAATAAAACAAGGTTTGTTCAATTATCTGTATTCTATCAAAAGTTATAGTCAAATAACCAGAAAAAGGAAGCACAACTTGTTTAGGTTGATATGTAATAGCTGTCCTTCATTTGAATGTAGCCAGTGAGCATGAGTGTTTAGAGAGCCAATCAGGTGTCATCTGGTTTTGCAATGATCCAATCAGGTCGCAGTAGTATTTGGCTATTGATGTTATGTGATTGCTATCAAGTTGGTTGGGTTTTTTGTGTTCTTTCATTTAGAGCTTGTAAAACCTAATAAAATTAAAGAAATGGCGTAAAGAGATGACTGGTCACCCAGAAAGCGATATAAAATAGTACTATTAAGTGAACAAGGCTACCGTTATGAAGAAATTAGAAGAAAAATTGGTGGAAACTTAACCCAAGGTGGCATTTCTGAATTTTTGAAGAGGTATAAGGAGACTCAATCACTGCAAAATCAGACTGGTAAAGGCAGGAAAAGATGCACAACAGCAAGTGACGATAGAAGAATTGAGAGACTGTGCCTACATGACAGAAGAAAATCATCTGGATGTATACAAGATGACATGGCTCAATGTAATGTGAAGTTGAGTGCAAGGACTGTTTGGCGCAGACTGTAGGAATATGTTCTAAATGCTAGAATTCCAAGGAAAAAAGCCATTGTTCTCTCTTAAACAAAGGTTGAAAAGATTAAACTGGGCTAAAACCCATGTTAACTGGGAGTCACTTAACAATGTTACTAAGATTAGATCAAGTTTAGTTATGATTTATGTTTGTTTGTTTAAAATTTTGGAAAATCAATGAAAAAAAATTGGGGGGAAACCAAACCCATGTTAACTGGATAGTAGAACAGCGGGGCTGTGTTATTAGGAATGGTGACACCAAAATCTCCTTGGTAGTGATGGCATGAAATACATGAGGAGAAGCATTGGAGAAGATTTACATCCTATTTGCATTACACCACCATGAAACACCCAGTTAGTGTTATGATCTGGGGTTGTATGACAGCAAAAGGTGTGGGCAAAATTTGCGTCATTAATGAGAATGTAAATGCCCTAAAATACATAGCCCATACCTTAACCCAACTGAAATTCTATGGAGCTGACTAAAGAAACTTGTTAGTCAGAAACAACCCAGCAATAAAACCCAATTAATAAAGGCAATAATTCAGTCTTGGTTTCACGTTATTACAGCTGCAGAACTAAAAAAAACTTAGTTCATGAGAAGGCATTGTAAGGTCATAATTAAAGCTAACGGTTACCCAACAAAGTATTAATTGACATGGTGAGAATTTTTGTGTGTATCATTTTTTCTATGTGTTTCATGTTTAGAACTGCTGTTGTAATATATGATCCTTCATAAAAGTTATTGCATTATGTTCTTCATTAAATTATTTTTCCATTGATATATAATTTTATGGTATTACTCCAAAAAAGTGGTGTTATGAGCCACCAGACCTTGGAAATACACTTTCCCCAAAAGGTTTCCACAATTTTGGCCACTAGTTGTAGTTAGAGGGATGTGGGTGTAAGTTCATGCAAAGTAGCCTTCAAGTGAGAATGTTTTGCTTTTTATTCTGAACAACTATCAACAAAACAGTAAAAGCAGTACAATAAAACATCATTTCCCAGAAGCACGAAAACAGAAGTTCTCAATTCCGCTGTTTAATTAGGCAATCAGATATTGCTTCCAGATCTTGAAGATGACGGAGATTCTTCGGAAGAAATTACTCTTGAGTCAGACACAGGAACCGAGCAGCTAGTACAGTGCCTTTCTCCTCTGTTGTTGTTTTTGCAGTTGGATTCAAAACTATTCTTACTTGATCTCTTGAGAGACATTCAAATATTAGAAGATCCCCACAGATCTTGTAGAATTCTGATTACTGAGTACTTGAACTTCCAGAGTTCAGAGGACTGAGAACACTAGCTGTTGTGTCCTTCATCATGGTATTTTTATCAAATCCAGAAGAAAATCCAATTGCGTTGGATTACCTGGCGAATTCTGATCTACTTAAATATATCACCTGTCAAACCAAGAGAAGTATGTTGCAATCAGAGTTGCAAAATTTGCTGCAGCCACAGAGAAAATAATAAAAAAGTAACAGCTATATGCTGTTAGCTGGCAAAGTATACATTTGGTTAACCACACATCAGCTGGGTTTATGTACACTGCATCCATTTTTATTTTTGATCATGAAATAAGTAGAGTACAGCATTATGTCCAGATGTATGAGAATTATTTCACTGCTGATTGCAGGATGGCCTAGCTTCTTATGACCTAGTTATGTAACTTCCAGGCATTTGTCTGGATCCTGCGCATCAAATTGGAGAAAAATTAATACCCAAGAAAGGTCCTCAGTGGCTTCAGGTTGGTGGAGAAGACAAGGTTACTTGACAACTAATTTTGCTAACTACACCAGTGTGGAATTTGGCCTGGAATCTGTATCAGCAGGAGCAGAGAGGCCTCCCAGCTGTCATCTTCGAGAATGGGTACTGTGAGCCTCAAACTATACACTCTGACAGATCGTTAAAACTGAGGTTAACATTGAAAATTACATTTGCAGCACTTCAGACTCCTTTTCTGGTTGGCATGCTTCTTTTCTGTTCAGTTGACATATTAAAACCTGCTATTCTCTTGTCCAGCTGCTTCATCCGTGATAATGATGTCTTCACTATTGCCAGTGTATCTGAAGAAGTGTGCATGCACACGAAAGCTCATACCAAGAACTAACTTAGTTGGTCTTTAAGGTGCTACTGGAAGGAATTTTTTTATCAGGTCTATACCATTATATATACTCCTGCAGTCAATGCACTCATGCTATCAGAATACTACCGTGCCAAGTTGGCTCCTGCAAACTCTTCGAATCTAGCATTGCCAATTGAGAGCAAAATACATCTTTAAGAACAGCAATGTGTTTGTGCAGTAGAAGGACTATAACATCTGAAGAGTGTAACCTAGATCATGAGACTATTTAAACTTCCCATTCCTAGCATGTTTTCAAGTGATCATGGAGAAAATAGTAAAACTACAACAGTATTAAAAATTATCTTTTGAAAATGTTTAAAATATAATAGATTACTAAACAATAAACCAATCGAAAAAGTTGCTCTATCCCAACACAAACTCCACTTAACAGCAGTAAGTTTTATATTCTGGGGGGAAAGACCATTTTCAAACAGTGAAAATGGTGGAATCCATCTGCTACATCAAGTGACCTGATGGTGTCTCTTTCTTCTATGTCACTGCTGAAAGAGCATAATATGAGCCTGCTGTATGATGCTAATAGCTCATTAGTCCTGCATCCTGTTCTCACAGTGGCCAGCCAGGTGCCTGTAGGAAACCCTCAAGCAGGATATGTGTGGCTACCTTTGAAAGTGACTCTGAAACTACAATTAATCCAGAATGCGGCTGCCAGACTGGTAACTAGGAGTGGCTACTGGGACCATTTGACACTGGTTTAAAAGACCTACATTGGCTCACAGTTTGGTTCTGAGCACAATTCAATGCATTTGTGATGACCTGAATGAATGAATGAATATTTATTTGCATCAGCCATAGCAATAAAACAACGATACGATTTACAAAGAATAGAAATAAAAAGTCAATTATATAAAATACATTTTAGGGTTTTGAATCAATAGTCAAATAGTAGATCTTATTCTGATTGCCCCAGCTAAAAACCTTGCTTGCCTTTGCTGTCACCTACTCATCTTGATCTGCCAAGAGAAAGGACACTGTGGCAGTGGTTGGGCGACCTGGAATGGACAAGAAAAGTGGTGACCTTTAAACCCCTAAATTGCTTTGGTCCTGTATACCTGAAGGAGCATCTCCACCCCCGTCATTCAGCCCAGACACTGAGGTCCAGTTTTGAGGGCCTTCTGGCAGTTCCCTCATTGCAAGAAGTGAAGTTACAAGGAACCAGGCAGAGGGCCTTCTTGGTAATGGTACCCACCCTTCGGAATGCCCTCCTTTCAGATGTCAAAGAATTAACCAATTATAAGCCGCCTGTAGACATCTGAAGGCAGTTCTGTATTGGGAAGCATTTAATATTTAATGTAATGTGTTTCTTATATTCTTCTGGAAGCTGCCCAGAGTGGCTGGGGCTTCCCAGTCAGATGGGCAGGGTACAAGTAATAAATAATTATTACTATTATTATGAATGCAGCAGTACTCTTCCCACCTGCAATTCCCAGCAACTGATATTCAGAGGTGCAGTGTGTCTGGCAGTGGAGTTAGAACAAGTCTAGTAGTTGTTGATAGCCTCCTCTGTGAATTTTTCTAATCCTCTTTTGATGGTTGATGGTTATCACTGCCATCTGTAGGAGTGATTTCCATAGTTTGTTTATGTACTGCTGTATTTTGTACCTTAGCTAGAAAAAAATGAGTTGAATGACTTGCAATTTTGTATTTGTATAAAATATTATGTTCATTTTTCACATGGTCTAGTCCTTCCCCTGCCCACCCCCTAATATTGTCTCCAGTCTTTAGAGAGTAGCTGGAAGTGGGGAGGCAGCAAAAGGTCCTCCTTTCGTTACACTCTGCAGTTTTAATCTGTGAACGTAGGCGCAGTACTGCACCCAGAGCTCAGAAACTTCTTATGCTAATGTTGTAAACTATGCCCAGAACCATGGGAGTTTCAAACACTGGATCTTTCCCGGTGGCTTTGTGCAGATACTAAAGTGCAGTGGAGAGAGCTTTGAGCTTTGAAGCATCACATGTCAGCTTCCCTATGGCTGACCATGGCTCTCCAGTGGTCAAACTCTAGAGCAGGGGTAGGCAACCTAAGGCCCAGGGGCCAGATGCGGCCCAATCACCTTCTCAATCTGGCCTGCGGATGGTCCGGGAATAAGTGTGTTTTTACATGAGTAGAATGTGTGCTTTTGTTTAAAATGCATCTCTGGGTTATTTGTGGGGCATAGGAATTCATTTTTTTCTTCAAAATATAGTCCGGCCCACCACATGGTCTGAGGGACGGTGGACCGGCCCATGACTGAAAAAGGTTGCTGACCCCTGCTCCTGAGTATAATAAACTGAAAGAATGAAACTTTCTGACCAAAAGTTTGAAATGGTTGAGGAGCTGTAGTGGTGTAATCCACTGTATCGAAAGCTTTTATAAGATGAGAAAGAAGCATTATCCTTTTTCTCCAGTTTCATATGATTAATGAGACTACTATTCCTATCTCTGTCCAAACATAGACCTACACATCTGTGAAGGAAGTAGTTCTAAAACCTTACAACTCCATGTAATTACACCTTCAACCACATGGAGAAAACTGACCCTAATCCCCATCAACCGTCAGACTGGAGCAGACCTTCAGTATGGGCACATTTCTGCCCCAGAGTTCAAGGTCTTGTAGGAATATCTCCAGGACAACCTGGAAAGGAGGTTTATGAGCCATGTATCTCCCCAGCGATCTATATTCCCTAACTTATTCCCTAACTTTTTGCAGAGGAGTCCCAATAGTTAACTAAATTGACCTAGTATGAACCCTGAAGGTGGATAAATGGAAGACCATGTCTCACACCCTCTGCAACCATTTCAAGTAGTTTACCTATGCATTGTTTCTGAAACTTTCTAGCACTTTTCCAGCAATGTGATTAGACTTCCTTGACTAGCTCGAAGATGACATATTGAATTTCTGTGAGTAACCTGAGGAACATAGACAACATGTCTGCTTAGTCTTGGAGCGACTATGTGAACACAAGCTTTCCCAGGGACCTTCAAATGGTTTGATGGAAAATGATGTTCCTCCATGGATACACAAAGATCCCAGCAGTGCTTGGGGCTTTGCCAACTTCTTCTGCAGACTTGTTTATACCACCTCCCATCTGGTTTCACCTTTCACTGGGCTTCCGAGAAAGACGCTGTTGCAGGTGTGAAACACGCATTCAAAAAGCTGAAGGCTGTCTTCATCTCTGACCCCATTCTGCTTCACCCTCACCCAAGTCAACCATTATAATAACAGCAGATGCATCCAGTCAGGTTGTGGGGGCCATTTTGTCCCAGCGCCAGAACCTCATATTTACATGCAGCATTTTATTTGTAGCAACAGGCCCCTACTGAAGAAAATGATGACTTCTAGGATTGGGAGCTACTGGCCATCAAGGCGGGATCTGATAAGAGAAAAGTATCATACATTTGGATCATAAAATGTACAAAACCTCATCAGTTGTTATTTGTTACACTTGGTAGTTGCAAACCAATATTGCGGGAAGAATGGCAAGGTTGATTTTTTTTTTTTTATCTTGAAAAGATGGGCTCTGTTCCTGTGAATAGATTCTACTATCCTTAATTCTTATCCCTCCATGGAACTATCAATGTGGACTTCCTCCCAGGCTCAGAGAGCCCTGCCAACTGATGCATATGCCATTTAGCATCTGATTGGTGTAGCAGCTGATGTTGACTGACCTCATGTCCGTATAAGAGCTACTACCTGTTCCACCACCAGAGATACTACTTTCCTGAGTGTCCACTTAAGCTTGAGACCTTCCATGGCTACCATCTTGCTCCTGCTGGGGCACTGCATTCTTGAGAAGCTCCTGACTTCTGGTGCCTATCCATATGAAAGGATGTAAAACACTGTCTAGTTCTGTGATGTTTTTACCTGGAACAAGACCCCACACCAGAGACCCCAGGGTTTACCCCTTGGAGACTATGAGTCAACAACTCTGGCCTTCATTGTTAAACTCCTATCTGCATGAGGAAATGCTAGTGATCTTAATTGTGATTGATACGCAGCTCAAAATGGGGCATTTCATTCCAAATTGGGGCCTACTGTCTTGTCTCCACCGACACACTGTAAACCAGGCATTCCACTTCTGTGAGCTTACGGATAAATGTACTCTCAGACCACTGGTTTCCGTTCATCTCTTTGTTTCTGGAAGGCATTAATGGAGCTGCTGGGAATAATGTGGGTATGTCTGTCCATGGCATATCACTCATAAATCAATCAGCAAACTGGTAAACCAATATCTTTGCTGCTCCCTCAACTGTCATCAGGATGAATGGGTCTTCTTTTGTCATGCACAGAATTCACCTGTAACTACACCACTCATGTATATACCAGATCTCATTTTATACCAGTTATGGATACCACTCCAGGGACCTTCCAACAATCCCCACTTTATCCTTGGTCCATGCTGCTGGAGTTGAACTCGTACATCTGTACAAGGTTCAGACAGCTGATCCAGCAACTGGACTTAATAATTTCTTGTAATACAGGCAGAACTGTTTTAGGCGTGTCTGATATGTGTGCCATTGCACACATGTGCATTGTACTGCATCCGTGACACAAAATGTCACAAAAAGAGGTGGGGCACAGTCTTTTCAGGCTTTTTCAATGGTGTTTCAAATAAATGTGATTTCACATAAATGGGTGGTTCCTTGGAACGTAACCTCCCATGTAAATTGGAAGTTGCCTATACTGAATTTCAGAAAGGCTGGATGTTTTTGCACGTTTCCATCACATGTGGAGACACTTACCAGGTATGGGGCAGCCTCTCTAGCAATATGGTATGGCACTGGGATAGCATTGCCAGATTCCTAGGGGTTAGATACCACCTGTATATGAGTTTTAGGGTTAATTCTCTATTGCTTGCTGAAATAGACTTATTTTTATTTTTTTGTCCAAAGTCTATTCCATTGACCTGGGTCAGGTTCATAACCAAAATCACATTCCTTTGGATGTTTAATAGGGTCAAGTAAACCCACTGATGTCCCGACTAGAATTTTACAGATTGTGAATGTTATACCTGGGCCTTGTCCTGTGTATATTGCAATACTTTCAAATGAGGTTAGTGGTCTTGTGACAGTCTTTCTGTTAATAGGGTTAGCCATAAAACTGGATTTGGTGAATTAGCAGCCAAGGGATTTGTAAATTTCCTAGTTTAGTCATTATTTCTTGGTCTGATAGTGGTGTATTTCTGTTATAAACGTGACTTAACTCAGTGTTCCCCAACCCCCGGGCCGCGGACCGGTGCCGGTCCGTGGATCAATCGGTACCGGGCCGCCCGAGGAACTTCAAATCATTTCACTGTAGCGGGCGGCCGAGGCGCAGAGCATTGCGCCCTCTCAAGCCCGCCCATTGTGTGACAATAGCGAATGAAAATTCGCTATTGTTACACTGATGCTCCTCCTGGACAATCAGGAAGCGGGTCTTCCCGCTTCCTGATTGGCCGAAAGGCAAACCTTACACCATTGGCCGAGGAGGAGGCGCCACGGGAGGACTGAGGACTCGAGGTCGGAGACGCGGGGACTGAAGAGAAGCTGCTGTGAGGTAAGTGCACGGAGGGGGGGGGGACTCAGCTCAAAACAAGCGGGCCACGGAAAAATTATCAAACATTTACCGGTCCGCGGCGTTAAAAAGGTTGGGGAGCACTGACTTAACTGATGTAGTAAGGCTGCAATACATCCAGAATTTTAGCCGGGATTCGTCTTGTGGCAGTCTGAGCGGAATTTTCGCAAAGCGTCTGAAATTCCTTCCTAGAGACGTCTAAGAATTTGCCTCCTTTCATTCTAAATTATACACTTCACAATCCACAAGCAAAAACAGATATCCACAATATCTTAGTAAACTTACCTATACCATCACTAACTCCTGAGGAGGAAACTTTAAGATAGCTCTATCTCACTGGAAGAAATTGACAATGTTTTTAAAAAACTGAAACTGAAAGCTCCAGGACCAGATGGCTGGTCTCATTGGTGAAAGCTTATATCTCACCCCTAAAGGCACCTCCTGGAGGGTGACAGGCACCCTCCTTGTTGAACTAAAAGTTGTTGACTTGCTTTTTCCAGAAGGCTTTTTAAGGTAGTGTTTTATTTTTCTGTAAGGCTATGCTTTATATATGCCACTTAAAAATGCTAACAACCAAGCTGTACATAAGTGCCGCTTAAATGAATGAATAAATAATCCCATACAAAGTAGACCCATTGAAATTATTGGACCTAAATTGGTCATGTCCATTAATTTCAGTGGGTCTGTTCCGTGTAGGACTAGCATTGGTTGCAACCTGTATGATGTTATGACATGGAAGTAAAGAAAATTAGGGAGACACATATTTTAAGTAACAACTCCCCTGTTTCTGTTGTTTTTAGATGATGCTGCAAGTGTGATTCAGTTTGGTAAATCTGCTAAACGGTCACCAGAATCTACTCAGATCGGACAGTATGGGAATGGCTTGAAATCGTAGGTATTTGAAACCTCCTGAAACCTTTTGGTTTGGCTAAGGAGGTATAAGAAGCAAGAAAGATAGAGTTTTGCTTTTCAAATCATTCAGAATTTTTGCATTGACTTGGCTTGCTTCCCTAGCACTACTTATGTCCTTTGTGTATGTCCTTTAACCTTATTTCAGGAATCAAGTTTAAGTTGCAGGCCAACAGCATTCCATGTTTTTATTCTTTCAAGACAATTTTGTATAAGACAGGATTCCCCCCCCCCCCCCCAGAATACCCTTAGCACTTTATAGGTAATAATTAAACTAACATCCTATGAAACACTGGGTGATCCCACCCAGCAGTTGCTGCATGTTAAGTGGAGACAATATAGGAATGTGTGGGCATATTTCCTGATTCCCCCAGAGTGTGTGGGCAGAGTAGCCATTGCACAGCACTACCTTAAAGAGCAACTCATACAAAAAGCAATCTTCTGGTCTGGCTAGGAAGAATTTGGTTGTCTTCTGTATCAGATAGTCCTTGCAGATTTTCATAAACAAGCATGTGTATACTCCCAATTGGCTGTCTGTAGCTACAAACATTGGAACAGAAATTACTTGAATATAGCCCGAAATCCTCATTTCATATGAAAACTATTGTTGCATGCTACCCCAATCTCAGAGCGGTGCAAGATTCCAGGGGTTCCAGGCGCTTAACCCAGGGTTCATGTTTTTGTTTGGTAATGAAGCACAGTGGAAACTGAGATGTCTTTATGATATATGGTTTGTTCACACACATATACAACCTCAGCTTAATGGAGGGGCTCACTGTATTGACACCCCAAAAAGTGTCTTCTTTCTCCCATAGCTGCAGCCTTGGATTCAAGCAGAAATCGGCCATGGCACACACTATTTCCTATCTGCAAGCTTTCCCCCTCTGGGTTACACCACAGCAAACTCAGACCTCAAACTTTGTCCTTCTAGCTATCTAAGAGCTGGAGGAGGGTCCCCTCCCATTTGGCACAGAGCCCCCTCTCTTTTGCTCTCTTAATGGCCCATCACCCAGGTGATTGCCTCAACACAGGGAGCTGGCTTATATTCTAACATTTGAGGGGGGGTTACAGCTGGCTGGCACCCACAAACTCATAACAATATATTTCAGCCAGGTATGCCAGGAGTTAGTTGGCAGTTACACTCAGGTACGTTGCTCATGAATCAAGCAATAGAGATTGAGCAAAAATCAGCTGACTTGGGACTGAGTAATGGCTCCCTTGAGGCAACTGACGCCTGGCAGTAGAGACATTAATAAAGACAGAAATCACAACAACCAATCTCTGCTGAACAAACATGTTGCGGACAGAATTATTCCAATTATCTTGCTCATGTCTTTGTGTGATATAAGTGATTAATGAGATGAGATCTACTGCTAAATCCTTTGGAGTGTCTTATGAAACCATTTCATAACCGTCGTCATTATTGCTTACTGATAATTTGTATTGCAGATAAGAGTTAAGCAGCAACTGTTGGTGAGGTTTCTGCTGAGTCTTCTATGCTATGCTGTCCGAAAGCAAAAGAAAGTGCACAGTATGAGTTCTTGAGACAACAAATAACTTCAGCCAAGGAGGATTTAATGCCTTTGTGGACTGAACCCTAAATCCAAATGAACTCTGCCCTTTCCCAAACTTAGAATCAATAGAATCTTAAGAGTTGGAAGGGATCCAAGGGTCATCTAGTCCAACCCTCTGCGATCTCAGCTAAAGCATCCATGACAGCCATTCAACCTTCTGGCAAGCCATCTTCAAATTTTATTTTATCTATTAAATTTGTATACTGTTCTTCATCCAAAGATCTCAGCCTCCATGGGGAGAGCATTCCACAAAGCAGAGTTGCTGAAGAAAAGGCGTATTCTCGTGTTGCAGATTTCTCATGAAGGACGCACACAAAGAAGGGCCTGAGCTTCTGTTTCAGGGTCTGATTCAGTTCATATGGGGAGGAGCAGCCCTTAAGGTATTGCAGCTCTCAGCAGTTTAAGGCTTTATAGTTCAAAGCCAGCTCTTTGAATTGGGCCCAGAAACTAATCGGCAGCCAGGCCAGGATTGGTGTAATATGCTTAAATTATCTTGCCCCGGTGAACAACCTGGCTGCCGAATTCTGCACCAGCTGAAATTTATGTAGCATGTGCAGAGGCAGCCCAATGCATAAGTTGCATAATCTAACTAAGTGGTTACCAGAGCATAGACAACAGAAGTTAGGCTATCCCTGTCCAGGTAGGAGTGCAGCTGTGCCATCAGCTGAAGTTTATGGAAAGCACTCGTTGCCACTGAAGCCACCTGAGCCTCAAGCAACAGCAAAGGATCCAGAAATGCCCACAATGTACGTACCTGCTCCTTCAGAGGGAGTGTGACACCATCAAGAGCAGGCAACCTCTCATCCATCTGATATAGGGAACCACCCACTAACAGTCTTACCTAGATTGAGCTTCAGTTTGCCGGCTCTCATCTAGGTCATTACCAAGGGAAGACAACAGTCCAGCATATCCACTGCCACACTTGCAGATGTAAAGGAGATGTAGAGCTGTGTGTCATCAGCATATTCTGACAACGTATTCCAAAATGCTAGATAACTTCACTCAGCGGTTTCATGTAGAGGAAATAAAATTGAACCCTAAGGAACTCATATGTTGAAGCTTCCATGGAGGTGAAGAGCACTCCCCAAGCATCATCCTCTGGAAATAGCCATCCAAGTAAGACCAGAGCCACTGCAAAGCAGTGCCAGCCATCCCTGACTCGGACAGCTACTCAAGAAGGATAGCATGGTTAGTGGCATCAAGCCACTGAGAGGTTGAGGAGCATTAACAGGGACACATTTCCTCTGTCTCTCTCCCAATAGAGGTCATCATACAGGGTGAGCAAAGGAGTTTCTGTGCCAAAACCGGGACTAAACCCGAATTGAAAAGGTTCCCAACCTGTTCCCTCTCCCTAAGTTCTGGAATATACCAGGGAGCCAAATGGGCTCCACAAAGCAGGAGAGGGCACTGGATTTGCACATTTATCCAAATAAAACCACTTGGCAGGCAGCAGTATTGCTTCCTGCATGTTGTCAGTGGGATTTCATAGTCTGGAGACGGCGAGAAGCTAAACTCATGGTGGTGAACATGGTGGTTTGTCTAAGAAAAAATTACAAGCTGGTTTGTTGGAGTTACATCTAAAAGCTCACTTGCTGTCATGTGATCCCATGACAGTTGATACCCGAAATCTATAGTGGGTGGAGAGCACCACTAATACCAGTTGGCAGACCTTTCAGCTTGGGTGAATTAGATTGAAGTAATCACTTGAAGTAATGGCAAGTTCTTAAAGAAATGGGAGTGCCTGATCATTTCATCGTGTCTCCTGAGAAATCTATGTGGGACAAGAAGCTACAGTTAGAACTGGATATGGAACAACTGATTGGTTCAAAATTGGGAAAAGAGTACAACAAGGCTGTATATTGTCTCCCTGCTTATTTAACATATGCAGAATTCTTCATGTGAAAGGCTGGACTGGATGAATCCCAAGCCGGAGGTAAGATTGCTGGAAGAAATATCAACAACCTCAGATATGCAGATGACACAACTTTGATGGCAGAAAGTGAGGAGGAATTAAAGAACCTTTTAATGAGGGTGAAAGAGGAGAGTGCAAAATATGGTCTGAAGCTCAACATCAAAAAAACTAAGACCATGGCCACTGGTCCTATCACCTCCTGGAAAATAGAAGGGAAGAAATGGAGGCAGTGAGAGATTTTACTTTCTTGGGCTCTATGATCACTGCAGATGGTGACAGCAGTCACGAAATTAAAAGACACCTGCTTCTTGGGAGAAAAACAATGACAAACCTAGACAGCATCTTAAAAAGCAGAGATGTTACCTTACCAACAAAGGTCTGTATAGTTAAAGCTATGGTTTTCCCAGTAGTGACGTATGGAAGTGAGAACTGGACCATAAAGAAGGCTGATTGCCAAAGAATTGATGCTTTTGAGTTACGGTGCTGAAGGAGACTCTTGAGAGTCCCATGGACTGCAAGAAGATCAAACCTCTCCATTCTTAAGGAAATTAGCCCTGAGTGCTCACTGGAAAAACAGATCCTGAAGCTGAGGCTCCGATACTTTGGCTGCCTCATGAGAAGAGAAGACTCCCTAGAAAAGACCCTTGTATGTTGGAAAAGATTGAGGACACAAGGAGAAGGGGACAACAGAGGACGAGATGGTTGGACAGTGTTCTCGAAGCTACTAACATGCGTTTGACCAAACTTCAGGAGGCAGTGGAAAACAGGAATGCCTGGTGTGCTCTGGTCCATGGGGTCACGAAGAGTTGGACACAACTAAACGACTAAACAATGACTTACGGCTTCTGGAGTTCAGATGCTTTATTCATGCAGGAACTATTCATAGGATGAGTGAAATAGAGAGAAAAATAGCAGACATCTTGTCTGGAGAAAACAACAAACAAAATTGCTAAGCTTTAAGGGTAGAGTTAACTTAGATAGGTTACAAGTAAGTGCTGGCTAGGTTGTTACAGAAACAGTGCCCTCTAGTGGTTTAAAGCTACATGCATCAACTAGAAGCTTAAAAGAGGGTAATGTATTTGCTTTCCTCCAACAATATTAGGTGTTTCCGGTGGTCTATCATCTTGGATTTTCACAAAATGCATAATAATAGTTGCAGAATATTTATAAAGTTACAGCTCTAAATGGAGATCTTCTCAATTCTTCCAAAGGAAGATGTTCTTATTCATGACCTCGCAGAAAACCCTTATAGCAAATTTGGGCAAACTGGACAATTCAACAAACTATCCATAAAACAATGAACCAATTTATCAGACAGAAAATTGCCTGCGTTGCACCTTAAAGAAAGCCTTCATAAACAAAAAAAAATGTCTTCAGTAGGTACCTAAACATCTTCACTCAAGGCATCTGTCTGGTAATTTGTTCCAGAGAGCTAGATTTGCAACACTAAAAGCCCAGTTTCTAACACAGGCTAAGTGTGCCTGTGGGCAACCCTTTCACATGCGTGATTTACAGAATATGTGCTCAATTCGTACTTTTAACTGGCATCAACTCGGGTTGTCATTAGCTCTTCTCTCCTTCAGAATGATCTTGTGATGAAAGACCACCCCAAGTCTTCACAGGATAGCCTATCTATGAACTTGTACAAAATGGAACAAAAGAGCTGTGACAAGTAACTGTCACTAAGATGTGCTGTACTGTACCTCTGTTTCCTCAAGTGCATGTTGCAGATACAGTATGTAAGAAGCTCCCTCATACTGAATCAAACCATTGACCATTTAGCAAACACATCATTGTCTATGCTGGCAGTAGCACCTCTCCAGAGTTACAGATGAGGGCCTTTCCCAGCCCTACCTGGAGATGCTGAGTGTTGAATTTGAGCCTGTCTATAAGCAAACCATGTTTACCATTGAGCCACAGTCCCCTCTTCAAAAGGACTAGGGCAACAAATAGTGTGTGTGTTGAAATCTAAATTTCTTGTCAACAAGAAGTTTCTCTTCTGAAACTAAGTAGGAGAGCATTGATCTGTTGTACATTTATATATTTTGCTCCATATGTACATCTAATCAAACTGCCATGGACGCTCCAAGGCACAGAAGCTACTTGAACTCTGGAATATGGGAAGAATCTGGATTATGGTGTCTATTCTGTTATTTTACATCTACATATAATTATTACTGATGAATTTTAATGCCAGAGTAGGATGGGACAATTGGATTATTTGTAGGAAAAGTCTTATCCATTGAAAAATACATAATCTAAAAATCAACTACTATTTTGGATAACTGGTTGACAACCCTAATGAAGAATTTTAGTTGAGTAATCATACATATTTGATTTACGTATTTTCCAATCTCAACATAGGTGCCATATTTTGAAACATCAGTTGGAAGTACAGTGGTACCTCGCAAGACGAAAAACTCGCAAGACAAAAGAGTTTTTGGTTTTTTGAGTTGCTTCGCAAGACAAATTTCCCAATGGGCTTGCTTCGCAAGACAAAAACGTTTTGCAAGTTTGTTTCCTTTTTCTTAAAACCGCATTCCTATGGGAAACCGTGCTTCGCAAGACGGAAAATTCGCAAGACGGAAAAACTTGCAGAACGAATTAATTTCGTCTTGTGAGGCACCACTGTATGACATATTTTTAATGCTGTCATTCATTAGAAATATTATTTTTAAATATTTTTCATATTGGAAGTAACACACCAAAAGCAAAATAGTCTCAGAAGTAAGCAAATCTGTCTTCCTTAACCTACTTAAATATTGTCCTTGTTGATTAAAACTGTTCCACTCCACTAAATCAACAAGGGTTTTATCTTATTAATCTACTAGCTAGGGTTGCAAGCTTTATTAATGATGTAACTACATATCAGAAGTCCTATAAACAGGAATTGTGGCAGAAAGTTTAGTGATGATTCACGCAAGTGTCCAGATAAATGAATGTGTTGCATTACGATTTATACAACAGAGGTGCTGATTGGATGTGAAGTATCACTCAATTTAGTTAGCGGGTTGCTGGTTTTTGTTGTGCCGTTATGAGCAAGTCAGTATCTTGGTCACACTCTGGAATGTGACTTAAGTGTCGGGTACTTGCTTCAAGTTGGAACAGTAAACAAGATTACATCTTTGGTTATCAGGGAAAAAATGCTGTTTATTAGGACATGGATAGCAGAGTATTTTAATATTGCTCCTAAGCTGCACAGTGGTACCTTGGTTTGCAACCGTTTTGGATTACAACCGTTTTGGATTACAACCACGTCAAACCCAGAAGTGTGTGTCCCTTTTTTATTATTACAACCCCCATTCTTTTTTGGGGGGGGATTACAACCTTCTTTTTTTGGGGGGGGGGGGAGGTCCCATTGGCGAAAGCACGCCTTGGGTTACAACCTGTTTTGGTTTAGAACTGGACTTCCAGAACGGATTATGGTTGTAAACCAAGGTACCACTGTACTCTGCTTCTGCTTCAAATATGTGATTAGCTGTAATCAGTGTATTGATCTTGAGTAAGACTTGTTGGTATGTACCTTAACACTGAAATCTTCCCATAGGGGTTCCATGCGTATTGGCAAGGATTTTATCCTCTTCACGAAGAAGGACAACAGCCTCACTTGCCTCTTCTTGTCTCGCACATTTCATGAGGAAGAAGGAATTGATGAGGTTTGCAAACATTTTGTGATTTGTAGAATCAAACAGTATATACAGCTATATTAACTTAAGCCTGTTTTTATTACGTATTAAATATGAGGTCCTCCCTCCCTCCAATTATTATTATTTTTACTATTTTACAATATCTTAAATTTGTTTCAACTTTTTGCAATACACAAATTACTACTACTACTACTAATAAGAGTATGAGCCAGCTGAATCAATAATGGAAAATCTTGGAGTTTCTTGAAAGCTTGTTGGAGATGACCTTCATTAGACACTCATTAGTTTTGGATTGTCTACTACAGGGATGAGGAAGCATTTTCAGCCCAAAGGCCACATACTTTCTGGGAAACCTGAGGCCCCCATGTCAAAAGAAGGCAGCACATTTAATATGACTTTTACCTTTGTGCAGTAGGGTAGTTTTTGCGTGGTCTCAACACATCCCTTTCCGCCCTCAGTCCAGGCAAGCTAAAAGCATCACCCAAGTTCAAGGACACATTCCAGCTAGCCAAAACATTCAAGGATCCAAAGCAGGGTTGATTAGTCCTTAGCAGGGTGGAGTGCCTTTATAGTGGAGGATAAGTTTTATAAATGGGGACCTTTTAGAAGCTGCAACCTTACTGGATAACTGTTTGAAAGTATCCATTTCAAGTCTATTTTTTCTTTTTAAATGGTAGGTAATTGTTCCACTGCCCACCTGGAATGCTCGTACTGGGGAACCCTGGACAGACAACATGGAGAAATTCTCCATTGAGACTGAACTAATTTACAAGTATTCTCCCTTTAAATCAGAGCAGGAAATAATGGAACAGTTTAACAAGATCTCTGGGGACAAAGGTGAGAATATAATCTTCATAAGGTCAGAGATTTGTGCCCCAAAAGGCACTATATATGCCAAATTTGATGCTTGTGTGTATGATAAGAGCCCAATGCTTATGGGGGTTTTTTTACCCAAAGAAGGAACGGGTATATGACAGAGTTAATATTGTTGTATCTGATGCCTCAGGGACTCTGGTGATAATCTTCAACCTCAAACTGATGGATAATGGTGAACCTGAGCTAGATGTGACCTCAGATCCCCGAGACATCCAGATGGCTGAAACACCACCTGAGGGAACGTAAGCTTGATGCAGCCTAAGTTTCATATCTAAGTCTGTTTCTATGAAGCAAATTACTTCATGGGGAAGGGCATCCCTTGCTTGTAGCAGCTGAATTATTTTTGTGCTTTGGTGGAAGTAGAGGTTATCTGTCTTCATTTAACCCTTCACGGAGGAGATTGTGGGTTAATGACAGATATAGGAAGGATAATTTTATGGGCTTGTGAGCACTCTTGAGACACAAGGGAGTCGCAGCTGACCCTTGAGGAATGTTTAAATTCAAGGCCTGTTTCTAGCTGACAGGATCTAGAAATGAGACACTGGTCAATCACAGGTACAGTGGTGCCCCGCAAGACGAAATTAATTCGTTCCGCAATTTTTGTCGTCTAGCGAATTTTTCGTCTTGCGAAGCACGAAATCCCATAGGAATGCATTGAAAATCAATTAATGCGTTCCTATGGTCAAAAAAAGTCCAAACAAAGCCAAATTTGGTACAACAACAGTTTATTAACTGCTCTTTAAAGTCACACATACTGTAAAGAGCAGTTCAAAAATTGAAGGGAAAATAAATTAACTTTATAAACAAAACATGTCTTTGTTTTTAGACAAAGAAAACAAAGTTGCGAGATGTTTTCGTCTTGCGAAGCAAGCCCATAGGGAAATTCGTCTTGCGAGGCAAATCGAAAACGGAAAAACCTTTCGTCTAGCGAGTTTTTTGTCTTGCGAGGCATTCGTCTTGCAAGGTACCACTGTATTCACTTGAGAAACAGAAAGTTGGGAATGTGTGGATGTTAACACATGGAATGTAGTCTTAAAGCCATATCCACATTTAATCCTCTTTCAAGGAAAGCTAACTTCAGAGTTCTTTTAATGGGCTTACTGAAGAATCTACCAAGTTTGGCTGCATGTATTAGCTTTCTGTTGTTTGTAGTCGTCCCGTCTCCTCCCTTGAGTTCTCTCTCACACACAGAAAACTTAGGAGAGCTGGGACTCATCTCTCAGTTTGCACTAACTGTGGTAAAAGTCAGAAATGGAGGTGGGGTGGAAAATCATGGTTTCTCCAAAGCCTCCCCTGAAGTAAGACCGTTAATTTCACAGCAACCTTCAGAATAAGGGCAGAAGCCATGAGAGAGATTCTCATGGCTTCTGACTTCCCCCAATGGTGCTATAAACACAGAGGTAGGACGATGTCACTCTCCAAACACCTCTGGGAAAATGAAGACAGTCTCACTTAGCTTTGAGTTAGGTGAGGGGAAGAGCATAATGGTTGTCATGTTCAGCCCAAACCAAGTTGATTGGGTGAAGATGTATGTCCTTACCTGGGTTTAACTGAGTTGCCCTGACTCTTTTTGCACCCTGGGCATAGTGAATAATCTTGGTCTCCTTTTCTGCACATGATGATGATCAGCTAGTGAATGGGTAGAAGGCTGATCTTAAGGGCTGGGGTTGGTTTTCTGTCTCCTTTGACTTCCTATCAGGGATTCGTTAGCTGTGATTCCTGCATTGCAGGGGGTTGGACTACATGATCCTTGGGGTCCCTTCCAACTCTGTGATTCTATGATTCCCCCCCTCTTTCAGGAAGCCAGAGCGTCGTTCCTTCCGTGCTTATGCTGCTGTGCTCTACATTGATCCCAGAATGAGAATATTTATCCATGGACACAAAGTGCAGACTAAGCGTCTTTCCTGCTGCTTATTCAAGCCTAGGTATGAGTCATAGCCAAGGATTTACTTTACGAGGGGGCTGTTTTTGCTGCGTGCCACAATTTCTCAGCAGGGTGAAAAAGTTGCATAGGGCTTGTCCACACTTACCTTTTGCCCCACACTTTCCAGGCACAGGTCTGTGCTTTAAACCTCTGTGTCAGCACTCCCCCCTCCCCCTCCGCTCTTTCTCTGTGAAGCCTTCTCTTTAACACTGAATTGGAACAAACGAAAGTTTGGGTTTTCAGAGGATTGCTGTTCTCTCTGATTAAGTGGTAAGGAGCGGGTTTTCATGGGGAAAGTGCAGGGACAAAAAATAGTGCTCGGACACAGAGCTTTAAAGCATGGGCCTGTGCCACAAAAGGAAGACTGAATGAGCTCAGAATGAACAGTGCCATTTGGCCCCTGCACAGCACCTCATCTTTTCCAAATGTAGGATCATTGGTCTTGCCCTCTTCCACCTGTGGGAAGATGCTGGCTTTGCCTCTTTGCCCCGTGTGTGGAATGCACAGGCTGGGGGAGGTGATGTGCTTTGTTTTACAGAACCTTCTAGAAGGCTCTGCCTGTGGCCTGGAGAGACTGTTCTTATTTGTAAGGCTGCATAAAATGTCCATTCAAAGGACATTACAAAATCTAGAGCCCACACCACCTTGCTTACAACTAAAATCATATAACTACTTAGTTTATTCAACAAATAAACTTGATCCACAGCTCCCAGTTTTTCAAAGTCTCATAGTTATTTACACCTCCAGCACCCCCCTGTTACCCCCTTGCCTACCATCCACTTTGGGAATCACTAAATTACGGAATCCCGATAAAGGACTTGCTGCCTAAATAAACTATGCAATAAAAGTGATATTTTATCTGACCAGGGACTTTGGGTCAATAGTTGTATCTAAAGTTTGCTGTTTAACACAGTGTTTTCTCTCTCCTGCCTCTGCCCCCTCTGGCAGGATGTACAAATATACTTCCAAGCGGTTCAAGACCAGAGCAGAGCAGGAAGTGAAGAAAACCGAGCATCTGGCTCGGATTGGTGAGTTCCAGGGCTGGGTGAGTCCGCCCACCCACCTGCTGCCTCAAAGTTCTGATAGCCTAAGTAATTCCGGTCCAGTTCTGCTCTTTGTGTTACTTAAGGAATTTTTCAGTTGATCAGCAATCCGATGGGCATCTACAAACACACGCACATTGGTCTCTACCTTTGTCAGGTCATTCCATTAAACTGAATGTACACGTACCCTGTCTATTTTCTGAACCAGGTTCCCTAGGTCGGTTCATGGATATCACTGGAGCTGTGCAAAGGACCATTTGCAAAGTGATAGCCTGGTCCCAAAATGATCAGGTCTTCATATAACTGTAATTGACATTGCAAGTAGAGGTAGCTTCTTGCTTCTACTGTGTAGATTCTTGCTATTTTCTGATACACTACATCTAATACAGCTTCCCCGAGAGCCTGGGTTTTTGTTTTTGTTTTTTGGTTTGGTTTGGTTTTTCAGTTCTGTTTGCATTGATTCTACTGTCTCTTTGCGTTTTCAGCTGAAGAAAAGGCTCGGGAAGCTGAGAGCAAAGCCCGTGCTTTGGAGCTGCGCTTGGGAGGGGACCTCACTAGGGAATCCAGGGTAAGATCTGTAGTGTCTGGTGGTTGATTTGAATTCCTAGTGTTCAAGAAGGACAGGGGCACATTTCCTTGAGCTAAGCAGGACTGCTGCCAGTGAATGCAAGAGGCTGAAAGAATGGTGTCTGGTTAGGCTCTCAAAACAGTTCGAGTGTCTGTTCCAGCAGGTGACAGTCAGTATTTCTGCTGGTTTTACTCCTCCTCTGCAGAAGTTAAGAAGCCCCTACGAGTTGTGCCTATGTTCTAAAGTGATGTGTGGTGAAGGGAGGCTGAACATCCTGTGAATAGGATTTGGCCAATTCATCTCTGCATTTATGGCTCATGTAGGTAATAATTGCATAATTCCCTTTTACTTTCATAGAGTTTCTTCTTTTGGAGAAGATTCATTTCAGAATATTCACAGATCAGAATTGCATAGAATCACAGAATGAGGAGCATAGTTTTACAGCTTGCAAATCTGTGAAAATAGTATAGGCACAATTAACAAACAAACAATCTAGCAATAATAATAATAATTTATTATTTATACCCCGCCCATCTGGCTGGGTTTCCCCAGCCACTCTGGGCAGCTCCCAACAGAATATTAAAAGCACAATAAAACATCAAACATTAAACAGGACTGCCTACAGATGTCTTCTAAAAGTCAGATAGTGTTTATTTCCTTGACATCTGATGGGAGGGAGTTCCACAGGGAGGGCACCACTACCAAGAAGGCCCTCTGCCTGGTTCCCTGTAACCTCGCTTCTTGCAGGGAGGGAACTGCCAGAAGGCCCTTGGAGCTGAACCTCAGTGTCCGGGCTGAACGATGGGGGTGGAGATGCTCCTTCAGAGGTGTACTGGGCTGAGGCCTTTTAGGGCTTTAAAGGTCAGCACCAACACTTTGAATTGTGCTCGGAAATGTACTGGGAGCCAATGTAGATCTTTCAGGACCGGTGTTATATGGTTTTGGCGGCCACTTCCAATCACCAATCTAGCTGCCACATTTTGGATGAGTTGTAGTTTCTGGGTCACCTTCAAAAGTAGTCCCACATAGAGCGCATTGCAGTAGTCCAAGCAGGAGATGACCAGAGCATGCACCACTCTGGCAAGACAGTCCGCGGGCAGGTAGTGTCTCAGCCTTCGTACCAGATGGAGCTGGTAGACAGCTGCCCTGGACACAGATTTGACCTGTACCTTCATGGACAGCTGTGAGCCCAAAATGACTCCCATGCTGCGCACCTGGTCCTTCAGAGGCACAGTTACCCGATTCAGGACCAGGGAATCCTCTACACCTGCCCGCCTCCTGTCCCCAAAAAACAGTACTTCTGTCTTGTCAGGGTTCAACCTCAATCTGTTAGCCGCCATCCATCCTCCAACTGCCTCCAGACACTCACACAGGTCCTTCACCGCTTTCACTGGTTCTGATTTAAAAGAGAAGTAGAGCTGAGTATCATCTGCATTTATTTCTTATCAGAAGGAAGAATAGAAGTTTTTAAAATTATTGTGAAAGGTGGAAATCTGTGGCACAATATTTATGATAATTCACTATGAAATAGACTAAATGTAATGCTTAAGTTTAATAGAAGGGTGTGGTTGTAAATAAATATAAATAATGTGATGAAGTAAAAGAATAATATATGATAATTTGAAGAAGATAAAACCCCTGATGAAATAGGAAGACGGAGTATTTATTTATTAAGATATTATATATTGCTTAATTATTTGCATTCCTAAGTGGTATACATAAAAACAATCCACAGAAAATGGGACAATAAAATAATAAGCCTTATTCATTAAACTGAACACTACCATAAAACGTCTTCTGGAACAAGAAAGTTAGTAATTTGTCTAAAGTCCAGCAGTTTGTGTGTTTTTAATATATACATAGACTTCATGAGAATCTGATATTGTGAAAATATAGTTAGTATTAATAAATAAATAAGATAGTCATTCTGTTTCACCGCTACTATTGTAGAATGCTTTTTTAGGGCCACTAAGGAGAAGCTGTGTGTATAAAAACACAAACTTTAGGTAGTGCTTCAAGATTGCGTAACCATTTTAAGTGTGCTTCACATCCGTAGGTCATGTTGCGCCAAGCCCAAGATGTGGCGATAACCATGCGTAGAGAGGCAGATGTTAAGAAGAGGATCAGGGAGGCAAAGCAGCGGTGAGTGGCAGAGCTCCAGTTCTTCCATGCCTCTTGCTTTGTTCCCCTGCTGATAAGCGACTCTCAAGGATCTTGCAGTTCTGAAGGTGTATCCATTTCATTTATACCTTACCATGGGAGCCAACTCTTAGGGGCCAAGGGTTCTTCTGCCCCCCCCAAAAAATATTTGTGGGGACCGGGGGCTCCCAAAGTTGATGAGCATTGCCATCCAAATGGTGTGCGTGTCCTGTGTCACATGATCAGTTATGCAGGGAGAGGCGCCCCCCCCCCACATATTTCATTCAAGCTGGCACCCCTGCTTTCCAAATTCCTTGCTTAAAAAATGTTTTAATTAGGTGTGGACAGTTCTGGATTTGACCAAAGTTGAAGAATACTGTTCTTGGGAATCCGGAGATCACGCTGGGTGTAACTGCTTTTAGAGCTTTTAATTGTTTTTGGAATTTTTAACCGATCTAGAATGTTTTTGTTTTGTTTTCAAGAGGAAGGGCAGGGTAAAAATTCAATAAATACTAATATCAAGAATTCAGCAAAAAAGTCAGAATTTTTGTCATGTGCGGACCCTCATTTGTTGTACACTCACCCTTTTCTCGTCCATACATTTTCATTCCCCTGTTTCCCCCCACAATACACTTGTTATTTGTTGGAAGCATTTGACATGTGCTCCCTCCTGGGCACTGGGAAATACATTGGCTGTTCTGTGCTTTGCCAGTGGATTTCCAGCCTTATTTGCTATCTTTTCTCTACATCTTTGTTGCAGAGCCCTCAAGGAACCAAAGGAGCTGAACTTCATCTTTGGTGTGAACATTGAGCAGCGGCATTTGGATGGGATGTTTATCTATAACTGCAGCCGACTGATTAAGATGTATGAGAAGGTGGGCCCGCAGCTGGAGGGTGGCATGTGAGTTTCTTGCAGAGACCTCTAGTTAGTTCTTGCCTTAATGACAAGTAAAGTGAATCGGCCTGTTTCCTCCTGTGTTATGTGAGTTTTGATCAGCCCCACCCTCCTCTTCCACTTGGTGTATTCTGTACTTTAAAAGAAAACGGAGCTGCAGCAAATCAAGTTCATTGCACAGTTATTTTGCATGCTTTATTCAGTTCTTACTATCTTAAGAACATAAGAATAGCCTGCTGGATCAGGCCACCTAGTCCAGCATCCTGTTCTCACTGTGGCCAACCAGGTGCCTCTTCTGGAAAACCCAAAAGCAGAAATATATGTCCCAGGGATATGGAGAAAACACTTTCTCTAATTCCCTCTGATTTCATATGAATGGTTAAATATATTGTGAGGAGTAATCCATTGTTGGTTTTGCATGTATACCCTGAGTTGCATCTTCTAAATTGTTAAAGGTCCCCTCAACCACGAATTGAAACTTCAAGGAAACAGAGACTTCAGGTAGCAAACTGCATTGTTCATAAGTGCAGGAGGCAAACTGATTTGATCATGGTGCCAAACTGATCCTAATTACAATTTGGCAGAGAGCCTTTGCTCTGCACAGTACACAGATGATCTTGTCAGGGTGATACTCTCTTAGATTAGATAACCTGTTTCCAGCAGAACATTATCATAGGGAACCATCTGTCCATGTTGTGCAGAGATACATGTGCAACTCATGATTACTAGAAACAAAGGCATGTTGTTCGTGGCACAGCATTAACTGAAAGCTTCATCTGTGGACGGATTTCACAGCTGCTGTAGCAGCCAGTTTTGTTCATTCATTGGGTCCCTGTTTGCTGGAGCCTTTAATTACATCAAGCCTTTTCATTTCAAACATAAGACGGGGCTGCTGGATAAGGCCAAGGTCCCATCTAGTTCAGCATCCAGTTCCCACCCAGATGTCTGTGGGAAACCGGCAAGCAGGACCCAACCACAAGAGCACTCTCCCCTCCTGCGGTTTCCAACAACTGGTATTCAGAAGCATGTTTGCCTCTGACTCTGGAGGCACAGCATAGCCATTGTGGCTGGCAGCCATCAGTAGCCTTCACCTCCATGAGTTATTCCATGCTTGATATTTAATTAACCCTGCTCCGTCTGCCCTACACTGAGCCAGGTTCATGTTTGCTGTAGTGGGAAGGAAGGAGCCTGTCTTCCGACTCTGTCCTTCTCAGGCCGGTTGCTGCCTGCAAGCTTATCACTGTTGTGTTTCCTCCCACTCAGGGCATGCGGTGGTGTTGTCGGAGTGGTTGACGTCCCCTACCTGGTTTTGGAGCCAACACATAACAAGCAGGACTTTGCCGACGCCAAGGAGTATCGGCACTTACTAAGGGCAATGGGAGAACATTTGGCTCAGTACTGGAAGGATGTTGAGATTGGTAAGCCGCTCTTGCAATCTGGTGGGATGTTGGGCATGGAAGGGGAATGCTAGACACAGGGAAGGGACAGTGGATAGTTATTGTGTGTTTGTTTGCTTACTCATCTTGATGCTTTGTTTCGTTTTTCAAAAAAACCCAACAACAACAACAACCCTCCAGCACAGAAAGGTATAAGCAAGTTCTGGGATGACTTTGGCTATTTATCTGCTAACTGGAACCAGCCTCCATCAAATGAATTGCGTTACAAGCGGCGGAGAGCCATGGAGATCCCCACCACCATTCAGTGCGGTACGTCTGGTAGTGCCGAGTTTCCGGCATTCCAGGATTGGAAAGGTGTTTGCAGGGAGTTGAAGCCCCAGCAGTGCCTTAGGCGGCAACACAACCAAACTATAGTGATAAAAGGCTAGATTGACACCATGCATATTCAAAGCATGTGGCTTCCTCCAAAGAATCTTGGGAACTGATTTCTTAATTGTGCTGGGAACTAGGAGGTGGGGGGGGGGGTCAGCCCTCTCTTGGTGTTCTTTTTTCCGAGGGGGGGGGGCAAAGAAGCAATAAGCATATCATTGTCATTATTACTTCACCCCTGCAGTCATCAGCCAAGTCCCTTCTTTGAGTGCTCTCTCCGCAGGAGGTCTGGAAGCTGGCAACATTAGAGTGGTGGCTTCCCGCTTGTGGAACACGCTCCCCAGGGAGACTAGACTGGAGCCATCATTGCATATCTTTAGGCACCAGACAAAAAGCATTTGTTTTCCACTAGGCCTTTGGCTTTTAATTATCTGTGGCTTCCTACAATGGGTGGGATGTTTTAATGTACAATAATACCTCCACGAACGTCCGCCTTGTCTAGCGTCCATTCTGGCGGACGTCCGCAGCAAAGTACCGAAACAGGTTACTTCCGGGTTTTCCACTCGCGCCTGCGCAGAAGCGCTAAATCACTATACGCAGAAGCGCAAACCGCTCCGCGCACGTGCGCAGACACGGCACTTTGCCCTGTGTCCTTTTCGGCTAGCGGCCAGGGCTCAGGAATGGATCCCGGCTGCAAAAGGAGGTACGACTGTAGTTCTTTAAAAAAAAGAAAAAGATTTGTCTCTTAGATTTTTAAAATGCTGACTTAAATGTATGTATGTGTTTGTTTCTTATTTAAAATATTGTAAGTCACTTTGAGTTGCTGTGGCAAAAAAGCAACTAATTAATTTAATAAATAATCCAAAATTTATGAATCCTCCCAAGGTGGTTTACAATATAATCACATGGAATAAAACAGTTTCCTAAAAAACAGTTAAAACAATTACATATTTAGTGTTCGTTCACATTACCAAGTCCTTGCTTGCAGGCCCTGGGTGCAGATTGGGTTTCTTTCATCTGGCTTTGCAATTTGCTAACGGCATGATTTGTCTTTGTGTCAATAGACTTGTGTCTGAAATGGCGGACCCTCCCCTTCCAGCTCAGCTCCGTGGAGCAGGAAAACCCAGACACCTGGGTTTGTGCCATGAACCCCAGCCCTGATCAGGACAGGTGAGGATGTGTTATGAAGCTCTCTGAGCCCTCTTAATTTAGTAATCTGCACAGCAGTCTGTAAGCGCTAGCTTGTAACTGTGCAGTTGTTGGGGTCCATATTTGACAGAGCCATATGTTTTCCCATCTTTGCCATAGGAGGTTTTTTTAATAAACCCAGGCCATTTAAAATAACTGATCTTCTCGATCTGTTATCTGGGCTTTCTCGTTTATTTGCATTTATTAGTTGTTACATTTCTTCTGCTCCCAGAAAGAGCTATTTTATGCTGCTTAGCATTGTTTTGAAATTTGTATTTTTTATTATAAAGTGACCATTTTGTATTTTCTGTAAGCCATCCAGAGAACCTATGTTTTTATGCTGCCATGTAAATAAAGTCAAGGGAGAAAGACATGGGAGCCCATAGAAATCATTCAGGTGAGAGATGCAATGGAGCCCATAAGCAGGACCTGGGCTCAACAGCAACTTCCCTCCAGTGGTTTCCTGCAGCTGGATCTCAGAAGCATTTACTGCTTCTGTGGAGGCAGAGCATAGCCCATCAGGGTTACAAGATGTTTTATAGGCTTGACAGCTTAAGCCTACACTTTTTCTTCTTGTCCTTTCATTCATTACAGAGGGGAGCCTGTATGGTGTGGAAGTTTAGCCTCTGGACAGAGCAGGCGTTTCCCAAACTCGCTCTGGGGTTGTTGTTTTTTAACTTGCTCTCATGTTTACATTCTTCCTTCACCTTGCTAAAGTCTTCCTGCTGTCTTTTTCCTCTCCCTGGCAGGTGTGAAACTCCTGAGCAGAAGCAGAAGGTTCCCCTGTGTGTGCTGCGGAAAGAGAAGTCTCAGGAGGAAAAGCAGAAAGAGCTGTCAGAGAAAATTCGCCGGGAGCAGGAGAAGCTGGAGGCGCTGCAGGCAAGTCTGGACACTGGGCCCCCTGATCTGCAGTCTGTCTCATTCTTCGCCAGTGATGCTGTATATTCAGTTGTCTCTTTCAAGTGAGCTTCTTGTTGGAATGCATTCAGGTGGTGGCAGGGTCAAAGAATTACAGCCACTAACCACTAGGGTATTATATGGACAGCCAGTGTTCCCCTCCCCCCAGGATCTTGATCTGCTTTTGTGACCCCACCCCCAAATTTGAACTGGAAATTCTCCATTCATGGATAATTTTTGTTTCAGCCCTACACAGCAGCAAGTGTTGTGATTTGCATATGTAAACTGAGCCAGGAACAGATAGAACTTGTCTTGTCTTGAAGGTAGCACGATTTCCCATATTAATTCTCACTTTCGGCTACTGGTGTTGCATGTGTGTGCAAACCAGCCCCTTAGTTTGTAGCAATCTCAGTCTGAAAAGCATTGCCCCACCTCACATAGTGGGGCTTCACTGAGTCATCAGGTACTTAATACAATTTCTCAGGGATGAAGAGGGTCTGTGAGGTTTGCTAAGGAAGTAGGTTTGAAGCCAGCAGTGGCTGTTCTTAATGTCTTTGTTCCATCTGCTCTGCTCCAGAAAACGACTCCAATACGTTCCCAAGCTGACCTGCGGAAGCTGCCCTTGGAAGTCACCACCCGTCCAGCACTAGAGGTGAGTGCCACCCCTTCCATTGCTGCCTGTACACCTGCTCTCCGCACTTAGCCTGAGCTGACTTTGCCTTTTCTCTCCTCCTCCTTACAGAATTCAGACCCACCGAGTAGGCCACAGCGGCCACGCTCTCCCCCTCTGCCAGATGTGATTCGAAATGCCCCAAGCAAGCCTCCTGCCCCACTGACCACTTCCAGGTCCACTGGCCAGCAGAATAAGGGGCCCCCACCTCGGCCAGCCACCAGCAGCTCTAAGCCACAGAGTTCAGTCTCCAGGGAAGAAGCCAGGCTTTCCAATCACGTGGTGGTGACACCTGGGAGGTCCACATCCACCTCTGTCAGGCCTGCCTCCAAGCCTGCAGCAAGTGGCAGGGTGCCCCCTGCTCCTCTTCAGAACTCCAAGAACCACCACAGATCCCCCAGCCCAAGACCTGCAAAGGGACAGCTGTCGCTGAAGAAATCCCCTGTCGTGAAGCACCCCCAGGTGAGACACACCCCTCCTCTGTAAAAACCAATCAGATTCATTTATTATTACAGTCAACGGCCAGCATTAAGAAACCAGGATAAGAAACACATAGGATGTCCCTTCAGGGCATCTGGCTACTTTGAGAAAAGGATGCTGGACTAGATGGGCCTCCTCTAGCCTGATCCAGCAGGGTTGTTCTTATGTTCACCAACTTTGCTTTGTGGAAGGTCTCACATTTAATCTCCAGCATCTCTGGGTAATTGCCTCTGCCTAAAACTCTGGAGAGCTGCTTGCAGTCACTGTCAGCAAGTCTGAGCTTGATGGGTTCAGAATCAACATAAGGCCCCTTCCTGCCTTCACGTAGCTGCGTTGTGCCTCTGCCTTTTGGAAATGCAACCGCATGGTCCATGGAGCAATGCGTCTTCCTTGTGGTGGTTGAGTGCGTGTCTTAATCTCTGCAGGCTTCAGGTTCCCAGAAGAGAAGCATTAGCTCAATAGAGGATGAATTGGAAGAGGAAATTGGGCCAAGGAAAGAGAAGAGGAAACATGGGCGACACGTGACAGTGAAAGAAGAGAAGAAGGACACCAACGAGGTGGAGGTGGAAGTGAGTGAGACGTTTGCAAGTCTGATTTTGCCATTCAGAATCCCATAAAGTTGCTGTTCTTCGTCCCTATTCCATCCCCTCTGGAACTTTTGCCAAAATATGGACATCTATATTTTGGTGAAGTCAGTGAGTGAAAACTGTCTGGACAGACAGTTCTGACAGTCAGATCCAAGACGAGCAGCTAAACAAGCTGAATTTGTCCTCCCCTTAAACTCCTCAAGTGAAGGCTGCCAATTGATGGAGTGTATTATCGTGTCTTTCCTCTGCTTGAGCTCAGATATAGAACATGGAGATAAAATCCCCAATTGCCTCAATGTTCTGTATTTCATCTTAAGCACAGGTAGGATATGATAATGTGTTCCATCAAATGGCAGCCTTCACTCAGTTTCACAGCAAAAGCTATCAGATGTGTGTCTTTTGCAATTAGCAGAAGTGCCAAACCTGCTTTAAGATCACCTTTGTTTTTCTCATGACTTTAACTCCATTAAAATATCTGTCCATTGTTTGTCAAGTTTTGACTTACAGTTTCACCTGGAGTTGGGCATTTGATTTATCAAAAGAAATCCATTTCATTAAGTGGTTAAAACTTGTCATATAATTGGCAGGGATTTTAAGTGGAGTTCGGGTTATGAGAACAAGAAGGAAAGTAATCTTTAAAAGGTTTGATGCTTGTGTTAATGACAAAACCAAATTTGATTGCTCTTGTTATGAAACAATTACACGGCTAATTACATGGTCTCCTAAGTTCCAGTGCACTACCCAATCTAACCACTAGGCAATGACTTTCAGCAGTGATGACTCTTTGTGTTCCTGCCTGGAAATTCCTGCTTTGCTGTGCTGCTATAGCTTAACTGACTGCTTCAGGGCTAGTGAGCAATTTGCCCTGCATAACATCATAATTTAACTTGTAAAATCATCAGTACTTTTTCACACAGCGCAGAGTTAACTATAGAATTCGCTCTCTCAAGAAGCAGTGATGGCCACTGTCAGAGCTGCTCCCAGATCCTAGCTCACAGAGGATCACGCTAGCCAGCGTTCACTTTATAAAAGTCTTTATTGAGTTACAGTTTCCATTTCCAAGCTGCCGCGTGCAGCTCTACGTCTTATAAGCTAGACCGGCGAAGCTCCGTCTGAGTCTCCGCCCCCTGTACACCAACTTAATACCCTAGCCTTACTCCACCTTTTCCGCCTGACCGTTCTTCTCTGGGTCCCTCTGCCCCCCGTGGTCTCTTCCTTCCTGGACTCTTCTGACGCTGACCCCCCGGACCCTTCTGTCTCCTTGCGTCGGGCTTTAGGACCTGGCTCCCTTTCCGGGCTGCTTACTGCGCCGCCTTCCTGTGCATTTGAACTTGGCGCGCGCGCCCAACCTTCCACTTTCCGCTTGACCGTTTCTTCGCTCCCCGATGGAGGTGTGGCCACTCCTGACTCATGCCCTCCCCCCTGCTGCGAGCTGCCAGAGCTCGATACCTGGCGCCCTTCCTCTCCACTGCGCTCTGTTGGGGACGCTGGCCCCGATTTCCAACTGCTGCCCTCTGAACCCCCTCTGGACCCTTCTTCCTGGGGTGTCCCCCTAGGCTCCCCCCTTGCTCTGGCCACTGGCGCTCCTTTCTGTGAATCTTCTGATTCACTGGAAAGACTCGGAGATCTCGGGTCGTCGTCATCACTCATCTTTTCTTCGGACTCCTCCCCCTCGCTCTCTGTTTCCTCCCTTGCCCTCGCCTCTGCTCCTGAACCCCTGACATCCACCAACTTGGTTTGCTTTAAAAGAGGAGAAATTCACAAAGAATAATAGTTTTAAATTTAGTATTTTATTTATTATTATTTCTTGATAAGGCCATCAGTGGCTACTAGCTTCTGTCCACAGTTAGAGAATGACTGCTCTAGTCTTTTGTTCTAGGTGGCAAATGGCTGCAAGGCTATTGTGTTTAAGCAATATATTAACATTTTATTCCATAAGTACTGCTTATCCCCAGCCCAGAAAGTTGAGTGCAAATGAAAATGCCCACAGATAGTTTTTTGCTGAATTCTAAAGCTAGCTTTTTGTTGGGTCTTCTTTTAGTTAGTAAAGTACTCTATGCTGAGTCTCTCTTAACTCTGCTTTCAGCTCACAGACAGCGGAGGGGAAGATGATTTGGCAGAACTGAAGAGGGCACAGAAAGGTAAGAAATAAGTCGCTTGGTCTCTGCACCTACTTGATTCTTCCAGGGGAGCAAAATGGTGCATGTATTGAACACCATGATGACTGCAGGTTTGGGGCAGATCTGTTCTACATCCATTAAGATTATAGTCCAGGTTAAAGCAAAACCACCTGGCTTCAAATACAGCCACTGTGACTAACCCTTAAACCTGCATAATAATGAATGGGACCAAGCTGTATCTCTTTCTGGCACATAAAGCGATGTAATTTCCATGGGATGCTGTTTCTGGATTAAACAAAAGATTTGAACCTCAATCCTGTTTGAAAGCAGTTGCTTGCTTTGAAAACAGATGCCTAATGCAAGATTTTCTGCCCTTCTGTGCCCCTCAGATAAAGGACTCCACGTGGAAGTCCGAGTGAACAAGGAGTGGTTCACTGGCCGAGTTACATGTGTGGAGGCGGGCAAGAAAGGTATCCGCTGGAAAGTGAAGTTTGACTATGTCCCGACAGATACCACCCCAAGAGATCGCTGGTAATTTGTGTGTGTGTGTGTGTGTGTGTGTGTGTAGAATCATAGAATTGTAGTGGTGGAAGGGACAACAAGGGCCATCTTGACCAGCCCCCTGCAATGTAGGAATCACAGCTATATTGGGATGCAGGGGCTGTGGTAGCTGCTGCCTCTAGCACAGTGTATAGACAGGGAAAGGGAAATGAATGCCAGCCAGTATTGGTCTTCACTATGTAAAGCAAATCTTCGGTACCCAGGGAATGGCTGTCAGCACATCAGTTTGCCGTGGGGAGGCAGCAAAGACTGTTACTCAGGTCTTTAGAATGGCAAGGATTCCTTGTGATGTGTCTGTTGCTCCCTTCAGGGTCGAGAAAAACAGCAAGGATGTTCGACTCATGAAGCCTCCTTCACCAGAACTGCGAACGCCAGACACTCAAGAGCAAGAGAAGGAAGACCTTGCGCCTGAGCCCTCTACCTCGGAGTGCGTCCGGACTGAGCCGGACACCACCGCTTCCAGCAACAGCCATGAGACTGTAGACTTACTAGCTCAATCTCTCCGGTGAGCCTCTTTGCTAAGCAGCTTTATAGATGCCAGCTTAATTCTGGACTCCTGCTTTGGCTTTTAACACCCTGTTGCCAGTGTGATGTTCTTACTGTATCTGACCTGTTACCTGCTGTAGAGTTTCTTTTGTTGGGACAGAGAAAGTGCCCAACGTGTTAATATTCTGTGCCTGAGCAATCTAAACTCCGCAGCCTGTGCCAATGCAAATTGAGCAACTTTGCATAATTTATTCTGCCTTTGTTGTGGTTCCACCAGGCATTGCCCCCACCATCTTTGGAAGCATATCTTCAGAATCACAAGGAGCAGAAACTCGGTGTATTAATGAAAAGGGAGGCGGGGAGAATAAGCTGTTCAAGAAGATGAACTTTGTACTCTGTAAAATATTCTGTGTTCTCCAAATTGTAATGCACACATAGCCTTGCTCTTCTTAGCATGCTTGTTTTTGTTTGGGCAGGAATTGCTTGCGGTACTTCTTGCCCCCAAATTTCCCCATCTCCAAGAATGACCTGAGTGCCATGAATTTGGAAGAGTTGGCTGCTTTCCCTCTGGTAAGTCCTGTGCTTACAAGTGGAGGCAAGACCTGAGCTGGTGGCTGCTCTTGCTACATTCTTAGCTTCTGCACCAGTTGTTCCCTGTTTGGGGGGGGGCACAGCCCACTTGGTTCCATGAACTCCTCTCCAGTGCCCAAATACCCAACCCTATAAAAAAGCATTATTCAGAATAGCAGTTTGCATGACCCACTGAGGAAGATAATCACAAAATAAAATCCAGCAAAGAATGGTTACACATTCTTGCTCTTGAAAACATAACGGTGAAGGAAATTTATAACAAAAATATCCATACATAACTCAGTTTACCAGACATGCACAAACCTTCACCTACCACAGATGCACAGTAACTAATTTATATGAAAACCAATAGCTGTCTTCTGACTTGTGACAATACAGAATTGTAAATATAAATGTGACCAAAGGAAATAGCTTTGAAAGTGATGAGCAATAAAACTTTAAATATGAAGCAAGGAAGGTGTTTGCTCTAGGCTCAATTGCAAATAAGCATTCAATGCACTTAGGGGGAGCACCTCCAGCACCCCCGTGCCTCCCTGTTGTCTCATTAGCGCCCACCTAGGTAAACATCTCCAGGGGGTGGTACCAGAAACTTTGAGAACCACTCCTCTATACTTTGCCAGCTGCCAGTTTTTAGAGGGGCAGGTTGCTGCCCTTTTAACTCAGTGTCGCATCGACTTTAGTGAGACATTTTCTGGAGCTAGTGGTTATGATATCACCATAATTGTAACCTTTTATAATGTATATAAAGTGCCTAAATTAGGAGCCGAACCCTCAGATTATAATTTGAATGTGCCACAAAGGGGAGAGAAAAGGGTTGCCTGACACCTTTTGTGCAAGCGTTTAAAATAAATGAGACCCTTTTGGGATGTGAACAGCTCTTGTCTTTTTCCAGACACCTTTTAGCCAGCAGAGGGCAGCAGACTGCAGGGGTGGAAGGCAGCTCTTACTTAATAGCAAATGCAGAGGCTTCCACTGTCAAATTGACAGTTTAACTCCAATTATTTTTTTTTTTTTTTTTGCCTTCTGGCAAACATGGATATTATTTAAGAGAAAGAAAGACAGACAGACAGACATAATTTCGCAGCAAAAGATTGCAGTGTATCTACATCCTCAGACAAGAGCCTTGTGGCACTCTGCCACAAGTGAGGGTGAGGGAAGGAAACAGACACTTTGGCTACATCCACACTGTTACTCCTCTTCACAGACCTTCATTTCCCAGAGTTCTCTGGGAAGAGATAGTGATTGTTAAATCTCTCTAGGAATTATACCTCTCTGAGGGGAACAGGGATCTCATAACTCTCAGACCCTTTAACAAACTACAGTTCCCAGGATGCTTTGGGGGGAAGCCATGACACTTAAAAGTGGTATGATACAGCTTTAAATGTATGGTGTGAGTGTGGCCTCCCACTGTGTAAGGACATATTGCAACAATACATGTGGCTTTTCTTGAAGCTCCTAGAACAGACTCTCTTGTGTCTTGCCTCCCTGCAGAAAGAATATTTCAAGCAGTACGAGAAGGGGCTGAAAAATTTATGCAACTCCTACCAGACTCAAGCTAATGCCCAGGCCAAAGCCTCTGAGGAGAAGCTTCACATCCAAGAACAGAAGCTCATAGAGACAAAAGAGAAACTCCAGAAGCTAAGGACTAACATAGTATCACTGCTCAAAAAAGTCCAAGAGGTGAGTGAGGCCCCAGCCAGAATTGCAAAAAACTGGAAATGTTTTTTCATTATGACTTTTTTATTTAAATGTAAATTATCCAAGAAGTTTGGTTGCATCTACTCTGCTGTACAGAACACATATTTATATTGCTATTCTACATATTTTCTTGTTATTTCCCTCTTCGTTCTGGCTACAAGGAAATATATGAGTATGGAAACAAATTTCTTAATCACAAAAATACAACAGACAGAATCTTGCAGATTCTGCAGAATCTCAAAAATCTGAGCATGTTTTTAACCTGGTGTCTTCCAGATGTTTTCAGCTACGACTCACATCAGCGCCAGCTAGCAAGTAGTCACCCTACTGTATCAAGTGCTTTCTCATAGGCATTGAACTATTATTTCCCTTTGCTGGTTTCAGGACATTGATTTCAGTACAGATGACGAACTGGATGCATACATTGAGGACCTGATCACGAGGGGAGACTGACCAGCCAATTGGATTCCAACACCCGTGTGAAGTCGGTTCCCTGGAAAATCCCAGAGTGATGTGTAGAGAAGTGTGGCTGAGGACATTAGACGCTGTATTGTATTAGTGTGCAATGGAGTACAACTTGTTCTTAAGCCCTTTTTTTTTACATATGTAACAGAAGTGCTGTTGAAGGTTATTAGCCTTTTGTTTATAAATATTTTGGAAAAAACAACAACCTGTAATAGTAGTAATAATAATAATAATAATAGCACAAAACCCAATGCATTGCTTGGTGCAAAGGATTGATCTGTGGCCTCTGTTAAGCTTAAGATATGTGGTGGGTTGTGCCTGTTACGAAGAAGTACAGTGGAGCTTATAAAACGTGCTGCTGGCACAAGGGCAACCCTGCCACTTTGTCACCTGTGGGTGTCTCTTTACAGGAAGAAGCCACAAACTACAAGCCTCACAGCCAGAAAGCGTTCCTTGTGCAGTAGAGGGAGAGCAAACCTCTGCTGACAGAGGGTGTGTAGCTCAACCCAAAAAAGGGCTTGGGGCTGAGCGTCAGTAGGTCTTTAAACTTGTGCTGATACCATGGAGGCGTTGATCAGCGTTAAACCTTAGGTACCGTGTCATACCATCTTCAGCATGGCAGCAATAAGCTTGAAAGAGCAGATTCTCTCTTTTAGGATGCCTTGGGGAGGGGGGGTCAGGGAGCTTTTAACACTCTTCTGTGTATTACAGGGAGAAAGAGCTCCTGCCACCTTAGTTCTGTGATCATAAAGAGGGGCCACAGCTCAGCAGTAGAGTTCGTGCATATGGTCCTGGTATCTTCAGTTAAAGGTGAGATGTCTGGGAGTAACCCAGGGTTTAAGTCCTTGGGGAAACTGCTGCTCCTGCATCAGGTGGCATCTTTCTGGCCAAGCTTGGCTAACCTTTGCTTGCAAATCGGCTGCTTCCACATTGTTGAGTCTGAGACCCAAGCGCTTTGCTAGATTACCAGTTCTCTGAGGTACTACTCTGTCCTTTTAAAGAATGTAACCAGTTCTGTCCTTTATACGAAGAGGTAAGACCAAAAGCATTAGCTAGAGCACAGTTGCATTAATAAGGCTGGCATTTACAGCATCACTTCAAGACAGATTTTATGGGGTTGCTGAATGATCACACAGGTCAGTGTGTTATTCTCACAGTGAAATGGGTCTCTCAGAAAGGGTTGCAAGAATGATGTCTTCCAGCACTTGGCAATTTCCAGTAGTTTGGGGTGGTAGTGTATTTTAAGAAGCTACTGTTCCAACCCATTAAAAAAAACCAACTCTGGACAAGGAGGCCTTTTGCAGTCTAAACACAGCTGACTGTGCAGTCTCTCAATAACAGCAGAGCTCAATAGAATTTAGGGAAAATTTGGGACTCAAAATATACTCTCCCCTTTTTGCTGCCATTTCTCTTTCTTGAAAAATAAATAATAAACTTCAATATCAAGCCAAAAAAACAGGAAAAGAGGCTCTGTCTCTGAGGACTCCCCAGCAAGTGTACTACCGTGGCAAACTGAGCTGACCCTTGCAGCTGCTGCAAGCATCTAAGAAACGTTAGGAAAAAATAATCTCTTCCTCAGTTTTGATTAAGACAGTGACAACACTTTGCAGCCGTTCCCAGAGGGACCATCCCCGAGAAGGGAAGTGGGCCCTCCCCCCCCCCCTTTTCTATAGAATTGTGCAGAGAGACTTCAACCTCCAGACGGATGCTTCCTGCAGAGTGGCCGATTCAATCATGCTGTTAAGGTGGACGAAAACAAGACCCTCACCTGTGCCCCATACTAAATACGGAAAATGTTTGAAGTGATTGAGAGTTGGCTTGCCTTGAAGCAGGTGGGCTCGGGGGAGTGGAGAGGAAATAAACAGCTTGTGTGTGCAAAGTGATAGGGAGACATGAAATCATGCAGTGCTACATCTGTCTTTCCAGAAAAAGAGATAAACAGCAACTCCTGCTTTGTTATTTTCCAAGGAGGAACGGGGACCTCCCATAGGTTCACGTCAGCAGAGAATTACTCGTTATTCATTAGTTTATATACTGCTTAAATGCCAGATGGCTTCTGAGTAGTTTTTGTCAAAGAATCAGCATTGGAAGGGACCCTGAAGTTCATTTACCACCTCCTGCAATAAGGTGGTACCTTGGTTGTCGGAACGGCTTGGCTCCCGAACAAATCAGCTCCCAAATGCCGCAAACCCGGAAGAGAGTGTTGCGGTTTGCGAACGTTTTTTGGAAGCTGAATGTCCGACGGGGCTTCCAATTGAGTGCAGGAAGCTCCTGCAGCCAATTGGAAGCTGTGCCTTGGTTTTTGAACTGTTTCGGGAGTCAAATGGACTCTCAGAATGGACTAAATTCTAGAACCAAGGTACCACTGTACAGGAATGCACATATAGGGATCGAACCTGCAACCTTGGTGTTATCAGAGTCACGCTCTAGCCAACAGAGCTATCTATAAAATCAATTCCGAGATCCATGCACATTTGAAATACCCAATAACCATTTTGTCAAAGCATTAAAACATCCTTAATTTTAAAAGCATTACAATTAAATAACATCAGAAGTGCAAGTGCAGGCTTCCCTAAACAGATGCGTCTTCAGGAGCCAGTGACATGCAAATATGGATGGAGGTGGTGTATTTCAGCAGGGAGGGCATTCCAACCACACTACAGCCACCAATGAAGACCTAGTTCTTTGTTGCCACAGACTGATAATGTCAGGCTGTGGTAGAACTGACTGGGTTTCTGTCTGGTGGTCATAGTGCCCTGGTGGACTAGTTCCACAGATCAAATTTTTTTTAGTGCAAACTAGTTCTAATGGTATGTCAGGGCCTAGCTATGACTTCAGCATCGTGAGGTGGTGACGCTTAGCCAGAATTTGGGTACATATTTATATTTTAATTCACTGGGTCACTAGCATGATTATGATCTGTCATTTTGTTTATATGTGTTTCTGCCTCGCCTCCTTTCATGGACCTCAAAAGCGATGCAGAGAGGTTTGCTGGCCCATTCCACCCTGGGCACTCGTCAGAGGCTTCAGCAAGCGAGGAATGTCTTGTACTGTTTTCCACCTGGGCCCTCAAATATTGCAAAGATCTGGTAAAGGAACAGACTGGAGACTTGTTTCCTATCTAATACATAACGGACAAAAAGAATGACACACGCTGGAGAAGAAAGGCAGGCTTTAGACAGGTGTCCTTTACAATATGACTTGCTGCAATGCCTGCAGTGGGAGTCTCCCAGTTGGTCCCGTCCAGACTGGGGCGCAGAGCCCTTACGTCCCTTTGCACCCCTATTGCAGCAACCAGGTGGGGAAAGGCATTGATGGAGTCAAGGGGTGTGTGTGAAGGAAATAGAAGTACTTATTTTGCAAAATTCATATCCCATCCTTCAGCCCTTAAAATGCCCTCATACAGATTCAGCAGAAATGTTACTTCATGCCTGCTCTGTAAGTCCTTCCTTCTGTAAGGAACAGTGTTTTCCTTTCACTTGCACGGTGCTTTTATTATTTATTATTTTATGTTCCCAGGAACGACAAAAGTACAGCAGTTACATTCGCAGCATGTTAAAGATCACGGATCAGAGCAAAGCAGAAGATAAGGATGAGAATAAGGATTTGCAAAACAAGGCTTTAGTGCAGGTGTGGGGAACCTTTGGCCTCCCATCAGCCCCAGAAAACATGGCCAATTAGCAGCCTCTGGACTGGACAGCCAAGCATTGCCCACACCTGCTTTAGTTGCTCATGAGAAAGGGGTGATATGGGCTACGTCTTGGGAAGATTTAACCAGTGGGAACTTAGATCACAGGTGCAATAAAGCATGGCAAACTGCTTTCACTGAAAGAAGAAGACCCTGCTGGATCAGGCCAGTGGCTCTTCTAGTCCAGCATCCTGTTCTCGCAGTGGCCACCCAGACGTCCGCAAGCAGAAGGGCGGGGAGGAAAACATGGGACCCAATTACAGCCGCGTGCTCCGGTTTTATTATTTGCACAGATGGGAGTATGAGCAACTGAGGAGCCATGCAATTAGCTGAGATTGTAGGTAGCTGCATCTGCCTCTAAAGACCATCCTAACTGCCGTCGCTGCAAGCTGAAAGACAAATGCACAATCACTAGTTGATTGATTCCCTTTTGTAGGCTTCCCCAGCTGGGCCTTGCTGCTAAGACACACATGCACACTCACTCTCTCCTACCATCATCACTGTACCCTATTTTACAGAGGCTGCTCTGTCCTGGCAAGGAGGTGCAGCTGCTAAGAACAGCCCTTGAACTGATGAAATAGCCCCCCCCCCAACCTATTGATAAGACGGGCAAATAAAGCCATTTATTGTCCGCAAATGGCAGAGTCCCCCAGAACCTGAGCTCGGCAGCAGCCTTTTCTGAAGGTAATTCTCCCCACCAACCACCCTGCTTTCTGCTCCAAGCTGCCCCATCACCACAGCAACCTCGGGTGAAGCTGGCGGTATCTTTGCCTCCTGCCAGACATCTGGGCCGGCCGTGTCATTGAGGTTCCTTGCGGAGATAAGCAAAGATTTCTTCCTTTTTCCTACCGACCCCTCCTCCCCTCTCTGCAGCTGTCTGGGACCCTGGGCTTTTCCTCCGCCGGCAAGAAAGCCTCAGCTGCTGATGTTTTCACCCATGCCAGGAGGGGAGGGAGCTGCGCAGCCCCCCCTTACCCAAACCAGATTTCCTACTTCATTTTGGACACTGGTGCCTTGTTGCACCCCCTTTAAATTCTGGCGTTCCACCTCAGCTCCCTTGGGAAGATGCAGCTCAGACAAGAAAGGCATGCAGGTGTTTCACGGGGCAGGGTTCCCAGGGAGGCAGCGTCCGAGGCCTGTTCAGTGCTCTCTTCTTGACATACAAGGGAATGCCTGAACGTCTCAATAAACAACATTTGTTTTCTATCACGTAGGTATGAATGAATTTTAAAAAGTTTACCACCAACAACAAAAATGGTCTGTGGTGGCCAGTGGAATGTACAGCGATCTTCATGTGGCTTTGCAACATCATTAGTTGTGCAGTATAGTTAGTTCCATAATGTGTTAATTCTCAGTGTGATGTTGGGATGGTGAGACGAATGGCGGAGTTTTTGGAGGAAGATGAATGCAGCAGAAAGGAAAAGGTGCTGCATGCGACAGGTACAGGGCAGAATGGGATATGATGCCAGCACTGCCCACGATTTGGTTGCACGCAAGCTGGCAGGCAGGTGGGAACGACATCCCATTCACCACAATGGACTGGCCTTCACTGCTGAATTGACCCCTCCAACACAAAATCCATTCACTTAACTTAGAAATGTTGCATGCCAGAGAGAAAGGTGTCTTCCCTGACATGTGGCATTTGTCCACAGCCAGCTTTGCGGATCATGTGGCCAGCATGACTAAACTGCTTCTGATGCAATGGGACACTGTGATGGAAACCAGAGCGCATGGAAACGCCGTTTACCTTCCCGCCAGAGCAGTACCTATTTATCTACTTGCACAGATGTGCTTTCAAACTGCTAAGTTGGCAGGAGCTGGGACAGAACAACAGGAGCTTACCCCCTTCGCAGGGATTTGAACCACTGACCTGATTGGCAAGCTCAAGAGGCTCAGTGGTTTAGACCACAGCACCACCTGTGTCCCTGTTAAAATACATACAGTACTGCCTATGCAAAAGCAATACAAATAAAGACAAATTGTGACCAGTTAGAGCTGAGACATGAGGGCTGTTTTGGGGGGAAGTGGGAGGGGACCTGACAAATGGGCCATGGTGGGTGTGGGAGGGATGCTCTGATCTTAGGTAGCAAAGGTGTTAATAGGCACTGGGGGGGTGCTTGGGAGTGAGAATCTAAGATCAATGACTTGAATTATCCTCCCCTATGTCTCCTCAGTGAGTAAAGAAAACAGAGGGCAGGGAGGGCAAACAGATAAGGCACAGGAGGAAGGAAAAGCTTGTTGTCTTCATCCCCTGCCCATCTCCCCACAGGAGTGCAGGGAGGAAGGATTTGGAGCTGATATTTTTTTACAGAAAGACATTCTTGCTGGTATAACCAGCATCTGGTATAACCAGATGAAGGTTTCATTTTGGAATAATAAATTTTTAGAGTAGTTTTTACAGGTATATCAAAAATTACTGATTTGATTATACTGTTAGAAATACATAGATGATTATGAAATTATTGTGAGGTTTAATAAGTTAACTGTTTATATTTGGGCAACTTTTCTACTGTACTTTATTGGAAGGAGAAAAATAACCACTTCCTTAATAACAATTTAAACAATTTATTTTACTAAAACATTATAGCATATGTATCCATGTTAGTGAACGCATGTGGTTAAACAATTTTTAAAAAACAACAACCATAGACTGGGTTTTACCACACATGAAAAACTTAAAACAAATCCTTATTTCCTGATGAATAGCCTTTGGACTATAATGTAACTTAAATAGAAAACTATCTTTAGAAAGATTTCTCCTACAAAAGCATTTTATTTTAAAAATCCAATTTAATTTTTTTAAAAAATCTGATTTAAATTTTAAAAAATCCTATTTTTTTTAAAAAAAAATCATTGCTTTTTATCCAACCTGCCCTTTATGGAACAGAGCCCTTGCACTAATCACAGATCCTGAGTCAAATTAAATCCTGCAGCTGAAAACCCCAGCAGAGTACTCCAGGTCCAGTAGCTGGGCAAATCTTTTCAATGACACTTTCCCTCATCTGCCCAATTTCCTTATATTGAATTCAGTTCTCCACATTCCTACATCAGTTTGAGATTCGATGAAAATTTGTCTGCATTTTCTCTTAATACACGTGTTTACACAAAGCAACTTCTCCAAATATAATTCACGTTTGTGAGCTATTTTCACCGCTATGTGCACACTTTATCCTATCAAATGCATTTTTGCACACATTACCAAACTGTAGAACTGCACTGGAAAATTTGGAGCAGGGCAGGTTTTGAAGGACGGTTGTGTTTTGGTTCTCATATTGTTCTGGAAAGTGTGGTTTAGGTAGATTCAGCTTTAAATGTGAATTGAATCAAACTTCTCCCTCCCCCATCCCTACCTGGTTCTATCTCGGATGGTGCATTCCTTAGTCTGGGTGGGGGACGCTCCTACCTCCACTTCCCAGAGTTTTCTTAGCCCTAGATTGGCTAAGACATGGGAAATCAATTTCTTTTCACACAAGCAAGTGACATGGCCTCCAAATCCCGGGGGAAGAGGCTGCCTTCACACCTTCTCAGAGACAGCAGGCTTTGGACTGATTTGCAGAGAGCAATTGGTGAGCTGTTAACAAAACAGATTGCATTCAATTTACAGGCTTTGGACAGGGTGGAGGCAGTCTTGCCTTCCCTTAGCCTTTCTCCACCTCTCGCACAACCAAATTTGTTTATGATCTGAGCTTGTTACGGAAAAATCCCGGGCGTGGAGTTCCAAGCCACCCGGTGCGTCGGACTGAGTCCGCGGGTCCTAGCGGAGAAAATAAGCTCAGCCGGAAAAAGGAGCAAGATGCGGAGATCCGAGTTTATTGCGCAACAGGTTCAAGACGAGATTGAACCCCGAGAATGGGGTGACATAAACTTTTAAAAGTTCCCTCCAAGTCCCAGAATACAGTGCACGAAACGTCATGAATACATTATGGGAAGGTTGGGTTTCATGGATTACATCATGAATATTTTACACACGTCATGAATATATTTACAGAGAGGTGGGGTTACACTGATTAGCATTTGAGACAAGGGAGGGGGAATGTGCAGAGTGAGGGATATACATAAGTAAACATTTCTTGAGTACCGGTGGTGGCTAGACAAAGGGACAGTGATATGCATCGTCTGCCACCTGGTATTGCCCGGAGGAAGGGTTAGGCAGGACGATCTGACAGGATTAAGAAGTTCCTGTGTACGTGCCCTGCCGCTTGAGGGATTATGGAGGTCAGGGTGTCATCATGGAGTCCAAAGGGAGCTGGGTTGAATGACGCTGAAAGCAAGGAATTCGGAGCTATGGTTGATTTTATATGATTTTCGGAAGGTTCTGAAGGTTCCCAACCTGTTCCGTAGCCTCGGTCAAAGTTGGATACATTGTAACAAGGTTTTGACAGGTTTACGAGCAAAACGGATACATTGTAGCAAGGTCCTGATTGGATTAGGAGGTCGGAAGTTTCGGTTCGATTGTTCTCGCTGTGGGGGGCCGTCAGTAGCTTGTCAGCAGCTTTAATGAGGCGTGCAAGAGCTCGCTGAGCTGCCTGAGCCAGTTCTTGCAGGATGGATGCATGGCTGTGATTGGCTAAGGCGCAGCTCAGTATTTTGAATGGGGACGTAGTATGATACGGTCAACTCGCTTTTGGAATAGGGCAAGAGGGAGGCATAGGAAGAGATTGAGACAGGAAAGAGCCTTTTATTTGTAAGGCAGGGGTATAGTGTGGTGCTTGTGCAACGATGTGGGGGCTGAGGGTTCCAGGAAGGATTGGGCACTGTAGAGGTCATCGCCTCGGGCCCGTTCAGGTAGCGATGGAGGGAAATGGTTGGCCCCCCCCCTTCCTCCTTCCGTATCAGTCCCCCATTCGGAGATAGATTTGCATTAAAGTTCTGTTAGAACTTGCAAATCCTTTCTCCGCACCCTATACCCCTGTGATTTCATACTCGCCTTCCCCCAGGTGTCTCATTTGTACGTATTCGGGGAAGACCGGAGCGTTATGGGAGCGGGAATAGGCTCGAAAGGGAAGAGGAGCAGATTGAGTCGGGAGGCGGAGGAGAGAGCAGCAAGGGGAGACACAATGTATGGCACAGCAAAGGACAGAAATGCAAAAGGCAACCGTAAGAGTTGTGAGTAATATGACCTTAATCAATTGTCGGAGCCACCCCAGCTTTGGTAGCCATCCCCACAAGTCAACGTCAGACAGTCCCTCGTGTTGTATGTCATGTAACCTCCCTGCTAACTCATGGATGTTATTCAAGTGTCCTGTAATGTTTAGAGACTGGTCAGTTACGTAGGTGCAACACTCGGTACCTATTAAAGCGCAGGTTCCTCCTTGACTGGACAGTAGAAAGTCCGTAGCGATCCTCGTCTGTAAGCTGAGCTGTCTCACCTCAGACAGTTCCGACATCAGGGAGTCCGTGATCTCGGTTGCCTCCTGCATGAACTTGAGGAGGATATCGGTGAGCCGGAGGATGTCGACATGGTTGGATCCTGCCCCGTAGGCAGGAAAGAGTGCTCGACCCACGGTCTCTCCGTTGGCAGCAACATCGGATAAGTCAGACAGTTGTTTTTCCTCCCGTTTATTCCTCTGCCTCCCAGGGGGCAGGTGTGGTACTATCCTTATGCCGGGAATGATGTACCCGACGAAACAGGACCCGGACATATGGGGGCTCACCCAGGTATATGCACGATGACCGCATACCCAGAACAAACCACTGAGGTATGACTCCATTCTTCCTGAGGCGAAGGCTTGCAGTAACATGGCGTCGGTGGGTTGGGGCTGCCAGGTTGGAGGGTGGTCGATGACCGTGGCCCAAGCAAGGGTAAGGTTTGGAAAGGTCCGGGATCCCGTCATGTCCGTGATAGTGACATGGCCGGTGGACAAAAGCTCTAAATTGGACGTACAGGTGCTGGAGCCGATGAAGGTGCCTTCCCCGGTGAAGGTGCGGCAAAGCGGACCCTTTGTCGGGCCGGTGAGGTAAAGGTATTGGTGGGTCAAGTTCAACGCAGTTAGATTCCAGGAGGCGACGTCCCCTGACCGGAACTGTTGTATGGTGACCGGGACCGGAACAAGGGGAAGGCTCTGTTGGAGGTGGCTGGGAGCATGGGCGCAGATCCAGCATTCAGGGTAGGGTGCCTCCTTGGCCACCTGGCCGAGGAGTTTAATGTAAGAGTTCTGTTCCCAGGAGGAAAGGAGATCCTCTCCTGGGGAGGAAGGGTCTGCGCCGAGTTTTCGTGGTGCTGTGCCGAGGGGATGAAGGGGGTCGGTGGTATTTAAGAGGCGCCTGTCTTTGGCTATGCCCCCACATCGTAAAGGTCCCACGTTATCCCACGTGGGGGAGCGTGAGGGATGTGCTGGATGGTACCAGCCCTCAAGGTATTCTGCTCCTCTCCAATCGTGGGTAATTCCGAGGTTCCAAAGGCAGCAGAAATTCCTTAGACAAAGTCCTTGTAGTTGCGGCTTTCGGAGCTCCGGGGTCATGAGGAGACATTGGAACCCGAAAATCAGGTTGTCGGAGGGGCTCGTTGCGTCAGTGTAGGCTGGTGCGGCCCCCCCTTTCTCGATTTCGGTCCAATTTGGGCTCCTCAAGAGTTCCCCGTTGCCGAATAGGAAATGGGTCCCGTTCTTGCAGGTGAGGCGGTAGTAGGAGTGGTCGAGGGTGACTGCGGCTGACCCAATTCGGTGTAGGGTTTGGTCTCGGATGAAAAGTTCCCAATACTCGTTGTCAGTCAGCTGGGGTACGAGGGAATGTCGTAGTAATGTCCGGGACTCGGGGAGGCAAAAGTCAAAGTCCCCCATTCGGTTGGGGTTCGACTTCCCACCCGTCTCGAGTCGGTGATAGTCCAGGAAGTGGTAATCCGTGGGTAAGCCGGTGCAGTGATCAGTTGGCATGGCTGAGGAGTAGGTCAAAGTCTGGTAGGCAAGGAAAATGAAGAAGTTCATGGTTAGGGTCCGGGAAAGGCAAAGCATTGGAGAATGAGGAGGTCGGAAGGCTGTGGGAATGAGCTGTTAGAAGAACTGTCAAAGAAGCTGTCAAAGCGCGCTGTCAGTGGAGCTGTCAAAGAAGCTGTCAAAGCGCGCTGTCAGTGGAGCTGTCAGAGGAGCTGTCAAAGCGCGCTGTCAGTGGAGCTGTCAAAGAAGCTGTCAAAGCGCGCTGTCAGTGGAGCTGTCAGAGGAGCTGTCAAAGCGCGCTGTCAGTGGAGCTGTCAAAGAAGCTGTCAAAGCGCGCTGTCAGTGCGTTTCAAGCGTATTCGGATGGTATTGGGATCGGGGACGATCTCGGATGTCCAATTGGTTGAGGTGGGCTCCGGTCCGGTCTGTTGGGCCCGATTCTGACCCCGATCTGGTCCGGTCTGTTGGGCCCGATTCTGACCCCGATCTGGTCCGGTCTGTTGGGCCCGATTCTGACCCCGATCTGGTCCGGTCTGTTGGGCCCGATTCTGACCCCGATCTGGTCCGGTCTGTTGGGCCCGATTCTGACCCCGATCTGGTCCGGTCTGTTGGGCCCGATTCTGACCCCGATCTGGTCCGGTCTGTTGGTCGTCGTCGTCGTCAATGTACGAAGTTGGTGGGGTGGGTGGAGTTGAAAAAGTGAAGTCCTCCCCGATGTTTTCCTCGGCTTCTTGAGGGGGGGGTGAGGACTTACACCTCGTGTGATGGATCCACGAATTCTTCTCACCCAACTTTACGGCGGTTGGTGACGTCAGGAGTATCTGGTAGGGGCCTTCCCACGCGGGTTGGAGGGGTTCCTTCTGATAGACTTTGACGAGGATCCAGTCGCCTGGGTTGAAGGAGTGGGCTTGCACGTCGATGGGTAGACTTTGTCCTTCGACGGCCGCGTACTGGTGGAGTCGTTGTAGCTGTGTCTGGAGCTGAATGACATAGTTAGTAAGTTCCGCTTCTCCCAGTTCAAGTTCTGAGAGTGGGAACTGAGTGTTATAGACGGGGGGAGGTCTCCCAAATAAAAGTTCGTAGGGGGACAACTTCAATGGTCCAGTCGGTGCGCTCCGTATATTATGAAGGACCAACGGGAGTGCATTCACCCATTTCAGTCCAGTGAGTCTACAGAGTTTTCCTAATTGGGTTTTAATTTCTTGATTCATTCGTTCTACCTGGCCTGAAGATTGTGGGTGGTAGGGAGTATGGAGATCCCATTTTATTCGTAAGGCTTTGGCCACTAATTGTACTATTTGAGCTGTGAAGTGTGTTCCTCTGTCGCTATCTAGGCGACGGGGCACTCCGAACCGAGGGATAATGTCCTGTAGGAGGGCTCTGGCCACTACAGAGGCAGTGGGTTTTCTACAAGGGAATCCTTCTACCCAGGAGGAGAGTTTATCCACTATGATCAGCGCATGTTTAAACCCTTGGCAGAGCGGTAGGTCGATAAAGTCCAGCTGTAGGCTCTCGAATGGAACAAATGCCCACAGTCTAGCCCCTGGTGGTGTTCTGGGTTGTCGTTTGGGGTTATAAGAGTTGCAGGTAACGCAGTTCTTCGATGCTGTTGTGGCTGCGACCGCAAGTCCAGGAGCGTACCAGGATCTTTTTACGTGTTCTATCAGTCTCCCTTTTCCCCAGTGTGTTTGTTGATGAAGGACCCTCACCAATTTTGGAACCCATGCCTTTGGAAGGACGGTTCTGCCATCTGGGAGAACCCAAACGTTATTGTGTTGGACTGCGCCCACAGATCGCCAGAGGGTCTTTTCTTCCTCGGGTGCTTCCTCGTAAATTTGTGTAGTGTCTATGTTAAGCGGGATTTGTGGAGCTTGAAATTCCGAATCGTTGTTTGGGGGGCGGAGTGCGGCTGACTGGGCTGCTTTATCTGCTCGTCTATTCCCCTTTGAAATTGGATCTCTACCGCGAGTGTGAGCCTTACAGTGGACGACTGCGATCGCGGTAGGTAGGTGAATGGCCGTCAAGAGTCTCTCTACTAAGGCAGCGTGTGAAATTTTTGAACCAGCCGCTGTTAGGAAGCCTCTTTGTAACCAAATTTGGCCGGTGGTATGCACCAATCCAAAACAGTACTTGCTATCCGTGTAGATTGTAACTCGTTTGTTTTCACATATCTCACAGGCACGTATAAGCGCTATTAACTCTGCAGCCTGGGCGCTGTATTGCGGGTTTATTGGATTGGCTTCTACGACTTCAAAATCAGTGACCACAGCGTACCCTGTTTTCCTTTCCCCTTCGACAACCTTAGAGCTGCCGTCTGTGTAGAGTATTATATCTGGGTTGTCTAAAGGTAGGTGGTCCAGGTCTTCCCTGGGCTTTTCGGCTTGCCGGACTATGGTGGCGCAGTCATGGTGCGGGGTCCCGTCATTAGGGAGGGGAAGAAGGGTGGCTGGGTTGAGGGAGTTAACTCGCTTGATGGTGACATTTGAAGGTGTTAGCAGGACGGCCTCGTACCTATTTAGTCTGGAGTTGGAAAAGTGATGGCACCCCTTTAATGTTAATAGGGTAGAGACGGAATGGGGCACATGGATAGTGATTTTGTGCCCCAGAACTGTCTCTTGAGCCTTCTCCAGGAGGATTGCTGCGGCGGCTATAGCTCGTAGACAGCTTACCGCCCCCTTTGCGGTTGTGTCTAGTTGAAGACTGTAGTATGCCACAGGTCTCTCCTGGTCTCGGAAAGGCTGAGTTAACACCCCCGAAGCCACCCCCATTTGCTCATGGACGAACAAGTTGAAAGGAATTCTGTAGTCAGGTAAGCCTAGGGCGGGGGCAGATCTCAGTTCTTGTTTCAGTCGTTCAAAGGACTTGTATGCCTCTTCCTCCCAAACTAGAGTGTCTGGGTGGTCTTGGCGGGTCATAGCCGACAGGGGCTTAGTGATCTCGCTGTAACCCGCAATCCATGCTCTGCAGAAGCCAGCCATTCCTAAGAATCCCCGTAATTGTCTCTTAGTCTTGGGGAGGGGGATTTTAGTGACTGCCTCTATCCTGTCTGTTGCCAAACTTCGGGTGCCTATTCCTAGGATGTGCCCGAGGTATTTAACTTCTTGTTTGCAATACTGTAGTTTCTTTGGCGACACCTTATGTCCCTTTCTAGCCAGTTCTGTTAAGAGATGCTTAGTGTCCGTTTTACATGCTTCCTCGCTAATGGAGCAGAGGAGAAGGTCATCTACGTAGAGTAAAAGGGCGGAGCCAGCTGGGAGATTTATGTCTTGTAAATCTTGGTGTAGGATGGCCGAAAAGATGGCGGGCGATTCTACGTAACCCTGGGGCAATCTAGTCCAGGTGAGCTGACTAGGTCCCCAGGTGAAGGCGAAGAGAAATTGGCTGTCCGGGTCTAGGGGTATGCTAAAGAAGGCGGAACAGAGGTCCGCCGCGGTGTACCACTTAGTCTCTGCGGGTATGGCGTTCAGTAAAGAATTCGGGTTGCCCACTACTGGATGTCGAGGTATGACAAATTGGTTCACGAGTCTCAAGTCCTGCACAAAACGATATCTAACTGGTGCCCCCTCTGCCGATGGCTTCTTTACTGGGAGCACTGGGGTGTTGCATGGGGATGCGCAAGGGACTAGGATTCCCTTCTCGAGGAAGTCTTCGATCATAGGAGTTAACCCCTCGATAGCTTCTTTGGGTAAGGGATATTGTTTTGTGCAGGGAAAGGGTAAGTCAGTCCTGTAGGTAATTTTCACTGGGGTCGCTGATAATAAGAGACCCACTGAGGTCGATTCGGTGCCCCATAAAGAGGAGGGCAAATCTCGTTCCAATTCCGGGGGTAGGTTTGGGAATTGTCTGTCTGTCTTTTCCTCCTCAACTATTCCTTGGAAGGATGGGATGGATTCTTCGGGCATGTGTAGGTAGATGCCTTCCTTGGTGCACTTAATGGTAGCGTTCAGTTTGCAAAGTAGGTCCCTTCCCAAAAGGTTTACCGGGCTGCTAGTTAGAAGGAAGGTATGCTCGGCCAGTAGCGGTCCGAGGGTAACCTTGGAAGGACGTGATAGTGGGCAAGTGCGGGGTATCCCATCCAGACCCATAACTTTTCTGGTCTCCGGACCCGGTTTCAGGTGGCTATCGGTTAAAGTAGAGTATGTGGCTCCTGTGTCCAGTAGGCATTGATACGGATGGCCATCGATCTCTATCGTGCAAAATGGGTCTTCAGAGGATAACGTAAGGACTGGACAGATGGTCAGGGTTTGGTTGGGATCCCCTCCTAATTGTCAATAGGTTTCTTGGTCATCAGGAAAGGGTTGGTTAGGTGGGTGCAAGGGAGGTGCCGTGGCGTTAGTCCACGGGTGGGTGGACGGCGTTATAGCGGGCATCTGGGTCCTTGGTCCTGGTGGAGGTCTTTGGTTTTGGGTAGATGCACTCGGAGGCGGTTGGGGTTGATATGTGGCCGTGGCTGGTGGAGGGTTATGAAGGATGGGTGGTTGGTTCCCGTATCCGTAAGTTGGATTTGGATGCGGCGCTGCATAAGTTATATTATTGAGGTAGGGGCAGAATCTTCTTATGTGTCCCTCTTCCTGACAGTAATAACAGGCTCCGGTGGCTGGTCCCCATGGTCTAAGGGAATGGGGAGGTCCTCCTCCTCGAATTCCCTTTCCTCGGCTAAAACCCCTGCCCCTTCCGGAGTTTAAGTCCATACTCAGGGCAAGGATCTGTTCGGTTTCGGGTTTGGGGTCCCTTTTCTTCCTCTCATCCCGTGAATTATATACAGATTTGGCGATTGAGAGGATTTCACTGATACTTTTGCCATCATACCCTATTTGTAAGTTCAGGGCCTTCCTTATATCGGGGCAGGCTTGGTCTTTAAAGAAGCCTTTGACTATGACTTCGTGTTGGGGTTTTTCGGGGTCGATTCCCCCCCATGTTTTGATGGCTGAGACTAGCCGGGTATAGTAATCAGATGGGTGTTCGTTTGCCCCTTGCAAAACGGACTGGACCTTCGTCCAGTTGACAGTACGTTGTCCAGCGGCCTTAATGCCGTCTAGGATTGCCCGTTTGAATAAGTCCAGATACCAGATGCCGTCGGCAGTATTGTAATCCCACGTCGGCTCGGTGCGTAAGCATTGAGCTGTGAGCGGCTCTAACCCTTCTCGGCGACCTGCCTGGTAGTTGGGGAGTTCGATTGCCTCTCCTGCCTTTGCCAGAATATCTGCCTTCTCGGCCTCGTTGAAGAGGGTGTTTAAGAGAACGTGAATGTCTGGCCAGGTCGGTTTATGGGTCGAAAAAATGGCGCTGACCTGACGGTGGCATTTATCCGGATCGTCTCTTAATGATGGCATTTGATTTGACCAATTTACCAGGTCAGCCGTATAGAAAGGCTGGTGGGTATACACCATTCGAGGGGGTCCATCTGGTCGTAGGGGTGGGATCGGCAGGGCCCTTAAGGGCATCTGGACTGCTGCGGAGTCTGCCTGATTTGAATCCGCTTGCTTGGATGTTTCTGGGACCTCTTGAGATTTTTCGGGGTTCTCTTTAGATTTTTCAAGGAGGCTAGGGTGTCCTGAAGTGGCCTCTAGTATTTCTTTGGCTCGCTGCCTCAAGGACAGGAGATTAGAGCTCTCTAAGGTGGCGCTTTGTATTACTCTGGCTCGCTGCCTCGTTAACCGCGGGCTCGCAACCCCACGCGCCCCTTGGTCTTCTACATTCTCATCGCTGTCTGAGTCCTCTCTAGGGGTGGGTTGAATAGTTGGCCCATAGTAGAATGGAATGAGCGTTTGTTCCATGGAGTCATCCCCTGGGTGTCCTTCGTATGGAGGGGGCGGAGGCGACCTTCCATGATTTAAGATAGGTAGTTGGTAGGTCGTGGCTCTTTTAGTGGCTTGGAGCAGTCCTCTGACCGTCTCAAATGTGGCTAGGTATTCTAATTGGCGGGGTTTTTCTTCCATCAGGTACTTCTTAAGGTATTGTAGGCGCTCTTCGTTAAAGGAGCCCCCCTTTGGCCACTGTAACTCTGGTTTTGCGGAGGCAGTTCCAGTGGGCCAGGTGCGTGTACAGAGATCTTCTAATTTTTGTCTCGATAACAATTTGTGCCCGGGAACTGATTTCCAGTAAGAGATGACGAACTCAAGAGGGGAGTCGGGGTCTCTCTGGGACTCGGATGGCTTCCTAGAAGCCTTCCTCCCGGAGCGAGCCCTCTCGTGTTTGGAGGCTTGGGTACCCATTTTATTCACGCGTGTCTAGGTAAAGAGAGGGGAAAAGGGGTCGTTAGGGGTGTGGGCTTAGGGAAGGTTTTGCTGCTTAGCAACTTCTTAGCGGGTTTTTTAGAGAGCTCTTCTTGCCTATTCTCTATTCCTTCTTTTCCTACTCTTCAACTTCTCAGGGGTTCCTCTCCACTCTGCCAAGTTCCACCCAACTCTTCTCGGGTTCCCCTCCTGGCAACCTCCTACCTATCGTTAAATCTCGGAAGAGGGACCCTACTGAACGCCCGCGCCGTGCGGTGCCAGATCGGGTGATCCCTTGATAGAGTTTCGGACGGAAAATCCCCCTTGCTATCGGAAGCGGGTTCACGCACGATACACGTGTTACGTGGCCCGACCGGTGCGGCTGGGATTAATTGATAGGAAAGCAAGACCCCTTCCTGCCCCCTCCGTAAGGGCGCTCGGGAAGTTCGGAAGAAGAACTCCAATCCCTTGCTTTCAACCGAGATGCCCGTTGCAGGGAGTCGGCTGTCCTTTCAAGCCGGGTCTCTCCGTCTTATTTTCGGACTCTCGATTGGTGCGGCTGACTGGAGAATTTGAGAGAAAGAGATAGAGCTCAGAGCCCCCCTTTCGGGCCGAGCGGCAGTCCACGGTCTCTCTCAGCACTTGGACCAAGGGACAGGCGAGAAAGAGCGATAGAGAGGAAGGCAGAGAATTCAGTTGCCAGGAGACTTCCACCCCCCTTTTCCACCAGTGCACTGGGTTTCCTATACTCACGCGTCTTCCTTGTAGATCCCGGGATCGTAGAAGCCGGCTGGATGTCCCTTTGCTCCCCGGCTGAACTCCTGGGACGTTCGATTACCGCCCGGAGGATGGCCGGAGGTCCAGAGGGTCTTCTCGGGCAAACTGGCCCGGAGCCGGCAGAAGATTCGGGGCCCCCGGTCAGCAACACGGGAGAACCGCTCGTCCCTGTTCAGGCGCCAAATGTTACGGAAAAATCCCGGGCGTGGAGTTCCAAGCCACCCGGTGCGTCGGACTGAGTCCGCGGGTCCTAGCGGAGAAAATAAGCTCAGCCGGAAAAAGGAGCAAGATGCGGAGATCCGAGTTTATTGCGCAACAGGTTCAAGACGAGATTGAACCCCGAGAATGGGGTGACATAAACTTTTAAAAGTTCCCTCCAAGTCCCAGAATACAGTGCACGAAACGTCATGAATACATTATGGGAAGGTTGGGTTTCATGGATTACATCATGAATATTTTACACACGTCATGAATATATTTACAGAGAGGTGGGGTTACACTGATTAGCATTTGAGACAAGGGAGGGGGAATGTGCAGAGTGAGGGATATACATAAGTAAACATTTCTTGAGTACCGGTGGTGGCTAGACAAAGGGACAGTGATATGCATCGTCTGCCACCTGGTATTGCCCGGAGGAAGGGTTAGGCAGGACGATCTGACAGGATTAAGAAGTTCCTGTGTACGTGCCCTGCCGCTTGAGGGATTATGGAGGTCAGGGTGTCATCATGGAGTCCAAAGGGAGCTGGGTTGAATGACGCTGAAAGCAAGGAATTCGGAGCTATGGTTGATTTTATATGATTTTCGGAAGGTTCTGAAGGTTCCCAACCTGTTCCGTAGCCTCGGTCAAAGTTGGATACATTGTAACAAGGTTTTGACAGGTTTACGAGCAAAACGGATACATTGTAGCAAGGTCCTGATTGGATTAGGAGGTCGGAAGTTTCGGTTCGATTGTTCTCGCTGTGGGGGGCCGTCAGTAGCTTGTCAGCAGCTTTAATGAGGCGTGCAAGAGCTCGCTGAGCTGCCTGAGCCAGTTCTTGCAGGATGGATGCATGGCTGTGATTGGCTAAGGCGCAGCTCAGTATTTTGAATGGGGACGTAGTATGATACGGTCAACTCGCTTTTGGAATAGGGCAAGAGGGAGGCATAGGAAGAGATTGAGACAGGAAAGAGCCTTTTATTTGTAAGGCAGGGGTATAGTGTGGTGCTTGTGCAACGATGTGGGGGCTGAGGGTTCCAGGAAGGATTGGGCACTGTAGAGGTCATCGCCTCGGGCCCGTTCAGGTAGCGATGGAGGGAAATGGTTGGCCCCCCCCCTTCCTCCTTCCGTATCAGAGCTGCAAACCTTGAAAGGCAAAAAACCTGAACACCCAAAACTGTGACATTCTTTTCATTAAAGATCTGCTAGCTTGGGGATGAGGCATTTGTGGTCCTAGAGGTGCTATTGGACTCCGAAGCAGCCAGCATGGCCAGTGCTTATGGCTGATGGGAGGAGTTGTCCAACAATAGCCAGAGAGCACCAGGTTCCACCCCCCCATCCACACTAGAATCAAAGGTGGGGAGCCTTTTGCCTAGGGGCTAAATCTGAGGGGGAGGGGGGCCCAGGCCTCTCTAGGTGCCCCTTGGGACTCTGCCCAGGCCACACCCTTCACTGGCCCTGCCTCACACCCTCCTTTAGTGTTTTTGCCTGACTGGAATGGGTCCTTGAAGTCTGATCATGCCTGTTCCTTACCAAGGTGGGGGAAAGAGCATTTTACCAACAAAGCTAAAATTTGCATTTGATGCTCCACCCATTTTTCCCTCTGTCTCAACCCCTCTCCCCAACGGCACATGTTTCCTTGAAAGGAATGTGCCTCTTGGTCTGAAAAATAGGTAAACGTAAAGGTAAAGGGACCCCTGACCACTAGGTCAAGTTGTGGCCGACTCTGGAATTGCGGCGCTCATCTTGCTTTACTGGCCAAGGGAGCCGGCGTACAGCTTCCGGGTCATGTGGCCAGCATGACTAAGCCACTTCTGGCAAACCAGAGCAGCACACGGAAACGCCGTTTACCTTCCCGCCGGAGTGGTACCTATTTATCTACTTGCACTTTGACGTGCTTTCGAACTGCTAGGTTGGCAGGAGCTGGGACCGAGCAACGGGAGCTCACCCCGTCACGGGGATTCGAACCGCCGACCTTCTGATTGGCAAGTCCTAGGCTTTGTGGTTTAACCCACAGCGCCACCCGCGTCCCTGGTCTGAAAAATATTCCCCACCAAATATTTTTATTTAAATGTTACACATTTATATGCCATTTTTTTCCTCCCAGGAGCTGAAGATGGCATGCATGGCTCTCCTCTGCATTTCATCCTCACAACAACCCTGTGAGGTAGGTTAGGCTGAGAGATGATGACCTACCCAAGGTCACCCAGGGAACTTCATGGCTGAGTGGGGATTTGACCCCTGGTCTCCCAGGTCCTAGTGTGACACACTAACCACTACACCACATTGCATGCTTGCTTTTCTTTAAATCAGGTGAGTAACCCATGGCTCTTCAGATGCTCCTGGGCTTCAGCTCACATCATCGCTGACCACTGGGAATGCTAACCTATCGCTGGTGTGCTTTGACCAGTGGCAGAGTCTGCAAACACCTTTCAATTATGGTTGATTGAATCAAGTACTTTGGGCCCTTCTGGGCACAATACATGTTCTCTGCCATTGCATGACAGCCTTTCCCAGGCACTGGACGCCAGTTGTTGTTGTTTAGTTGTTTAGTCGTGTCCGGCTCATGAGGTGGCCAAAGTATTGGAGTCTCAGCTTCAGGATCTGTCCTTCCAGTGAGCCCTCAGGACTGATTTCCTTAAGAATGGATAGGTTTGATCTTCTTGCAGTCCATGGGACTCTCAAGAGTCTCCTCCAGCACCATAATTCAAAAGCATCAATTATTCGGCGGTCAGCCTTCAGCTCTCACTTCCGTACATCACTACTGGGAAAACCATAGCTTTAACTATACGAACCTTTGTCGGCAAGGTGATGTCTCTGCTTTTTAGGATGCTGTCTAGGTTTGTCATTGCTTTTCTCCCAAGAAGCAGGTGTCTTTTAATTTCATGGCTGCTGTCACCATCTGCATTGATCATGGAGGCCAATAAAGTACACTCTCTCACTGCCTCCATTTCTTCCCCTTCTATTTGCCAGGAGGTGATGGGACCAGTGGCCATGATCTTCGTTTTTTTGATGTTGAGCTTCAGACCATATTTTGCACTCTCCTCTTTCACCCTCATTAAGAGGTTCTTTAATTCCTCCTCACTTTCTGCCATCAAGGTTGTGTCACTTTTTGGACGACTGCCATTCCCATAATCAATAAACATGTTGGCTGGGGTGGATGGGAGTTGTAGTCCAAAACATATGGAGGGCACTAGCTTGCAGGAAGACTGGCATAAAGAGTGACAGTAGCCCACCAGGACCTTGGAACTAGGACTGAGGCAGGAGAAATAAGGGACAAGCAGCCAGCGTAGAGCAGCCGTTCCAAAGTAGGCAGTGCCATCCCCTTTTGGGCAGGGGGATTACTGTGTGTGCGCGCCCAAGGTGGCAGGGGTCCGCTGGAAGTGTAAATGACTATCAGGCTTTGGGAGCTGGTACCACTGGATCCAGTTCATCAATTATGTTGAATTAATAACCTGCAAAATTGGCATTATCAGCACCACAACCAACTGAGCTATCCAGGTTTTAATTGGATTTTGAATGAAATTGTTGCTGCTTTGAAATGTATTGGGGCGGTTATTCCGTTATTCTGAACAATGCTTTTGATAGGGTAGGGAGGGGGCACTGGGGATATATTTACAGAACCAAGGAGGCAGTAGCCCAAACCTGTCCTAGGGGCTTGTTTGCAGCTTTTAATATGGCAAGGTTTGGGAGTGGTTTGATAAGGAGCCCTGGATTTAACAAACCTCATCACCAGGTGAAGAAGAGAAGAAGAGTTTGGATTTGATATCCTGCTTTATCACTACCCGAAGGAGTCTCAAAGCGGCTAACATTCTCCTTTCCCTTCCTCCCCCACAACAAACACTCTGTGAGGTGAGTGGGGCTGAGAGACTTGAGAGAAGTGTGACTGGCCCAAGGTCACCCAGCAGCTGCATGTGGAGGAGCAGGGAATCGAACCTGGTTCCCCATATTAGGAGTCTACTGCTCTTAACTACTACACCACACTGGCACACTGGTGAGATAGATAAGCAGAGCCTGCAGGAGCTACGATGGTGTCAAATACTGCCCAGTCACCATGAGGTTTAGAAACTTGCTTGTTTGTTTTTTTTTAAGAGGTGAAAGTAAGAACTGAAGGGCAACATGGCAGGGGACTGATTGATTTAAACAAGCCATGTGGTGGGTGAGTTAATAGCTAGAGAGCTCATGATTCTGGTGGGATTTTTAACCTCTCCACTGCTGCCATTTCCCAAATTTCTAAACAACAGCAACGAACAGTTGGACACCTTTTCCAAACCACTGCCAATCAGATTGATAAGTAGATCTCTCCTGATCGTTCAGTCTTCAGCCCACCACTGCTCTCATGTTGAGACCTGGCTAGTGTCTTATAGAGCAGATGCAGATGGCAACCTCCCAACAGACGGGCTGGTGTTTGCCCATTAATCACCACCTATTGTCCCAGTTGGTTTGTTCCCCTCCCCTCCTACCCTTTCTTGGCTTCTGGTATACCTTCTGAGGATGTGGGAGGGATTTCACCAAGGGAAGAGGCTGTTGCAACCAGTGCTTATTGTCTGTGAAGCGGGGAGGACTCGATCTCATGTAAACACGCTGCAACGTCGAAGAAAGCTGGTTCAGCTGGCTGACTGTAAACATATAAAGCTGCCTTATACCAAGTCAGCCCATCGGGTCCACCTAGTCCACTATTGTCTGCACTGACTGGCAGCAGCTCTCCAGGATTTAAGACTGGGGACATATCTGGTCACACCTGGAGATGCTGTGGATTGAACTAGGGACATTCTATATGCAAAGCAAGTGTTCTACACATTGTGCTATGGTCTCCTTCCTGTAAAAATAATGTAAGATTCTAGTCCTCATTGTTCAGAATAAAAGACTGAAATAAATAGGAACACGGGCATGAGCTGAGTCAGAATTGTATTGTCTCATTGACTAGCAGCTGCTCTTCACGATTCCAGGCAGGGAGTTTATCATAGCCCTACCCGGAGATTCCACTGGGGATCTGCTGCAACCTTCTGCACGCAAAGCAAATGCTCTATCACTGAGCTACAGCCCTTTCCAGAAATGCACTCTGCACATGTTCAAAGGCATTACAGTGATGACTACCACAAAGAGAGCATGTGCAACATAATAGTGATTGCATCTGACAAAGCCATAAAAATCACTATCTCTCTGAGACTACCCTACCTTACAGGATTGTTGTGAGAAGGAAAAGGGGAGGGGGGAACCATGTACATTATCATGAGCTCATAGCTGGAAAGATGGGGTATAGATGTTCCAAAGGGATGAAACTCACAAAGTGGCTCCCCGGACCCTCAGCCCAGTCCGCAACATCAGCTGAGCTCACATGCATCGAGGGTTTTTCACTGCCCCTGGCCCGTACCTTCCCAGTTTCCTTGTTTTAAAAAAATGTTTTAATCAGATGCAGAGGGCTCTGAATTTGACCAAAGCAGGATCGCTAGGGAGGGAGGGGTTTTCTGGGACACACACACACAACGCCCAGCAAGGACCAAGAGACTAGCTCATTTCTTTCTTTGTTTTTAAATTGTTTTGTCTTTGTTTCATTTTGTATTTTGCATTTTGATGTTGTGAACTGCCCTGTGATCTTTGGTACGCAAGGGCGATATACAAATTTAACGAATAATATTAATAGTATTTTGAAGTCTCTCTGTAATCAAAGGGACGCATAGCACGCGATGGATTTAAACTACCGTACGTACGCTTGAAAATTCGGGTTTTCGTTTGAAAAATCCCTAAGGTGCAAAGCTATCTGGATTGAAATACTTCCTTTTCACGTAGCCTGAAATGGGTTCGGGTTGCTGCTGTGTGTATGTTTTAATGACCTCCCACCAGCACCTTTCTCTGAACATCAGCCCAGAGTATCTCTTTCGGTCCGACAAACTCTCGCTCACTCATTCCTTGTCAAGCGCAGCTCAGTCACTCTCGGTCACTACGCGCAAGGTTTTAGGCAAGAAGGAGAAAAAAAGAACCAGGTTGGGGTTTTTTCCTGAGGAAACAACAACAAAAGTATTTATTGATTACAAAGGTCAGAAGGGGAGTCACCCGCCAGAGGGACCTGCCCAATCCGGGGGGATTCTCGGGTCTTGGCGGTGATGAAGAACTGTCCGACCTACTCGGATAGCACCAAAGCGCCAGTGTCCGGCATAGAAGAAGGGGGGGAGAGAAAGAGACGGGGAAGGGGTGACATGGCAGTGTCCTGAATCGCCCCAGCCCGTCGGGCGAGAAAGACGCGATGCCCAAGTGCTATCGCTGGAGAGGGGCGCCTCGCCGTCGGAAGTCCCAGGTTGCGCGCAGGCGCCTCTTCCAAAAGCGCGCTTCTCGCTTTGCTGCCTGCCGGCTCGTGGAGCTGAAAGCCGCCCTTGCCGCCGCCAATCAGACGGGACTGGAGAGCTCGGAGGAGCCGTCTGAGCGGCTGCCTCGCTCTCCTCCTCCTCGCCTCTTTCTTCACACCTTGGTGCCCAAGGAGGGCAGCTCAGACTTCTGGGTCTGCCCGCTGAGGGTGGAGGAGACGGAGCCGGCCTGGGCGCGCAGGGCCCGGCGCAGGCCGAGCAGGAGGAGACACTGGGCGCGGAAGCGGCTGTCGAAGAAGGCGTAGAGGAAAGGGTTGAGGCAGCTGTTGATGTAAGCCAGGCAGGTGGCGTAGGGGTGCAGGCGAGGGATGAGTTCGAGCCAGGAGCAGGGCAGGTGCAGCACCCCCACCCAGTAGAGCACGTAGAGGTTCTTGAGCAGGTGGAAAGGGAACCAGCAGGCGGCGAAGACGGCCACCAGGGTGACGATGATGCGCAGCAGGCGGCGGCGCTGGCGGCCCTCCTCCTTGCGCACGTGCTGCTGGAAGTGGCGGCTGACGGTGGCGCCGATGCAGCAGTAGCAGAGCGTCATGAGCAGCAGCGGCAGCACGAAGCCCAGCGCCGTCGTGGAAAGGCTCAGCGCCGCCATCCAGTATTCTTTTTCCCGCGGGCTGGACGCCACGCTGCTGAAATCCATGTCGCACTCGACGGCGGCCTCAGCGGCCGTAGCTGCATCAGCGGCAGCGGCATCAGCAGCAGAGGCGTTGCCGTCGGTCTGGTGGGGTGGAAGGCGCGTACGCGTGTTGCGCAGCAAGAGCGCGGGCAGCGCCAAGAGCCCGGCCAGCAGCCAAACGGCGACCAGGGAGAGCAGCGTGGAGGTGCGCGGGCGCGCCGAGGCGGGCCGCCCGACGGAGCGCGGCAGGGCGTGCACGATGGCCAGGTAGCGCTCGAAGCTGAGGCAGCCCAGGCAGAAGGCGGACGCGAACATGTTGAGCAGCACCAGGTAGCTGCTCAGCTTGCACAGCGCCGAGCCGAAGGGCCAGTGGAAGCGCAGCGCCGTGTAGGCGGCCCAGAGGGGCAGCGTCACCACGAAAGCAAGGTCGGCGAGCGCCAGGTTGCCGATGTACGTGTCCGCCGAGCGCCGCTTCGCGGGCGGACCGCGCCACACGGTGAAGATCACCAGGCCGTTCCCCGACAGGCCCAGAACGAAGACCAGCATGTAGAGGACGGGCAGCAGCGAGAAGGAGACCTCCCAGTCCGTCTCGGCCTCTTCCCAGGCGCACTGCAGCTCCAGGAAGCTGTCGTTCCAGGCCCCCGACGGCTCTTCCTCATACTCGTACTGGTCCCCCGCCAGCGGATAGTCGAGAGGCTGCTGGTGGCGCTCCATGGCGCAGGCAGCCCACCAACCGGACAGCAGGCGCGAAGGGTCTTGTCTTCCGACGGCTGGCACCAGCGGCTTTCTCCTCCGACAGCTGTCCTCTGGCTAGGGGAAGCTATTAAAGAGCGGCGGGGTGGGCGGAGGAGGAGGGGGTGGCTTGAGGAGACACCGCCCTCTCGCTGCGCGCCCGCCGGGACAGAGCCAGCCCCTCCCGTCGGGGTTTGAGTGGGTAGACGGAGCCGGTCTGGGATTTTGCGATGAGTTTTTGCTTGCCTGCTTCGCCAGGGACAGCCAGCAGATCAGCCCCAGCGAAAGGATTTGCTGGGATGGACGGCAGCCGTCCATCAGAGCCTCTTCTCCCAGGTGACAGGTCCTTTATAGGGGAGAATGCCCCTATCCATTACTGTTGCAGGAAGCTGCCTTACAGCGAGTCAGGCAGATTAGTCTATCTAGTATTTTGTAAGCCGCGACTGGCTTTGGGTTTCAGGTGAGCGGTCTTCCCGGCCCTACCTGGGGGTGCCCAGGACTGAGCCCCTGAACCGTTTCTATGCAAGGCAGGTGTTCTGACCCTGAGCTACAGCTTCCCCTAAAAATGAAGCAAGACCCCACAGTCACCATAGGATTAAAGGCTGGTTTAAATAAGAACCTAGGAAACTGCCTTCGAACAAGTCAAACTGCTGGTCCATCTAGCTCAGTATTGTTGGCACTGACTGGCAGCAGCTATCCAACAGGGAGTCTCTCTCCCAGCGCTACTTAGAGACCTGAGGGATAAGGCAGCCCCCCTCAATGTTCCTATGGCAATTTATGGGACAAACCTCCCTTTCCGGCTGCTTTGAAATAGGTGCGTACTCTTGGACACAATGCACATTCATTTCAGCAAGAAAGCCTTCCTGGATCCTAACCCTTGTCCATTAGTGAAGGGGGGGGGGTCTGCTTGGGGAGGTTTCTACATTGGGCAACAAAGTGTGCACCTGGGCGCTGAACTGCCTCGTTGCCATTGCTGCCCCCTCCCCCTTCCCAAAAAGAAAGAAGACGATTCAGCCTCGGAATAAGAGAAGCTGCTGTTCCGTTTTCGCAGGCCTTCATGTGGGAATATTCCAGACCGGATGCTTTGCCAGGGGAGCGCAGTGGGCGCTCCGAGGCTCCTGCTTCCCATGAGAACCACCATCAGAGATTGCAAACCCTTCTCTCTCTCTCTCACTTGCAAAAAAGTAGCATTATGAATGCTTTTCATCAGCATCATGAGGATGTGCTCACAGCGATGCGCAGCTGCGGGCTTCAGAATTGTGTGCAGGCACATGGGCACACCAGAGGGGAGCATTGGGGGTGCTCCTCCCCAATGCCCATTGCTATGCTCATCACCCCAGATGGATAGGGTGACCGGGAGGGAGGGGGGTGTCTCTGCAATCCTATCCAGATGTTGCTCTCTCTTTTGACAGAGAGTCAAGAGCTTCCCAAACTCAGATTATGGATAGCGGTACATGCACAATAAGGGTCTGTTTGCACCATTCCAGTTTGCATTTTGAGCTACATGGGAATACAGGAAGCTGTTTATACTGAGTTGGACAACTAGTCCGTCTAGTTCTGTACTGTCTACACTGACTGGCAGCAGCTCTCCAGGGTTTCAGGCAGGGGACATTCCCAATTTATACTCCCCCCCCCCACTCTCATGGGTTCCCAAGCAGCAAACAGATACACAATTTAAAAACAAAGTTGGGGGAAAGAATCTAAAACAGATTTAAACATTCTTTAAAAAGATTAAAATTAAAAGCAATTGCCATTAAAAGCATCCTTCTAGCCAATGATCTTGAGGTATTCTTCAGCTACCAAGTGCACTTGGATAAACAGGAATGTTCTCAAATTCCTCCTGAGAATGGAGGCAGGCAGGCACATCTCACTAGTCTGAGCAGTTTACAAGTGCAAAACCCATTCTAAAAATTAAAATGCTCCATGAAACAACCACATGATAAAAGGATAGCAATTAAACCAGTTACAACAGCAATTAAAATTGTTGTTGTTACAGTTTATTTATGTACTGCTTTCGGGCCAAAAAGCCCCCAAAGCAGTGAATAACATATGAAAACATCAACAAATACCACCCCCCCCCAAAAAAATACTAAAGAAAATGAAATGGTACAAAATGGCTATAGAGACTTCTACCCCCAATCTTTCCTTGTCAGACTAACCTGATCTCGTTTTTTGACAGAATTACAAGCCTGGTAGATGAAGGGAACGCAGTGGATGTAGCCTACCTTGATTTCAGCAAGGCATTCGACAAGGTGCCCCATGATATTCTTGTAAAGAAGCTGGTAAAATGCGGTCTTGACTATGCTACCACTCAGTGGATTTGTAACTGGCTGACTGACTGAACCCAAAGGGTGCTCATCAATGGTTCCTCTTCATCCTGGAGAAGAGTGACTAGTGGGGTGCCACAGGGTTCTGTCTTGGGCCCAGTCTTATTCAACATCTTTATCAACGACTTGGATGATGGACTCAAGGGTATCCTGATCAAATTTGCAGATGACACCAAACTGGGAGGGGTGGCTAACACCCCAGAGGACAGGATCACACTGCAAAACGACCTTGACAGATTAGAGAACTGGGCCAAAACAAACAAGATGAACTTTAACAGGGAGAAATGTAAAGTATTGCACTTGGGCAAAAAAATGAGAGGCACAAATACAAGATGGGGGACACCTGGCTTGAGAGCAGTACATGTGAAAGGGATCTAGGAGTCTTGGTTGACCACAAACTTGACATGAGCCTACAGTGTGACGCGGCAGCTAAAAAAGCCAATGCAATTCTGGGCTGCATCAATAGGAGTATAGCATCCAGATCAAGGGAAGTAATAGTGCCACTGTATTCTGCTCTGGTCAGACCTCACCTGGAGTACTGTGTCCAGTTCTGGGCACCACAGTTCAAGAAGGACACTGACAAACTGGAACATGTCCAGAGGAGGGCAACCAAAATGGTCAAAGGCCTGGAAACGATGCCTTATGAGGAACGGCTAAGGGAGCTGGGCATGTTTAGCCTGGAGAAGAGGAGGTTAAGGGGTGATATGATAGCCATGTTCAAATATATAAAAGGATATCATATAGAGGAGGGAGAAAGGTTGTTTTCTGCTGCTCCAGAGAAGCGGACACGGAGCAATGGATCCAAACTACAAGAAAGAAGATTCCACCTAAACATTAGGAAGAACTTCCTGACAGTAAGAGCTGTTCGACAGTGGAATTTGCTGCCAAGGAGTGTGATGGAGTCTCCTTCTTTGGAGGTCTTTAAGCAGAGGCTTGACAACCATATGTCAGGAGTGCTCTGATGGTGTTTCCTGCTTGGCAGGGGGTTGGACTCGATGGCCCTTGTGGTCTCTTCCAACTCTATGATTCTATGATTCTATCTACTTGCACTTTGACATGCTTTTGAACTGCTAGGTTGGCAGGAGCAGGGACCGAGCAATGGGAGCTCACCCCAGGCTCTGTGGTTTAACCCACAGTGCCACATGTTAGCTGGTACCTATTGCTACCTGCCTCCTTCCCCCAGTGGCACAATGGGTCAGTGCACTTGGCTGTTAACTAGAAGGTTGGCGGTTTGAGCCCACCTGGGACAGCTGTGGGCAGAATTCCTGCATTTCAAGGGGTTGGACTAGATGACCCTGGGGATTCCTTCCAGCTTTATGATTCTGTGAAGTTGTCTAATCCTTAGGTTACCCTAAGCTTTCTGCAATGCAGCAACATAATGCAGGCGAGGGGGGGGGAGGTGGTAATTATTTTGCAGCTGCTATCATTAAGAGTCTCTTCCTTTAAATTCCTAGGAGTTTATCTCAGTGAAGACCTTACTTGGAAAATCAATACAACCCAGGTGGTTAAGAAAGCCCAACAGAGACTCCATCTCCTCAGAGTATTGCGAAAGAATGATGTCAATCAACATTTGATGATCTCCTGCTACCGGTCAAGAATACAGTGGTAGCTCGGGTTACATACGCTTCAGGTTACCCGCTAACCCAGAAATAGTGCTTCAGGTTAAGAACTTTGTTTCAGGATGAGAACAGAAATCGGGCTCTGGCGGTGCAGCGGCAGCAGGAGGCCCCATTAGCTAAAGTGGTGCTTCAGGTTAAGAACAGTTTCAGGTTAAGAACGGACCTCTGGAATGAATTAAGTACTTAACCCGAGGTACGAATGTAGAAAGTGTCCTTTAATACTGCATCACTGTGTGGTACGCTGGTTTGACATCAACTGATAGGAAGTGCCTACAGAGGGTGGTGAATACAGCACAAGATATTATGGGCTGTCCCATGAAATAGCGGAAGAACGTTGTCTCAGGAGAGTAAGGAAAATTTTCAGGGATGATTCACACCCTGGCCGGCACTTTCTTAATCTCCTGCACTCAGGCAGAAGATATAGAAGCATGATTAGTCGCACCAACAGGGTAAAGAACAGCTTCTATCCGTGGACTGTTAGGCTGCTGAATGAAAAGATAACAACAGGGCAACTGACTTTCCGGTTTGGTGAGTGTGCGTCAGTAAACGAGGGGAATTAAGACTAAGAGCTGAGTGGGGGGTGCTTGTGTAATCTCACTGTATACAAGTTGTAAAAGTGACAATAAAGTATTTCAAAATGAAATATTTCAGTTAAACAGCTGAGAGACAGATCTGCTTGCTGGAGATCTTGCCAATAGATCCAGCCCAGATTGGCTTCTGCCAGCCATAGGATGCAAGGTGTGAAAAAGATGGTGTCATGTAGTGCAATTCCACTCAGTGCCAGGAGGGGCACAGCTCTCCTGTTTCTCACAGGCTGCCTTGGTGAGTGAGATCATTGTGCATCAGTGCTGCCTTTGGACCTGTGTTGAGGCTGTACCATGTCACACTGCGGGGCGGGAGGCTAAGTTAGAAAGAAAAACCCTGTACCTAGGAAAAACTTGCATGCTCAACCCTAACTTTCTCCCTGACGTGCCAGTTATTCTGACAGTGCTGAATACTGGAGGCCCATTTATTGCCTTGTTTTCCCTGTCTGTAAAATGGGAATAACCACGAGTTTCCAGAGCGGGTTTTGGTGAGTTTAACTGTTCAAGGCAAAGACTTTGCATTTTTTTTTGTTGTACGAAGGAGCAAGCAATCATGGGGGGGACGGGGACAGACAGTCAGGTCGTGTAACCACAGCAGTGATCCAGAGGAGGAATAACTGCTGGGAAGACTGCAGAGAGAAGAAAACGCCATGGTGCATCTGCCCCAGCTGCAACAAAACATGTCTCTCCTGTATTGGTCTCTACAGCCACAACAGGCATTGTAACCTTCCAGTAGTTTGACTTTACCTCAAAAGCACACTCATCCATTGTCTCCTGACGTGTTACAGCCACGAGATGCATTTATACTTCCAAATGTCATCAGTCAATATGGTGGGGAGGGAAGCACTTATGTCCTTGTGTCCTATCAGCTTAATGCTCCTTGCACCCCCTGCTTTATAACAGGGCTAGGGGTCCAGATCAGGCCTGGGAGCCAGGTCGTTTTCTCACCTGCCCGCTGTAGGCCAAATTTGATCACCTGACATCTCAGGTAATTGTGGCCCTGTGCAGCTTGAAGGCTTCTTGGGCCTGATTAGAGATACAGGCTGGAGTCTTCCCACCCTCATGAAAAATGGAATTAATCTATTTTATGATACGTAAGTCAGGAAGCTGTTTTCAGGCCTGATCCAGGCTTGAATTGTAGGATGTGAACTGAACAAATGGATGCTATCCTGCCAGGATTCCATATGGGCATTCCAGTGAAGTCTGGTCCATTCTTGCTGTTGCCTTGAGGTTGCCATAGGAACAAAGTAGGCTGTTGTGGTCCACCCAGTTCAATACTGTCTGTATTGTCTTGCTGCAGAGGTGTATGGGGTGTTAGGGGAGGGGATAGAACCTCTAGTGGGGGGCATATTGAGCTCCTTCTGGGGTAATCTGTCCATTTTTGGTTCTCGCCTTACACTCAGCTCTCACCTGTGGCTCCCAGAAGCTGTCAGCATGTGACAGTGGCCACACCCTGGGAATGGCTTTGATTGGCTGGCTAAACCAGGTGAGGGTAGCTGATGGGTCTCAAAACCTCGGTGAGTTGGTATGGCGTTTGCCCATCCTTTGGGGATATGTTTGTAATGGGGAAGAGAAAGGGTTAATAGGTTGACCAATAAGAAAGCCTGGAGGCGGGGCCTACCTGATTCTGAGGCTCAGCCCTGAGGTTTTGACAGTTAGTTCGGTTGGTTCTTTTGGGGGGGGGCAGAGATAGAGGAGTCAGAGTGAGTTAGAGACAGCGACAAGACTGAGAGGGAATAGAGTGACTGTGTTTGGAATACACTCATACCTCGTGTTGCGTTTGCTTCAGGTTGAGCGTTTTCAGGTTGCGTCCCGCAGCGACCCAGAAGTACCGGAAAGGGTTACTTCCAAGATTCACCGCTCGCACATGTGCAGATGCTCAAAATGATGTCACACACATGCACAGAAGCAGCGAATTGTGACCCGCACATACACAGACACGGGTTGCATTCTGCTCAGGTTGTGAACCGGGCTCTGGAACGGATCCCGTTCGCAACCAGAGGTACCACTGTATATTTTAAAACTTGTTTGTGTTTGAAATAAACTTTAATCTTCATTGTGAACTTTACCTAAGACTCAGTACTTCACTGGGGAGCCCTGCGTTTCCCCTCACAAAAATTGGTGGCAGCGGAAGAATAAAGTACAGTGGTACCTCGGGTTACATACGCTTCACGTTACACACTCCACTAAGCCAGAAATAGTGCTTCAGGTTAAGAACTTTGCTTCAGGATAAGAACAGAAATCGGGCTCTGGCGGCGCGGCGGCAGCAGGAGGCCCTATTAGCTACAGTGGTGCTTCAGATTAAGAACAGTTTCAGGTTAAGTACGTACCTCTGGAACGAATTAAGTACTTAACCCAAGGTACCACTGTAGTGGTGTACAAGTCAATAGTCTGGGAAACAACTGGGGGCTCTTTTCGAACGCCACAGTTGGCGACTTCCCCTGTGTGCAAAGACATGCTCTGGCGGATGAGACCAATAGTGGGCCCAATGATCAAGAAGATCGTTTCTGCACGTGCTGAAGAGGGAAGTGAAGGGCAGGTAAGATTCGTCAACATGGGAAGGTAGCCCATCTAGGAGAAGAAAAACTCTGATTCTAAACCTCCACTGCCTTGTGGGATATCTTCAGGAGAAGAAAAGGCTAAGGAGTAAACCCTACACAAATCCAGAGTGGAGTCCCAAAGTTGAGTGACGCCTTGTACACCTACCTTCTGCAGCCAAGTTGGTGCCAAACATCTTGCTCTGCTTTCCTTTGGACCACCTCAGCCAGGCCGAGAGGGGGGTCTTGTCATCTGGGCAGCCCAGGATCTCTCTACACGCTGCCCAGGCTTGCGCCCCGGGGAGGTCACTTAGGTGCTGCTAACACAGCGGTTTGACTTCACCCCCGGAAGTGCACTCCATTGTCTCTTGAGATGGATGCCAACAATGTTCTCCAGGATTGCAGGCAGGAATCATTCTCATACCTGGAGACGCTGCCGCAAATTGAACCTGAGACCTTCTGCACGCAAAGCAGGGGCACTGCCACTCAACTGCGCACACAGAGACACCATAGGAAGCTGCCTTTTCTTTCATTCATTCATTCATTCATTCATTCATTCATTCATTCATTCAGGCTTTATTGGCATAATTTAGACAATAAGATCATAAAGGAGAAAGCAAGAAAAATCCATAAAACACTGGTAGTATCAAACTGGTAGTAACCACCATTAAATAAAATTAAGAAATTTTAAATTTGACTTTAAAAATCTCGGCTAAATATCCCGAAACAATCTCAGTAGTTTCAGAAGCTGCCTTCTACTGGCTGTACCTTTTCTTTTTCTTTTTTTCTTTTTTGTGCTGCTTATTTTTATTAAAGCTTTTCTTGATTTACAAAAGTGTTTGCAATGTCTCCCTCTCCTATTTCCCCCCCCCCATGTAACATTTTTACAAATCAGTTTCATTTGTTGAGACATTAGGAAGAAAAGGGGAAAAGAGGTGGAGGGGGGGAGATGGGTGGGGGTGGGGGTGGGTGGCGATGTTTCTATTTTGCTTAATATATGTAGGGTTTGGTGTCAGGTTCTCTGCTGTTCACTTGTGTTCCTTTGGTGGTGAGAGAGGTTGGGGTGGCCTAGGGTGTGGTTGTTCATTTGTGGTTGGCTGTGGTGGTCTTTGTTTTCATGTGTGAGTGGGGTGGGTGGGTGTTTTGGTTATCCATATTGATTTGAATGCTGTTGGTGGATTATTGCCATTGTCTTGTGGGCTGTGATATGATAAAGGGGGTGAAGGTGTCTTCTATTTGTCCCCATGTCCATAGGCGCCGACTGCATGGGGCCTGAGGGGGCCCGAGCCCCCTCAAAAATTCGTTTGGGGGGGCTCAGCCCCCCCCAATAATCTCGGGCGGCGGTGGGCGCGTCCGCGGCTTTTATAGGGCGCCCGGCGCGCACCAGCTCGATAACGGGCACCGGCGCGGCGGGGGGCGCCGGGCCGGGGGAGGGGGGCGGCCGGCCTGTCTCCTTGGCAACAACATTGAGCAGCGCCGGCTCCCCTGGGAGGGCCATCCCCCCGCGCCGCCGATAGCCAACACCGCCGACGCTGTGGATGCCCGAGCCCGAGCCTGAGCCCGAGCCCGAGCCAAAGCCAGAGCCCATCAGTCAGTCAGTCAGGAAGAAAGGAAGGAGAGAGAAATGGGGAGGGAGACGAGGGAGGAAAATTGCGCGCAGGGTGAAGAAAGGAGAAGGGCGAACGAGACGAGCTTCCAACCCAAAAAAGGGCTGGAAGACTGGGAGGATGCAGGATCGGGAAAGAAAGCGACGCCTTCCCCGCCCGCGACGTCGCCCGCTTGTCATTGGCAGCGCAGCGGGCGCCCAGAGGGGCTGGGCACCGGCGCAGGGCCGCTCCACAGCCGCGGAGGACAGCTGCGCGGCTAGCAAGGTGCGCCGCGTAGAGCGCGGCCCTTGTGTGGCCCGGTGGCCAGGCAAGCTCGGGCGGGGACCCCCATGCGAATCTAAGACGGGAGAAGAGGGCAGAGCAAAGGGGGTCCCTTCCCCAACCTCCGGCTCTGAGACTTCCCTGCGCCCCAGAAAAGTGAAAGGATTTTCTCTTCTTCTTTTTTTATAAATATTTTATTAAGTTTTCAAATACAAAGTTAGAAACATACACTGAAGAAAAAAGTAAAAGAACAAGAAAAAGAAAAAAAGAAAAAGAAGAAAAGAAAACCAACCATTCAACACATTTTTTATATAACTAACTGGACTTCCTCGCATCTCCCTTACCCTGCATTCTTTATAATAAAGATATCAGCAAATTATTACCTTGTTTCGTACCTTATTTTGTACTTTTCAAATACTATACCTCTAAATTTAACATACTTTTCATCAGTTACTTATATCTTAAATTAAACATAGTATTACCTTAGAGTTTGACATTTTCTTACTTAAAATATAATTTCCTGTTTCCCAAATCTAATTGCTGAAGCTATAGTTTCCGAATCGTGTAAATTTTTAACATTCATACAACTTATATTGTTTTTGTAAATAGTCCTTAAATTTTTTTCCAGTCCTCTTCCGTTGTTTCTTCTCCCAAATCTCGGATTCTGCCAGTCATTTCAGCCAGTTCCATGTAGTCCATCAATTGCGTCTGCCACTCTTCCAGTGTGGGCAAATCTTGTGTCTTCCAATATTTTGCGATAAGTATTCTTGCTGCTGTAGTTGCATACATAAAGAAAGTTCTATCCTTCTTTAACACTTTCTGGCCAACAATGCCCAAGAGGAAGGCCTCTGGTTTCTTGGGAAAGGTATACTTAAATACCTTTTTTAACTCATTATAGATCATTTCCCAGAAGGCCTTCACTTTTGGACAAGTCCACCAGAGGTGAAAGAATGTCCCTTCAGCCTCCTTACATTTCCAACATTTATTATCAGACAGGTGATATATTTTTGCAAGCTTGACTGGGGTCATGTACCACCTATAAATCATTTTCATAATATTTTCCTTCAAGGCATTACATGCCGTGAATTTCATTCCGGTGGTCCATAACCTTTCCCAGTCCTCAAACATGATGTTATACCCAATATCCTGAGCCCATTTTATCATGGCTGATTTGACTGTCTCATCCTGAGTGATTTTCTCTTCAACCTGCCCTCCATCCTCTTGCAGAAAACTCTTTGCCTGCCCTGCCCGTATCTCGTTTTTGCTTTTTAATTCCACACACGCACCCTTCGGACTTCGTGGCAATCGGGCGCGCCGGTGCGTTTCCTAAGAGAGTGAGGACCCCCGCCTCCTCCCCACCTGCTCCCTCGCCAGCCAGCCAGCCGCGCGCCCTAGCCGGAGAGCCCCGGCCGTCCCCGTCGCGCAATCGGCTGGATCTCCCTTCAGCAGGCCGTGCTCACAACTCGGCCCAGGGACCCCCCAGCAGTGGATCTCCGGCCCAGCTGAAGAATCCGGCAACAAGCCCCCTCCTCCCCAATCGCTCCGCCGAAATATGCTCCAAAACCCCCCAGATAGGCCGCCGGCCGCCAAGTCTAGTGGCGCCCTGAGCGAGGGTCTCTCCCCAACACCGCCACCTCGAACTGCGTTCTCCCAGCTACCCGAGCGAACCAGCGGCAGGACCCCGGTATGGGCCCCCCCAATATTTTTTATAAGTCGGCGCCCCTGCCCATGTCAGTTTCAGTTTATTGGTTAATTTTTCTAGTAGGGCTGTTTCCCATACTCTTTGGTACCATTGTTGTTGTTTAGTTGTTTAATCATGTCCAACTCTTCGTGACCCCATGGACCAGAGCACACCAGGCACTTCTGCCTTCCACTGCCTCCTGCAGTTTGGTCAAACTCATGCTGGTAGCTTCGAGAACACTATCCAACCATCTCGTCTACTGTCATCCCCTTCTCCTTGTGCCCTCAATCTTTCCCAACATCAGGGTCTTTTCCAGGGAGTCTTCTCTTCTCATGAGGTGGCCAAAGTATTGGAGTCTCAGTTTCAGGATCTGTCCTTCCAGTGAGCACTCAGGGCTGATTTCCTTCAGAATGGATAGGTTTGATCTTCTTGCAGTCCATGGGACTCTCAAGAGACCCCTCCAGCACCATAATTCAAAAGCATCAATTCTTCGGCGATCTGCCTTCTTGATGGTCCAGCTCTCACTTCCATACATTACTACTGGGAAAACCATAGCTTTAACTGTACATACCTTTGTTGGCAAGGTACCATTGGTCCATGCTTAATCCTGACAGGTCTCTCCAGTGTGGCTGTACCTTTTCTGTCTCTAGCTGGAGATGCTGCTGGGGCTTGAACCTGGGGCCTCCTGCATGCAGAGCAGATGCTCTGCCAATGAGCTACTGCCCTTCCCAAACTCTAGGGACTTTTCACAGCCAGCTTTGTAACCGTCCCATTTATTCCTGCTCTTTTCACAGCAGCCGAACTTGCACATGATCCACCTTCTCTCCAGGGAGGAAAAAAGGCTTGGGTTTTCTCCCTTCTGCAGATCAAGCTACAATCCATGTCCCAAGAAAATGCAAACACACACCCTTGGCAGGCCAGAGATGCTTCAGCCTTGCATTTGACCAGGGCAGCGTAACCTAGCACAAAACAGAGGAGGCTGTATAGTTCTTGTTGATAAACAGTGGGCCGCCTGTTGGATCTGAGGCCAGGGAAGGTGGGCAGCCCCAGGGTCTCCTCTGAGACAATTCCTGGAAGGGCTGGTTTGTTTAAAAAAGATAAACAGATGGGCTTTCTGCCACTGAGGCCATCCCACTGAGGTCGTGAGTTCCTCGGATGTTGGGGAGAGCCATTAGAGACAAGGAAAGATGCTGCTTTCACTGCCCAGGACTGGCCTCACACCATCTGAGAGTTCAAGCAAAACAAGAACCACAGGGGGTTCATCCTGCTTCTCATCCAAAATCCTTCCTTTAGAGCTGAGCCAGGAATGGGGAATATTTTCAGAGCAACCTTCCAGTGGTGGGCAGGGTTGAGGCCAAAGGGGGCAGAGCAGCGTGTTTAAATTTCACCTGTGTGTGGCAGACTGGTTTCTACACAATGTAGGGGGTGTGGGTGGTGCTGTGGTGTAAACCACTAAGCCTCTTGGGCTCACCAAGTGGAAGGTTGGCAGTTTGAATCCCTGCGATGATGAAATGAGCTCCTGTTGCTCTGTCCCAGCTCCTGTCGAACTAGCAGTTCGAAAGCATGCCAGTGCAAGTAGATAAATAGGTACCACTGCTGCGGGAAGGTAAATGGCATTTCCGTGCACTCTGGTTTCTGTCACTGTTATGTACTGAGTTGAAGAGGATTCAAAATGCAGCAGTCTGATTGGTCCTAGAACAATAGGATTCAGAATGCAGCAGTCTGATTGGTCCTAGAACAATAGGATCCAGAATGCAGCAGTCTGATTGGTCTACAGGAGCCACCCAATCCAGCTCCAGGTGGAACTGAATCCACAACCTGATTGGCCTACAGGAGAATCCCAGAATTAGCCAATCACATGGGGCCCATTGTGTAAATAATGTATATAAAGCAGACATTCTGGGGGAATTTCCGTTCCTCCTCACCACTATGAGCTGAATAAAGAGCATGGAATCCACTCTCGACTCTGAGTATATTTCAGTCACGCTGTTCTGCTGTGTCAGAAGCGGTCCGACTTTTTGTGATCCCATGGACCCAATCACACCAGGCACTCCTGTCTTCCACTGCCTCCCGCAGTTTGGTCAAACTCATGCTGGTAGCTTCGAGAACACTGTCCAACCATCTCGTCCTCTGTCGTCCCCTTCTCCTTGTGCCCTCAATCTTTCCCAACATCAGACTCCCTGGAAAAGAAGATGGTGGAGGCTTCTTCATTGAAGGTTTTAAAGTAGAGGCTGGATTCTGCATTGCAGGGGTTTGGACTAGATGACATTGGGTCCATTCCAAGTCTATGGTTCTATGATTTTATAGAATACCGATACTTGGTAGATCAGATCATTGTGATGGTCTATTTGACATAATTCCACAAAGGGTCTCCATTTAAGACTGGGGAAGGGCCATAATCTGTTTCCCCTGAACGCCTTACCTTTCAACCACCTTAAGGATGCCCTGCTTGAACATCTTTCCCTATTGACTGCCACCTCCTTCATTTTGTTTGAAGGACCCCCCTTTTTCTAAGGAGTCACCTGCCCTCCAGCAGGTAGCAATCAGAATGATAGCAATCTCCATCACTATCCAGGTGTGAAACCTTTCCTGCCCTCTTCCCCCGGGCATTTTGGTTTTGTTTTCAAAGCATATAATCTCTGGCAAATACCTGCATGCCATTGACTTCCCGATCCTCCTTTTCAAGAAGGGCCTCCTGGTCTTAATTGATGCCTAGCTGAAGGGAAGGCAGTAATTTCACCGACATTCATTTCCTAGGCAGAAAGTACCATCCCTTAAGGGCAGAGCAGAGGAGCCATCCGAGAGAGTTACCTGCTGAAGGGGGCGATAGGATGAATGGCAGGTGCCTCCAAAAATGCAGCAGAATCTATTCCAAGAGCCAGTGATTTTGAATCTAGAGCTGGACACGTCTGTTATTGATTCTTAGTGGTTTGCACCTTTTGCTGCTCGGCAACTTAATTCCAGTATATTTTAGTGTGCTTTTCTTTTAGAAATACAGCACCAGGCAGCAGTATTATTTGTTGTCGTTTAGTCGTGTCCGACTCTTCGTGACCCCATGGACCAGAGCACGCCAGGCACTCCTGTCTTCCACTGCTTCCCGCAGTTTGGTCAAACTCATGTTGGTAGCTTCAAGAACACTGTCCAACCATCTCGTCCTCTGTCGTCCCCTTCTCCTTGTGCCCTCCATCTTTCCCAGCATCAGGGTCTTTTCCAGGGAGTCTTCTCTTCTCATGAGGTGGCCAAAGTATTGGAGCTTCAGGATCTGTCCTTCCAGTGAGCACTCAGGGCTGATTTCCTTCAGAATGGATAGGTTTGATCTTCTTGCAGTCCATGGGACTCCCAAGAGTCTCCTCCAGCACCATAATTCAAAAGCATCAATTCTTTGGCAATCAGCCTTCTTTATGGTCCAGCTCTCACTTCCATACATCACTACTGGGAAAACTATAGCTTTAAGTATACGGACCTTTGTCGGCAAGGTGATGTCTCTGCTTTTTAAGATGCTGTCTAGGTTTGTCATCACTTTTCTCCCAAGAAGTAGGCGTCTTTTAATTTCGTGACTGCTGTCACCATCTGCAGAGATCATGGAACCCAAGAAAGTAAAATCTCTCACTGCCTCCATCTCTTCCCCTTCTGTTTGCCAGGAGGTGATGGCCCAGTGGCCATGATCTTCGTTTTTTTGATGTTGAGCTTCAGACCATATTTTGCGCTCTCCTCTTTCACCCTCATTAAAAGATTCTTTAATTCCTCCTCACTTTCTGCCATCAAAGTTGTGTCATCTGCATATCTGAGGTTGTTCCAAAAGGTCCCACAGTCGTTGCTAAGCTTTTGAGTGCTTCAGAAGCCTTCTTCATCATGCTGCATGTCTTGAAGTTCTGGAGAACTTTGCTCACTGTTTTGAGAAGATCAGAAGAGCCTTCCTGCTGTATTAGGCCCAAGGCTCATCTAGTCCAGTTCATAAGGACAACAACCCTCATTAAGAACCCTGTTGGATCAAGATAATGGCCCATCTAGACCAGCATCTGCTTCTCTTCTGAACAGCCCACAAGCAGGACACAAGCACCACAGCCACTCTCCCTACTTGTCATTCCCAGGAACTGGTATTCAGAAGCAGAGGGGGAACATAGACATCATGGCTAGTAGCCATTGATAGCCTTCATGCATCTTTCAAATCCGCTTTTAAATCCATCTGAGTTGGCGCCGTTTGGATCGCTCCTCACGTAGGTTTTTGTCCTTTGGTGGATTTTGATATTTTCCTAAAAGACCAGCAGAGCGTTGGCAGAGTAGATAAACTACAGCTAGGATGCCAAATCATGTGCAATACTGACTCTTTTCTTGAAATTAAAGCAATGTCCAAACAACCTGTTGATATATTCAAAAGCATTTGCTTGCAGAACATACAGCCAAAGAAGAATATATACAAATTATTTACATTCACATACTTATGCAAGCATGGGCTTAATTTTTTTTAGTTGAAGTTTACAGCTTCTTTTTATGCATTCAGAAAAGCTGTGTTTTTCTCTCTTTCCAATACTTGCACTCAGCCTTAGGTCCATTACCCAGCTAGGCCACGCAGTTCCATCTGAGAGGTTTCCACTTTCTCCTTCCGGCAGACTTGTCCTTACTGCTTCTTTGGGAGAACATCAACTTCTGTACTTTTTTCTGTCACATCTACACAGAAACATCATCATTCCTCTCCTCTATTGCATTTAGAGAGAGAGTTATCTGATACAGACTCTTCTTCAGTGTTCAGGGAGATGCAGCAGTTACAGTCAAGTCACTCACACACAAAACTACCAATCAATCAATCAATCAATCAATCAATCAATCAATCTTTATTGCAGTCAAAGACCAGTCAGTAACACAGAGAACAAAATGGACAATGTAATAAGATGCCAGGGTTGCCATATGTCCTCTTTTTCCAGGACACGTCCTCTTTTTCATGTGTAGAGTCATCATAGCAATCCACAATTAAAAATAGAAGTCGGGAAATGTGTCCTCTTTTTGGCTCTTCAAAACATGGCAACCCTAAAATACCTGCCATGTGACCAGAGTTAACCAATCACACAAGAGTTACTGCAGAACATTCCAGAATTGAACACACAGTAATGCATTTAAGGGACGCGGGTGGCACTGTGGGTTAAACCACAGAGCCTAGGACTTGCTGATCAGAAGGTCAGCGGTTCGAATCCCTGCGATAGGGTGAGCTCCTGTTGCTCAGTCCCAGCTCCTGCCAACCTAGCAGTTCGAAAGCACGTCAAAGTGCAAGTAGATAAATAGGTACTGCTCCAGCGGGAAGGTAAATGTCATTTCCGTGCGCTGCTCTGGTTCACCAGAAGTGGCTTAGTCATGCTAGCCACATGACCCGGAAGCTGTACACCAGCTCCATCGGCCAATAAAGTGAGATGAGTGCCGCAACCCCAGAGTCATCCGTGACTGGACCTAACGGTCAGGGGTCCCTTTACCTTTACCTAATGCATTTAAGCATTCCCAATTTCCCAGTTATAGTGAATTAAATCACTATACTCAACACATGGGGCTCCCAATACTTTCTGGAGAGTTGTGAGCATTGTACTAGGAGGGTCTGAGGTGCCTAACATCCATCTCTGATGACACCCAAACTCTGCCCCATGAAGATTCTTCCTCCCATCTTCTGAATGCAAGTTTGAAACTGCACACAACTCTGATCCTAAAAAGGAGAGTGGAACTTGGGAGGCAGCTGATCTGTGTTTCTGAGGGTGGGGAAATGAATGGAAAGATAAAAGGGGCCTGGGATTCAAACACTCCTGTAAAAGGTGGTCCCCATTTGTGCTGCCTTTGAAATAAGCTCCTCTGCAAGGCATTTGGGGAGTCTGTTTGGCAGGACAGAGCCCCACGCTTGCTGCTGGTGGATCCCCTCCCCTCCTGTATAGGGATCTGATTTCAAAGAGAGTTTGCCTAAGAACATGAGCCGCTTTTCCATTCCCCCTGATCTGCTTTATGATGCAAAGATGGAGCAATGAGATTAGCAAAATAGACTCTGGTTACTTGGGATGGTTTTAAGCAGGGTTATTGGCACTGAAGTAACATTTCAAGGCTTAACCAGAGTGTTTTAATTGGTTTACCACAGTTATAGCTCAACCTTTTTCTCCAAGGAGCTCAAGGTGGTGTAAATGGTTCTCCACCTCCTCATTTCAATCCCCGCAGCAGCAACAACAACCCTGTGAGGTAGGTTAGGCTGAAAGGCCGGTCACTCAGTGAGCTTCATGGCTGAGTGGGAGGATTTGAACCCTGGCCTCCCATGTCCTATTCTGACACACTAACCACTACACCACACTACCTCTCATGGTAATGTTCAGAACCATGGCTTGGACCTCCAGACCAATAAAGTGCTGAGTTTGGACAAAGTTTTTCTTCCTCTTTGCTTATAATTATACTGTATCCCCACTTCGTACATTTAAGTCAGCCTCTGCCAATCTTCTGGCTTCCTGAGGTTTTGAACTACAAGCCCCATCAGCTCCAACCTTGTTAGTGAAATTTATATTTTAGCTCAGTATTCCCAGTAGTGATGTATGGAAGTGAGAGCTGGGCCATAAAGAAGGCTGATCGCCGAAGAATTGATGCTTTTGAATTACGGTGCTGGAGGAGACTCTTGAGAGTCCCATGGACTACAAGAAGATCAAACCTCTCCATTCTGAGGGAAATCAGCCCTGAGTGCTCACTGGAAGGACAGATCCTGAAGCTGAGGCTCCTATACTTTGGCCACCTCATGAGAAGAGAAGACTCCCTGGAAAAGACCCTGATGCTGGGAAAGATGGAGGGCACAAGGAGAAGGGGACGACAGAGGATGAGATGGTTGGACAGTGTTCTCAAAGCTACCAACATGAGTCTGACCAAACTGGGGGAGGCAGTGGAAGACAGGAGTGCCTGGCATGCTCTGGTCCATGGGGTCACGAAGAGTCGGACACAACTAAACGACTAAACAACATTGTCTGCACTAAATGGCAGCAGCTCTTCAGGATTTGGGACAGGGGGTCTTTTCACGCCCTACTTGGATGCTCTTAGGGATTGAGCCCACGAAGATCTGTATGGAAAGCAGATGGGTTTTTTCCACTGAGCTATGCCCCTTCCCCACATCTATCAGTGCTTGTCAGCTCATTATAAGAGACATTACAGCTGTTTGAGAGTTAGTGGTAGAGCTAATCCTTTTTCAAAGCCATCCAAATTGGTGGACATCAACTACCTCTCTCAGGAGAAAATGCCAGAGTTTAACCATGTGCTAAGTGAAGAAGTCTTTCCTTTTGTTTGTCTTGGCTCTTCAAACATCAAATAATGTCCCTGTTGGGTTCTGGTATTCCGAGAGAAGGAGAGAAATCTCCCTGTTCACTTTCTAAGCAGACAGTAAAAACCAGCAGGCTTTCTGAGAGTGGAGTGCTGATAAAACAGAAGTGATTTCTCCCTTTTTCTTTTCAAAAGAGCTTCATTGTGATAGTTGCCATTCTCCTTAGCCAGTACAGTGGTACCTCGGGTTGCAGACACTTCAGGTTACAGACTCCGCTAACCTGGAAGTAGTACCTCAGGTTAAGAACTTTGCTTCAGGATGAGAACACAAATCATGCGGCAGCAGCAGGAGGCCCCATTAGCTAAAGTGGTGCTTCAGGTTAAGAACAGTTTCAGGTTAAGAACGGACCTCCGGAACGAATTTAGTTCTTAACCAGAGGTACCACTGTACATTTCTAAGGAGGTCCAGTTCCCTATGTCTTTTTCAATGGATATTTGTTTTTATGATTGCACAAATGTTTCTAATTCTGGGTTGTATGCAGGCTCCTAGATATTCAACTGAACTAACTTTCCATAGATTAAAAAAAGAAAAATCCTCTCCTCCAAATCTTTATCTATCAAAACAAGTAACAAACAAGAGATAAACATAAAATAATTAAAACATCCGATGCACTGATATAGGATGGAAGACATCTGGCTTGACAGCAGTATACACGTAAAAAGGAACTAGACCGCAAGCTCAACAACAGTCTGATGAAGCAGCGAAAAAGTTAATGCATTTCTAGGCTACGTTGACAGAAGTGTCCAGATCAAGGAGAATAATAGTACCACTCTATTCTGCCTTAGTCAGACCCCCACCTGGAGTCCTGTGTCCAGTTCTGGACACCACAATTCAAGAAGGATATTGACAAGGCAGTCGCTTGAGTTGGGGCATTGCTCAGAGGTTTTTGTTGGAGCGGAGATTGTTGGTGTGATTGATTATTATTTTTGTATCTTTATTTTAAAAACTTATGATTTATGTGCAAATCATGGCTGTGCACTTTTTGATGTTTTATTTATTGTTCATGACTACTTTGGGTTATGTTTGTAACCATGTGATATTTCCCCCTCGCTTTGTAAGCATGGTTTGAACTGTGCAAAGGTGGCATACAAATGAAATTATGTATGCTTGTATGAATGTGTTCAGGGAAGCCGACAGAGTGAGCTCCCATTGCTCTGTGCCAGCTTCTGCCAACCTAGCAGTTCGAGAGCACACCAGTGCAAATAGATAAATAGGTACCGTTGTGGTGGGAAGGTAAACAGCGTTTCCGTGCGCTCTGGTTTCTGTCATGGTGTTCCGTTGCTCAAGAAGCGGTTTAGTCATGCTGGCCACATGACCCAGAAAGCTGTCTGCGGACAAACGCCAGCTCCCTTGGCCTGAAAGCGAGATGAACACTGCACCCCATAGTCACCTTTGACTGGACTTAACCATCCAGGGGTCCTTTACCTTTACCTTTCAGGGAAGGGTGACCAAGATGAGGAAGGAGTTGGGCATGTTTAGCATGGAGAAGAGAAGGCTGAGACGTGGTATGATAGCCAGCTTTAGAAATGTAAAGGGCTTTCACATGGAAGATGGAGCTGTTTTCTGCTGCTCCGGAGAGGAAACCCTGAACCAATGGAATCAATTGAGGAGAAAGGAGATTCTGACTAAATATTCGTAATAACTTTCTGATGGTAAGAGCTGTTTGACGGTGGAACAGACTCCCTCAGAAGGTGGTAGACTCCCCTTCATTGGAGATTTTAAAATGAGGTTGAATGGTCACCCTTCAGGGATTCTTTAGCTGGGATTCCTGCATTGCAGGGTGTGGACTAGATTAACTTTGGGATCACTTCCAACTCTACGATTCTATGATTCTAGCAGAACTTTCCATTAATGTTAATCCCTGATGTTAAACTGGTTCCTTAATTCTATTTTGCATATTAAATGCCACCCATGCGGATTTTACTTTCATTAATTTTATAATCGTGACAGATTGTGAAGCTGAGGTTCCAATACTTTGGCCACCTCATGAGAAGGAGACGACAGAGGACGAGATGGCTGGACAGTGTTCTTGAAGCTACCAGCATGAGTTTGACCAAACTGCGGGAGGCAGTGGAAGACAGAAGTGCCTGGCGTGCTCTGGTCCATGGGGTCACGAAGAGTCGGACATGACTAAACAACTAAACAGCAACAACAAATTTTATAAGCAGGCACATTTACTGAATTGTTTCAATATATGGTCTTTATGTGGAGGAAAGTTGAAGACCATCTCTTGATGTCCCCCCTCTTCTCCCCTTTCTACCTCTACTTTCCTCACACAAGGGTCAGATCCACACCATTCATTCCCCCAAATAATACAGGGAGCTATAATTTATCAAGGGTACTGGCAATTGTAGCTCTGTGAGGGGTAAAGTACAGTTCCCAGGATTCCTTGTGCTTGAAGTGTCCCTTCAATTTGCGAATGTAACGATCTCTCAGAGAAGCTTGTGCAAGGAGCTCTGGCAAACGTCATCATTTGTGTGGTTTGATCCAACAGCCCAACCCTTTGGGAGATTATCTGAAGGCTGGAATTAACTGGGAAAAGGAGCTCTGGTCAATTTCACTATTGTCAAGTAGGTGTGTTTTGTTTTTAATCTCGAAGCTCAGTTCTTGCAAATTTATCTCGCCTGATCTCTTAATTGCAGGTCAGATGGTTTTGGAAACCTTCCTGCAAAAATAAACACATTCTGAAGCAATTTTGTTTCATTTAGGAACATGAGCAAGCCACTCTGCTCTGAGTCAGACCCTTCATCCGTCTAGCTATGCGCTGCCTTCACTGGTTGGCAGCAGCTGTTCCAGGATCTCTGAGAGAGACATTCCAGGCCCAACTGGGAGATCCTAAAGACTGGACCTGGGACCTGCATGCAAAGCAGATGCTCTGCTACTGAGCTACTTAAATCTCGACTTCAGCAATAAGCCCTAAATGGTACCCCACCCCTTGCTGGCCTCTAAGCATATCAAGTCTTTGGAGCTGGAGTCAGTCAGGTCCTGCCCCTCCAGGTCAAGTGGAAATAGGCCAAGTATATATAGCTGCTGCTGCTGCTGCTGCTGCTCCTCCTCCTCCTCCTCCTCCTCCTCCTCCTTCTTCTTCTTCTTCTTCTTCTTCTTCTTCTTCTTCTTCTTCGTCTTCTTCGTCTTCTTCGTCTTCTTCTTCTTCTTCTTCATCTTCTTCTTATCACTCCCAGCCAAGTAAGATTGTCTTCCATGAACACGGTCTTAACAGTGACTCCGTAAGTGACTGTGGAGGCCAGTTCTGGATCTACAGTGGGGACATAGGTTTCCAGCCAGGAGTTGACCACGGTGAGGGTTTGCCAAATGTGCCTTCCTCTTAGCACATTTCTCCCTTTTGTCCTGAGTTCAAGCGTCTTCAAAGTCCATGACACCATTGGTAAAGGCTGTTCTCCAATTGGAGCGCTCACAGGCCAGTGTTTCCCAGTTGTCGGTGTTTATACTACATTTTTAAAGGTTTGCCTTGAGAGAGTCTTTAGACTTCTTTTGTTGACTCCCAGCATTACGCTTTCCATTTTTAAGTTCGGAATAGAGTAGTTGCTTTGGAAGATGATAATCAGGCATCCAAACAACATGAATGATAATCAGGCATCCAAACAACATGAAGTTTACATGAATGCTTGTGCTAGGGTCAGTCTAATTTTTCTGGTTGTTGGGAATGATGTGATATTACATTACAAAAGCTGGAGAAGGTTTAAAAGAGAGCTGCATTTCAGTTTGGGTATTGTTTCGGGAAGTGACAAGGAGATTCACTTTCAAATTTATTCTCTCCACCTCCTCCCACATACAATCCTTGCCTCCTTGAAGACCAATTATTATTATTATTATTATTATTATTATTATTATTATTATTATTATTATTATTATTATTCCTATTGAATTTATATCCTGCCTTTCCTTCCCAAGGAACCCTGGGTGGCATATACTATTTAAAAACCACAAACAAAGCCAAAACATTCTAAAACAATTAAAACATTCTAAAAGCAATTAGAAATAAAGACATCCTTCCATCTAATGTTCTCGAGGTTTCCAGAAATAGTATTCTTCAGCCAACAGATGTACCTGGGTAAACAAGAACATTTTCAAATTCCTCCAGGAAGTTAATAATGATGAACATACTTCAGCAGGGAGGGCATTTCACAACTGGGGAACCACCACTAAAAAGGCCATGTCAGGGCCAACCCCAGCTCAACATTTTATAATTGGATGCAGGGCCAATAAAAGGATGCAACATAAAATTATGACACCAGAACCGGAGAGTCCATTCAAAAAATGAGTTACAGCTTGCTGGTGGGTGAAATGGTTTATCTCCCCTATGAAGAAAGGTTGCAGCATTTGGGGATTTTCAGTTTAGCAAAAAAGTGAGTAAGAGGTGACATGAGAGAGGTTTATAAAATAATGCACAGCATGGAGAAAACGGACAGAGAATTTTTGTTCTCCCTCTCTCAAAACACTAGAACTTGGGGGCATCCAAGGAAGATGAATGTTGGAAGATTCAGGTCAGATCAAACAAAGGACTTCTTTTAAACTGTGGAACTCACTGCCACAGGAGGTAGGTGATTGCCACCAACTTGGATGGCTTTAAAAGAGGACTGGGCTGCATCGATGCAACACTAGAAAAGGTACTATGATACATATATGGTGGAATTGTTTAAACATCAAACAATTTTGGAAACAATATATAACGAAATGAAAAAAAAGTTTAGATATTCATTTAGGAAAACACCAGAAGGTTTTCTATTGGGAACAGTACCAGGATGTCTAAAGGAAGAAGACAAGACATTATATTTATATGCAACAGTAGCCACAAGGCTATTGATTGCGAAAAATTGGAAAAGTGGTATTATACCGACAAAAATAGAGTGGCTTGCCAAATTATCGGAGTACTACAATATATCCAAAACAATGGGAGAAACTGGAAGGATCTCAAAAGAGAAGAGAGACAGGGACTGGAAGGTGTTTAAAGGATACTTGCAAAGCCATATTGAAAAATCAGAACTCCTATTAGAATAAACAAGTTCCATTTTAAATACTGGAATACTAAATAAGATGGATAACAATGTGTAATAGAAAAAGAAGCATGAAATTAGGTTAAAGGTGTGTGAAAGAAAGTAATAGAAGTGGAAAGAAATTGCAATTGAGTAGATTGGAAGTCTAACACAAAGGTGGGGTGCGGGGTGGTGGATGGTGATGGGAAAAGGAATTATCTGTGGGATTGAGTGTAGGTATGTTTGAACATTTTTAAGGATTGTATGAAATGTATGTTTGTATCTTCGCAATATGTGTGTATTAATGCTGAATTATTTTAACAATAAAAACTTTTTTTTAAAAAAAAAGGGACTGGGCAAATTCATCAGGAAGGCCACCCATGGCTACTAGCAATGATGGTTCTGTTCTGCCTCCATAGTTGGAGTCAACGATGCTTGCTGGAAACCGCAGGAGGGGCGAGGGCTCTGGTGTTAGGGTCTTGCTTGAGCGTTCTGTTTGTGGTGGACTAGACGGGCCACTGGCCCTGATCCAGCAGGCTCTTATGTAAATTTGTCCCTCTACGTGAGTCAGAGATTTGCCCTTGTGTTTTCCTTCAAATGCCCCTCGCTGGTTCATATCCTAGGCTTCCTCCTTTGCCTTCCACAGAGAGTTCGCTGATCGCAAGGTCTTCCTCTGACTGGGCTGTCCCATTTTTATCCCTGATTGCTTCTCTTTCCAAGGGCATCTTCTAAGGAGGAACGGAAAGTGGCGATAGCCAGGCTCTTTCCTGTTTGCTGGGCTGCAGCCGCCGGGGGTCCTGACCCACTTGGCCTCTGCATCAAGGTGACTCCAGAGCAGCAGCCAAAACAGTCCCCGTCTTGGTGCAAAACATCCCTCCCACCCCCACCTGAAAGGAAGATGCCCCCCTCCCATTAAAACAATGCTTTTTCCCAGCAGGAGTTTGCTCCTCTCCTTCTGATGCTACAGTAGGGGTACTGAGGCCCGAGGACTTTTATCTGCTATTGTTTTATTTATCAATTTTTTACCCCATCCCAACCTTCCTCCCCAAGGAGCCGAGGATGGCAAACAGATTTTAAAAACAAAAACAGCTCAAAACTATTAAAGGAAGTTACAATTTTAAAAAAATCCATCTGTCCAGTCATCTTGAGGTTCCCAGAGCAGGATTTTTTGGCCACCAAATGTGCATGGGTAAACAGGAATGCCTGTTGTCTTTGTCCATGGAGTTTTCTTGGCAGGGATACTGGAGTGGCTTGCCGGTTCCTGCTCCAGGTGGATCACGTTTGGTCAAAACTCTCCACTATGACCTGTTCATCTTGGGTGCCCTGCTTAGCATAGTTCATAGCTTCTCTGAGTTATTCAAGGCCCTTCACCACGGCAAGGCAGTGATCCATGAAGGGAATCCAGTGAAAGCTGGACCGTAAAGAAGGCTGATCACCGAAGAATTGATGCTTTTGAATTGTGGTGCTGGAGGAGACTCATGAGAGTCCCATGGACTGCAAGAAGATCAAACCAATCCATTCTGAAGGAAATCAGCCCTGAGTGCTCACTGGAAGGACAGGTCCTGAAGCTGAGGCGCCAATACTTTGGCCACCTCATGAGAAGAGAAGACTCCCTGGAAAAGACCCTGATGTTGGGAAAGATGGAGGGCACAAGGAGAAAGGGACGACAGAGGACGAGATGGTTGGACAGTGTTCTCAAAGCTACCAGCATGAGTTTGACCAAACTGTGGTAGGCAGTGGAAGACAGAAGTGCCTGGCGTGCTCTGGTCCATGGGGTCACGAAGAGTCGGACATGACTAAACAACAAACAGGAATGCGTTCAAACTCCATCCTTAAATATCTGAAGGGCTGTCACATGGAAGGTGGAGCAAGCTAGTTTTCTGCTGCTCCAGAGGGGAGGACCAGAACCGATGGGTTCAAAGAAAGGAGAACCTGACTGAACTTTAGGGAGAACTTTCTGATGGCAAGAGCCATTTGATAGTGGGACAGACTCCCTCAGAAAGTGGTGGACTCTCCTTCCTTGGAGGTTTTTAAGCAGAGGCTGGGTGGCGCTCTGTCCATGACCTTCGAGGTCCCTTCCAATCCTATGATTCGAGGACAGGCATAGGCAAACTCGGCCCTCCAGATGTTTTGGGACTACAACTCCCATCATCCCTAGCTAACAGGACCAGTGGTCAGGGATGATGGGAATTGTAGTCTCAAAACACCTGGAGGGCCGAGTTTGCCTATGCCTGTTCTAGGACTCCTCCTGGAATTGTACTAATGCTGGAAGCAGGCACACCTCACTGGGTGTCTGCTCAGCCTGCACTGCCCAGACGACATGGCCAGACCTCAGGCAAGAACACGGGGGAGAGAAATTTGCGTGTATGTGACCATGTTTACATGGTGGGAAGTATTATATACAGTGGTACTTCAGTTTGTAAACTTTTCCGTTGATGAACATTTCGGTTTTCGAACGCCATAAACCCGGAAGCAGTGCTTTTTTCCCTGAGGGTACGCAGGGGTACGCATACCCCTAAACATTTTGAGAATCTAAGTTTGGCTTCATTGAGGGACAGTATTTCAAAATGAGTAGGAAAATGAGAGTACCCCCTAAATATTTTTTAAGGGAAAAAAAGCACTGCCCACGAGTAAATGCTTGGGTTTTCGAACATGCCTCGGAAGTCGAACAGGCCACATGGCTTCTGCTGATTGCTGATTGAAGCCTAGCTGTCGGCTGTTGAATTCTCGGTTTTTGAAAGTTTCAGAATTCAAACAGTCTTCCGGAATGGATTATGTTAGAAAACCGAGGCACCACTGTACTTCCAATTCTCTGAACCTCTATCTATCTATCTATCTATCTATCTATCTATCTATCTATCTATCTACCTATCTACCTATCGTCTATCCATCCAATCTGTAACAAGGAAAGTGTTTCACCCAGATTGCATTTTGTGCTCATAACTACTGCTTTTGTCTCCAACCCTATAAGACTTGGGACCCTGTTCTGGAAGCTAGGACTCAAACCAATGGCTTCAAGTTACAAGAAAGGAAACTAAAAACCAGGAGAAACTTTCTGACCATAAGAGCTGTTCAACAGCAGAGGCTGTGAATTCTCATTCACTGGAGGTTTTTAACACAGAGGTCAGATGGTCATCTGTCATGGGTGCTTTAGCTAAGATTCCTGCATTGTTGGGGGCTGGACTAGACAACCCTTGGCGTCCCTTCCAACTCTCGCAATTCTATGAATCTGTGCTTCTATGAATGTGACATTTAAAACACTCACAAACACAAACACAAGCACACCTTATGGCACTTTCATTCATTAATATCAACCCTGAGACGCTTGAAGTGAGACGAGTAGTAGTAGTAGTAGTGGTAGTAGTAATAATAATAATAATAATAATAATAATAATAATAATAATAATAAATTATTTATACCCCGCCCATCTGGCTGCATTTCCCCAGCCACTCTGGGCGGCTTCCAACAAAACACTAAAATATAATAATCTATTAAACATTAAAAGCTTCCCTAAACAGGGCTGCCTTCAGATGTCTTCTAAAAGTTTGGTAGTTATTTTTCTCTTTGATATCTGATGGGAGGGCATTCCACAGGGCGGGTGCCACTACCGAGAAGGCCCTCTGCCTGGTTCCCTGTAACTTGGCTTCTCGCAGCGAGGGAATCGCCAGAAGGCCCTCAGCGGTGGACCTCAGTGTCTGGGCAGAACGATGGAGGTGGAGACACTCCTTCAGGTATACTGGACCGAGGCCGTTTAGGGCTTTAAAGGTCAGCACCAACACTTTGAATTGTGCCCGGAAACGTACTGGGAGCCAGTGAAGGTCTTTCAAGACCGGTGTTACCGGTATATGATCTCGGCGGCCGCTTCCAGTCACCAATCGAGCTGCCACATTCTAGATTAGTTGCAGTTTCCAGGTCACCTTCAAAGGTAGCCCCATGTAGAGCGCATTGCAATAGTCCAAGTGAGAGATAACTAGAGCATGTACCACTCTGGCAAGACAGTCCACGGGCAGGTAAGGTCTCAGCCTGCGTACCAGATGGAGCTGATAAACAGCTGCCCTGGACACAGAATTGACCTGTGTCTCCATGGACAGCTGTGAGTCCAGAATGACTCCCAGGCTGCGCACCTGGTCCTTCAAGGGCACAGTTACCCCATTCAGGACCAGGGAGTTCCCCACACCTGCCCGCCCCCTGTCCCCCAAAAACAGTTCTTCTGTTTTTGAAACATACCCCTGAGTGTGTGCAGACTGCATTTCCAACACTACCGAACCCTCCATCCTGAGTGCAGCACAGATTATTAGGTGCGGGATTTGGCACCCCAAGAAGCTGCATGCACCTTTTAAAAGCAGGTTTCTAGTCCTCATGAGGTAGAGCTAATGCCTGATGAAGCCTCCACAATGGGCAGGGGTGGTATTGCCAGCCAGGGCTGACGTGAGCTGTAGCCAGAAACTTTCTGGTGGGTCTCAGACTGTGGGAGGCTGCTCTGCTCCCTCCAGCACTCAGCTCTTATTCCAAGGAGTGCTCTGCTTTTTTTCTGGCCTCCCCCAGGAATTCCAGCGAAGGATGTGAGTGAGTGAGTGAGTGAGTGAGTGAGTTAGTGAGTGACAACGAACATGGGCTGATCCCTAGATGGCCGTGTTTATCAGTGGACCCAAATAGCCAGCTGTTTGCCTGATGTCTTGAAACACTCCTCCTTCCCCCCTGCTGCCAAAGCAAAACGGAGCTGGGAATGGAGCTGGGAGACGTTCCCATGAGCGGATCTGGTCCCTGAGCCTGCCAGGTGAGAGAGTCCGCCTTGTTTAGCGTCATCTTGGCGTTTTTAACTCCCTGGTCCAAGCCAATAAAAGCTTACTGATGTTCAGGATGGCAGGAGCAGGGCAGGGGTCTGGGAAGGGCAGGGGGAGCCCGGCACCCTAGACAGCAGACACACAAACGCGACTTTTCGGAGGCTGACAAAGCCCATTTCCAATCTGTCGGTGGGAAGTCAAAATGTGGGAATTATTTTTGCGAGGCAGATGGAGCCGGGAGGCATCAGATGGCTCTGTTTCAAAAAGGCATGTTGACAAAGAGGGCCGCAAGGGAGCAAAAAAGTCAATTCAGTTTGGACATTGACACAGACCTGCATAATTCCCACTACCCAAAAATGATATGTGTGCTGAAATCTGTGCTTCTCGGAATTTTGCAAGGCTACCCAAAACGGCGTTTGCAATAAATGCATGCGTTAGAGAAAAGTGTGCATAGATATGTATAGATCAGCGAAAACAACATGTGAAAGGTATTGCATTAGGGGGAACTGCCTGCCCCAGGAGGGTGTTTTTAAGGCAAAATTGTGCTTGAGCTGACCCAATGTGTTTTGCTGCCTAAGATGAATGGGGAGCGGGAGGTACATTTGACTGCTCTACTTTTAACTGCAAACATTTTGGGGAGCAGATAAAAGGAACTGAATTAATGCTCCTAGCCAAGGAAGGAGTGGAGGGAAAGAGACACAGGTTAGATACTCAGAGAGAATAACAGGATCAAGCAGACCCACCCCTGTTGCTTCCTCCCATTGTGTAATGAAGGGGGAGTTAAGGAAAGGATGGAGCTGCACAAACACTTAAGATGCTTCCTTTGGACTTCCAGCCAAAGTTCTTTAAAAAAAAACACCCCAAAATAAGTGGTTATGACAAGCAGGAGCATCAGCTTAGCTCCAGAACTCTATTCTCCTAAGCCAGGCGCTGCTGACTTCAACTAGTAGGCAAAAAGCAGATGATTTAATTTTCACAGTGAATGTCAAACATCTGGATCAAACAGGGACTTCTTGGGACTGGTCAACCCCTTCACTCCTAAAGGAGGCCACCCTGGGCATCTTTCCCCTGCTTTTTTGAAAGCTGGGGATGCAATGACCTTTCTTTACAGCTGGGAACGGGCTAATTTCTTATTTCTTTCTGTGGTTTTTTTTCAAATTAAAAAAATAATGTTATTATTTGGCTTTGCATGGTTTGTAAATCGAAATGGACCCTGTGGCAGAATAAAATGTAGCCTTTGGGTGAGATCCAGCTAAATCATAGAGAAGATCTAACAAAATCACTGGGGCTGCATCTATTTTATTGTTGTTAGCCACCCTGAGCCCGGCTTTGGCTGGGGAGGGCGGGATATAAATAATTTTATTATTATTATTATTATTATTATTATTATTATTGTTATTATTATTAGGCTATTAAAAAACTATACGGCTATTAAAAACAAGTCTCTCATAAACTTGTTACTTTTCTTGAGTTCCCCCCAGTTTTATTCCACCATTGTCGACAATAAAGGTAAAGGTAAAGGTGCCCCTGCCCGTGCGGGCCAGTCGTGTCCGACTCTAGGGTTGCATGCTCATCTCGCTCTAGAGGCCGTGAGCCGGCGCCATCCGAAGACACTTCCGGGTCACGTGGCCAGCGTGACAAAGCTGCAGTTGGCAAGCCAGCACCACCGCAGCACACGGAAATGCTGTTTACCTTCCCGCTATAAAGCGGTACCTATTTATCTACTTGCACTTAAGAGTGCTTTTGAACTGCTAGGTGGGCAGGAGCTGGGACTGAACAACGGGAGCTCACCCCGCCGCGGGGATTCGAACCGCCGACCATGCGATCAGCAAGTCCTAGGCACTGAGGTTTTACCCACAGCGCCACCTGCGTCCCAGGCATCTATTGTCGACAATAGATGCTTGCAAATTGGTAACTCTAGAACAATTATTCCTTTCATCCTGGAGCAAAAAGCAAGGCTCACTCCATCTCCATCTCCTTAATTCTCCTTCCCAAAGGAACACCCAGCCCCGCCCCCCTTTCCCCAACCATTGATAGAAGAGTCTCCAAGGATAGGTCCTTAACCTTGTAGAAGATTCTCAGGAAATGCCTATGGTTGCTTCTGAAACATCAGCTGCTTTCCTCCCCTGAAAACCCTCAACTCAGCACTGGAAACCTCAAGGGCACATCATAAGAGGCAGCCCCCACCCCAAAAAGAACCCTACCCTGACTAGTATTTACTGAGGAAATCAATAAAACGGTGTTTTGGCAGGTGGTCTTAAAAGTGTGTCAACTCCAGATTCCAAGGCTCAGTGGCAAAATCAAAGAATCATAAAACTGTAGACTTGGAAGGGACCCTTAGGGTCATCTAGTCCAACCCCCTGCAATGCAGGAATCTCAACTAAAGCAAAACCTCCAAAGAAGGAGAGTCCACAACCTCCTGAGCTACTACAGATCCCACCTGACTTCTTCAGAGCCCCCCCTCTCCTCTCCTGCCCCATTGCACACACAGCTAGCCAGCAACCCTCTCCTCTGCTGACCTCTGGCACCAGGGGCTAGCCCTACCATGAGACAGAGTGAGGCAGGTGCCTCAGGAGGCCCAGGAGGCAGGCCTGTGTGTGTGTGTGTGAATGTGTTGCTGAGGTGCAGTAGAGGATGCTAGTGTAAGATCCAACTCCTGGTCTGCTTCAGCTTTTGCTCGTGGTATAACGGGAGGTGCCATCTTTCCCTTTGCCTCAGGTGGCAAAAGATATTGGGCCAGCCTTGACTGGCCCTCAGGCTGCTCCCAAAGGGCTTTGGGGGCCAGGAGAGGAGTGGGACTGACAATTCTCTCGCTGGTATCGTCCCATCACTTCAGTGGAGGGATTTAAAGTAACAGTCCCTTTGCAAAACCCATAAGGCATGTGAGCTGGATAGGGCAAACCAAATGAGAAATGCACTCTGCACACACTCAGAGGTAATCTCCCCTCTCCTTGATTTGTCCCCGAGAGCTGAACCCGTCGAAGTTCCCTTATTGTGGAATGCTGCAAAGGAGGAAAAAGTCTGGCTCTCCCTTATTTTCTTCTTGTCAACAGGCCCTTTCCCCTGATTATTTATAGCTTAAGCGGCTGGGAAAATTGTACTTAGTTTTCTCCTTTCCCCTAAATGTTTCTTGGCCCAGAACAGCTCCGGTCAACAACAGGAGGGAGGGGTGGTGTGCCCGGGCGCGCTGGGAATCAACTCAGGGCTAAGCAGCAGTACCAAATAAGCAGCAGGAAGCAGATTGGGGGTCCACACAGGGTTTAAAATAGCATTGATAAAGGCTAATTGGGTGGACTCGAGACACAGTTCTGGGAAGGCTGTATTTTCTTTTTGATTAGCACATGTGCTCCATCAACGAGCGAAACCTGCATCCCACTCCACTCCCCCCCCCGCCCCCCCCTCCGTGGTCATAACACGGCCCACCAGGATCTAATGAAAGAAAAATTATCAGTTCCTGGAAGCCACATGAGTGGGAACAGTTGCTCTAGAGCCAGTGTCCTCCTTGAGGGCTTCCAATTAAGGTTTCTGGGTGGCCACTGTGAGAACAGGATACTGGATTAGACAGGCCACTGGCCTGATCCAGCAGGGCTGCTCTTAGGGTCTCATGTTAAAATATGTATCAATACCTCTCATGTGAAGTGCCCAGGGGTCTAGGCCAAGGGACACGTGAACCCGGATGCTTAATGGATGCTTCCCTAGGGAGTAATCCCATTGAACATAATGGAACTTACTTCTGAGCAACGTTGAATGAAATCTGCCAATTTCAGAACTGCAGTTGGAAGGGGTACTGAGGGTCATCTAGTCCTGCAATGCAGGGATCTTTCATCCAAAGTTGGGCTCAAACCGACAACCCTGAGATGAAGAGTCTTGTGCTCTGCTGACTGAGCTATCCCACAGTCTCTCAGTCTCTCATTTTTCCATGCTTCTCCACATTTCTGCATCAATTTCTGTGTGCGCATCTGAAATTCATTGGCATTTCGGAACACATTTTATCATTCTTGTAATTTCCAGTTTTGCTTAATAGACACGTTTTGCACGTAACCTCCCCGGAGCAGAATGCCCTTTGGGATGTTGTTTTCACTGATGTGTGAGTTTTTAAATGTCTCCTAACGTATGTATATTTGCACACATTCATTTGGTTGGAAAAGCTGCATCATAAAATTGAGAGAAGTGCAGGTTCCCAAAGATAGCTGTGTTTTGGTGCACAAACTGGTTTGGATAGTGTGAATTTGGCAGGCCCGTATTAAAAATGTGGGCCGAAACACACCTTTGCAAGGCAAGAAACTTCTGTGTTATATAAAGGAGGCAAAACCGCCAGGAAATTACTCCTCCAGGAAAATTGCAAGAGCTGGGTCTCTTATTTGCACCATAATAAAGCCATACATACTCTCCTGTGATTGCTGTCTGGGCACTTCCCCACACCTGGTTTATCTAACATGTGGGCAGAAGGTGTATAATTCTGGAAGCTGCCATAAACTGCTCCTGTAGCAAGAATCCCTTCCGATTGCTGCCCCTTCATGGACAAAGGGAAAAGACGACTCTTGAGCTGAAAAGGATAGAGTGCCATCATCTGGTGGAAAGTGGCATTGCTTGATAGATGTGGGACTAGTTTAAAAACCTAGCCCCACCTGTCAGCCCTCACCTTTAAGCACAGAAGACACTTGTCTCCAACAGAGACTTGCCTTTATGCAAGTCCTCAAGTGCCAGGACTGGATGTGGCCCTCCAAATCCCACTATCAGGCCCTCAGGGACTTTGCTCAGACCATGCCCCCAAAGTACTGGCAGTTGTAGGTCATGATGCAATTCACCCACAGGACATTGTTGTTGTTTTTAATTCCCACCCCAGAATTTTGATTTATTCATTCATTTTGAATATCAATGTTGATTCAGTTACAGATAGGTAGCCGTGTTGGTCTGCCATAGTCAAAATAAAAAAATTCCTTCCAGTAGCACCTTAAAGACCAACTAAGTTAGTTCTTGGTATGAGCTTTCGTGTGCATGCACACTTCTTCAGATACCTGAAGTGTGCATGCACACGAAAGCTCATACCAAGAACTAACTTAGTTGGTCTTTAAGGTGCTACTGGAAGGAATTTTTTTAATGTTGATTCAGGATCGCATGCGGCACTTCCACAGGCAAACCAACCCCCCGAAGACGAAAGGTCCCCATCTGAGCTGGCGTACAATCGCAACACAAATGGCCGGGTGCCACAACCACAGGGTGCTAGAGTAGAAACAAATGGGGTGTGTGAATGAGGAGCCTAGGAGTCATTTTGGACTCACAGTTGTCCATGTAGGCACAGGTTAATTCTGTGTCCAGGGCAGCTATCTACCAGCTCCATCTGGTACGCAGGCTGAGACCCTACCTCCCCTCAGACTGTCTCGCCAGAGTGTTGCATGCCCTGGTTATCTCCTGCTTGGACTACTGGAATGTGCTCTACGTGGGGCTACCTTTGAAGGTGACCTGGAAACTACAACTAATCCCGAATGTGGCAACTAGACTGGTGACTGGGTGTGGCCACCGAGACCACATAACACTGGTCTTGAAAGACCTACATTGGCTCCCAGTACATTTCCGAGTACAATTCAAAGTGTTGGTGCTGATCTTCAAAGCCCTAAATGGCCTTGGCCCAGTATATCTGAAGGAGCGTCTCCACCCCCATCGTTCGGCCCGGACTCTGAGGTCCAGCTCCAAGGGCCTTCTGGCGGTTCCCTCACTGCGAGAAGTGAAGCTACAGGGAACCAGGCAGAGGGCCTTCTTGGTAGTGGTGCCCGCCCTGTGGAACGCCCTCCCATCAGATGTCAAGGAAATAAACAACTATCTGACTTTTAAGAGACATCTGAAGACGGCCCTATTTAGGGAAGTTTTTAATGTTTGATTGTGTTTTTAATATTTTGTTGGGAGCCACCCAGAGTAGCAGGGGAAACCCAGCCGGATTGGTGGGGTATAAATAAATAAATAAATTATTATTATTATTTTCAGTATCTATATCAAGGCTACTGAATCTTTCAAGCCAAGCCTCTTGGTGGCTATTCCTCCTTTTCCTCCATTGCTTGGGGCAGCTGTGTTGCATTGAGAGGTGGGTGGGGTGGGATCTGAGCACCAGGGTAGCCCAATTATAGTGTGCTGTGGTAGAGGAAAGCCCTGGGGTCCTTAGAATCATAGACCCTTAGAATCGTAGAATTGGAAGGGACCCCATGGGGTCATCTAGTCCAACCCCCTGCTATGCAGGAAACTTTTGCCCAATATGGGACTCAAACCCGAGACTTTCAGATTAAGACATTTGTGCTTTGCCCACTGAGCTATCCCTCATGCACGGGGTCTCAAATAAGACAGGGGTGGGGAAACCATAGGCTCTCCAGTTCTCTCTGGCCCTTGGGATGCTCGTACCTCCTCCTCAAGTCTTCCTCAAGTGCTTTTTCCTGGCTGGGATGATTCCTTGACCTGAGATCATCTCTCTTGCTCACCTGGCTGGATGGAGGATGGAGATGTGTGTGTCGAAACCTCTGGCTTCCGAAGTAGCCCACTGCAGATAGGTAAATTTCCCCCACCCACTTTTGTCTCTGGCCCCGCCCACCATTGGCATGTGGCCCCCAGAAGGTTCCCTGTGAGGGAATGTGGCCCTCAGACTAAAAAACTACAACCCAACCTTCCCTGCCACTCCCTGCAACAAGGGCAGCTTCCGTGATAAACAGGGTATCCATGGCAACCGGCCTACCTCTGCCTTGCCACAGTCTCGTTTCTGATTATCAGGCCGCTTGGAAAGACATAAGAGCCCTTTGAGGAAGAAAATGCTGGCACCTCAGCACCCCAAATAGTATCGTACACCCTTCCCTCCCCACCCTTAAAAATATTGCGTATTTCATGACACATTATCCAAACACAATTCAACATTAAAATACTCGTTTAAGTAAGAAAATAGCAGCCTCGGGCAGATTTCACGGAAACTCACAAGGACGGCAAGACAGCGTCAACCAGGAGATTAAAAACGGTGCTGGAGGTTGCCAGTTTGGATTAAGAGGCTGTCACAGAATTGGGCTGTGCAAGCAAGGTCCCAGGAAAGCTAAATTGCTGCCTTTTTGCTTCAATGTGCAGAAACCATCAGCGCTCGGGTATTGTCCCAACTACAGAGTCCACCCCTCCAAGCCATCATGGGACGCGGCTATGAAAGGAGGCAGACAGGCGACCAAATTCGGCCTTTCTTCTCAAGACACACTGAACAAGGCAGGGGCTGTGCAAAAGTCTTCTGTTCACGTACAGGAAAACATCCCAGGCAACAGAGCTTTTAATTTTCAGGTGCTTATTTGGGTCTCCCAAAGCAAGAACCTTACAACGTGCAGATCACTCCAAGCAAGGACCTCTCCGTGCCAATGCTCAAAAGGAACAGCACTGAAGTCAAAGCAAGGAAGTTTTAGGCGAAAGCTTCTTGGGTGGCAAAAGGGAGAGCTGGAAAGAAAATGTCTAACCAGCTTAAATCCAAGCGTCGGGGAAACTGAGGCTCAGAGCAACTGTAATGATGCAGAGAGATGAGACAGTGGGTGTCTGTTCCTTGCAGTTTCCAAATTCTGACGGGGAACACCTGCAAGTCTTCTTTTGGGCAGGTGCAAGAGCACACCCTCAAGGGGCTATTTTGCTTTCTCATTTAGGTATTCTCAGTCTGCACTTCGAATACAACCTCCTACCCTCGGCCCAGCAATAAGATTTCGGCCAACAGTTTGAAGCGACTACCTGGGAGCCAGGAGGGTGTTGTTGTTTTTTCTGGGTGCAAAGCAGGTTGAGACAGAAGGGATGAATAAACAGGGTGCCAGATCTATAAAGAAACAATTATCAGCGGCCTTGTCTCCCAAGAAGAGCCTGGCACGATCAGGCAAAAATCAATCAATCAATCACATCGCGCACTACGGTGGTGCTAAGATAACCACCAGAGGCTGTGAACGCAGAGGCTTCATCCAACCTGGTGCCCTTCAGGCAGTTTGGGGACTACAACTCTCGTCAGTCAATGCAGCTGTTTGGGACTACAACTCCCATCAGCCCTGGTCAATGTGGCTGCTTTGGACTACAACTCCCATCAGCCCCAGCTGACAGGGCTGTTTTCAACTACAACTCCCATCAATCCTGGCCAATGTGGTTGTTTTGGACTACAACTCCCACCAGCCCCAGCCAATGTGGCTGCTTTGGACTACAACTCCCATCAGCCCCAGCTGACAGGGCTGTTTTCAACCACAACTCCCATCAATCTTGGCCAATATGGCTGTTTGGGACTACAACTCCCATCAGCCCCAGTCAATGTGGCTGCTTTGGACTACGGCTCCCATCAGCCCCAGCTGACAGGGGTGTTTTCAACTACAACTCCCATCAATCCTGGCCAATGTGGTTGTTTTGGACTACAACTCCCACCAGCCCCAGCCAATGTGGCTGCTTTGGACTACAACTCCCATCAGCCCCAGCTGACAGGGCTGTTTTCAACCACAACTCCCATCAATCTTGGCCAATGTGGCTGTTTTGGACTACAACTCCCAACAGCCCCAGTCAATGTGGCTGCTTTGGAATACGGCTCCCATCAGCCCCAGCTGACGGGGATGTTTTCAACTACAACTCCCATCAGCTCACACCATCGTGCAGGCTGAGGCTGATGGGACATGTACTCCCAAACATCTGGATGTCACCATGCTGCTGGTGTATGTGGAACCAAGAGCCTCAGCCACTTCCTTCAACGCATCGCTCCCGTTCGGCTCAGCTGGGGGCAGCTCTGCCTTCACATATTCCAAACAGGCCTCACCAACAGAATTTGCCTCTTCCTCGGGATTTGATGGGGGTCCCTTTCCCCCTCCCTCCACACTTCAGAGGGCACTGCCTTACTTTACAGTTTTTAATGTCTGCCATTGGGTGATCTGCCCCCAAAACTCTGGAGATTGACCGATCAGCCCAAACCTACCAATGTGGAATCAATCTCTCTCTCTTCTCCCCTCTACAAAACCCAATTCCCCATCTTTTTTTTAACAGGGGTCCTGTAAAAAACCCGAAGTCACATTTGGGGTTCCCAAGAATTCCCGGCTGGATCTTTCTCCTGCTTCGGCTCCTGGAGGTTCAGCAAGAGAAGCGCCCCCACGGAAACCGTCTTCAGGCTCAGCACACTGACTGCCTCAGGCTGGACAGAAGGGACCCCCACGCCCTGCAAACAAGGGCCCCATTCTCCGTGGGCGTTCTCCACAGGCTCGTCCTTCAGCGTGTGGATCCTCTGGTGCTTGATGAGGTTGGCACTCTGGCCAAAGGTCCTGTCGCAGTGGGAGCACTTGAACGGCCCCTCTCCCATGTGGATCCGCCGGTGCCGGATCAGGGTGGACCCTCGCCGGAAGGTCTTATCGCAGTGCGGGCACTGGTAGGGCTTCTCGCCGTCGTGCAGCCTCTGGTGGCGCATGTATTCCTGCCGGCAGGTGAAGGTGGAGTCGCAGGAAGCGCAGGGGTAGGGCTGCTCGCCCGTGTGGATCCTCTGGTGCCAGTAGAACTCTTGCTTGTAGCGGAAGCTCTTGTCGCACCCGGGGCACTTGTAGGTCTTCTCCCCGGCGTGGCTCCTCTGGTGCCAGCTGAACTCTTGCTTGAAGCGGAAGCTCTTCTCGCACTCGGTGCACTTGTAGGGGCGGTCCCCAACGTGCGCCCGCTGGTGCCACATGAACTCCTGCTTGAAGCGGAAGCTCTTCTCGCACTCAGCGCACTTGTAGGGGCGCTCCACCGAGTGCGTCTTCTGGTGCCAGGTCAGTTCCTGCTTGAAGCGGAAGTTCTTCCCACACACCCCGCACTTGTGGGGCCACTCGGCCGTGTGCGCCCGCTGGTGCCACATCAGCTCCTGCTTGTGGCGGAAGACCTTCTCGCACACGCCGCACTTGTAGATCTTCTCCCCGGCGTGGACCTTCTGGTGCCACGTGTATTCGTGGACGAAGCGGAAGCTCTTCTCGCACTTGCCGCACTTGTAGGGCCGCTCCTCCTTAGGGACTCTCTGGCGGACGCCAAGCCCCGAACAGTGGCTGCAAGAGCAGGGCTGCATCGTTGCGTTGTGGCTTCGCGGGTCTGCCGCGGCGGGAGTGCCCTTGTGGCCACTGCTGCTCTCGCACTCGGGGCAGACTTGCGTTGCTTCTCCCCCGGAGGGGGCGCCGTGAGCCGAGCGGGCAGGGAAACATTTCTGACACTGGGTGCAGATGAGCAGCGTCTCCTCGTAGGTGCTAGGTGGGGGCACCGTGACACTGCCAGGCCAGAAAGCACTGCCAGAGACCCCTGGGTGCCCCACCTGAAATTCCACAGGAGGCACCTGCGCGTTCTGCCACTGGAGCTTAGTCGACCAAGGTGGCAGAGCGGCCATTCCATTCACAGCCGAGTTGGCCCCAAGGTGGCTCCCTGGCCACGTGGAAAATTCACCAAAGTTCCCGTTGTTCGGGCCTGCCTTCAGCACCTCTGGGTGCCCCACACAGCATGGTGGCTGCTCCTCGAGGCAGGATTCTTTCTTAATCAGGATTTGGCCATCTGCAACAACAGGAGACAAGAGCGAAAGGTTGTATGTGAGCCAACAGAAAACTGGTGAGATCACAACAGAAGACCTGACTACGTTTTGATCAAGAAGGGTTAAAAACCTGCCTTTTTACCACCACCCAGTGTGGAGAGGTCCAGCCTTAGGGACCATGTTACAGTAGCATGGCAGCAAATCCAGAAGTGCAAGGGCCCTTCGTAATAGTCACAGCAACTCCTCCTTGCACTCGAGTCCTTTTCGAAGGTTATACAATAACCTTCTAATTTAGGGTTGCCCTATTTCAAGAAGTAAAAGTACAGACGCAGTTGCTTAGTTGTTCAGCTTTTTGCGGGGCGACTGGCAGAGGCAGACAGAGGGCACCAAATTAGCCCCCATCCCCTGGACATTACCAGAATTTTCAAGTTTATATGGTGACCCTTTGCACACCATTCTCTTGAAAGTGAAGTCCCTTGTCATTTCAGGGTTCCTAGATGCTTAGCTTTTGGAGCATACAGAACTATTTCTTCTCAGTGCTTAAACACCTAAATGACTTTTCGTGGACATTTGAAGACAGCCCTGTTTCAGGAAACGTTTAATGTTTGATGTGTTGTTTTCTTCTGGTCCCCTTGTATTTTGTTGGAAGCTGCCCAGAGTAGCTGAGGTAACCCTGTCAGAGGGGCAGGGTAGATGGATTAATTAATTAATTAATTAATTAATTAATTATTCCTGCACGCCTTCTCCAGAGTGGCCCTAGGAGCCAATCCTCAGTGGCTGACCCACCTCCTTACACTCTGATTGGCTCTAATCAGCACAAAGGACGTGAAGACTTCATGCTGATTGGGCAGCTCTAGGGCCCTGGAGACAGGGCCCCTGCTGCAGAAATAGTAACGGTGATGTTCCCTGAATATGATGTATTGCTATATGTTGTTTTCACTAAGGCATGCACCTGTACTGTACAGTGGTACCTCAGGTTACATACGCTTCAGGTTACAGACTCCTCTAACCCAGAAATAGTACCTCGGGTTAATAACTTTGCTTTAGGATGAGAACAAAAATCGTGCTCCTGCAGCGCAGCAGCAGCGGGAGGCCCCATTAGCTTCAGGTTAAGAACAGTTTCAGGTTAAGAACGGACCTCCGGAACGAATTAAGTACTTAACCTGAGGTACCACTGTATGCAATTTTGTACACGTCACATTGCACAATTCAGAGATGTGCGAATTTCGAGGGGCAGGACCTGTGATTCGGTTTGTGTATTGTTGCAAAGATCACAAATTCGGAAGGGTTCCCCTTTCAAGGCAACCCAAATTTCTCCTTCACCCATTGCAGCATGTGGCCCCTGGAAAGCTGTTCTGGAAAGCCTGTTGCCCTTGAGGCAGAAAGGGGTCCCCATCCTCCTCTTAAGCAAAATAAAACATTTAGCCTGCAACATCATTTACTTCTAGAGAGAAGGAAATCTTCAGTACACTTTTCTTCCCAGTAACACCATGCGAGCATGCAATGTAGAGCACATCTCCCACCGCACTGGCACACCAGATTTGGCGGCCATCTTCAGAGCAACCAGAAGCTCCCAATATTCTGATCTATGAGCCTGGGACTCACCAAAGATGCTGTGGTGTGCAACCTCTCTTGCCTTTGAGGTCTGGAGACTCCCCACGCAAGGCTCCTCCCCTCGCTCGATTCTCAAAATGATGTCGGGCTTCTGTAAGGCGAGGCCTGGTAAAGTGGAGATTGATAGGGCACTTGAGGACCAGCCCAAGACATTATGTAACCTGAGGCAAAGAACAAGATGGCACACCCCCTCACTTTTTGCCCCTGCCTCAGTGCTTTTTTTTAAAGTACAGTGGTACCTCGGTTTAAGAACAGTCCTGTTTACGAACGATTCAGTTTACGACAGGGGTGCCCAATTTTTTTTCAAAGAGGGCCAGATTTGATGAACTGAACATGCGTGAGGGCCGACCAAAGTTGTTGAGCTTTGTGGATAAAAAAATTTGCCCACCCCAGCTCTAACCACTATACCACATGGTCTCTCATTGATCAGTCTAGCTGGGTATGTATGGTCTACAGCAGGAGTGGCCAATGCAGAGTCCTCTGCATGCTGCAGAACTCCTGCCATTCCCAGTCAGCAGGGCCAATGGTCAGGGCTGGTGGGAGCCGTTGCAAGAGCAGCAAAACTATACAGTGGTGCCTCGCAAGACGAAATTAATCCGTTCCGCGAGTCTCTTCGTCTAGCGGTTTTTTTGTCTTGCGAAGCAACCCTATTAGCGGCTTAGCGGATTAGCACTATTAGCAGTTTAGCGGCTATTAAAGGCTTAGCGGCTATTAAAGGCTTAGCGGATTAGCAGCTAAAAGGCTATTAGCGGCTTAGCGCCTTAGAAAACAGGGGGGGGAGCGGAAAAAAACGGAACACTCGCAAGACGTTTTCGTCTTGCAAAGCAAGCCCATAGGGAAAATCGTCTTGCGAAGCAGCTCAAAAACGGAAAACCCTTTCGTCTAGCGGGTTTTCCGTCTTGCAAGTCATTTGTCTTGCGCGGTACCACTGTAACAGCACAGTTTTGACTGCTCTGGAGATACACAGATCTGAGAGGTTTGAGGTGGGATGCCAAACCCCATCAGTCCCAACCAACATGGCCAACGGTCAGGGTGATGGGAGCTGCACCCCAGCAACATTTGGAGGCCCAAAGCTTTCAAAGTCCAAAGTGGGATATTAATTATAACTGAAGTGAAAAAACCTCTTGCCTTTCGGAACCCTTCAAATTCATCGGGTGAGCACAACCTGTGAGCCATCCAATAAACAGCAAGTAGCTTACCTAATGAAACCAGCATCTCGTAGCTGGCTCTTGTCACATCCTTATAGAGATTTTTCTGCCAATCTGCCAGCTCTGCCCACTCCTCTGGGGAAAAGTAAATGGCCACTTCGTCAAAAGTCACTGGGTCCTGAAAGAGGAATTTGTTCGTTTATTGATTTATTTGCTACATTGATATCCTACCTCTTTCTTCAAGGAGCTCAAGGCGGCAATAGCTGGTTTCCCATCTCCTCACTTAATTCCCCACAACAACCCTGAGAGGGAAATTAAGCTGAGAGCCAGCTTCATGGCTCAGTGGGGGATTTGAACCCTGGACTCTCCCAGGTCCCGATCCAACATTCTAACCTCTATGCCACACTGGCTCTCAAAGCAGTGTCAAGCCATGCTCCACACCTCTGTGGCTCAAGAGTCTCAGGCATGGGTAGGCAAACTAAGACCCGGGGGCTGGATCCAGCCCAATCGCCTTCTAAATCTGGCCCGTGGACAGTTTGGTAATCAGCATGTTTTTACATGAGTAGAATGTGTCCCTTTATTTAAAACACACCTCTGGGTTATTTGTGGGGCATAGCAATTCTTTTTTTTTTCTTTTCAAAATATAGTATGGCCCCCCACAAGGTCTGAGGGACAGTGGACCGCCCCCTACTGAAAAAGTTAGCTGACCCCTGGTCTCAGGGTTGTGGGTTTGAGCCTCAGATTGGGCTAAAGATTACTGTGTTGCAGGGGGTTGGATGAGGACTCTTGTGGTCTCTTCCAGCTCTACAATTCTGATTCTATGATAATCCAGGTATTTTCTAAATGTTGGGGTGTGGATTTTACACACACGCACACACACAAAATGTTGGGGTCTTTTGACACAAAGAACAGATGTGAAAGTGACGCCCCACTTGTATGAAGCTCAGTCGATGAGAACATTGACCGTACGCCCCCCTTGAGGCAGGGACCTGTCTGTTTTTTGCTTCCATCACAGGTCAGTTACAATGATGGCACTACAGACATCCTAACTGATAACATGCAGAACTGACAGAAGCTTTTACACAAAAGGGCAAGAGCCTCTTACCCAGAGTGCGGGCCCAGCAGCCCCAGCCATCTCTCAAGCCGACGCTCCTCTGAACAGGGCGGTCAACTGTTTACCTGCCTCAAAAAAACCGTGGGGAGGTCTTGGGTGGAGTCACCACCGAGGGCTAGGTGGATCCATTTCTGCGGGACGTCCTTCAGTAGCAGAGGGGAGCGTCAAGAGGAGGGCTCCAATTTTAGTTTTGATGCCTGGAGGTGGGGTGGGGGAGAGAAAACAGAGGGGAAGGAGGGCGGGGGAAAGAGGCAGGCATGACTGCAAATTGCAAGTTTCAGAAACTCAAAGGCGTTGGTGGCTTTGAATAAATTTGCATGAAGCTTATGCAAATCGCTCCTTTGCTCCGGGAGGAAGAAGAACTCGTTTGCATAAAGGGAATTTGCAAATGCTTCGTTGCATCACGTGTTCTCTCTGTCGCTGCATCGAAATGATTCTGCAATGGGGCGGAAGGAAGCAGATGGAGAGACCGTTTCCTGGCACGCAGCCCCGCAGCAGGGATGTTTCTCTTTGCAGTGGGAGGTTGCCGACTTGAGTCAAGAAGGAGCCCCAGGAAGAACCGGCTCCTAACCCCAGGCGAGTTAACACACTCCATGATCTTTGCTTACCCACCAAAGCCCAGCTTCCACATAGCACTATTCACAGGGCCCCCTGGCTGGCCTGGCATCAGCAGCCAGCTCCCTCAGGCATCTCCCAGGGTCCAGTTTACCCCCATGAGACCCACAGATCCTGGGCCCTCTGACCTGGTCAGCTGGATCTGATCGCCACCATTTTTATTGTTGAAATGCTATATCAGGGGCATTCTGGGAAATTAAAATGGTGGCAGTACCAATGGTGCCCCCACCAGGGGCCAGTTCACACATTCAGCTGCCCATCATCAAGGCCTGGCATAAATGCTATTTATTCATAAAAGTATTTGTATACTGCCCTCTCATAAAGCATCACAGTGGTATACGGCAGCATAAAAGAAACATTTTCCCAAAAATGCTAAAAGCAGTGCAGAACAATCGTTAAAAAGACTGGCTGCTGTCAGACATGGAAGTGCCTCTGGGCACGTAGAGAAGCCTATAGAATAAGGTGTGTCCTAATTTATAGAGAACAGTCCTCTGAGAAAGGCTGCCACATGGGCGGACCTTTAGGCAAAGGCATCCCCCATTGTTAAAGTCCCAAACGACTCAGGCCCCAAATACCCTAAAGGCTGCCTCCTTCTCTATCAATCCCACCAGGTGCTAAGATTGGTAGAGCAGGTCCTCTTGTTTGTTTCTCCACCCTCAGATTTAGGGGGTGGCGGCCTGGGAGAGGGCTATCTTTGTCGCAGCCCCCAACCTGTGGAACTCCCTGCCACAGAGACGCATCTGGCACCTTCATTATCCAACTTCTGGTGAATATTAATAATAATAATATGCATTTATATGCTGCCCATTTGACCGGGTTGTCCCTGCCATTCTGAGTGGCTCCTGACTAAAGGTTAAAAATACAGTAAAACCTCAAACATGAAAAACTTCCCTGTACAGGGCTGCCTTCAGATGCCTTCTAAAATTCAAATTGTTGTTTATTTCCGGGTGGGAGGGCGTTCCACTACCGCGAAGGCCCTCTACCTGGTTCCCTGTAACTTCACTTCTTGCAGTGAGGGAACCACCAGAAGGCCCTCAGAGCTGGACCTCAATGATGGGGGTGGAGACACTCTTTTTTACCCTGGCCTTTGACACTTGAGATGCGTATTTCAGGACCCATCTTATTTCCGTGACTGTAAGTTGTTTTAAACTGTTTTCAGTATTATAATGGTTGCAACCTGCCCTGGGACCTTACAGCAAAGGGCAGGTAATTAAATAATAACCATAATAACCACAGTAATATGTCACAGAGGATGTGAAGAGCCAGCCACTCCAAATCAGTTTTGAAAATACTCAAAGGTGGGAGAGTGTGGCAGGGGTTCAAAATTGATCATCTACAATTAAAAGGTCAAGGACCCCTGGACGGTTAAGTCCAGTGAAAGGTGACTATGGGGTCATGGTGCTCATCTCGCTTTCAGGCTGAGGGAGCCGGCGTTTGTCCTCCACAGACAGCTTTCCAGGTCATGGGCCAGCATGACTAAACCGCTTCTGGCGCAGTGGGACACCATGATGGAAGCCAGAGCACACAGAAATGCTGTTTACCTCCCCGCCGGAATGGTACCTATTTATCTACTTGCAGTGATGTGCTTTCAAACTGCTAGATTGGCAAGAGCTGGGACAGAGCAACAGGAGCTCACCCTGTTGCGGGGATTCAAACCGCCGACCCTGGTCAACAGACCCATACAGGCCCACAGCAGCACCTGTCCACAGTCTTCCCTGGGAAGAATTGCATTTCTATTGAAATTGCAGTAACAGAATCCCCCTCTGAATCCTTGCCCTCTTGGATTTCTGACCCACATGTCCATTGGAGGGTGTAAACATTGTGGTTGTAGAAGAAGGCAGCAAGAAGTCTTCAAAAATAGAAGAGGCAGGAAAGTCAATCGGTGGTTGGAGAGCAACTGTGGTCGCAACTTACAACATTGGAGAAAGGGAGGACAAAGGAAGAGGCAGATCTGTGCAAAAACTGCATGTGCTAATGCATACGTAGGGATGGCAGTTTGGAAAGAATGACTGTAGTTCAGCCAGAAGTAAAAAAAATGCCCTTCATAACAGGGAAGGCTGAGATCAAGGGGTCTCGGTCTCAGTCTGCTAATTGTGGACGGGCAGTTCAAAGCCCCCTCCTGCTCTCCTTTCTCCAGGAATCTTTCTCCTGAAACCAGACAAGCCTTCAGAGAGGAGATGCCTTCAAGGTGAGGGCTGCTCCCTGTCAAGGAGGCCACCCTTAGCAGTGCTGCAGCCCGTCAGTGTGTGCATGACATGCTGTCGGGTGCACTGATATCCCCTTCAACACTCGCCTCGTCTCCTCGTCCTTCTTCCCATCACTACAGGAGAAAGAAGCAGGCGACGTTCACACATTCACATTTAAAGCGCTATGGGTCATGGCTTCCCCCAAAGAATTCTGGGAGTTGTAAAGTGTGCTGAGACTTGTCAGGAGGTGCCCATTTCCCTCCCCAGAGCTACAATTATATAAGAGTTCCTGGGAAGAGAGATTGATTGTTAAGCCACTCTGGAAATTGTAGATCTGCAAGGGAAACGGAGGTCTCCCAGCAATTCCCAGCACCCTTAGCAAACGACAGCTCCCATAATTCTTTGGGGGAATCCATGACTGGTCTGCGTCAGCTTTGAACTGTCAGGGCACCAGTACAGTGGTACCTCAGGTTAAGTACTTAATTCATTCCGAAGGTCCGTACTTAACCTGAAACTGTTCTTAACTTGAAGCACAACTTTAGCTAATGGGGCCTCCTGCTGCTGCCGGAGCACGATTTCTGTTCTCATCCTGAAGCAACGTTCTTAACCTGAAGCACTATTTCTGGGTTAGCAGAGTCTGTAACCTGAAGCGTATGTAACCTGAAGCGTATGTAACCTGAAGCGTATGTAACCTGAGGTACCACTGTACATGAGATGTCTACAGCAGTCTTTCTGTCAGGCTATAGGAGAAATAAATGTACAAAGAAATGGTGCTTGAGTATGCTTTTTACCTTCTTCCTTTGAATCTATTTTCCTTTTGTGTCCTGGTATTCATAATGTAAAGCAGGGACTGTCTACTCATGGACATTTGTAATTCACCCAGAGAGGGAAATCGGGGTCTCCTAGCAATCTTCAGCACCCTTAACAAACTACAGCTCCCAGAATTCTTTGATGGAAACCATGAGTGTTGAAAACAGCATTACAGCACTTTCAGTGTATAGTCTGAATATAGCCCATGTCCTTACAGGCGGATGGAGAACCAGGCAATCCTATATCGTGAGTCTGTTGCTTTATAGCATCAGCGAGGTGATGTCTTCATTTTAATAGACCCGTTTCTAAAGCATCTTAAGAAGGTTGCCCTTTTTAATATAAAAAAACAAAACAAAACAAACAAAGCTTCCATCCCGGAAAAAAGCTGCAGAAACCAGCCTCACGCAACCAGTAGGTGTTTCAAAAGCCGGGCCCTATGTCCAGCTCATTCATGCAAATTGCACACAAAACAGCATGAGCAATGTACAAGATTAAGCATGCAAATAAGTCACAGCTCTCTGGCTGCCAAAGCATTTCCATGGCGGCCTTCCTCCGTGTGGTCAGCCGGCCATCACTGGGAGCTGTAGTCCACAACATCTGGAGAGAACTGTGCTGATAATCCCTGAACGGAAAGTAGCAGCAATGATGTTCCTTAAGATGCAATCAGAAGTCAAGAGCTGCCTTCTTCCATTTACTAAAGAAGCCCCCCTGACTCTCAGGTCCGGCCCACCATCGCCCTAACACTCCCGAAGGCAGCTAAAAAGCACATCCATTCCAGGTACTCCCAGCACCTAGACAGAATCAGGACCAGCTGTGCTTCAAACCTGCCTGACAGGGTCCCTTCCCTCCCCTCCCCTCCTTTCCTCTCCTCTCCTCGCCCATCTCAGCATCCTTGTTCAGGGAAATGTAAATATGCACCCATTTAAATGTTCTATGCCAACAAAATATGCACCCATTTACATGTTCTATGCAAACAGCAGTGTCTGCCTCCCTCTCTCTTTCTCTGGACAAAGTGGCAAGCCCCAGTCTTAGACAATAGGCTGTTTTAAAAATGTGCATACATTTAAATGAATTAACATATGCAAATAAACAGCTACTGAGTTCTCTTTCCCGCCTTGCTATTTTGGGTAAGGCTGGCAAAACCCTCACATTTACATCATCCAAAGGGCTGCAAAATCGCAGGTACTGGGGATTAAGCCCAGCTGAGCTCAGCGGGAGTTGTTTCTGAGTAAACCTGTTTAGGATTGCTAGAAGTGTGACATTTCCTTAATCCAAGCTTCGTTCATCTGGTGCCTTCCAGATGTTTTGGATGATAACTGCCATCAGCTTCAGCCAGAACCTGTGCCAGGTTTGAGAAACGCTGAGTCCCAAAATTAATATTATGAAAAGGCTGGAAATTGGAATATTTCGGAACATATGCACATCTTAAGATTCTGAAGTTTAAAACTGCCGCAAGGCCTGGGAGTTGTAGCACTGTGTTGGGAGAGGGGGTGTAATCTTCAACTGAGTTTGAAACACCCTCATCAAGCTGCAATACCCACGAGTCTCAAAACAATTTAAATCTGTGGTCCATTCCACAAGGAGAATCTGCTGGCCAGTGGCCAATCGAGTCCAGTATCCTGTTCTCACAGAGGCCAACCAGATGCCTTGATGGGAAGCCATCAAGCAGGGCTCAAACACAACAACCTTCTCCCTTCTTGTAGTTTCCAGCAACTGATCTCAGGACCTGGAGGCACAGCAAAGCCCCTGTGGCTAGCAGTCATGGATAGCCGTCCCCTCCATGAATTTGTCCGATCCTCTTTTAAAGCCATCCAACCTGGTGGCCATCACTGCCTCCTGTGGCAGTGAGTTCCACAGTTTAACTACGTGCTGAGTGGAGAAGTGCTTTCACTTGTCCTGAATTTTCCACCATCTATCTTTGTTGGATGTCCACAGCTAGAGAAGTAAGGGGCCACATGTGAGAAGTTTACCACTTTATGAGAGAGTGTGTCAGTAAGATTACTGATATATAATCTATATAGCTCACCCAAGGAAATGTTAAACTGGCTGGAGCTTGTGGGAGCTGTACTCCAAAATGTCTGCAGGACACCAGGTTGGGGAACGTTGTTCTAGGTCAGTGCTTCCCAAACTTGGGTCTCCAGCTGTTTTTGGACTACAATTCCAATCATCCCTGACCACTGGTCTTGCTAGCTAGGGATGATGGGAGCTGTAGTCCAAAAACAGCTAGAGGCCCAAGTTTGGGAACAACACTGCTCCAGGCAGGCAGAAAAAGGATGCTTTTCACGCAAAGAATAGCTCACTTATGGCAAAGTGACAAATAACTTCATACAATGCCATCCATCTTTTCCCTTTGCAAGTTTTCTGTGGTTTTTCTGGTTCTTTATTTTTAATTCAGAATTTCTTTTTCAAAATACGGTGTTAGTCATTCTGGAGCAGAAAAGCAAGATACATATCTCAAAATAAATAATGAACTGCCCTAATGGTCAGAGGCAGTAGATAACCCCGAATATTGCCAGATATTGGTATCAGACCCTATTCCCCAAAGTAGCCTGTCAACATGCAGACAGATGTTAAGAGACAGGCTTCATCAACCTGGCACCCTCCAGATGTTTTGAAAGACAACTCTCATCAGCCCCAGCTGGAAAGTGGCTATATCGGGTTGCTCTATGGCATGTTTACTCAGGAGTAACACCTAGTTGAGTTTTTATTATTTTTATTGCATTTAGACCCCACCTTCTCTTCCAGGGAGCTCAAGGTGGCATCCATGGTTCTCCCTCTCTTCAGTTCCCACAACAACCCTGTGAGGTAGATTCAGCTAAGAGACAGTGACTGGCCTGGGGTCATCCAGTGATTTTCATGGCTAAGTGGGGATTTCAACTGCGGTCTCTCAGGTCCAAGTCCGACACTCTAACCCACTCTAACTGCTGCACTACAGTGGCTGAGTGAGTCTTACTCCCAGGTAAGTGGATGACTGCAGCTGACCGAGCTACAGAATTTGTTCCCAAAGACCAGCTGTCAACAACGTACAACTACCACATCCCCATAAGTGGGATGTAATTTTTAAAGGGGGGGGGGAGTCAAGATGCTGTAAAATTAAAGCGACTCAAGTAAACCACACACACCTTTCCCCTATAGCTATAGCTGCAATTCGTAAACGAATTTGTAGCTGGGCAAGTGAGTGAGTCTTTAGGCACCTACCAAAAATAAAGGTTTTTTGTGGTTTTTTTTAAAAAAGGTAAATTAAACCAGGTTTGCTTTTCATGTCCAGGAATGTTAGAGATTTCTCCCGTTTTGGTGGGAAGCCTAACTCAGAGAGTTTTTTTGGAGTGGACTAGCCATCTCTGAAAGTAAACCCAAAGTCCACCCAAACTCACCGACACTTACATCTTCAGTCAGTTGCAGGCTTACTCAGGAGGAAGCCCAACTGGACTCAGCGAGACTTTTCATTTCGTTTCCTTTGATTTTAAAGAAAGCCCACCTTTGCTGTAAACTGGGGCCTTCCCGGTCTGCCAGCTGAGATGGTCAGCACTTACCCACGAGTAGTCCCATTGCGCGAGGAAAAGCATCCGCTTTTGCGGATCGGGGCCGCTGTGGCTTGCAATCCGCTGCTGCTGCTATGCCAGCGGTTGTCTTAAGCGCTTTTGCAAAAAGTGGTAACTACAGTATATATAAAAAAGGGGAGTGATTGCGTTCACATCACACCGCTTGGCTCAATCCGGATCGGAATCCCGACCAGCCCTTCTAAAATAATAGCAGACCAGAGGAAGCAGGCGGCGTAAAAACCGCTCCCGATCGCTCCTCCGTCTCCCCAGCAGTGCAGGTTCAGAGTGAAAAGGCAGCGGGGGTTTTCCGCAAAGCGTACAGCGCTTTAACCCCTTTCTCCCCGGCGGCAGCAGCAGCAGCAGCACCCCGGCAGGCAGGCAGGAGATCCGCACACCGCCACCCCCTGGCCGGCAGCCCCTTCTCCCGAGCAGGAGAGGCGCCCCAAGCGCAGCAGCAGCAGATCCGGCTTGCAGTGTTGGGAAGGGTGCGAAGTTGTACCCGTTACGTGTCTAAGTGGGGATTAGGATGAGATGATTCAAGTCCAGAGGCAAAACATTGCATAAGGGGCCAGAGACAATAACGCAAACAAAATGTCATTTTTCTGTAAAATCACCCCCAGGTGGAGACAGTTGCTGTCGTGTTCATTTTCTGCTTGCGTTGCTTCCCTTTGGGGCATCTGCTTTGGGCACCGTGGGAACAGGATGTTGGGCTAGAGGGTCTGATCCAGCAGCCAGGCTCTCCATATAGGAAACCAGTCAAAGACACCCAAACCTCCCAAGGATTGCATCCAAGCTTAGTCCCACCCAAATCAGAGCAGACCCACTGAAATCGATGCACACGTGACTTATTTAGGTCCATTCAGTTCAATGGCTCTTATATATACTTTCAGCAGACTCTTGACCATGCCTACGCAGAGGTAAGACTTACTGAATTCAAGCGAGGGGTCACACTTTTAAGTTAATCCTGCATTAGTGTGCTGGTTTTGTATTTCAGGTATTTGTATTTGCTGATTTTCTCCTCTTTTTATGCTGTTGCTGCCAGGAGAAGTCGGGCAGAAAAGTGCATTTATTATTATTAATATTATTATTATAATATTAATATTAATATTATACTTGTTTTGATTTTTCCGTGCCCTGTGTTTTATATTATGCAGTACGAATGTGTCGTGTGTTAGCCCGCTGGCGAAGGGCGGTATAGAAACCCTAATATAATAAATAAATGGGTGACTGCACTTACCTTGCAAAACAGCCGTGCTCTTCCCTTTTCCTATCTCTATGCCCCGCCTTTGCTTCTAGTATTTTGTGGGTTCGGGGAGGGAGCAAGACACGGTGCTATTATCCTATCACAGCTGGTGCAAAGACAGCCCCCCAACACACACACACGCACGATTCTCTGCCACCCATCATAGTTTTCTATTGGGGCGGTCGTGGAGAAACTCCAGAAGGAACCAGGAAGTTCCGTCTCCGGCAGAAGGCGTTGCTTATCCCTTTTTTCTATCTATAGTATCTCTACGCACACACAAAAGCGTCTCTACGCATGCGCCGCTTGAAGCCCCGGATGTCGATTTGCTTCAGGGGCCGCCTCCGCTCACTTTCACGCGAGATACCGGGAAGTCTCGCGGGAGCTGGATTCAGCGGGAGCCGGGAAGGATTGCCGCCATGACCTCCGCGTTGGAGAACTACATTAACCGTATCCTTCCGCGGGCGGCCTGTCTGTCGGGGGGGGGGGGCGCTGCATTATGAGACCGGGCGAGGGGGGAACGACGACACTGGTTTGAAGCGGAATTCTGCGCCTGCGCGTTAACGCTCCTGCTTTTCCTCAGTTACACGCGAAAATTTCCATCCCTTTGTGGGCTGGGTTGCCTTGGGTGGGACGCGCGCAGCCACTTCCGCTGCTCTTCTTTTCTTTTTTCTTTTTTTAAATGGTTTTTAACCATTTGAAACCAGCCTCCATCCATCTTCTCCCCTCTCGAAGGTTTGGGATACAGGTACTCCCCGTTCGACACAAAGAAGCAGCTGTTTTGGACTACAACTCCCATCAGCCCTTGCTAGTTAATCATCCAAGATGGCTGCTCTAGCTCGGGGTCAATGGGAATTGTGGTCCAAGATGGGCTGCACTTGCTAGGGGTTGATGGGTATTGCATAGTTGTCAACTTTCAAATTTGAAAATAAGGGATCAGCAGCCTTGAAAATAAGGGATCGGCAGCCTCACCCGTCCCAGGGACAGTCTACGGGATATCTAACAATCCAGGAAAGCGGTGGTAAACGGCGCTGGGATAAGGGAATTTTCCACAAAAAAAGGGAAGGTTGACAGCTATGGTATTGTAGTCTAAGATTTGCATCTCAACAGCAAGGGCACCCCCCCCCCACACACACAAAATCCTTAAAACAGGTGGGGCATGGGAAACCTTTTCTATCAGCTTTGGTGATTGCAAGAGGTTGAATTTCTCACTCTTTCCTCAGTTCTTTGTGTTCTGTGCCCTCCTGGTCTACACACCTCTTCAACCTCACGCTCAGCTTCTTAAAAGGCACTAAATCCAGAGGAAACTCCTTTTCCTGTTGTTTATATGTATGTTGTTTCAAAATATTTCTTTAACTTGAGTCTCAGGTACTGTTGCTGTAATTACTTCAGACGGCCGAATGATTGTGGTAAGAATTGCTTGTAAATATAAGTCTTACCCTGTTTTTAAATATGTAAATGATTGGAAATGTTTTGTACTAGATTATACTTGCGTGGGAAAATAAAGCCCTGATCTTTTAAAGGCGGTTGAGTTGTATTTACAGGAATACACAAGTAGTTCTGTAAGCAGAGTGGCACTTAGGAACACAGGAAGCTGCCTTCTACTAAGTAAAACCATCTAGTTGGTCCATCTAGCTCAGTACTGTCTCCACTGACCAGCAGTGGTTCTCCAGGGTTTCTGGCAAGGGTCTCTCTCCCAGACCTACCTGAAGATAACAGGGATTGAATGTGGGCTTTTCTGCATTCAAACAGATGCTCCAAACACTGAACTATGGCCTTTCCCTCAGACTTTGAAGTAGATGCTTAGGCTGCACACATATCTTGGCTTCTGCTGGACTTCAAGTTTAATTGTAAAACAGTTCATCAGACATATCAAGTAAATATGTTCTGAATTAGGTGCCACTGACCTTGGTGCTATGTGGTTAGGCAATTTACTAGAAGTGAGTATTTTGCTCAAATCCTTGCTGTAAATAACTTAATACTACTTCTGCAAAACATGTCTATCCTGGAAGAGCTGGAAACTGAGAGTTGAAGAGAGTTGAAGAGATGAAAAAAATTGCAGGATATATATATATATATGTGTGTGTGTGTGTGTGTGTGTGTGTGTGTGTGTGTGTGAATGACAGCAAGTTGCAAATCAGTGACCACTGTTCTCAAAAGATTTATCTTCCTACTTTTTAAGTCTGCTGTTTGGGAAAGATAAAAGAACCCATGGAAAAATGAATTGCATTGATAATTTAAAGTCACTTAGTGTAGGGAGTGCCTCTGAAGGGTTACTTAAAAAATCTTTTAATCATTAAAGCTTTATCATAGTAAGTGGTGTAATGTGTTTAGGACGTGTTTATGAATCGAGATAAATGTTGATAATTTGGAGTACTTCATTGCTTTTTAATTTACATTTTTATTTCTTAAAGGGAACGCTCAAGGGTTTTGATCAGACCATCAACTTGATTTTGGATGAAAGCCATGAAAGAGTGTTCAGTTCTTCACAAGGAGTGGAACAAGTAGTATTGGGATTGTATATTGTAAGAGGTGATAATGTGTAAGTTTGCCACACCCTCCTTTTTTTTTTTTAATAAGGTAGTGCAATCTGAGCTAAAGTAGCAAAGCATTTGCTTAGCTCTCAAGGGGCCAGATTCAACTAAACAGTTGTGCTAGTTAGGTCCAGCGCAAGTAGTCCCACCAGCACAACATACATTCACACACTTGTTCACTTTCTGTCCCCCAGGTTGGCTCTAATGGGGTCAGGAAAACCCCCAGAACAGCACATGGGGTGATTGTTCCACCTGGCAAAAAGAAGCCAAGGACCTTACATGTCTGATGAAAGTACAATCCATTCTTTTCCAGGGGGATATCAGAGAATCAGAGTTGGAAAGGACCATGAGGGTTATCTAGTCCACCCCCTGCAATGCAGGAATCTTTTGCCCAACGTGGGGCTTCAACCCACAACCCCAAGATTAAGAGCCTCATGCTCTTACCTACTGAGCTATCCCAGCTACTGTAGCTTGACATTATTTCAGAAAGCTTCCCTTTTGATGTCACTGTTTTATAGTTCATAAGTAACTATAACAATAGATTATATATCCAACAAAATCATGTCCAGAGTAGACCAATTGAAATAACCTGTTCAGTTTTTCAGTGCTATATGTTAGGATAAAAAAGATACCGTACTTTTCTGTGTATAAGACTATTTTTTTTTACTCTAAAATAATGTTCAAAAGCTGGGCTCGTCTTATACACAGATAGTATCCCCCCCCCCCCCATTTTCTTAAATGGGAATGTCTTATACATGGGGGCGTCTTATAGATGGAAAAATACAGTACTTGCTGAGTGGAAGAAATATTGTTTCAGCATATCAACTTTGTTTCAGAGCTGAAGCATTTCACTTGCAGGAGTTTACAATACAGTACTTTTCTTATAGGGCTGTAATTGGAGAAATTGATGAAGAGACGGATTCAGCTCTTGACTTGGGGAATATCCGAGCAGAACCTCTGAACTCAGTTGTACACTGAAGAAAGAAGTGTGTATAAAAGGACTTCAGAAATATCTGGCTGTACAAAACTATTTATAGGACGGCACGGCTACTTTTCTTACAAGTTGAGGGTAATTTTGTGTGTTATGGTTTGATATGTATAATAAAGTCTACATTTTATTGAAGCCTTGTGAACTTTTTTTTTTTTTAAAAAACCCCATGACGTATTAAAATAATAGTAACCTTTAAAGTAGTCTTGCACTACATTTCTGACTTCATAAAGTAAGCATGCACCTGGTGTGTGCACTGGCTGGGGCTTATGGGAGTTGTAGTCCGAAACATCCAAAGCACACCAGGTTGGCAAAGCCAGAAATAAAATGCAACAACACACTCTGCTTATCTCACTGTGACTAAAACTCAGACTGGGGAAGAAAAGGGTTCCCTATCCCTGCATTATAGGGAAGAGGGTGAGCACATGACACGGGATGATTCTTGTTTTGACATCTCCAGACCTTTATCAGAACTGTAGCGTTGGAAGGGACCCCAAGGGTCATCTAGTCCAACCCCCTGCTATGCAGGAGTTGCAGCTAAAGAAAATCCCTGACAGGTGCCCCCCCCCAATCTCTGCTAAAAACCTCCAATGAGGGAGATTCCATCACCTTTTGAGGGATACCGTTCCACTATCCAACAGTTCTTACTGTCTAGTTCTTGTTCAGCATCATCAATTTGAACTCCTTTTACTTCCATTTCAAAAATTTGATTAGAAATCCTACTATTATTATTTTTTAAAGATAAAGGCTTATTCTGACAATTTATCACCACTTGCTAGGGATCTCTTAGGGACCCTTTGCCATCCTTGGTTGCCATTATAGCACAGTTATAGCCATAATCACACAACTGACCAGATTAGCCATAAACAGCTGCCCAAACTCAGCACTTTTATTTTTTTTTAAAAAAGTTCCCCATCGCATCATTTTATGTGTTACATTTATATCCCACCTTTCTTCGAAGGAGCTCAATGTGGCATGAACGCTTTGACCCCCCTCCATTTTTCCTCACAACAACCCTGTGAGGTAGGTTGAGAGTCAGTGATTGGCAGGGAGGTTAATGGCTGAGCAGGGATTTAGAACCCTGGTTCTCCCAGGTCTGACACTAACCACTATACCACGCTGGCTCTCTGTTTAGTATTATAAAAATGAATTTCCTACTTGTAGATGGCACATGTGTTTGCGGAGCAGTCTATAGCCGATGAAAGCTTATGCCAGAATACATGTGTTAGTCTTTAAGGTGCTACATGATTCTTTGCTGCAAGAGACTAATATCTCAGGTCCAGCTTTCAGGCTTCCCAGAGACATCTAATTGGCCACCAGAGACATCTAGTTGCCCAATGTGAGAACAGGAAGCTGGGCGAGTTGGACCTCCAGCTTCAGAGCTCTTGTGATGTCCTCAAACCAGCAGCTTCAAAATCTGCTCTTCCGGTCATGGTTATTCCTTCCTCTGCTGTACTCTGCACAAAGCACCATTTCTGGGTGAAGCTTTTCCGACTTCCTTGCTGTTGTGACGCCTCATCTGTCCCACTCAGACTGTTTTACTTCCAGCTGCTCTTCCTGTGCAACTGAGAGGAGGAGAGCTCTGACGTCAGGTGCCTCTGAAATGCAGGAAGGGGCATGGGATACAGGATGTGTAAGATGATGCGATTGTGGAGAAAGTGGATCAGGCAGAAAACTCATATTGCTAGAATTCAGGCCCAGTCAATGAGGTGGAATGGTGGAAAATACAGTGGTATCTCAGGTTACATATGCTTCAGGTTGCAGACGCTTCAGGTTACAGACTCCGCTAATCCAGAAATAGTACCTCGGATTAAGAACTTTGCTTCAGGATGAGAACAGAAATCGCGCGACGGTGGTGCGGCAGGAGCAGGAGGCCCCATTAGCTAAAGTGGTGCTTCAGGTTAAGAACAGTTTCAGGTTAAGAACGGACCTCCGGAACGAATTAAGTACGAAACCAGAGGTACCACTGTACAGGAAAATGCAATATGCTACACACACACATGTAAAATAACAGACTGCAAAATATAAATAAATGCACAATTTTTGTTTTGCTCGCCATTGTGAAATGCTATGGACAGCCATTCAAAATCTTCAGTTTCTCAGTACTCCACAGGCCACTTTCAAGCATATCTTCTCCCCCATATGGACTAGAAACTCGCCTTAAAAAATTGAAACAGCTTCTCAGTAAGCCAAATAATTCTCAGTGGGTTCCCCCCCCCCCCAGTGCTCCTGCGGAATTAAGACCTTGCCCTTTCTACTCCCCTGTCCCCCAAGAGCTGAAACAAGCTCTTACCTTGCTTCTGCAGGTGAGATCTCCCCGCAAATGGCCATAGCTACTTGTGCTGCCTCTGCAATACAGGGCATTCTCCGCCCTCAGTTCTCGGATTCGTCTCTGCAGGTGCTGCAGCAGTCTTGGGGTGCTGAAGAGGCGCTGGCTGGAGAAAGGGTCTGCATTCAGCGCCGGAGAACAGAGTGGGCCGGGGTGCAGGTATTCATTTCGACCCTGCAAAAAGCAGGTAGGAGAGAGGAAGGAAAAGTTGTGAAATGCAGCAGAAAGGACTGAGGTCATCAACTAGGGGAGACAAACATCAGGCAGGGTGACGCCCTCCAGGGCTCAGTCTGGCCTTCCAGACTCTCCCCAAGGATACACCCCCCGCAAGTGCTTTTGTCTGGCTAGAGTCTGTTCTGCAATTGTGTCCCTTGGGTGGGGGGCAGAGAGTGGAAACTAACCTACTGTACAAAGGTAAAAAACTCATGTGTTGCCCCGCCCACTTTTGCCTTGGGCTCCGCTCACCACTGGCATGTGGCCCCAAGATGGCTGCCCAGACTTCATACCCAAGTCAGACCAGTGGCCCATCTAGATTGGAATCATCTGCACTGACTGGCAGCAGCTCTGCAGGATTTCAGATGGAGTCTACCTGGGATTGAACCAGGGACCTTTTGCATGCAAGGCAGATGCTCTGCCACTGAACCACACTGCTCTGGCACTGGACTGCAGCCCTGCTGGACAAGAGGGGTGCATGGAGGCAGTGGCTCAGTGTACACAGAGCAGGGGTCCCAACTCTCACATGGCCCAAAGGGGGCAGGCCTTTGCCAAACGCCTCCCAAGCACCCCTTCCCCTTTACCATGCAGAACTGTCTGAATTCCGAACCGGATGCCTCCAGGTTCCTGTGAAAATCCATGGGCTTGTCCCTGGACAGGCGCCTGCAAGGGGAGAGAGGAACCGCAAATCTCTCACCATGGTGTAACCTGTTCTCCCAATTGATGTGTACTTTCAGATAGCTCCTGGGGTCCTCACCTCTCCACCTCCGCCTCCAGCTCCTCCTTAAACTCACTGGCCAGTTGGCAGGATGTCCGGCCCTTCCCAGAGGCCACACTTCTCTGGCTTTGCTGCTCGCCGTCCTTCTGCAGCTGCTGGCGCAGCGATGCGTCTTCCTTCCCCGCCATCTCCTTCACCCAGCTGCTCTGCAAGGTGGCGATGTCTTCCAGGTGCTCCTGAAGGGGAACCGGATTGCCCTGGCTCAGTGGCAGAGCTTTTCACGAAGAAGGGTGCTAGGAGATCTGGAATGGCCCCCTGCCTGAAACCTTGGAGAGCTGCCAATGCTCTGACTCCCCAGAAGAACTTGCAGGCTTGGCAAACATTTTCACCGCCTAGCATCAACCCTGTTCCATGTTGCCACAGATGGTGGCTGACCTTTGTCCGGAATGGTTGGCTGATGTTCCATCAAATGGGACAGGAACTGGGCTCCTGATAACTGGGAATGGCTTCCTTGCCTTTGGAATGAGAGTCCCAGCAGTTTACAGGGATGTGTTCAGCCCCACCAAACAACAGCACCTCTCCCCTCCTGCTCCTTTCCTTCTGACTGTGGAGCCATCCTCTCCTCCGTGAATTTGCCTAATCCTCTTTTAAAGCCATCCAAATTAGTGGCCATCCCTGCCTCAGGGCCACCAATGAAGCTGGAAGGTTCCAGGTAGAAAAGAGAAAATATTTCTTCAAGCACTGCATAGTTAGAACCACGGAACCTACTCCCACCAGTTCTAGAATTATAGAAGAGCTTTACTTCACTGACTATTTTATAATTTTAAGAAATTCTGTGTATGATGAACATTTTTTTTTCTTTACATGTGCAGCTGTGGATAGGTGCTCTTTTAAACCCGGGTCCTCTGATCAGAAGGTCGGTGGTTTGAATCCTCGCAACGGGGTGAGCTCCCATTGTTCGGTCCCTGCTCCTGCCAACCTAGCAGTTCGAAAGCACGTCAAAGTGCAAGTAGATAAACAGGTACCACTCCAGCGGGAAGGTAAAAGGTGTTTCTGTGCACTGCTCTGGTTCGCCAGAAGCGGCTTAGTCATGCTGGCCACATGACCCGGAAGCCGTACGCCGGTTCCCTTGGCCAATAAAGCGAGATGAGCGCCGCAACCCGAGTCGGCCACGACTGGACCCAATGGTCAGGGGTCCCTTTACCTTTACCTCTGACATTGCATGAAACACAGCGGTTTAAATCCAGAGGAAGGCAGCCACAGCTGCACAGAGCTATTGGGAGCGGGGGGCGGTTTTTGCTCACCTGGACTAGTTGCTCCTTCAGAGCATCTAGAGCCGACCGGTTGTCCAGGTGAAGCTTCTCCTGCTGCTGCCTCAGCTCCCGCTCCTGACATGGCAGAAAAGTCACAGCAGTTGGCCAGACAATTAGAGGACTGCACTTGGAATGGATGTATCAAAAGCTGCCTCCTACTGAGCTGGGGCTATATACTCCACTCTGGTGTTCTGGGCTCTGGCCGGCAGCCAATTTCTCTCTCCAATCATTAATGGAGCATACCTGTTTGATCCCAAACCCTCCTTGCACAGTGGCCCCCAGGCTGCCTTACTTATATCCCACCCCCAGGCAAGAGATGGCAGCTCAACCCCATTCACCTTCTCCCTCTGGGTCTGAAGGGCCTGTTGCCTCTGCACCTCTGCCTCGTGCTTCAGTTCTCGGAGGTAGTGCTGAGTTTCTTCCGTCACCTCTTGCAAGGCCCGGAGAGCGTGGCTGGAGGAGAGGAGCGCTGGCTTCCTTGGGGGATGAAGAGAGGTAGCCTAAGATAGCGGCCAGGACTTCCAGGGTCTTTGGGGGAAAGTGAAGTCACTTAGCAGGTCACACACACACACACACCCAAATTCACACAATCCCTTCCTCCGTGTAAACGCAACGCACAAACAGGCCGCAAAGCCACAGGCCAAAGCAAGCCTGTGGGGGAAAAACAAGGTACTCCCGTGGTTTAGCAACTGGGCTGTTGGACTCATCCCCAGCTGGCTGTGAAAATCACTAGGTGGCCCATCGGCTGAAAGAGAGAACACAACTATCCCTGCCTGCCTCACAGGGTTGTTGTGAGGATAACATGTTGGGGGGGGGGACTGTGTGCCTGAACTCCTTGGGGGGGGGGGGAATGGGCAGGCTAAACATGGGCCATAGATAAGATGCCCAACTCTCTGATAGCAAGAAATAATACTTTAAGGACTTCGAAACCGGTTTCAGCCCCCTGGACCTGAGGTTTGCCCTCACTCCAGTCAATGAGGATGGTAGTTTTTTTAAAAAAACCTTTTTAAAAAACACCCAAAAGACCAGAAGTAAAGCTGTAAACTGTATATGCGGAGGACAGGAAGGTGTGAAGCTATTTTGGAGAAATAGAAGCAAAGCCTCCCCACCCCCTGAAATCAGGTTGCAGAGCTAAAAAAAATAACAAAAACCAGAGACAGAGGTGATGGGGGAACCATGTACTGAGATTCCCACATTGCAGGGGGTTGGACTAGATACCCCTCAGGGGTCCCTTCCAACTCTGCCATTCTGAGTCCATGAAAGGCAGGAAGCTAGAAAGTGGCTAGGGCTGGTGGAAGCGAGATAAAATATAAATAACTAATTTCAACCCAGGAAGAGTGCCATTCAGCTCCCTCCCCTCTGGATCCAACTTGTACCCTTGCAGCGTCTGGGGCAGGCCGGCCTTTTGGGGTAGCAGGTCCCGGAGTCTCTGGCATGCCAAGGCAACCTCCCTGGCCAGAGAGCTGTCAGCCCTTGCAGTCTGTGCCTGGGACGTCTCGCGCTGCTCAGCCAGCAGGAGGCGCTGCTCTTCCTCCGTCCGCTGCAACTGCATTCGCCACTTTTCCTTTTCCTAGGCAGGGAGAGAGAGACAGAAACCACGCTGCCTTGATCAGACATCGCTGATGCACCCCAGGTTTCTCACAGCTAACATTTACAGTGGTACCTTGGGTTACATACGCTTCAGGTTACAGACACTTCAGGTTACAGACTCCACTAACCCAGAAATAGTACCTCGGGTTAAGAACTTTGCTTCAGGATGAGAACAGAAATCGTGCTCTGGCGGCACAGCAGCAGGCCCCATTAGCCAAAGTGGTGCTTCAGGTTAAGAACAGTTTCAGGTTAAGAACGGACCTCTGGAACGAATTAAGTTCTTAACCCAAGGTACCACTGTACACGGTATCAGTGTGGAAAGGCTAAAAGGTCCCAGGTTCTTTATTTTAATATAAGTTTTATTAAATTTTCTGTTTTACCATTTAAAGTACTCATTTTTACATCCTTAAGATATCAGTGACTTCCCTTCTTCTCTTTCCATGGTTCATTTTACATATCATGAATCCCTGCGTGTTTTACAGAAACTATACCATTCAGTATTCCAGTATCGCACCCATCATAACTTATTTACACTGTTGAATTTATCTTAATGCTGCCAGCGTTTTCAGCTGTACGAAATTATTTCCCATATATTCCACGAATGTTTTCCAATCTTCTCTAAACGTGTGTTCTTCTTGTTCTCTTATTCTATATGTTAAGCCTGCGAGCTGCGCATATTCTGTCAACTTAAGTTGCCATTCTTCTTTGGTTAGGACCTCGCTCGTTTTCCATTTTGGGGCTAACAAAACACGGGCCGCAGTAGTAGCATACATAAACAACCTTTTTTTACACCTGGGAATTTCAGTCTGAATTATCCCCAATGAAAAGGACTCTGTTTTTGGGAGGGGAAGTACTTTTAAAGTACTTTTAAACATTTTCTTTCTATTCATGATGGATCATTTCCCAGTACTCTTTTACCCTTTTACAAGTCCACCACATATGGAAGAACGTTCCCTCCACCTCTTTGCATCTCCAGTACTTATCTGATTCAAGGTCTTATACAAGGTCCCAGATTCAGTACCCTGCCTGAAACGCGGGAGAGCTGCTGCCAATCAGTGCCAACAACACTGAGCTAGATAGACCAACTTCCTATTTAATGCAACTGCTTTTTTTAAAAGAACCATAAGGACTAGAGACTTGATTTATTTTTAGGCTAAGGGCAGTATAGTTCAGTAGAAGAGCACTTGCTTTGCATGCTAAAAAGGTCCCAGGTTCCATTCCCAATGGCATCTCCAGGTAAGGCTGGGGGGAAACTCCTTGCCCAAAACTTCTGGAGAGCTGCTGCCAGTCAGTGTAAGCAATACTGAACTAGATGGACCAGTGGTCTGACTTAGTAGAAGGCAGCTTCCCAGGCCGTATCTGGCATCAGCCCAGGTCTGTGCTCTCCTTTCTGCCCGGCTGCCCCTCAGGCTCCCCACTTCCATAGCAGGTTGTGGGACTTCAGGGCTGTGCTAAGGTGAGGTTTTGAGGAGGAGAGAGGTGGAATTGCAAAGCCAAACTGTTGTTGCTGTTATAAGAATTCTAAGGTCCCAAATATAAATTAAATGTTCATAAATGTACCAAGGCAAAAACATATGCAAGCATATAAACCACGTGTCTGAAATAGTACAGGAGAGCAATCCTGAAGCCATTTTGACACTCAAATTGACCTCAAATATTTGTCTGCAAGGAGGAAGGAAACGGGAAATCCTCCCCATTGTATTTTTGCTTACAAATCCTGTCTTAAGGGCATATTTGTGTATGAATAGGGTGAGCCTGGGACCTGGGACCCCAGAACTAAAGTATTAACCATCACAAAAGAATGGCCAGGCTGCCCAGGTAATATAATCAACGGCCAATATCAGGTATCCTGGCAGAAAGGATTTCTGCTGTAGACCACCTCCTTCTGTGAGGTATGTATGATGTTTTAGAAGGGTGGTCTTGGGAAACAGGGTGGGCGATTTCAAAAGTCTTTATAGGGGCTTGTGCACCATTGTTCAGGGTTCTCCTCCCTCCTGCGTGTGGTGAGTGGGGACCCTGTTGCAACAGATTAATAAAGATCAGGCTTACTAGCCGCCTTGCTTCTCAATATACTCTGGTTGGCCTCTGTTATTTTCTCCTAAGGACTCTGTACAGGCTCTTGGATACCCCATAAGGGAAAAGGAGGTTTTTCCCTATAACATCCTGAAGCTACAACTCTTGTTTCTGGGGGAAGGGGACCCCAAAGTACACGAAGGGGGTGCTTCTTCCCTGCTCACCAACTCCAGCTCCTCTCGCAGCCTCCTCGAGGCTTCTGTCTTCTCCGCTTGCAGCAGAGCCCGGAGGTCTTCCATGGCCCCATTCTTCTCCCGAGCCTCGTCCTCCAACACCTGGATCCTCTAGGGCAGAAAAAAATACATCAGGAGAAACTGTTTTAATTCAAACCTCCCTGTCCTACTCGCTCCTTCTCCCCTCTCAGGGGTGGGGACCCTGCTTCAGCCCAAGGAGATCAGCCCCAGGGCTATATCCCTTTGTGGACAATGCTTCCGGGGTCACGTGCCACTAGAGGACGGGGCAGAAGGCAAAAAAGTGGGCGGAGCAAGACTCTTATCTTTGGACATTAGGACATGCACAAACCATGGGTTCCTCAGCTCTCCACTCCCCGCAAACACACACACACAAATACATATAATTTTAAATGAAATTCCAGTGATCATACATGCATCACCATCCAGGCAAGCAAGCATGTAAAGGTAAAGGGACCCCTGACCATTAGGTCCAGTCGTGACCGACTCTGGGGTTGCGGCGCTCATCTCGCTTTATTGGCCGAGGAAGCTGGCGTACAGCTTCCGGGTTATGTGGCCAGCATGACTAAGCCGCTTCTGGCGAACCAGAGCAGCACACGGAAACGCCATTTACCTTTCCGCCGGAGCGGTACCTATTTATCTACTTGCACTTTGAGTTGCTTTCGAACTGCTAGGCTTGCAGGAGCAGGGACTGAGCAATGGGAGCTCACCCCATCATGGGGATTCGAACCGCCGACCTTCTGATCGGCAAGTCCTAGGCTCTGTGGTTTAACCCACAGCGCCACCTGCAAGCATGATCAGAGTTCAAATACACATTGCAGCAAGGTGTGAACACTCAAGGAGGACGAAAAGCAGGGCCAGTGAGGGGTGTGGCCTACGTAAAGTCTCAAGGGCCAGAAAGAGAGCCTTGGAGGGCCACATTTGCTACTCTCCCTGCCATAGAATTGTCCAACCCTCTGCAATGCAGGAATTTGGAGCTGTCCTTTAGGGGATCAAACCTGTGACCTTGGTGTTGTCAACATCACACTCTAACCAACTGAGCTATCCCATCTGTAGCTTAAATGATAACAATAATATATATATATTAATTAAATTTTCTGTTTTACAATTTAGAATATTCATTTATACCACCTTAAAATATCAATGACTTCCCTTCTTCTCTTTCCATGGTTCATTTTACATAGCACTAAATCTCTGCATATTTTATATAAACTAAACCATTCAGCAGGGATGTCCAACAGGTAGATTGCGATTTACTGGTTGATCCCTGAGAGGTTTTGTTGAATTGTGGTTGGTCGCTGGCTCCTCCATTCGGCCCCAGCCCCTCGCCCCACCCTTTAGAACACTATACCGGAAGATGGAGCTCTCTGCTGTGAGGCTGACTGTTTCATCAGCGATCTCTTGGTGAGGAACTTTTTCTATCTACAGTGGTACCTTGGGTTACAGATGCTTCAGGTTACAGACTCCGCTAACCCAGAAATAGTACCTTGGGTTAAGAACTTTGCTTCAGGACGAGAACAGAAATCGTGCTCCGGCGGCACGGCAGGAGCAGGAGGCCCCATTAGCTAAAGTGGTGCTTCAGGTTAAGAACAGTTTCAGGTTAAGAACAGACCTCCAGAATGAATTAAGTTCTTAACCCGAGGTACCACTGTATTCCTTCACCCTGATCCCTCCCCCAAAAGGGGGAAATCACTGCCAGTTTTTAATTGTGCGAGTAGATCGCAGTTTCTTGGAAGCTGGCTGTCCCTTCCATTCAGCAGTCCACTGTTTTTTTGGGAACAGACTCTGTTTTTGGGGGAAAGGTGCTTTTGAACATTTCCCCCCAATTCATTATAAATTGTTTCCCAATGCTCTTTTACCCTTTTAATTGATATCGCCTCTTGGTGGCCTGGATGAAGATGTGTGTGCATAGGGAAAATATTTGCACGGCTACAACGTTACCTACAGAACGAAGGTACTGTTCTTCTGTCCCCCATTGGCATGCAGCTCCCATAGAGAGGAATGTGCCCCTCAAGACTGCAAAAGTTTCTTCCCGCCTGGTCCGTGTGCATCCTTTTCCCTCCACCCCACTCCTTCTGCCAGCGACTGTCACAGCATAGCTGCCAACCGTCCCTTATTTGGCGGGAAACTCCCTTATCCCAGCACCGTGTCCCTCTGCTGTCCCGGACTGATGATGTCCCTTAAATTTCCCAGGTTTCATGCTCGCCCGGCTCGGGAGGGAAGCAGTGGCTCGGGGTCCTCCACCGAGAGAGAGCGCGCGCATGAGCTGCCGCGTCTCCGTCTCTCCCTTTTCCCCCTCAGGGGCGCATTGTGAGGAGACAGGTAGCGGTGGGCAGGCAGGCAGCCCCTCTCTTGCAAGACTTCCGCCACGTTGCCAGGGGAAGCCGGAGGCGGCAGCAGCAGCGGCTGAGGAGGCACCTGAGGGAGGAGGAAGAGGAGGGGATGGGGAGGGACGCAGAAGGGCGGCGCTTCAGAGGCTGTGCCGCAACCGCCTCATGCTGGGCTCGCGGGCAAGAGTCTCTCTCTCTCCCTCCCTCTCTCTCTCTCAGGCGAGGAAGGGCCGATGGAACTCCTCACGCCAGGACGACGGCAGCCCCGATGTGCATAAGCTAAGCAAAATCCCTTATTTTGGCTGCTGATCCCTTATTTTCGAGGCTGCTGGTCCCTTATTTTCAAATCTGTAAGTTGACAGCTATGTGTCACAGAGATCACAGAACCGCTCTCCTCTCTCAGCAGCTACCTTGCGGAGGTCGTCTGCTTCGTCCCGCAAGGCCAGGCTGAGTTTCCTCTCCTTCTCCAGGGCTTCCTGGAGTTCCCCCCGCATCTTCCGCTCCTGCTCTTCCAGGGCCTTGCGCTGCATCTGGAGGGCAGCCCTTGTCTCGGCCTCCCGGCTCTTCCGTTCCTGGAGCAGCGAGTTCTGAACCTGAGAAGAACAGGGCAGAGCTATGATCCCCAGAGCAGTTTTCGCCATCACTCCCTCTTCCCAGGGAAGTCTGGGAACTGCAGTTCTGTGAAGGGAACAGAGGGCCTCTCCTAGCAACTCTCAGCACCCTTTTTATAAAAATCAAAGCTAAAACGTTAAACTACAGGACTTTATTCACCATCAACAATGTGGATTTTTGCCCAAGACAGTTAAGAAACGCGTTGGATGTTTTGGAATATTTGAACTGTAGTTGTTTTTCAAATGTTTCAAACTGTTTTGAAATGTTCTTGCTTCCTTTCTATTTTGAAATCTGTTTGCCATAAGGAGGAAGAATGGGCTATAAATGTAAAATAATAAGAATAAGAATAACAAATAATAATAATAATGTACCCCTACCATTTCCTGAGCTTCCTGCTTTAGCTCCTTGGTTTGCTGTTCCATAGCTTTCCGCTGCTGGGCAATTTCAGCATTTCGCTCCTGGGAAGAAAGTGGAAAATATTATTATTATTATTATTATTATTAATAATAATAATAATAATAATAATAATAATAATAATAATAATTTATTTATACCGGACTCAGGGCGGCTAACAACAAATTTAAAACACTTAATTGTAAAAGCAGCATAAAATACAGTATAAAAACATGAATAACAATAAAATTCAAAGTTCAGAAATCAATTTAGGGTAAATCCATCTAATAAGCATTAGATAATCACCAGGGCTAGCTGGCTGAATTAGTCCTACTTGGGCCAGTGAGGAGGCCAGGGGAGAATTAGCTGTGGGGTCTCAGAGCGGGAATTAAACCACAGAATTAAACCAGACCGGCGGTTAAACTTAGGACAGGGTCGAGAAGTCATTGCCAGCCTGAGAGACGCATTGCCATGTGGGCATTCTTCTGGGTGGGGCATGTGAGTGGTGGGCGGGGCCAGAGCAAAAGTGGGCGGGGCCAGATGGCTTGACCCGAGGGCCAGATGGATAGGCATGAGGGGCCACATTGGGTCTCTGGGCCTGCAGTTCTCCACCCCTGCCTTAAGAACCTAAGAATCCAGTTTGGACCAAGTCAGGCTTATGGTGTGGGGTTAAAAGGGAAGACACCCCACCAAACTTCCAAATTAACCCCTTGAGGGAAAAAGGTTGGTATACAAATGTTATTGCCAGCAGCAGCCCATGCCTCAAGGCATCGTGGGTAATAGCCACCTTTATGGTCTTGCAAAGGTCTTCTGCTTCTTTCTGAAATTTGGCCGCTTGCTCCTGGAGGGCTCTGGCTTTTGCCTGCTTCAGGCTCTCTGCAAGCTGAGAGAGAGAGAAAGGGGGAAATCAGTTAGAACATGCCACATTTCACACTGCTTTTGGTCACTCAAAGAGCCACTGCAAATAATAAATAATAATAATAATAATAATAATAATAATAATAATAATAATAATAATAATAATAATAATATTTATACCCTGCCCTCCCCAGGGTGGCTAACACCAGATATAAAAACAATTGATTGAAATACAACTTTAAAAACAATATTAAAATACAACATTAAAATGCAGCCTCATTTCAGTAGAAACTCAAATCAAAAACTTTTTGGGGGATGAAAACGTCAAGTCTTCACCAAGACTAACTATCGAGACTAGTCCTACGTGGGCCAGAAAAAATAAATCCTTTTGAATCCTGCAAGGTTGATTGCCACTTTGTGTGAATCTGTGCTCCGGGGACCCAATGGCAAATATGGAACAAGTCCAACAGATGCCCTGCTCTTCCCCCCAGCCGCACCCACAAAAAGATGGTTAGCAAAGGCAGTAGTGGGGCCAGCAAATTCATGCTGTATGCAGCATTTGGCACTTGGGGGGTGTTATGTACTGAAGTTCTCACCCTGGGCCAGCAGGGGGATACTGTAGATAGTTATGCAAATGAAGGATCGGAAGTGACGTTCAGTGATTGGATAGTTGGTATGCAAATGAAGGATCGAAAGCGACGTTCAGTGATTGGATAGTTTTAGAAAGTTGCAACAGTTACCGTATTTTTCGCTCTATAACACGCAGATTTTTGCTCCTAAAAAGGAAGGGGAAATGTCTGTGCGTGTTATGCAGCGAATGTGTGTCCCTGGAGCCGAAAAATGAGGCAAAAATCAAACCGCGCTTCAGGGAGAAGGGAGCTCCGTGAGAGAGGAAGTGGCAGCTTTCCTGCATTCTGCCTCAGGGTCTTACTGCCCACCCTGCTCTGTTTCGTTACTGTGTTTGCTCAAACGGAACAAAGAGCAGGGAAAGCCCCTCCCCTCCAGGCAAGAAGAGAGGAAAGGAAAGGAAAGGATCGTCCTTCCTTCTATCCTCTCCCTGCTCCGGAGGGAACAATGTTTGTGAAGGGAAGAGAGATTACAGGTTCGGCTTAAAATTCTGCTTTGACTTCCTGCTTTTTGTTTTTGGAGACACACAGCATTCAAATATGCTTTCTTCCATTTAAAAGGATGAAATCCTTAAACAGTGTTTTGCCTGTAAATTCATGCGATCTGGAAGATTACAGTGTCTGTACCTCTTAAGGGATGGCAAAGCTTAGGTTTCGCTGCTAAATAGTTCTTAATGCAGTTAAAATGCTTTCTTCTGTCATGCTGGTGGGAGGGAGAGGGAGAGGGAGAGAGAGAGAGAGAGAGAGAGAGAGAGAGCGCACGCTGGCTGGCTTGCGTGGGTGGGTGGGGGGAAACTTTTGCCTTCCTTTCCTCACGTTATAGCCCTCTCCTGCATTCTTAGCCTTCTGTGTTTTTCCTTCCCTCCCCACTTAAAATGTGGTTACAAAGCATGGATCCACATGGATCCTCAGGATCTTTGCATTGGGTCACCCCAAATTCACCATCAGAGCACACAGCATGTCCATGGCTACAGCCTGCCCCCCCCAAAATCACACACCCATTGTTGCCTGGGGCTGCAATGGTGCAAAAACGTGGTTACAAAGCATGGATCCACATGGATCCTCAGGATCTTTGCATTGGGTCAGCCAAAATTCACCATCAGAGCACATAGCATGTCCATGGCTACAGCCTGTCCCCCCCCCCAAAAAAAAAATCACGCACCCACTGTTGCCTGGGGCTGCAATGGTGCAAAAACGTGGTTACAAAGCATGGATCCACATGGATCCTCAGGATCTTTGCATTGGGTCAGCCAAAATTCACCATCAGAGCACATAGCATGTCCATGGCTACAGCCTGTCCCCCCCCCAAAAAATCACGCACCCACTGTTGCCTGGGGCTGCAATGGTGCAAAAACGTGGTTACAAAGCATGGATCCACATGGATCCTCAGGATCTTTGCATTGGGTCAGCCAAAATTCACCATCAGAGCACATAGCATGTCCATGGCTACAGCCTGTCCCCCCCCAAAAAAAAATCACGCACCCACTGTTGCCTGGGGCTGCAATGGTGCAAAAACGTGGTTACAAAGCATGGATCCACAGGGATTCTCAGGATTTTTGCATTGGGTCACCCCAAATTCACCATCAGATCACATGTCTGTGGCCACAGCATGAAGCACAAAAATGATACGTCCACTGTTTCATTCAGAATATTTTTTCCCTTGTTTTCCTCCTCTAAAAACGATGTGCGTGTTATGGTCAGGTGCGTGTTATAGAGCGAAAAATACGGTACGTTGTTCTGGAGCTCTATATAAGCAGGCTGACTGAGCTCCTCAGTTCAGTTCTGTTCCAGCTTACAAATAAAGAGCTGCTTTGGAAGAATCGCTGTGTCGTCTGATATGTTCGCCCACAACTTAAAAGGGGGTGGGGAAGCCAAATTTATTTTTTGCAGAAAATAAGAAGCAAAAGCAACTTCCTAGCTCTAAAGACTGTAGAGAAAAACTCTGGGCACGACTCTCAGCCTACAATGAACCGCCCCCAAACACCTCCTGGCGATACCAAAGATGTTGCATGATACAAACAGGCAGCTGCTGGTTTTAATTATATTTCGAAATGCTTAAATGTCTGTTTTTAACTTTGTAATTTGTGGAGAATTTTAATGGCTTTTTGTTTTCTTTAATAAACCAAATGCTGTTTACAACCTGTGTTAAATAAAATACAGTGGTGCCCCGCAAGACGAATGCCTCGCAAGACGGAAAACCTGCTAGACGAAAGGGTTTTCCGTTTTTGAGCTGCTTCGCAAGACGATTTCCCTATGGGCTTGCTTTGCAAGACAAAAACGTCTTGCGAGTGTTCCGATTTGTTTTCGCTTTCCCCCCCTTTTTCTAAGCCGCTAATCCGCTAATAGCCTTTTAGCCGCTAATCCGCTAAGCCTTTAATAGCCGCTAAGCCTTTAATAGCCGCTAAACCGCTAATAGCGCTAAGCCGCTAATAGGGTTGCTTCGCAAGACCAAAAAACCGCTAGACGAAGAGACTCGCGGAACGGATTATTTTCGTCTTGCGAGGCACCACTGTAACAATTAAAATGGCTTAATCCAAAAGCAGGATTTGGGTTTCATGGTTGCAGCCACGAACCACACCAAACCCAAATTACAGCTAAGGCAGTGAAGCTAAGCCCGTTTCCTCCATGCAGTGGGGCTCGAGAAAGGGGAACTCTCGCGGGGATGTTGCCAAGGGGAGCTGCCATGCCTACCTCTCGCAGGGCCTGCTGCTTTTTGCCCTCCAGCTCTTCCTGCAGCTGAGTAAGTTCTTCCTCCTGCAGGTGGACAGAAAAGATGCCTTCACAGCTGTCTGGTGAGGGGTTCCCTAACACACATGTGGTGGTACCACCCTTTTGCATCTACAGTGGTACCTTGGGTCTCAAACGCCTTGGGTCTCAAATGCCGAAAACTCGGAAGTAAGTGTTCCGGTTTTCAAACATTTTTCGGAAGCCAAACGTCCGATGCGGCTGTCGGCTATTGTTTCCGGGGAACCTGCGCCAATCAGAAGCTGCGCCTTGGTTTTCGAACATTTCAGAAGTCAAACCGACTTCCGGAACGGATTAAGTTTGGCGTTTTGGTTTTGCAATTTATTTTGTGTTTTTGAGGCTTTTTCGGTTCATTTCTTTTTATTGTGACTGTGTGGAACCCAGTTCAGCTACTGATGGATTGATTGTGTGACTGCGGAAATTGATAAAAGCCCCCCATCCAAACAATAACTATCACTAGTGCAGGTAAGTAAAAAATAATTTTTACTTTTATCATCTACAATACTGTCTTATTTATTTTATAGCACAGTACATTGATTATTGCTTTCATTTTATAGACCAATGGTCTCGTTAGATAGTGAAATTCATGTTAAATTGCTGTTTTAGGGGTTGTTTTTAAAAGTCTGGAATGGATTAATCTGTTTGTTTTTAAATGTATTTTTATTAAAGATTTTCTTGATTTACAAAAGTATGTGTAATGTCTCTCTCTTGTATTTTTACCATGTAACATTTTTACAAATCAGTTTCATTTGTTGAGACATTAGGAAGAAAAGGGAGAAAGAGGTAGAGCGGGGGGGAAGATGGGTGGGGGTGGGGTCGGGTGGCGATGTTTCTATTTTACTTACTATTCGTAGGGTTTGGTGTCAGCGTTGCTTGTGCAGGTTCTCTGCTGTTTGCTTGTGTTCCTTTGGTGGTGAGAGAGGTTGGGGTTGGCCTAGGGTGTGGTTGTTCATTTGTGGTTGGCTGTGGTGATCTTTGTTTTCATATGTGAGTGGGGTGGGTGGGTGTTCTGGATCAGGTTCGGATTAATCCATTTTGCATTGCTTTCTATGGCAAAGCGCGCCTTGGTTTTGGAACGCTTTGGTTTTGGAACGGACTTCCAGAACGGATTGAGTTTGAGACCACAGGTATGAAGTTTACGGCATGTAATGCCTTGAGAGAGAATATTATGAAAATGATTTACAGGTGGTACATGACCCCAGTCAAGCTTGCAAAAATCTATCACTTGCCCGACAATAAATGCTGGGAATGTAAAGAAACTGAAGGTACATTTTTTCACCTTTGGTGGACGTGCCCAAGGATTAAGGCTTTCTGGGAAATGATATATAATGAACTGAAAAAGGTATTTAAATATACCTTCTTGAAGAAACCAAAGGCCTTCCTCCTGGGCATAGTCGGCCAATTGGTGCTAAAGAAGGATAGAACTTTTTTTATGTACGCTACAACAGCAGCAAGAATACTCATTGCAAAGTATTGGAAGACACAAGATTTACCCACTCTGGAAGAATGGCAGATGAAGCTGATGGACTATATGGAACTGGCAGAAATGACTGGCAGAATCCGAGACCAGGGAGAAGAGTTGGTGGAAGAAGATTGGAAGAAATTTAAAGACTATCTACAGAAATATTGTAAAATTAGTGAATGTTAGAATGATGTTGGATAGAAATTAAGTGGTTTCCAGCTGTAATGCTTTAAGGGAATATGAAAAATGGCTTAATAGGGAAAAATCTAATGTTACTATTTTAAGACCAAAGATTAGGATAAACAAAAAGGGTAAGTATTTGCTGAGCCAACAAATTGAACTGGAATACAAAAAAGGGAGGTATGAGGAGGTCCGGGAAACAAGCTAAGGAAAATAAGTAATAGAAAAATGGAGTGGTTTTTAATCATTTTTCTTTTGTATTTTTTTTCCTTTTTCATTTTGTATTGTAATATCTTAAAAAAATCTTAATAAATATCTTATAAAAAAAAAGTTTGAGAACCAAGGTACCACTGTACATAAGAACCGAAAAGGAGCCTGGCTACTGCATCAGAGCAATGGCCCATCTAGTCCAGCATCCTCATCTCACAGCGGCCAATCAGATGCCTCTTCTGGGAAACCCACAAGCAGGACCTGAGTGCAAGAACCCTCTTCCCTCCTGCAGCTTCCAGCCACTGGCATTCAGAAGCATTGCTGCCTCTGGCCATGGGGTCAAAGCGCAGCCATTGTGCCTAGTAGCCATCGATTGCCCTCTTCTCCTTGAATTAGTCCGATCCTTTTTTTCAAGCCACCCCCGCCTCCTGCAGCAGGGAGTTCCTTAGTTAGACCGAGTGACAAAGTTGCCACGCACACAGTTGCAAATCCCGCCTCGCAACAAAAAGCCACCTTCTGTTGCCGCAACAAGTCCAGCTGCTTCTTGCGCTCTTCTGCCAGGCTCTCCGCAGTGACGCTCCAAGACGCCTTTTCAGCCTCCAAGGCAGAGACGGTCTGGCGTAGCCTCGAGAGCTCCTGCTCCTTCTCCCCAAGGGTTGCCTGCAGAGCCGAGATCCTCCGCTCCAGCCCCTGCACCCGCCGCACGCCGGCCTCGCTGGCCCCTGGAGCAACCTGTGCTTGGAGGAAGTCACACAACAGTGGCCTCTCTTGGTGTGAGCAGGCCGCAAAGCTGGTGCAGAAGACCCCTGGGAAGATTGACACGTGGCAGGTAACATCTGGGGGGAATTTACGCAGCTGCCGCCCTTCCCTGGATGCACAGCTAACCATAGGGCTGCCGTACGCCCGGGATTTCCCAGATATATCCAGGATTTGTCCGTTGGAAATAGCGTCCGGGAGGAATTTCTGAAAACCGCAAAAAATGCCTGGGAAAACCCGGATGTATGGCAACCCATGTCAGAAGTGTTGATTTTTTGGACAAATTCCCTTAAAAATAGCTCAAAATAGTCCCCCTCCCCCCGAAAAGAAAAGCTCAACAGCTTTGCCAAAAAAAGCTCAAAGTTTTTGAGGTATTTTTTCTTCAATTTATTTTTATTAGTTTTCCAAATTATTACAAATCAAACCAAATTACTTAAATTTAATACGTTCTTTTTTTAAAAAACCAGGTTTCCTGCTCCTGTTGCAACCATTTTGTTTTGGGCTATTTTTAAGGGAAATCGCCCCAAACGATATGTCCAAAATAGGTTGCCATACGTCCAGATTTCACCGGACATTTTTGCGATTTCCCCCTGGAAATACTGCTTCCGACTGAGTATTCTGAATATGCCTGGGAAATTCCAGACATATGGCAACCGTAGCTTAGCAACCCTGGTGACTGGGCCTCAAAGATGGCTGCCATGGTCCAATGGCATGAGCCCAGAGTCTGCCTAGCATTCCTACCTCCTGCAGTGGTCCTGCTCCGTCCCCTGAGGTTTCCTTCACAGAGGCCAGCTCTACTCTGGAGGACTTCAGCTGATGCTTCAAGGAAGACAGCTTGCCTTCCAGTTGGCTCACCTGGAACTTCAGCTCTTCCCTCTCAGCGGCTAACCGAGACACCTGTTGGAGGAGACAGCAGGAGTTCAAGAGGCCCGTTGCCTGCTAAGGGCATTCAGATCCACAAACTGGCCAGCTTTCCCACAGCCTGGCTGTTGTCAGCTTGTGGCAGTGCAGGAGACGGCTTTCTCACGGGTGAAACTGGGCTTATGGAAGCAATGATTCTCCAACCTCAACTTTGTTGGATTGGTCCTGTTGTGCGGATGCCTGATTGTCGTCTTCTGAAGCAACTATGCTACTCAGATACTTAAAAATGGTAAGCATAATGTGGGTGGTCGACAACAGAGGTTCAAAGACTCTCTCAAGGAAAATCTAGAAAAATGTAGTATAAACACCAACAACTGGGAAACACTGGCCTGCGAGTGTTCCAGTTGGAGAACAGCCTTTGCCAAAGGTGTCATGGGCTTTGAAGACACTTGAACTCAGGACGCAAGGGAGAAACCCGCTAAGAGGAAGGCACGCTTGGCAAATCCACAACGTGATCAACTCCTGCCCGGAAACCTATGTCCCCACTGTGGAAGGACATGTGGATCCAGAACAGGCCTCCACAGTCACTTAATGGACTCACTGTTAAAACCGTGTTTATGGAAGACAATCTTACTCTGCTACGAGTGATCACCAAAGAAGAAGAGGAAGATGGAAAACACTCCCTGCTGAAAGAGCATTACAGCAGCAGGAAGAAGAGTTTGGATTTGATATCCCGCTTTATCACTACCCGAAGGAGTCTCAAAGCGGCTAACATTCTCCTTTCCCTTCCTCCCCCACAACAAACACTCTTGTGAGGTGAGTGGGGCTGAGAGACTTCAGAGAAGTGTGACTGGCCCAAGGTCACCCAGCAGCTGCATGTGGAGGAGCGGGGAAGCGAACCCGGTTCACCAGATTACAAGTCTACCGCTCTTAACCACTACACCACACTGGCAAGTGTACCAACACACTGGCAAGTGTACCAAACGGGCAAGTGTACCAACGATGTTCGTTTGCTTGCATTGAGAATGGCGTGCGCAGAAATGTCCGCATGGCTGCCGCACACTGCGGAACAGGTATAGGCACAGCCATGGCTCCCCCCAGTTTTGCCTTTGGCCCCGCCCCAGTGGCATCAGGCCCCTCCAGAAAGTTGCCCTTGAAGAAGCACGGCCCTCAAGCTGGAAGAAAGCTTCTTAACCCTCACTCTTCTTCTGTGATAGAACTCCTATTTGGGGACTTCCCTGGCTTTTTTCTGGCCCACGTAGGACCAGCCTGGATAGTTGGCCTTGGTCAAGATTTGACGTTTTCATCCCCCAAAAAAGTTTTTGATTTGAGTTTCTGCTGAAATGAGGCTGCATTTTAATGTTGTACTTTAATCTTGTTTTTAAGTTGTATTTTAATCAATTGTTTTTATACCTGGTGTTAGCCGCCCTGAGCCCGGCCTTGGCTGGGGAGGGCGGGGTATAAATAAAATTTATTATTATTATTGAGATTTCTGTGAAGGGCAGTCCAAATACTTGAGTTGTGTCTTTGCTTGATGCCCATGGAAGAGATCCCACCAAAGCCTTTGCAACCCTTGCTACTCACGTCTGCCTGGGCAGCCCCATGCTGGCTCCTCTGGCTCCTCAGCACGCTCAGCTCCTGCTCCAGCGCCAGCAGGTCCCTCAGGCAGGCTTCCCGCTTGTACTCCAGGAGCAACAGGTCAGCCCTGAGTCACAGAGAGCAGCAGGTCAGGCGGTGGAAATGGGAAGGAGAGACGGGGAGAGAGAAGGACCTTGTGGCCTCAGGTCAGCAGCAGAGGAGCAAAGGGCGCTGGGCTCAGCATTCTGAAGTACCTCCATAATGATTTCTTATTTTGATATCTGTGCCACTGCATTTTAACAGATGCAACTGTCTCGTATAGGGCTTTTATTGTGAAATCGCTACATAGGAAATCAATACAGTGGTGCCTGGGTTTTCGAACAGCTTAGTTCACAAACAACTTGGAACCCAAATGCTGCAAAACCAGAAGGAGGTGTTCCGGTTTTTGAATTCCTTTTCAGAAGCCAAACGTCCTCCGTTATGAGTCCCCCTGTTTCCTGTTGCGCTTCTAATTTGTGTCCCGTCCCCCCCGCACTGTAGTTCAAGTCTTCCGTTTCCAATTGCAGTGTTCTGAGGTGATAATTGGAGCTTATATTTGGTGCTTTTGTTTTTGCTATTTGTTTTGCGTTTTTTGTTTTGAGGCTTTTTCAGTTAATTTGTTTTTGTGACTATGTGGATCCTAGTTCAGCTACTGATTGATTGATTGATTGATTGGTTGACTGATTGACTGTGGAAATGGATAAAAGCCCCCCATGACTATCATTAGTGCAGGTAATATTTTTTTTTTAATTTTAATCATCTACAATACTGTGTTATTTATTTTATAGTACAGTACATTGATTATTGCTTTCATTTTATGGATCAATGGTCTCGTTAGATAGTAAAATTCATGTTAAATTGCTGTTTTAGGGATTGTTTTTAAAAGTCTGGAACAGATTAATCTGTTTTGCAATACTTTCTATGGGAAAGTGCGCCTTGGTTTTGGAACGCTTTGGTTTTGGAACAGACTTCCGGAACAGATTACATTTGAAAACCAAGGTACCACTGTAATGGCAAGGATAATCATAACAACTGAAACAACAAGAAGATTCCTGCCTTGCAGAGGCTGGATGACCCTCGTGGTCCCTTGCTGATGATGACTCCTTACACCTCTGCGTGATCACTGAGGTGTTTTGGGGAGTCAATGGTTCCCCACCCGGGTCTGAGACCCTAGCTAGACCCGACCCCCATTATCTACGGCCCTGCCCTAGCCACCCCTGCCTCACACACCTGGCCTCATCCACTTGGCTCCGCTTCTCTTCCATGATCACCTGCAGCCTCCTCGCCTCCCTCTGGCTCTTTTCCAGGGCCTCCCGAAAAGTCTCCAGCTCCAGAGCGACATGCTAGAAAGAGGAGGAAAGTCGTGGGTTCTGCTCCTCTGCCGTCCCCCTCCAGGTCATGGGTAGTTCAGAGCAGGCTGTACAGTGGCTAGACCACGTCCTTTGCCTGTGGGACTCCCTCCCACTAGAGTTTTGGCTCTGTACCTTTTTCTGCTGGAGGACACTCTGCAGGGACTCGTCAGCTTCGCGGATCTGGCCCCTTTTCTGCGACAATTTTTCTTCTTCCGATTCCAACTCCTGTCGAACAAAGGCTTTTATCATTATTGTTTTTAAGCCCATTTGCCTGTCCTACAAAAAGCAAACAAACCCCTAAGTCCCGCCCTAAATGTTGGGTTTCTTTTGATCACACCTTTGTCCGTACTTTGCAGTCTTATCCAACTCAGCGCCCTCATTTTAACATTTCAAAACTCGACTTCCTTCCTCCTCTTTCTGCGGTTCCTTAAATTGATTTTTTATCATCACACCTGTTAGCAATATTTTTTTTCTCCTTGTGATGTTATCTGAGTTACCAATATTCTTCATTGCTTGTCTTTAAATAGTTGCTGTGGATCCAGTTTGGGTTTTATACACATTACCACTCCTCTCTTCTTTGTTACATCACAGGCTACAAAGTCCTTTCCCAATCTTTTATTAATCAAAACCCTTGTGTTTCTTCGCAACGTGCATTTCCTGGAGCGAATCACTTCCGAATTTAACTTTTTAAACTACATGTTCAATCTTGTTCCTTTGGGTTTTATTATTGTCCATTTACATTCCAAGTTAAGACTTTCAAGGCCATCTTGTTCTTCATTTATTTGTCTCCAGTCTCAACCTCTGTTGATTCTTCTTCTTCCAAACCAAACGCCCTTTCTCCTGCTAATTCTTTTCCATATTTTCTCCAGAATTTGCCTGCTTCATTGGGATCCTGACACCTTTGTTTTATTCCTTTATTTGTAAAAGATACTCCTTCAGGATATTCTCAGCGATAAAGGATTTTGTTATATCTCAGTGCACCCATCAAATATTTATAATTTACTCTTTTCTTTAACAATTTCATCGAGATTTCTTTCAATTTTTTCTTTTCCTTCCCTCTTAGAATTCTAGCCCAGAGTATCCTGCAGAGGACTTTTGTGAGGGGATAACTAGTAAGCTGGAGTCTCAGACAGGTCTTCTTTAAATAAACAACAAAAATTTATTTAAGGCAAGATAGTATACAACACAAAATGGATTAAACTTAGGTTACTTCAGGAATAAAGTGTGATTTCATGTCAATTCATCCTCAGTTGTTTTTGTGTGATAGGTTTGGTTCCTTTATACGGTGACATGTTATTTCAGTTATCCACCCCGTTTAACAATCCTGCTCCTGAGGTACTTTAAGTCAGTGTTTTTCAACCACTGTTCCGCGGCACACTAGTGTGCCGCGAGATGTTGCCTGGTGTGCCGCGAGATGTTGCCTGGAGGGAGGTGGGCGAGTCAGGCGACGAGAGGCGGGGTGGCGGCGGCGAGGAGAGGCCGCCCAGCGCGGGGCTCTCGCCGTCTGCCTGCCTGGCTGCCTGCGAGCTCGGCGGGCAGCGCCTCCGTCCGCAGCGCCCGCCTCGCGGCTCTCATTCCCTGCCCCTGCCAAAGCTCACCCAGCCAAGCCGCGCTCTCCTTCCTGCCTCGCTTTGCTGCCTCCTCCCCCCCCCCAAAGCTTGGAGGTTCCCCGGCGCCGACCCGCAGGTTTGACCCCCTTCTCACACCTGTTCGCGCTCCTTGCACGGAATGGGGCAGATGGGGAGGAACGGGGCTCGCCGCTGCCTCCACTCGGCCTCCCCCCCTCCGCCGGCGGTCCCGCGATTCTTGGCTTTTTTGGTGGTTGGCACAGAAGGAAGGCAAGGGGGAGGGAAAAAATTGAAACTTACACTTTCGTGCGTCCCTCCCGGCGTGACGCTGCGCGCTGACGTCACGGGGCTGTAATGGTGGTGTGCCTCGAGATTTTTTTCATGAAACAAGTGTGCCTTTGCCCAAAAAAGGTTGGGAAACACTGCTTTAAGTAATAGACCAAAGGGCTCTCCACACCCCCTCCCTTCACTGGGTTTGGGAGTTTCTTCTTTTCCTTAAAAGAATCTCTCCCCTCCAGTCTAGATTTGAGTCCCTACTTGTTCCTTTCCAGCTCCTATTTTTCCTGGCTCAACCTCTGCCTCCCAGTAAAATTCCAGTCTATTCCTTCTACAGGACACCACACTCTGTCCTTCACAATATGCTCAGAGTGGAAGTTGTTTTTCCAGAACCAACTCTTTCTTCCATTCACTCTTTATACCTCAACCTGTCTCCTAACCTGCCTCCCTCATTTCCATCCCTCTTAATCCCTTAACTCCTAACCCCTTAACTGTCTCTCCTCAAATCCTCTCCTTTTAAACTCTCCCTCCTGGAACCATGGCCAATCAGAGGCTGCCGTTCATTAACCATTTGCTGGCAGGGAAAGAAAGAAAAAATAAAACATTTATTGTTCCAATCTTTCCAGCAAAACCAAATTTTCCGCCACACCTCTCCCTTCCCAGCTGCACATACCTCAGTAGAGAGCCCCTTCCACCTCTGACTTTTGTGATGTTCTGCATCCACCAGGAGTTACCTCGAGGTTTCTGTAGCCTCCCAGCTCAGCTCTCTTCCCACTGGGTTCTGATCCTCTGCTCGCATCCCACTTCCACGACTCGCTGGCCCTGCATAACTTGGCAAACTCCTCGTCTTCCTCTTTGCTGCCTCCATCACTGCAACCGGGGGACCTGAAAGGCCACAGGAGAAGGAGGAGGAGGAGGAGAAGAAGAAGAAGAAGAAGAAGAAGAGGAGGAGGAGGAGGAGGAGGAGGAGGAGTTTGGATTTGATATCCCGCTTTATCACTACCCTAAGGAGTCTCAAAGCAGCTAACATTCTCCTTTCCCTTCCTCCCCCACAACAAACACTCTGTGAGGTGAGCGAGGCTGAGAGACTTCAGAGAAGTGTGACTGGCCCAAGGTCACCCAGCAGCTGCATGTGGAGGAGTGGGGAAGCGAACCCAGTTCCCCAGATTACGAGTCTACCACTCTTAACCACTGCACCACAAGAGCAAAGAGCACTGTGATCACCTTGCTGCCTTGCCCCAGAAAGCACACCAGAGAGTGACAGCAGAATTAAGGGCCACGGCATTTGTTGTGTGATTTATCCAGAGCTCAGAACCCCAGGTGGGAGGATTTGGGCCCAGCAGCTAAGATGGACATACATTCCTGGCCAGCATGCACTGCAAGGATGCTTAATAAATGCCACCTTATTTCCTACGGCCTGAAAGGTTATATAGGCAGGACTTGTTTACTCCATGCTTTATTTAAGCACACCGTTTAAATTCCTGCATTGAGAAAAGGCGGGTTCTGTGACCTGCGTGAATCATGCAAATTGCGCACACATTTGCATACTTTATTAAGGTTTTGCTAGTTCACGGGAGGAGAAGGGATACTGAAGTCCTCCTGTCCCCGGCTGCCAGCAACTTATCCAGTCACCTCCCCACCTTCTGTGATTCCAGTAGGCATTGTCTGTACGCTTTCGCCACCATGAGGGCTAGTGCCTTGTTCTCCAGAAGAAACAATTTGACAAAGTGAAAGTTCAGTTTCACAAGATGTGGAAATGGGAAGAACTGAACTTGAGGCAGGAAAAACGAGAAACTGAGAAAGACCCAAAAATGGACATATTTGGCCATCTTTATCTCAATAGTCCAAGGCTCATCAATATTTACCTCAGCAAATCCCGCTGCGGCGGCAAGAGGATCTTCTTGACACTGAGGCTGGTGGCTATTTAGAAGACAAGAAAAGCACTTCATCCCAGGTTTTCAGACACAATGGGGAGAGGAAAAGCGCCACCCTCTATCCCCAGCCCCAAATCCAGCATTTTCTGCTAATGCAAATACTGACACAGCCCTTCCTGGCTCCGCGTAACCTCACCTGCCACAGGTTTGTCGTGAAAGGACTCCATCCAGCCCTGGTTCAGCTCAGACTGGGGATCATGGTGCTGAGCCCCCAAACTGTCACCTAAAGAGGGGACCAAAAAGAAAAACGTCAGAGAAGTTTCAAAGTGGCCTGGCCATGAGAGTCCTAAGAGAGGCTCTCTCTCTCTTTTCAGAGGATTAATTCACCCAGAGTAGTACAGTGCAGTGGTCAGAGCATGAGTGAGCGCCCTGGGGGCTTCTGGCTGTTGCTGAACTCCCAGCTCCCATCAGCTCTAGCCGGTATGGATAATGGTCAGAGGGATGGCAAATGCAGTCCAGCCAGATGTGGAGGGCTGTGGAGCCTGCACTCTTGGGCTAGGGTGTCGGATGAGGCCCTGGGAGACCCATGTTCAATAATCTTCAAACACCCACAAAACCCGCTGGGTGACTTTGGACCAGTCACTGTGCCTCAGCCTACCCTACAGGGTTGTTGTGAGGATAAAATGGAGGGGATTGAGCCATCTACGCCAGCTTGAGAGCTGCTTGCAGGAATGGTGGAATATAAACATCACAACAGAAGGTGTACTGTATTTACTCCAACATTTCCTCTTCAGGATCAATACAGCAGATTCTTTTGCTCAAACCACTACTAGTGGAGCCAATGTCACTTTGCCAATCCACTCTCAAACTAAAGTTTAGGCATGCATCCTCACACCTTCTCTTTCCTGCAAAAAACCCCAAACCCGTTCTGAATTACTGCATCAGCAGAGTACAGATATAAATCCCTAACGTGGATTGACTGGAAAACAGCAGCTGGCTTATCCAAACATCCTTGGAACCAAAAATCATGGGCACACAATGAGCACAATATCGCAGCCGGACCCGAGTTCAAGTCCCTCATCTGCCACAGACACTCTGTGGTGCTGGTCATGTCACCCAACATTTTTAAGCCTCAGTTTCCCCCCTTAGTTAAAAGGCAGAGTGACCTGATCCAAAGAGTTGTTATAAAGACAGCAGAACCCTTAAAACACACACAAATCAGGGCTGAGGAACACCTGGCCAGCCAGGTGTTGTTGGACTACAACTCACATCATTCCTGACCATTCTAGCTGCTGGGTCTGATGGGGTTTGGAGTCCTACAATATCTGGAGGGACAAAGGCTCCCTAACCCAAATGATGCAAGGGAACGATCCTGCTCCAACTCACACTCCTTTGATTCCCAAGCCTCATTGTGCCCATCTGTGCAATGGGCATCCATGATCCATTCCTTCCTGCATCCCATACAGTCATCACTGGCTGAGCCCAGAGCCTTATGGGAATACACAGTAGCCCGAGTGGCACCACTGTCCATGCCGATCTCTGATAGAGCTGGCCTCTGTGTTTTACCAGAGCCCCAGGCTCCCTGTGGATGAAGACACAAAGGGGTTTTTGATCCACCTCCATCCTCTTCATTAGAGGGTACCAAAGATGCTCTGATGGTGCACGGGCAGGCCACATCCAACGAACCCCTTGGGCAGCTGGACCGCTCCACGGGGTGGCTGCATCCTGCTGTCCCCACAGATGGGGACCCACAATCCAAAACAGTTTTTACATTAGACGCTGGGAGCAGCTGGGAAGGCCTCAAATCTTCAAGCAGCAACGGGCTCTCTGTATTTTCGTGAGGATCCTGAACCCACTCGAAGGAGTCCTCTGAACCTCTTTGCTCCTGCTGTGGCCCCAGGAAGATGCTTCGCGGAGAGATCTCCGAGCCCAGAGACCCCTCCCCAGAGCTCAGGGGCCTGAGCTGAAAAACCTTCTTCCATGTCTCATCCGTGGACCACTTCCGACTAAGCCATGAGATCTGCTCTCCTAGAGACTCTGCGCTCTTAATTCTGCACGGGATACACAACGGTGGAGCATCTCTCGAACTGCCAGCCAGCTCCTTCTCCTGGTCCCATTCCTCCTCAGACCCTCCCTTAGGCAACTGGGCGATTCCTTGCTTTCTTGCTGAATCTACCGAGAGACAATCCGAGGCTGCTTTGTAGTCCGCGAAAGGCGAAGAAGTATTAACTGGATCTCGAGTAGCGTGTTGTAGAGGCCCCGAGTCAAGAGCCAAGGCACTGCTCTCCTCTTCAGAGCCGGGCAGGGGATCCACCAGGACCTCGTTAAACTTGGCCGCAAAGTCTTCCGTGCAAACCGAGTCCGATCTGCTCCTGTCTCCTAGGGCGGCCCCCAAGTCGAGGAAACGCACCAGCCACCAGGCACAATCCTCTTCCCAAGAGGACGGATCTTCCCCCGGAGAGGCCTCTCTGTCCCTGACCCCAGAGCATCCGTCCAGATCTGCACGGAGGAGAAAGCAAACGGAGAGAGCAGTGAGCTTCCTCCCGGATCAGAATTCATACCTGCGAAATCTCTCCCAACGATGGCGCACCTGCGCTAGCAAGGAGGCAAGTTTCTACTCCCCCGCAGAAGATCTTGCCAGGGCCACAGGATGGATGGAGCTCGTTTATTTGGCGATCTAACCAGGGTTCAGATTTGCCCAGCGGGTGAAGGAGCAGAGCACAGCCAGTGACCAAAACCCCACAGATTCAGGACCACAAATGAAACGTCCATTTACTGATGCACAATGCTTCATTCAAAGGGTATGATTATCTTCATCTGGAAAGGCAATTCTGTCTGATGCAGAAACTCTTTGCAGCAGGGAGGCAGAAGAAGGCACCGATCCAAGCTACCAGTGTTGTTGTCTGGCTTGGCAGCAGAAAAATCCAACGTGATGGGGTTTTTCTCCCCCCACCAATGTAGATTATTTTAGCGTTCCAATGGATTCTTTTCCAAATTTGAATGTCCGACACAGGCCAGACTACTTACGTATACACTGTCCTCCCACCCCACACCCTTCCTCCCAAGAGCTGAAGTTGGTGAATCATAAGGTTTTCCTATTTTATCCTCAAACTAACCGTGCGATGTAGACTAGACTGAAAGGAAGCTGGCCTTCATCACTGAATTGGGGATTTGTGACCAGGTCTCTCCCTGGCTTAAGTCTTACACCTAAGACATGCAGACCAATAAATAAATTGTGCCCAGTTTGCAGAAGGGAAGACTGAGGAAAAGAGGCTTGGGACATGGTTAAAGGTCAGCCTGCGGAGAGGGTAGGTCTTACCTGCTGTGGCATTAGTGCCCGCAGTTTTCTTGAGAGAAGCCTTCCCACTGTCACTGCTGCCCTTGATTATTCCGCTGGGTTCCTGAACATAGGGGTGGAGATGAAAAAACACATTTACTTTGTTGGTCTTGGATAGGGAGCGATGCAAGAAGATGCTTTATGCTGTGTGAGACCACCGGCCCATCTTGTTAAGTGTTGTCTGCACTGACTGGCAGCAGCTCTCCAGGGTTTCAGACCAAGGTTATTCCCAGCCAGGGATTGAACCTGAGACCTTCTGCATGCAAAGCAGATGCTCTACCACTGAGCAATGGCCCCTCGCCCATCATAGAAGGTGGTCTTATATGGAGTCAGACCAGCTGGTCCACCTAGCTCCATGCTGTCTACACTGACTGGCAGCAGCTCTCCAGGATTTCAGGCAAAGGGACATTCCCAGTCCTACTTGGAGAAGCCAGGGATTGAAGCTGGGACCTTTCTGCAAGCAAAGTGGATGCTCTACCCACTGAGCTAAGTGCACGGGACAGCAGGACAGCACCAGGACTGCCATGGATAATAGGTCTCACCCTGGAAAAGTCTCCCTTCGTAATCCAGGGTATCTTTTAGTCAGGGCTGTATAAACCCAGCGTTGCCCAACGAACAACTCCAGACAAGCCCATCCCTTCCCTACCTACTTACCTGGAGCTGGCTGAGTTGAGCATCAATAGAATCTAGCAGGTAATCACAGTGATCCTTCGCCCAAGGTCCTGGTCTCTCGGGAACGGAAGACATTATTATCACTCCTAGGAAGGGGACAAAAGGCAAAGAATCTGGGCCCACAGGGGCAAGGAGGCTCCCTTGGCCCTGCAAAGAAACCCAACGTCCAGGCGCTGGGGGACAGGTTTATTTTTATTTTATTGACCAGGATTTATGTACTGCTTAATCATTGGTACCTCTACATGAAATAAGACATTAAAATTATCAGTAAAGTGGGGTGTTTAAAACAAGGCTCCATATCGTGCAGTTTTAAGAAGCCTGCCAAAGAATCCTAGGAAATGAAGTTGCTGGCAGAGCTCTTCCGATGTTCTTATTGCAAAGCCCCGTCAAATGGCTTCTGTGCAAAACTATAAACCGGGCTCCCAAATGAACGAGAGTTTTCAACTTTATGGGGGCGATGGCGCGGGAGTCTCGCTCTTTCCATCTATGGATTGGAGTAAAAGTTTCTGCCTGCCGGGCTCCTCCTTAGGAGGAAGTGTGGGCCGGGTGGGAGCTCCGGGCTACGTCCGAGGGTCACTCACGGCAGCTCGGGGCTCCGCATCACTCACCCGTGGCCCCGAGGCCGCGCCGCGCATCCCTCCGCCGCGCCCCAGCGCGGGGCCGCCTCTGCAACCGTGGAACGTCCCCGGCCAGGGTTGCCAGGCAACCGTGGAACGCTGGGCAGCCGGAGCGCTCCTATTGGTGAAGTGTCGTGCCCGTTGCCAAACAACGCGGCTCGGCGGAAAGTTGCAAGAGGTGGCGGGAAGGGGTGCGTCTCTGTCGCGCTGCAGAGACCCACCATTGTGGCTGGCGGGGGGGGGGGGGAGACAGGCGTTAATGGTAAAGGGTGCCTTTGTGCATGTGCAAAGCGCTTCTCCTCGGCAACCACTCGAGTCTCTAGCATTAAGGGAAAGCAAGGCTATAAGCATGGGCGTAGCCAAGGGAGGGGGGCAGATCCGCAAAAAGTATTGAAAGTACTCAATTACTTCCCCCTAGATTCCTGCCCTCCCCCGCGCCCTAGGAAGCTTGCTTCCCGTAATGTCGTCTTTTGGGAGTATTTTAACCCGTGACTCCCCCCCCCCAAAAGCTCAACGACTGCTTGAGGAGGCGGGATCTCCTTTAAAAAAGCTCCTAAAAGAAATCTTTGGCTTCCCAACAAAAATCCTGGCGAAGCCCATGGCTATAAGGCTGTAGTCTGCAGATCCAAGGGTCAACTATGATCTGTAAATAAGGGGGGAATGCGCCACAAGGGGGTACTGTTGGTCTTATACCTCCACCCAGCTTTCTCCTGGGACCACAACCATTTTGCAAGCGCACCTCCCATCTGACCCTTTTTACAGCTATACAGTGGTACCTCGGGTTAAGTACTTAATTCGTTTCGGAGGTCCGTTCTTAACCTGAAACTGTTCTTAACCTGAAGCACCACTTTAGCTAATGGGGCCTCCCACTGCTGGCGCCCCACGGCCAGAGCACGATTTCTGTTCTCCTCCTGAAGCAAAGTTCTTAACCCGAGATACTATTTCTGGGTTAGCGGAGTTTGAAGGGTATGTAACCGGAGGTACCACTGTAATGCAGTGTAGAAAGGGATTTTTGTGTAGGTGGAGACCAGAAGTCCTGCACACGCACAGCTGCCGACAAGTACTTTGCTCCTTCCTGTTGCACCACCGCCACCAACTGCAGGGGCCTGAAAAGAGAGGGCATGAATGAGGTCTTCCTCCATAAGCCCTGAAATGAATGGTGGCTGCTGCACAGAGTTTATTTCATTTGAGTCCTGCACAGGCCTTCATAGAAGATCAAGGCCCCTGGAAAAGGAAAAGGTCCCAGGTAAAGCTTCACTTGTCATCCCCCAAATTGGTGAGCTTCATTTGACAGTGACACAAAACCAAGCCTTTAGTGTCATTGGCCTGGGCCTCTGGAATGCTCTTCCAAGAGATTCAGGGGGTGCACTTTCTGAAGAGCCTTCAAATGTGTTTTTTTTTAATGCTGCCAGGCTTATGCTGAAAATTAAGAAAAACATCTATAACAGCTGGTTGATGATCTGCAATCACACTTTTTATGTGATTTTGTGTGTGTGTATTTGTTGTACACTGCTTTGGTTTTTTTTATATGCAATTGCAGAATAAATGTATTTTATAAATAAATATGCACCACCTTCAGTTCCACGATGGAGGGCAGGATAAAAAGAAAACAAAATAGTTTTAAAAGCATCCCGCTAAAATGGTCCGTCTGTTCCTGAGGTCAAGAGCCCCCCTACATCCTTTTTCAAAACTGGTAGCGATGAACGGAAGCCAAGAAAAACTGCCTTCCCCTGACACAGCCGTTTCTCCAACCTAGTTCCTTCCAGCTGTTTTGGACTACAGCCAACTAGCATGTCACAGTCCAAAACCAACTGGAGAGCACTAGGTTGCAGAGATGGCTCTAGCAGCTGTGATGCCCACATGGAGTGGTGCCACCTAGCTTCAGCTGCTACTTACGGGACCGCCTCTCCTGGTATGTCCCGCAGAGGACCCTAAGGTCCATGAATAATAATAGCTTAAAGGTCCAGGGCCCTAAGGAAGCCGGGCTATCCTCCACCAGGGCCAGGGCTTTTTCAGTGACTGCTCCGACCTGGTGGAATGCTCTGCCCCACCAGACTAGGGCCCTGCAGGACTTGATCTCCTTCTGCAGGGCCTGTAAGAAAGAGCCACTCCGCCTGGCCTTCAATTTGAATTAGCCTGATCCTCTATTCTCTTTTCCCTTTCCTCTTCTATGAAGAAACCCTTTCTGGGACCCCACATTTAAATTCTTCCCTGGTCTCCTTGCTGGCCCTAGTAGGACCAACTTGGCAACTTAGCCCTGGTGATCATTTGATGTCTACTGATTGGTTTTGTTCTTTTTTTCCTTCCCAAAATGACTCCTGAATTTTAGGATTTTATTGATGCTGTATTTTATGGTGTTTTATGCTGTTTTTAAGTTGCATTTTAATCAATGTTTTATATTTGCTGTTAGCCACCCTGAGCCCGGTTTTTAAATTGGGTATAAATAAAATAAAAATATTTATTATAATGGAGGAGGAAACAAGGTCCCCTTGGAATCCACTGGAATGATAAGTAGCCACTCAGGCAATTGCAGGGATGCAGTAAAGTTTCCTTAAGAAACAGTTCATTGCCTATCATTGTGATTAGGCTGGGCTTCATGGTGCTTCTTGTGGCTTCAAAGAAAATTTGTGGGGGGATGTCTTCAGCGGCCTTTCCTACCCATATTTCCAGCTAATCAAGGCCCTCAGGCACTAGGTAGCCCCCCTCCCATTACCACCTGCAACTTAATTCGACCAAGATCCAAGACCCAGAAGCTTTTGCCAAATCCAGATGGGAAAATGGGAAGTTATAATACAAAGCAGCATGCCTCTGAGCACGTGCAGTGTGTATTTCCTTCCAAAGTCAACTGACCTCGCAGGTGGAAGAACAGAGAACCGTGAGCCCCTGAACTTTCCTTTTTACACATTCACCACTAATGAGCGACCTTTAAGCTGCCCATCGCTTCCAACTTCAGTGAATTCTCAGCTATCGGGCAATGGTTCTCCAAGCCAGGGATGGGGAACTGGTGGCCCTCCAGATGTTTTTTGACTCCCCACTGGCCTCAAGCAGCACAGCCAATGGTTAAGGGGTGATGGGGGAGTTGCAACATCTGGAAGGCCAGAGGTTCCAAATGCTGCTTCCAAACCAAGAAACAGCCCAACCTCCCTATGATCCCCCACCTTTGGGCAGAAGCGATGGGTCGGAGCACAGTTTAAGGTTTAAAACTCCTGAATCCACTTTTTTTATTATTACTGTGTCAGCGAAGAGGGAGCGCTCACAATAATATTTGTTCGAAAGTATTACATTCAACCAGCATTTATAGTAGAATGACATTAAAATCCTCTGGTTGGACAAAAGTAGAAAAGACCAGGAAGACGGTGCTCTTGTTAAGTGTCGCTGTCACGCAGGAGAGGACAGGAAGAGGCTCTTGGTTAAAGGGGCTGCTTTGCCGAGTGACTCCCCTGCTGCGATTAAACTCCCCAAATTTGGGTGCCATGCCTGGCTGCAAAGCTTCCGTGGACAGCAGGAGTGGGTGGCAGGTTGCTGAGGAGAAAGGACATTTCTGCACCTTCCCCAGTAATGCTAGGAAGTGAGTTCAAAGGAAAGGAATGGAAGCCCACAAACCTCCCAGACTGATATTTCCCCTGCAATATAACACTCTTACAGAGCATGGCAGGGACGCGGGTGGTGCTGTGAGTTAAACCACTGAGCCTAGGACTTGCCGATCAGAAGGTTGGCGGTTTGAATCCCCGCGACGGGGTAAGCTCCCATTGCTCGGTCCCTGCTCCTGCCAACCTAGCAGTTCGAAAGCACGTCAAAGTGCAAGTAGATAAATAGGTACTGCTCTGGCAGGAAGGTAAACGGTGTTTCTGTGCGCTGCTCTGGTTCGCCAGAAGCGGCTTAGTCATGCTGGCCACATGACCTGGAAGCTGTACGCCGGCTCCCTCGGCCAATAAAGAAGAGATGAGCGCTGCAACCCCAGAGTCGACCACGACTGGACCTACTGGTCAGGGGTCCCTTTACCTTTACAGAGCATGGCATTTTAACATTTCTTCCCATGTTCTCCCCCTTTTATTTCTTAAAGGCAGACTGTGGAGTTGTGCCATCTCTAGTCAAGCCACTGTCATTTGCTCAGGGTTCGGGCCAAAGACTCAGCTCTTTGGCTTGGTCCGTTGGGCAGTATATTCTGCTTTGGGAACAGGATGTCCCGTTCCTGCTCCAATCCCTGCACATTCAGGTGCTGGTGCCTAATGAGCCTAGCCTGCACTTGTCAGGTTTCATTTATTTAAGCGGCAACGAGACCTTACTACCGCCGAGTTGAAGATAAGAGGGAAAGTGACAAACTGCTTTGCTAAGACTCACCGTCAAGTAAGCACAGACAATAAGGCGTTAGAAAGAGCTGTGATTCCCAGTCCGTTTTATTTTTTTTAAAAAAATGAAACTGAATTAGGCCTTTAAAGTGAAAACAAAAGCAAAGCAAGAAACCCCTGTATCTTTTATTTTTTTACAGCATTAAAAACTGAACTGAGAAAGAGTGTACAAAGAGTTGAAAACCACTGCTTGCTCGGTTGCTCCGGCTCTAGGTAAAAGAGCATCTTAGGAAGAGCGGCATCCAGGTGTCTTCAGCAACCTCCCCTCTCTTACCTGGTGCTTTCCAGATGTTTTAGACTACAACTCCCATCAGCCCCAGCCAGCACGGCGAAGTGATCTTGGGGGCTGATGGGAGCTGTAGTCTAAAACACTGGGAGGAAACCAGATTAGGAAAAGCTTGTGCAGAATAATCCATCTGAGGCGGTCCAGCAGACTGGATCACGTAGGCTCGGAGTTTCTGGGAAAATGCTACACTTTGTGGCAGGGGAAAGAGTCAGTCTGGCAAAAAGCCAAACACCCATCGTCCTCAACTATTGGAGAGCAGCTCCTCACAATGCAACAGACCTGTTTTAATTCTCCAGCAAGCCATTCCCATTTCTGTAGATGGTGCATCAGCTGTCTGGAAAAAAACGAGACCCCCACATTGCAGAACTGTCTCCTGCTGCAGAAAGTAAAAGGTGAAGAAACGTAATCCCTGGAGGGAGATATCCTTTCCTGTCCCACTGTGACTTCAGACCAAATAGGTTGGTGGGTTTTTCAAGCATTAAAAACAAAACATGCCATACTTGTACAGGTAATGGACGCAACAACAAAAAATGGTTTCTGTGCCCACGTTGGTGCAACAACGGCTCTGTCGCTTCCCCTTTCGATTCTGGAAAAACAACACCCGTTTGCAGCCTCAGAGCTCACAGAACTGCCTCCACGCTAGGCTGTATATATGAACAGGGGAAAGTCAATTTTCAAAAAGTGTGTTTGAAAGAAATCCTTTATCCAAATTAAATCCCTCTCTCAATTCATTTGGAGTACAACTGTTCTACACACACACACACACATCAGATTTTCAAGAACGGCATCGAACTTCTTTCGCTTTTGCCCACGAGTTTTGCAGCATGTTGTTGTTACCTAAGAAAAACTACCCTTGTCGAAGACATAATGCTGACTCGATCGAGACGTTATCTATATATACGTATATATATATAGCGGTTCGTGGTGGGCTTTGGCAACACTGCTGCAGCAGGTTTGACTTTTAAAAAAATAAATAAAAATTCAGACGCACACATTTACATTCCCACCCCCTGCCAGGATACAGGAGTGAGGGGAAACAAATCCAAAAGAAGCACCCCAAAAGTGGTAGTACCTTGAGTAATTTTTTTCAAGTAAAACACAGGAGGAACACTGCATCAGAAGCTACTGTTTTGGCTTGATGGGAATTTTCAGGAACAGGAAATGTGTTGCTCTCTTTAGAAAGGGGTGGTTTCTTCTTCTAGATTTGGGTGCGGGGGAACCTTTGGCTCCCCAGATAAACTCCCATCAGATCCAGCAAGCATGGCCCATGGCTGGGGACGATGGGAATTGCATTGCAGCAACATCTGGAGGGCCAAAGCTTCCCCACACTGGATATGGATCAGCCTTCCCCAGTAGTCCAAAACATCTGGAAGCGCACAGGTTTGGGGGAGGCCGAGCAATCGGGACACTTGGAAGCATTATCTACCGGGAGCATCTCCTTTTAAACACCCGCTGGGAGAAACGGGCTTGCTCAAGAGGAAGCCGGCGCACACCCGGCCTGCTGAATCTATTCAGTCTGCGGCTTTGGAGCAAATGTTAGCAAGGCAAGACCCTTATCTCCTCTCTCTATGTATAAATCAATGGTCTGGGGGCACAATCCTGGAGACCGCTCTCCTGCGCAAGCCGTCGAAATGAACAGGAGCTCAGCATGGACGGTGCCTCTAACCTCGACACTTTTATTTTTCTCGTTAAGAAAGAAAGCGAGACAGAGGACACCTACCCTGAAAAGAGGAATCAAGATTCACCGTACATGTAATTTGCACTATAAAAAGAAAATTCAGACAGAGGCACACACCCGTCTTCATTATTATCCCCCCCTACTTTATGTACCATATAAATTTAAACAAAAATAATTTTATATATATCTTTATATATATAATATATATAAATTAGAAGCAAATAAATAATTAAGATTAAAGAGCACACTGAAATCAGCTGTTGGCATACTGATGTTCAGTCACTACAGTTACATTGTACGGTGTGTATATGCGTGTTTGTGTGTGTGTGTATTTGCACAGGTTATGTAGATTTGTATAAATATATAAATATACTGTGCAAAGGTGTGTGTGCATGTATATACATATATACTTGGAAACGCAGAGAGTAAATATCAGTTCCTACAGGTGCTGTGAGGGAAAGGGTTTTTGGAAATCCCTCTGGGAGATAACCTGACTCAGGACCTCCCCTTTGCAATCTGGGGGCAGAGAGTGAAGCCCTGAAGTTCGTTATTGCTCGTTTTCTCCCCGCCGCCCTGCAAAAATGTGCCTGGCCACAAGAAACCCACTGGTTCCTGCATCTGTCAAGATGTGATTTTGTGAGCCAGAGGACTGGGCGGCTCTGTTATTTTCCAAAGGCAAAAGGCCTTATGGACCCTGTTCAGTTCTCAAAAAGAGCCGCCAGGCCCATTGGACGTAAGGGACATTTGTCCCAAGCACCATTCTTTCACAGGGAAACACCAGGCAGCCAGGCCTTCGGCATCGGCAAACCAGCCGGTTTGAAAGAGGGACGTGCAAATCCAGGTGCCAGGCAGAACTTCCCTGGAACACCCCCCCAAAAAACCCAGAACTAGGGCCTGCTTGTGCAAGTTCTGGTCAGGGGAGAAAGGTGGTCAGCCGGGCAATTTAAGAACAGCTGGCAAAACGGTATCAATGCCTCTGCGATTTCAGAGAATGGGGGTTTGTCGGCAGCTCAGTGGCTAGCCTTGAATGACAAACGGGGGCAGGAGAGAGAATGCGTTGCTCTGAGAAAGACAGAGAGAGCACATTTTGACTTGCTACTTGTGAGGCATCTGGGATGAAGGCGTTTGTCCTTGGAAAACCCACTTTCCCCTTGACTGCAGCAGAGGGCAGCGCCCCCTGGCATCTTCGCCAGCTCCGCTCTCTGCATCCTCCAGAGTCACCAGGCCTCTGATGAAGAGGACAGCAAGCAAGGAGAGGGAGCGTCCGTGTGTGCTTCCTACAAAGATGGCGCCAGCGAGGCCCACAGAGGTGTCTCACGTTTGCGCATGGAGAGAGTGCTGCCCAGATGCGCCTCGCCACCGGCGTCACATTGATCCACGGCGCCAGGGGCTCGGCAGTTTGTTGTGACTGCTGGCTGTGTGAATGAGCAGCCTTGTGGTTGTGTGATGGAGAAGGAGGGTGCTGTTTCTAACCAAATAGAGTGTGGGGGAGCCTTCAGTTCCACCCTGCCTGGGCTTGCACCCAGCTCCTGTGCCGTAATCTCAAAGTGAGGGGGGGGGTAGGAACTAGCAAGATGGCATTGAGGCGTGCCAGGGTTCATCTCCAGCTCTCCCCAAGCCTAGCCGCACCGGGAAAGGCCTTTCGGAAAAGAACAACCAGCTGGCAAAAGGGGGACTTCTCTCCCAAGGGGGTGATTACAGAACCAAAATTAAATGGCCATACACGCCCCAACACACAAAACCGCCCAGAGACTTGATTTTTAAAGACAAAGTAACAAAAATATTGCCTGTTGACCGATACTGGATCCAAGTACTCCAAAAAGCATGGGAGGGAACTTAAACCACAGTTGTCAGAACGCTGCTCCAACCCTTCTCCAAAGATGCAAAACTCAAAATGGGGTTGGGGAAAGTTATTGGCTTGTTAACTCCCCCCACACACACCCCCGGACACCGCACTTTCTCCCTAGAATTTAGGACCCATCTGGGACGTGGCTTAGGGAGTTGCTGCATCTAGAGAAAAAGAACCTGAATTATACGTATACTATTTTATATATAAAAGATATTTCAAGTCCCCAGAGCACAAATGAGAAAGAAAGAAAAAAAGAATCAAACATACATCATTCCCCCACAAATACGTGCATCTTTGGAAATGTCAGAGCTTCGGTTAAGAGAACCGGAAGCTCAAAATATGTAAGGAGGCTGCATCTCCTGATGCAGCAATAAATAGGCCAGGCTTAAAAAGAAAAGGGGGAAAAATAATCCATCATCTCTCAATCCTAATTGGTAGCTTTAAAAAGTCACTTAAAAGGAAAAAAAACACACACCCCCAAATGCCATTTCATTAGTGCATAAAAATAGGTTTGGAATTCCCTGTTTGGTTTTCGTCTTGCAGTTTTTCTCTTTTCTTTTTTTTAAAAAATCTGCATTTATTTAAACTCTTGTGTGTTTCTTTGAAGTGTGTGTTGACCAGCAGGTCGTTGCCTGGAGTGCTTCTGCTACCAGCTCTTCTTTCCCGTGGGCAGGATGAGGAGGGAGGCTCCCCTTCCGCCCCGGGAGATGCCAGTCCGGCTCAGAAGCCGCTCAGAATATATTGGGGCATGCACTCCATTGCTGCTCCTCCTTCGCTTCCCAGTATCCACCTTTGTAAACGCACATCAGCTCCCCGGTGACTGGGTCGACCTTCCGCTCAAACCACAGCGGGCTGTAGCCTCTGTAGTCCTTGCCTGTAAAGAAAAGGAAGAGGGAAGAGGTTAACACAGCGGTCTTGGAATTTACGTAAGAAGAGTCCTGTTCTCGCAGTGGCCAACCAGGTGCCTGTGGGAAGCCAGGACCAGAGCACATTTCTCCTTCTTATGGTCTCCAGCAACTGGCATTCAGAAGCATCGCTGCCTCCATCTGTGGGGGCAGAGGACGTCCATCATGGCTAGGAGCAGTGGTTTTTTTAAGGGGGGACAACGACACAGGGGTACGCATACCCCTAAACATTTTGTGAATCTAACGGGAGAAGATACTAAAAAAATTAACAGTTTTAGTTTCTAGCACAGTGAATCGCCAGTTCCGTTGTTACCCCCGATGGTGGCCTCATTTTCTGTCATGGTGTTTCCTGAGTCTCGGACAGAAGCGGGCGTTTAATGTGTGAAGCAGTGTGGAATGCATTTAGACACTGTAGCCAACTTAACGTTTCTATAATTGGTAGGCCCTCCCCTTTGTTTAAGCCTTCAGTGTATGAAAATTCATGGTTTTTGAAAGGATATCTGGTAACGGACACCAACAGCAAGCAGAGGAACCGGGAAGATGTTAGTGCACACAATCTCATGCCAATGTGGAAGTTTCTGTGAGCTGTCAGCTGTGTAATATGAGGTAATGCATGTTCTCTGTACTTTTGTCCGTTTACCGTATTTATTTTTCCTGATTTGAACTATAAAATGGTGATTTTCTTGAGTCAAAATGAGAGTAGCCCTAAACATTTTTTAAAGAAAAAACGCACAGGCTAGGAGCCACCAACAGCCCCCTCCTCCATGAATGTGTCCAATCCTCTTTTAAAGGCACCCAAGTTGGGGGCCAGCCCTGCCTCCTGTGGGAGGGAGTTTCATAGTTTCAACTATGCGCTGCTTAAAGGATGACTTTCTTTTTTATCTGTCCTGCATCTTCCAACGATCACCTTCATTGGCACTGAGCTGTACCCCATTCGCCACAAGAATGCACTAGGATTCTAAAGGGTTTCACAGGATGATGGCACAACACAGGATGATGACGCAACAGACAGGTCAACCCTTGATGAAAACCCAAACCACATGCTCCATTCTCGGGGCCATTGACTTGTGATGCAATCTAATCCTTGGGTTCCTCAATTCCTTTCTATATGTGTGGCCCATTTTTTCCACGGCTGGTTGCTATGTGGGTCTTCCATTAATAGCAACCTGGTGCCCTCCAAATGTTTTGGATTACCAGCTGCCATCAGCCCTGGCCAGCATGACCGGTTGATGCATGGCTGAGGCCAATGGGACTTGTAGTCCAACAAATTTGCCTGTGCACTGTTTTGCCAGAGGGGTACATGCTCTGGTTATCTCCCACTTGGACTACTGCAGTACCCTCTATGTGGAGCTACCTTTGAAAGTGACCCAGAAACTACAGCGAATCCAGAATGCGGCTGGGACTGGAAGCAGCCACTGAGACCACATAACAGTGGTCCTGAAAAACCTACATTGGCTCCCAGTATGTTTCCAAGCACAATTCAAAGTGTTGGTGCTGACCTTTAAAGCCCTAAATGGCCTTGGTCCTGTATACCTGAAGGAGCGTCTCCACCCTCATCGTTCAGCCCAGACACTGAGATCCAGCGCCGAGGGCCTTCTGGCGGTTCCCTCATTGCGAGAAGTGAGGTTACAGGGAACCAGACAGAGGGCCTTCTCAGCAGTGGCGCCCGCCCTGTGGAACGCCCTCCCTTCAGATGTGAAGGAAATAAGCAGCTATCTTCTTTTTAAAAGACATCTGAAGGCAGCCCTGTTTAGGGAGGTTTTTAATATTTAATGCTGTATTCTTTTTAACACTTGATTGGAAGCCGCCCAGAGTGGCCAGTGATCCGTACCTTCCTCCAGGGCCTCTGCCGCCTCTGCCTCCCGCTTGCGCCGCACAGCCCGCTGTTTCTCTTCCAGCCGCTGCTTCTCTGCGTTGGCTTCGTCCCACTTGCCGTTCTCCATGAGCCGCTGGTCAGGCCTCTGGCGGCTGTCCGTGGGGGCTATCCTCTCCTCGGGCTCGTTCAGCGTCAAAGCCAGGTTGGAGAAGAAGTACATGTTTTCAGCGTTCTCCCTGCAGGAGGAAGACCCATGGCCGGTTTAAGAAAGAGCGTGTGTCCATTGCATGAACGGGCTTAGGTGTTTGGCCATCTGAAGTCCACTTCCCACGGCTAAGACCATAACAGGGATAGCCAAATACTGTTGTCTATGCTCTGGTAACTTCAAAGTTAGATTACTGCAATGTGTTATACGTAGGGCTGCCTCTGAAGACGGTTCAGAAACTTTAGCTCGTGCAGAACTCAGCAAGATGGTTGCTCAAGATGGATTTAGCATATTACACCGATCCTGGTCCGACTGCACTGGCTACCGATTAGTTTCTGGACCCAATTCAAAGTGCTGGTTTTGATCTATAAAGCCTTAAACGGCTCCGGACCGCAATACCTCAAGGACCGCCTCTTTCCATATGAACCTGAGATCATCTTCTGAGGCCCTTCTTCGTGTGCCTCCTCCTCAAGAGATCCAGAGGGTGGCAACACGAGAACGGGGCCTTCTCTGCAGTGGCTCCCCGTCTGTGGAATGCTCTTCCCAGGGAAGTGCGCCTGACGCCTTCGTTATACACCTTTAGGTGCCAGGCAAACACATTCCTTTTTAACCAGGCCTTTGGTTGACCTGATGGACATCCTATGCCATTTTAAAAATGTGACTCTTTTTTGCGGGGGAGGGGGGTATTGTTTTTATTTTTATTTTATATATTGTGATCTTTTCTGTGAACTGCCCTGAGACCTCCAGGTACAGGGCGGTATATAAATTCAATAAATTAAATAAAATAAAAACATGCGGTGGCATTTTTGCACGTGATTAACTGATCACATGCAGCTGCACTTCAACTGACACAGAAAGAACTTCCCAAGGGATCAGGCCCCAGTGGTGCGCAATCGTGCCAAGATAGTTATGAGCATAGTGTGGAAACCCAAAAACGGGCCGTTTCAATGTGGCTTCCTGCTTGTGGGAATGCTCTCCCCAGGGAGACTCGCCGGGTGCCACTGCTACATATCCTTAGGCACCAGACAAAAGCATTCTCTTTTCACCAGGCCTTGGCTTTTAATTATCTATGGCATTTTTGCACAGGCGAGATGCTTTAATGTAGTTAAAAGCAAACAAACAAGATTATATTTTAGATTTTTTTAATGCTGGTTTTCATGGTTGTATGTATGGTTGTTGTTTTTTAATATTGCTTAAAATACTCTAAGTCACTTTGAGTGGCCATGGCAAAAACCCCACCTAATATACTTAGTAAATAATAATAGTGACTAGAGTACCTTAGGGCGTGGGGCTTAGGCCACGAGAGACAAGGGTTCAAACACACACTAAACCACAAAGCTCTCTGGCAGGTGACCTTGGGCCAGTTACTGCCTCTTGGCCTGTACAGCTGCTTACTAATATTTCCTGGTTTTCTTACTGGCCCTTCACCATGAGGTCCAAGTGGGAAAGTGACAACATTATAAAAATACAATATTTAAAATTGGCTAAAACAATTTGCAATCAGACAAATAGGATGGGCATATATTCTTTGGGGGACGCAGGTGGCACTGTGGGTTAAACCACAGAGCCTAGGATTTGTCGATCAGAAGGTCGGCGGTTTGAATCCCTGCGACGGGGTGAGCTCCCATTGCTCGGTCCCTGCTCCTGCCAACCTAGCAGTTCGAAAGCACGTCAAAGTGCAAGTAGATAAATAGGTACCGCTCCGGCGGGAAGGTAATCGGTGTTTCCGTGCGCTGCTCTGGTTTGCCAGAAGCGGCTTAGTCATGCTGGTCACATGACCTGGAAGCTGTACACCGGCTCCCTCGGCCAATAAAGCGAGATGAGCGCCGCAACCCCAGAGTCGACCACGACTGGACCTAATGGTCAGGGGTCCCTTTACCTTTACCTATATATTCTTTGTGTGTATGTGTCAAAGGTCAGGATAAAACGGTTTTCAGCTTATGACAAAAGCTCTGTAATGTGCAAGGAGCACCTCTCGCCAGGAAGGAATTCCACAGGGGCTGCCACAGAACTCTTGGGGAATTATAAAAAGGGTGCCTACCTCGCAAGGTTGTTGTGAGGGAAAAAACATGGAAAGGAAAACCCAGGCACACCGCCTTGCAACTCTTCGGAGGAGAGGTGGGATATAAATGCTACTTCGGAAAGTTAAAACGAGGGCAGGCAGGCTGCCATTTGGATTTCTGCACCTGTTACACCCTCCCTCCCCCTGCCCTGCAGCGGCAGAACGTAAGCAGGTCCAGAGTTCAATTCTGGGTCTCTGTGCTTGAAAAGGATGACCTGTACCAGCGACCTCCCAGAACCACCAACAGCCAGATTAGGGAGCAGCGACAGAGACAAGACTAATGGTCTGACTCAGCATAATAGGTAGTCTGGGGTCCTCCAGGTGTTGCTGAACTACAACTCCCATCATCCCTCGCCATTGGTTGCAGGGGCTGATGGGAGATGCTGTTTGGCAACATCTGGAGAGGCAAACATCTGGAGAGGCAAACATCTGGAGACAAGATTGTTTGCTGTTTGTCAGACCCACTAGCCACGGAAACGTGATTCTTACACCAGCCCCTAAAATACGCAGGCATGTGGGTTTGGCGACACCCGCGGCACCCGAGCCCTGTTGGGCAGACTCACGGAAGAGGGTATTTCTGCCACAGGACCTTGGGGGACAGCGTCTGGTAGACGGTTTTGGGCACCTTGCCCTCTGAGCTGCCGTTTCCTTGGCTGCTCTGCACGATTTTGGAGCACTCCATCTTCTCGTCCCACGTGCCAGACATGACATAGTGACTTGTGCCCTCCGCATCCATGACTAGGCCTGTCACCTAGGAAGGAACATTGAGGATTCACAGTCCCTCCGTAGAGACACAATGTCCGCCAGCAGCCGCGTCCTACCCAGCTCATGGTCTAGAGCAACCTTCCTCAACTTGGTTCCCTCCTGATGTTTAAAAGCACAACTTCCTTCATCCCTGACCATTAGACAAGCTGGCTAGGGCTGATTAATGTTAGAATCCAGCAACATCTGGAGGGCACTGGGTTGAAGAAGGCTTTTTTTAGAGTGAGAGTGCTCTTAGGCCCACATCCTGCTGGTGGGGCTTGTCAGTTTGCATTTCTTGGTACAGAAAGTATTGATCTGACGTGTAGAGATTGTTCCTATTCTAATTAATTCAAGAGGCTTTTGGAAGCCTCTCTATGTGAAAGAAACAAGCAGGAGGTTTGTGATGTTTGGGTTATTCCTTCAGAGAAGCTAAATACAGCTGGCTTAAACTGGTTCTGTTATCTCTTTCTGTCAAGGTCATACTGACTACAATACAGTGGTACACCGCAAGACGAACGCCTCGCAAGACGGAAAACCCGCTAGACGAAAGGGTTTTCCGTTTTGGAGGCGCTTCGCAAAACGAATTTCCCTATGGGCTTGCTTCGCAAGACGACAGCCCATAGGGAAATCTCAGGGACAGCGGGGAAGCGCAGCGCGTCTTCCCCACTGTCCTCGGACCTCCTCCGAAGCCGGGCGGTGGGGCGGGAACACCTGCCCCCGCCGCCCGGCTTCGGAACGATGCTCCGAAGCCGGGCGGCGGGGCGGGAACACCTCCCGCCGCCGCCCGGCTTCGGAACGGTGCTCCGAAGCCGGGCGGTGGGGAGGGAACACCTCCCGCCGCCGCCCGGCTTCGGAACGGTGCTCTGAAGCTGGGCGGTGGGGAGGGAACACCTTCTGAAGGCGGGCGGGGGGCGAAAGTCTTTGCTTCCCCCAGCCTGCCTGTCCCGGAGGGCTTTTGAAGGCAGGCGGGGGGGAGCAAAGACTTTCGCCCCCCACCCGCCTTCAGAAGAGGTCCAGGACCTCTTCTGAAGGCTGGCGGGGGGCAAAAGTCTTTGTCCCCCCTGCCTGCCTTCCCAGGGGCTTTTAAATCGCCCCGGACAGCGGAGAAGTCCTCCGCTGTCCCGGGGCGATTTTAAAATGCCGCCCGCCAGCATTTTAAGATCGCCCGGACAGCGGAGAAGTCCTCCGCTGTCCCGGGGTTTTTTAAAATGCTGGGGGTGGGAAGAAAAGCCCTTGTCCCCCCCCCCAGCCTTCAGAAGAGGTCCGGGGACAGACTGTCCCCGGACCTGGTCTGAAGGCGGTTTCCCTAGGAACGCATTAATTGATTTTCAATGCATTCCTATGGGAAACCGTGCATCGCAAGACGAAAAACTCGCAAGACGAAGAGACTTGCGGAACGAATTAATTTCGTCTTGCGAGGCACCACTGTAATAATACGGCCAGAAGGAGCCTGAGTTTCATTCTTTTCTATCTTTCTTTCCAACTATATGGTGTTCTGTTTTAATCTTATTGTAAGTTATTGTAAGTTGTAAGTTTAAGTTAAGTCCGCCGAGACTGGATTTCTTATGAACAGTGCCAATCCTGAATATACTGGATGTGTGACCATTATGCTCATTTGCCTTCAGTATCAGTAAAGCTCTGCTGGATGAAATATTAATTGCCTCTGGTCTTATTTTTGGGGAATCCTGCAACGTGTTTACTCTGCTAACTATACTTTGGAATCTGCTCTGGATCAATATTGAGTAGAATTCGTGTCAGGGCTTCCCATGAGGGGATCTGGTTGCCCACTGTGAGGAAGCTGGACTAGACGGGCAATTGGACTCTTACGTTTTTATTGCCAAGTATAGTGATTTAATTTACCGAAACTGGGAATGCTTGAATGTCATTGCTGTGTGTGTAATTCTGGAACATTCCCCAGTAACTCTCGTGTGATTGGCTAATTTTGGCCACATGGGCAGCATCCTATTACATTCTCCATTTTGTTTTGTGAGTGACTTGACTGTGACTGCTGCATTTCCCTGAATATTGAAGTAGAGACTGTATCAGATAACTCTCTCTCTAAATGCAATACAGGAGAGGAATGATGCTGTTTCTGTGTGAATGTGACAGACAGAAGTACAGAAGTTGATGTTCTCCCAAGAAGCAATAAGGACAAGTCTGCCAGAAGGAGAAAGTGGAAACCTCTCAGTTGGAACTGCGTGGCCTAGCTGGGTAATGGACCTAAGGCTGAGTGCAAGTATTGGAAAGAGAGAAAGACACAGCTTGTTTTAATCTGTAAAGAAGCTGTAATCTTCAACTAAGAAAAACTAAGCTGATGCTTGAATAAGCATGTGAATGTAAATAATTTGCATATATTCTTCTTTAGCTCTATGTTCAGCAAGTACAGTGGTACCTTGGTTGTTGAATGGCTTGGCTCCTGAACAAATCGGCCCCTGAACGCTGCAAACCTGGAAGTGAGTGTTTCAGTTTGCAAATGTTTTTCGGAAGACGAACATCCAACGCGGCTTCCACGGCTTCCGATTGGGTACAGGAAGCTCCTGCAGCCAAGCCTTGGTTTTTGAATGGTTCCGGGAGTTGAACGGACTCCCGGAGCGGATTAAGTTTGACAACCAAGCTACCACTGTAAAAGCTTTTGAATAGATCAACAGGTGTTTGGACATTGTTTTAATTTCAAGAAGAGAGTAGATATTGCACAGGATTTAGCTTCCTAGCTGCAATTTAGCTATTCTGCTAGCACTTAGAACTGTCCAACGGACTCTGGTTACATATGGAGAAAAGATTGATGATGACCATAAAGGACTTTATAGGGGGGAAGCCTGTGGGCATCTTGGACTAGATGGGTCTTTGGCCATGAAATGACCATTGCAATTATAAACCGGATGATTCAATTTTATTATTGTAATACATGTGTATGCTTTTGTTCAGACGTTATGTGGTGCCCACGAAATGTTGCTGAACTACAACTCCCATCAAATCCCAACAGCATGGGGCCAGTGGTCAGGGATGATGGGAGTTATAGTCCAACACAACACCCAGAAGGCACCAGGTTGGCTACCCCTGTTTCAACTAACTTATGCTCTCTGGTTTTCTTTTTCCCTTTTAAAATAGAACTTTTTATTTAATTTTCAACTAACTGAACATAAAAGTTCCCCCCTCTCTCTCCCAGAAACAGATGATCCGTTCATCAAGTCTTGCCATAAACTTGTTTGTCAATTCGGTGGGTGCTGGTCATTGAAATGTTATTTGACAATCTTATAAAAGGCCACTGTATTTCAATGGAGTCACATGTGCAGTTCAGAGCATGCACCCCTTTTTGTCTGTTTTTCAGACAAAGATTACATTCTGCCACCATCATCCCTTGTGTGGATATTCCAAGTCCTTTCCTGTGGCTTGTGAGATGCTGTTGAGGGTCCAACTCCCATAATCTTCAACCAGGACAGCCAGGGGTCAGGGAATGATGGGAGTTGGAGTCCAACGAATTCTAGAAGGCTACAGGTTAGTCACACCCAGTATAAAGGCAGAGTAGCCCTGCATCTCTCAGGGGTGGGGGGGGGAGGCCTACCTTTCGGGGGACATCTCTGGAGAAATAGCTGTAGGGAGTGAATTTCAGTTGGCATTTGTCTTTTGATTTGTAGTTGATGATTTCTATGTCACCAGACTAGGGGAAAAGAGAGGAAAGAAAATGAAAAGAGATTAGTTCTACATTTCTTCCATATCTACCCCACCAGCAATTCAGGAGAGATTTCTCGACTTTCAAAATAATATGGGGGTAACGCAGGTGGCGCTGTGGGTTAAACTACAGAGCCTAGGACGTGCCGATCAGAAGGTCGGCAGTTCGAATCTCCGCGATGGGGTGAGCTCCTGTTGCCCGGTCCCTGCTCCTGCCAACCTAACAGTTCAAAAGCACCTCAAAGTGCAAGTAGATACATAGGTACCGCTCTGGCGGGAAGGTAAATGGCATTTCCGTGCGCTGCTCTGGTTTGCCAAAAGGGGCTTAGTCATGCTGGCCACATGATCTGGAAGCTGTACGCCGGCTCCCGCGGCCAATAAAGCGAGATGAGCGCCACAACCCCAGAGTCGGTCACAACTGGACCTAATGGTCAGGGGTCCCTTTACCTTTACCTTAACCTCTGAGTATCTTGAAAGCTCCATGTACCTTAGTCTAAACCACAAAAGGGCTTTAAATCATGCCTTTTTTTAAGCAACGCCAAACACGTGCCAAAATAAGATTGAATGCAGCTGTTTAAAACACAGGATGTGCATGTAAATTCTATTAAGTTAAAAGCAATAATATATCAACTTGCAACAGGGCTGCTTCCACAAATATTTAATCATTCCTACATAGAAGTAAGAGAGGCCAATTACTCAGATGCAACAGATATTTGTCTTGCAGGATGGGAAGTCTATTGGGCCATTTCACACATTTGGTGGCAGCGAGTCTGGGCTTGCCATCGAGGGTAAAGTCGGAAGGGAGTCACCGTGCCCTATCTCAGCTTGCCAAAGAGTGTACCTGTTTTCTGTCGCTCACCTGCAAATATGTGCTGCTGCTTTCACTCTTTGCACCTTCAGGGGAGCACATGAATGCACAATGTGTGAGAAGACTCACAGGAAGCCTTCAGTAATGTATATATAAGGAGGCCCACCCACTGTCCCTAGTATGGGCTCCATTCTTGGTGCAGTACATAGTTAAAACTATGGAACTCACTCCTGCAGGGAGGCACCAGGGACCGCCACCAGGTTGGATGGCTTTCAAAGAGGACTGGACCAATTCATGGAAGAGAAGTGGGTACCAGCCACAATGGCTATGCTGGAGTCAGCAGTGCTCCTGATTGACAGTTGCTGGAAACCACAGGAGGGGAGAAAGCTCTTGTGCTCAAATCCTGCCCATTGGGGCATCCAGTTAGTCACTGTGAGAACAGGATGCTGGACCAAAGGGGCCATTGGCTTGATCCAGCGAGCTCTTCTTGTGTTCTTCCATTAATTCCCACTACCCGTGACTGTGATGTTAACATAGGAGAGTGCTGGAGGTGAAATAGTTAAACAGGCTACCCAATCAGAACCCAGGGGGTGGAGTCAGAGGGACTATAAAACCAGCTCTGGGAGGGGCGAAGGGAGAGTTCGTTGGGAGTTGGGTGGTTGGTTGGAGTGGGAGTGAATTGGGATAGAGTCTGTGGGTAGGTTGAGTTAGTGTAGTGAAATAAGCTGAGTCAGGAACAGTTAGGGGCTAGGAAGACAAGTAAATACAGTGGTACCTCAGGTTAAGTACTTAATTCGTTCCGGAGGTCCGTACTTAACCTGAAACTGTTCTTAACCTGAAGCACCACTTTGGCTAATGGGGCCTCCTGCTGCCACTGCGCCGCCGGAGCACGATTTCTGTTCTCATCCTGAAGCAAAGTTCTTAACCTGAATCACTATTTCTGGGTTAGCGGAGTCTGTAACCTGAAACGTATGTAACCCGAGGTACCACTGTATCTGAGAGGTGGTTTAGTGAGTGAAAGCAGGTAGCGGAAGTTATAGGTCTGGATAGGCACCCCATGATTGTAATGGACTAATACTGTTTATGAAACCACACGCTTGTTAAACTGCAATAAATAAACAGAAGTTTATGTTCCAATAAACTGACTGGACTCAGTATTGTACCAGGTAGGGCCTGGGTGGTGGCAGCAAGAAATAAAGTGGTGTCACAGGAATCAATAGACTTTGAAATGTCCGGGGACCCTGTGTGATCGCCACAGTGACTGCTAGGGGAGTTCTTGCTCAGCTGACCTGGTCGATCCAGAGCTTGCCCACGATGATGTTGTGAACGGTGGAGGTCACCTTCTGCCAGACGTAGTGGTTGCCGCTGGAGTGGAATTCCAAGTGGATGTAACCTGCAGGGAAGAAAAGAGACACTCTTGCTTCTATGTCCTGCTTGCCCCACGGGCCACAGTGGGAACAGGATGCTGGGCTAGATGGACTTCTGATCTAATCCAGGCAACAGGCTCTTCAAAGGCCTCTCATTAAGGGGTGGGATTTCTGATGAACATCATGTGCTTGCTCACTGCCCACCATGGAGATGGACTAAATATTCCATCATGCCTGGGCAGCAGGATTCACATAACAGGGGAAAGGGGATGAAGGGGGCTTCTGGGAGGGTGTTTATTATAGGATCCTCACGCAGGCACATTTTTTGGGCAGGGTCCACACAACATGGTTGACATCAAAATGCCAGCCCACCCACCTATCCCTAATTTGATCCAGATTTACACTTCCGGGGGGGGGGGTCGGACTTTGGTAATTTAAAAAAGTCCCAACAAGATCTGTGGACCCACTGAATGGCAGCAGTTTCCCAGGGTTTCGGGCAGGACATTCCCAGTCCTACCTGGAGATGCCAGGGCCTGAGCCTGGGACCTTCTGCATGCATTGCAAAGGCTCCATCCATGTGCCACAGGGCCTTCCCCACAGATTCCCACATGTTCCAACTCTGACATGACAGCACAAGCCAATCTAGAAAGGGGTCTTTGGCACTTTCTCAAAGATTCTAGCAGCCATCACTAGGACCAGCGATTAGAGGGAGAGGAGCAGCACTTGGAGACGGCTCAGAGCATCCCTTCCTCTACCAGCCAACTCCCACTGCTGAGGTTGTCAACTCCTCTGTCAGGTTTAGAATCAGTTCCATGACCTGCTGAATTGCTGCCAGCCATGAACATGGAAAGGCCTTGGGAGAACCTCAAGGCAGTCTAAGGGCACTGCCAGACTGTCACTATCTTTATATTGATTTGGTGCTCTTAAATAGAGGAGGAGATCTCTTAGATCAGGGTTTCCCAAACTTGGGTCTCCAGTTGTTTTTGGACTACAATTCCCACCATCCCTGACCACTGGTCCTGCTAGCTAGGGAAGATGGAAGTTGTAGTCCAAAAACAGTTCGGGAAACCCTGCCTTAGAGATACAAGGAATTCCCCAACAACAATGGGCCTAAGCGTGGTGCGGATAACGCCAAGGTTGAAGGTACAATCCCCGTAAGGGACAGCTGCATATTCCTGCATCGCAGGGGGTTGGACTAGGCGTCCTCAAACTCGGCCTTCCAGGTGTTTTTGGCCTACAACTCCCATGATCCCTAGCTAGCAGGATCAGTGGTCAGGGATGATGGGAATTGTAGTCTCAAAACATCTGGAGGACCGAGTTTGAGGAAGCTTGGGCTAGATGATCCTCAGGGTCCCTTCCAACCCTATGATTGTATGATCTATGCCAATGAATGATTAACTGCCGAGGACACAGAACGTTCTACCTGGGGAGCAGGTGCTTACCCAGCGGCATGATGGAGAGGTATTTGCCTCGGAATTTGCTGGCAATGGTGATTTCCTGCCACAGTGTCCAGCCTCGCTTGGAATAGACATGATGGGCCGCGGCCGGAGGGTGATGACTCACCTGGAGTGAGGGGAAATCCAAGGAGAAACAAACCCCAATGGTGTTAGGTCTAAGCGATTGGCAAAACAGTTCAGCAGGCCCACAACTTATGCAAGGGTTATGTTCCAGGGGTCAGTGCACAAAGTCAAAATTGCACAAAGTCAGAAGGATCCCTGGAACCACTCCCACCATCCGAGATCTCAGAGAGCCCTGTGAGATCTTGTGCGACAGTCCCAGAGCCCTGCAAGCAAGGTATCGGGCTTCAAAAGCTGTTTCCACAAAGGAAAATCCTGTGGATGGCCCTACAAGATCTCACAAGATCTCCGTATCCAACAGTCTCCTGCTCCCTTTCTATTTCTTTATTCACGATCCATCTAAAGTTGCAGTTGTGTAAGAAAGATATGCGTTAAGTTGCAGGCCTGCTGTAAACACTAAATGTATTATGAGATAATGGCTGCGAACCCAGTTTTTTTGTTCTGTAAAGTTTCCCTTCCTTCCTTTTCCCTTTTCTGTTTCTTATTGGATTGCTATTTTACTAATACAATAAAGTTCTTTCTTTCTTTTTTTATTTTTATTGGAAATTTTATTTACAACATAACACAAATCCCCCACCCCCCAACACAGAAATCCACCCCCATCAGACATGAACATAACAAACAAGCATAATATACAACAATACAAACAATCAAATAAAATACTTCCTTTTTCCTGTTTCTGGCATCCTTATTTACTTCTTATAAGCTGTTTCCTTTATGAATAATTATTAAGATTTTTCTAATTATAACTTAAATATCCACAAAGTCTCCTGTAGACATTAATTGAAACAAGTCCAGGTATGAATTTTAGGGCACTGCTTTGTGAAGTATTCTCTGCATTTTCCCCATGCTTTTTGAAATTCTTGTCTAGTGTGGTCTCTAATTGCTTCTGTTAATCTAGCCAGTTCAATATACTCTAACAGTTTGTCTTGCCATTCCATTTTTGTTGGCACAATTTCTTTTTTCCAGTTTTTAGCAATTAGGATCCCTGCCGCTCCTGTGGCATAGAGGAATATATTCTGATCTTCCCTTGCTATACCTGCGTCCATTATCCCTAGTAGAAAAGCTTCTGTATTTTTTATAAAGTTATACTTAAACATTTTTTTAAGCTCGTCATATACTATGTATAGTATAGTACACAAGGGACCCCTGACCATTAGGTCCAGTCGTGACCGACTCTGGGGTTGCGGCGCTCATCTCGCTTTATTGGCCGAGGGAGCCGGCGTACAGCTTCCGGGTCATGTGGTCAGCATGACTAAGCCGCTTCTGGCGAACCAGAGCAGCGCACGGAAATGCTGTTTACCTTACCGCCGGAGTGGTACCTATTTATCTACTTGGACTTTGACATGCTTTCGAACTGCTAGGTTGGCAGGAGCAGGGACCGAGCAACGGGAGCTCACCCCGTCGTGGGGATTCAAACTGCCGACCTTCTGATCGGCAAGTCCTAGGCTCTGTGGTTTAACCCACAGTGCCACCCGTGTCCCTATAGTATAGTACATAGTATACAATAAAGTTCTGAACATTTAAAAAGGAACAAATAAATGAAACAACGGATGCGAGTAATCTGGGTCTGAGCTGGAAGAGAATGGCAGGCCCATCCACGGCCAAGCAGAGGATGTCAACCCAGGTCTCCGTGGCCCAAGCCCCATGTGGGCCCACCCCACAATGGCCCACCAGCTCCCCTCCCCTTTTCCTCACCTGCTCGCAAAGAGAGCGAAAACCCAGCTCATCTAGCCGGTCCAGCTCATAGGTCTCGCCCAGGAGCGGATTGAATGGCTTCGCCGTCCGGTGGACTGTCGTCGAGTAGGAAGACACGGAGAAAGCAGCCACAAAGCACATCTGCTCAATGGAGCTCTCGCACTTGACGGCTTTGTCAAGCAGTTCATGGTACTCGAGGTCCTCTGTCAGTCTCTGCAGCATGGATAGCGGCTCATTGAAGTTCACCTGCAGAAAGCCAGAGAGGTTGGTTGCTAACCCAAGGGGAGGAGAAGGGCATCACTCTCTTTCTATCTCATTTTTTATTATTATTTGAAGGCACTTATATACCACTTCGGTCCCAGCGCCTGCCAACCTAGCAGTTCAAAAGCACCCCTGGGTGCAAGTAGATAAATAGGGACCGCTTACCAGCGGGAAGGTAAACGGTGTTTCCGTGTGCTGCGCTGGCTCGCCAGATGCAGCTTGTCACGCTGGCCACGTGACCCGGAAGTGTCTGCGGACAGCGCTGGCTCCTGGCCTATAGAGTGAGATGAGCGCACCACCCTAGAGTCTGGCAAGACTGGCCCGTACGGGCAGGGGTACCTTTACCTTGATATATCACTTAGTATTTCAAAAATCTCCACGCAGCAGTAAGGGAGCAGACACCTTATAATCCAGTTCTATTGGATCGCCTCCTGCAGAATGCAAACTCTGTGATGTTTGCTGAAAGCCAGTGAGAAAAAGAGGCCTCCCATGAGTGGTCTGGGCTACTTTTGCAAGTTGGGACAGGAGGGGTGGAAATCTATCTGCCATCACACCCACACACCCATAGAATTGTAGAGTTGGAAGGGACCATGAAGATCATTGAGTCCAACCTACTGCAATGCAGGGATCTTTTTGCCCAACCTGGGGCTCAAACCCACAACCCTGAGACTACGAGGCTCATGTTCTACCGACTGAGCTATTCAGCTGTTTAAATGTCCTCGCGCAACCACTCCCAAAGGCTTCCAGATGATCTCCTTTGCTGTACGAAGAGGAAACTGCCTCTGCTTTGGGGGGCTGCAAATGGGGGGAGAGAGAGAGAGCTGTTGTGCTCAAGTCTTGCTTGCAGGCTTTCTTCCCAAGAGGCACCTGGCTGGCCACTGTGGGAAGATGATGCTGGACTGGATGGGCCCTTGGCCTGATCCTGCTACTGGACTCTTCTGTTGTTATTTATTAGGCAAGAAGGGATATATCAGGCATAGGCAAACTCAGCTCTCCAGATGTTTTGGGACTACAACTCCCATCATCCCCAGCTAACAGGACCAGTGGGCAGGGATGATGGGAATTGTAGTCTAAAAACATCTGGAGGGCTGAGTTTGCCTATGCCTGGGATATATGGATGGGGAAACAGCAAGCATCTCTCTATTTAAAAAAAAACGGGAGGGGAGTGAATGTTATGCTGCAGCTGAGCGAGTATGATTAGCAACTTGGCTGGGAAAAACCCATAAAGGAGCATGTAATATATATGTATATATAATTGCAAGTGGTATGTGTCTGTATCTGAAGTCCTTTGTCATCCACACAAAAAGCTCCCCGCGAAGGCGGAAGATTTACCATCATGCCAAAACGATATTACATTTCCAAGCCTCTCCCAGTGTGGCTTTTCTATGTGAACTTTAATCTCTTTGCTGCCACAGGAGCGGCAATGACTGATTTAAAGGCCCCGACGGATCGTTCCATTTGGCCCACTGCTGCAATTTTACGGATTGTGTGTATTGGATGCAGGGATTATTTATACATCACAGTGCCAGGGCTATTAAGGGGCCTCTGTGTCCTTCGCCAGGGGCACGTTCCTGCGTAATTGAAGGGGAAAGACTCCCTGTTGACTCAAAGGGGGAGTGGAGACACTGTACAAAGACCAGGCTCTGCTGTGAGCAAACCCCCCACCCCACCCCTCTTTCTCTGCTACCTACTGGGGGTGGGAGGGAAGGAAAGGGCTTAAGACAAGCATAGGCAAACTCAGGCCTCCAGATGGACCAGTGGTCCAGGGATGATGGGAGTTGTAGTCCCAAAGCATCTGGAGGCCCGAGTTTGCCTATGCCTGGCCTAAGATTTTGGAACAGCAAGACCCTCTGCAGCAAAAGGGGGAAATGCTGGTGTTAGATACTCAAGGCTAAAGCAGATCCCCTTCACTGAGAGTGGGACGCTGGGGGAAAGAGGCGAACATCTCCATCGTTCTGCCCGAACACTGGGGTCCAGCGCCAAGGGCCTTCTGGTGGTTGCCTCGCTGCAAGAAGCCAAGTTACAGGGAACCAGGCAGAGGGCCTTCTCAGTAGTAGCACCAGCCCCGTGGAACTCCCTCCCACCAGATGTCAAAGAGAAAAATAACTACCAAACTTTTAGAAGACATCTGAAGGCAGCCCTGTTTAGGGAAGCTTTTAATGTTTAATAGGTTATTGTATTTTGGTGTTTTGTTGGAAGCCGCCCAGAGTGGCTGGGGAAACCCAGCCAGATGGGTGGGGTATAAATAAAAAATTATTATTATTATTATTATTATTATTATACCTGTCTGTGTTGGGGAAAGGCTGTAGCTCAGTGGAAAAGCATCTGCTTCCCATGCAGAAGGTCCCAGGTTCAATCCCCAGGGAGGGTTGGGAATACCAGTCAGTGCAGACTGCCCTAAGTTGGACGGACCAATTGTCTGACTTCAGTAAAAGGCAGCTTCCAATGTTCCTACAGGGACTGAGATAACCAGGAGGTGTGAAGGCCCACTTTATTAAATTTAAATGTGCTTCATTTGTGTTGAACTTTAAAAAATGCACAAGGATATCTGCACCTGAGTTGAGCATTAGGGAATCCATTTTGACCATTGGGGGATAGATTTTCTCACCTGCCTTGCCCCACCGTCCAACCCCTGGACCTTTCTAAATGAATTTCTTAATGGGATACTTGGACTTGACCTATTGGTAAGCTGTATGTATATGTCAAATGAACTGTTTAAACTTTGTGTTTCTCAAACTCAGGTCTCTGACTGTTGTTGGACTACAATTCCCATCATCCCTAGCTCAAGGATGATGGGAACTGTAGTCCAACAACAGCTGGAGATTCTACTTTGAGAAACACTGGTTCAACTGCTGATTATTAATTTTTTAGTGTTACATTGCAGGAACATCATATGTCCTATTATGTATTGTTATTGTGTAGACATTTATTTATTTTAATGCGAACTGCTTTAGGCACAGATTTACTTGTGAGAAATGCAGGCTATAAATATACTGACTATGACAATCTGCAAAGGGAAGAACTGCCAGAGCATCTCTGCTACGGAGAGCATCGGCAGCAGCATCTGCCCTGCGTGGGCTCAATTAGGAAGCAGCTCTGGAAATGTAACAAGCAAGCATTCAATTACTTCCTGATTAAACATATCTGACTGTTTCAAAAGCAGGCGCTGCCAGTGGCTTGTGTGCTGCTGGGCCGCTGCCAACCCCGGCTAGCTGTCCAGGCACTCCTGAGCAGAGAATGTAGGTGGCTTTCTTGCCTTTGAAGGCAGAGTTTAAACCTTCCCTCTCCCCACCACCAACTCCCCACAACAGGAACGGACCTGCTCAGCCACACAAGCCACAAATCTTCGCCACTACCGGCCAACTGGGTTCCTGTGGCCACAACCAGCCTTGTCACTAATGGGAAAACAAAAGGCTGGGATGTGAAACTGCTTTAGCCCTTTTCCTGTTGCCAAAGGTCCCATTCTCTCTCTCTCTTTTCTCTCTCTCTCTCTGCTTGCTACCTCATAGGACCACTTGTAAGCAGAATTAAATGAGCCTTTGCATCTAACAATTGGGTTTCTTGAAATGCCAGTAAGGGAGAAGTGGGTGTTGCAGGGGAGGGGGCTGATAAATTAACAGGATGGGAGCAAATATGAGGGTGGAGTTTAACCCTTTTCTCCCTTGTTGCAACCCTGAAACTAGCACAGTGGTACCTCTGGTTGCAGATGGGATCCTTTCTGGAGGTCTGGCCGGATCCCGAGTTTTTGCAACCAGAGAGACTGCTTCTGCGCATGTGTGCACAGCAGTAGAGCACTTCTGCGCATGTGCACGCGGCAAAAACCTGGAAATACATTTCCGTGTTTGCCGCTTACGTATCCTGAAATTTATGTAACCGGAGGGATACGTAAGCGGAGGTACGACTATATTTTGTTTCAGGGGAAGTGGGGAGGAGAGAGGATTCCTCTATCGGTGCCATTCAAAGCAAATTGCTGTCAAAGAGCCTAAGTGTTTGGGAAATCTCCCTGACTTAGCCAGCTAGATGGTGATTGCTTATCTCCGCTTCCCCCTAAGGTCCCAGGGCAAGTCGCAAAAATCGCAGTGTTAAAAGCAGTTTGAAACGACTTACTGTTGCAGGAATAAGGGGGGTCCAAAAAGTATACAACTCAAGTGTCAGATTTCAGGGTAAAGAGGAGCACCTCCAACAGATGCTCAACTGATTGGACTTAATACAAAAAAAACCCCTTATTGCACTGTGTGTGTAGGAACTAGCATACTGTACGAAGGTAAAATTCGCACCAATTTCTCTTCCCACTTTTATCTCTGGCCCCACCCAACACTGGCATGCGGCCCCCGGGAAGGCCACCCAGAAAGAGAACGTGGCCTGGAAATGCCCCACCCCCACCCCCGGAACCAGAGCATGGGGCAGTGGGGAATCACATACAGGCATGGGAATCTTGGACAGTTCTTTGCCAATGCAGTTCTTCATTATGCTCCAGAGGTTAAGGCTGTAGTTGGGCTTGTCCGGGACCCGAGTCCGCCTCTTCTTCTTGTGAACGCCATCTTTGCTTGAACCCTCGTAGCTGGCTTGGTGAGAGCTGTCGAACACCTGGGGAGGAAGAAGAGCAGGAGGGAGAGTTCAAGGGGCCGGTCAGCCAGCAACACACCTTGAGACTTTCAGCTCCCCGCCCACCTCTGCATACGGGAAAGTGATCTCCCCAGCAGCCCAAAATCGCAACGGCTGCTGTCTTTAATTCAGCTTGCTAATTTTTGCTGCTTGGCTGTGCTTTTATATGCTTGCCCCTGAATGGCAAAGGCTAGCAGCTGATACAAATAAATGTCTATCATATTGATAAAGGAGCGCCTCCACCCCCATTGTTCAGCCCCTACACTGAGATCCAGGATTGAGGGCCTTCAGGCAGTTCCCTTCACTGTGTGAAGTGAAGTTTACAGGGAACCAGGCAGAGGGCCTTCTTGGTAGTGGCACCTCCCCTGTGGAAAGCCCTCCCATCAAAAGTCAAGAAGATAAAGAACTACACCAATTTGAGAAGACATCTGTATGAGGAAGTCTTTAATGTTGTTGTGTTTTTAATATTTTGTAGGGAGCCACCCAGGGTGGCTGGGGCAACCCAATCTGATGAGCGGGGTACAAATAATAAAATTATTATTATTATGGGGAGGAAGGTATTGCAGGTGGGTGGGGGGTGTTGGCAGGCCAATGACAAGCATAGGAAGCTCATTGTGGCTGGAAGTGGTTCTCTGGGACTTCAAATAAGGCTTCTCTTCCAGAAAAGTAGAAGCTCTGCCCCATCAGTGAGCCATAACCCCTTCCTTAGGACATGTCTGGTGCCACCAAGGGGGTGGGGTGGGAAATTCCCATTTCAAACTTTGCAAAATGCGCTTACGTTGTCGTCCAGGTTCCAGGCCTCCCCTCGGCCTTCGCTGGTCCCGCTAATGTTGCTCCCGGCACGCCTGCAGAGAAAACGCAGGGGGCAGCAGTGAGTGAGGCGGCGCACAGAAGCCCGGAGCCGCGAGCGAGAGTTACCCATCCACAACGGAAGCCTCTGCTGCAGAACATGCCCTTGAGAGGGAGTGTCACAAATGGGCGGGTTCTGATATGCAAATGCACGGCTTCACATTCCTACAAAGCCAGCTTGCCAGCCAGCTTGTCCAAAGCCCCAAAGGCAAGATTTTCTGGACCAGGCAGGTGAGAAGAGTGAACTGGGCACAGGAACAGAAGAAGAGGCTGCTGGATCAGGCCAGTGGTCCACCTAGTCCAGCATCTTGTTCTTGCAGTGGCCAATCAGATGCCCCAATGGGAAACCCACAAGCAGGATTCATATAAAAGAGCCCTCTTCGCTCCCGAGGTTCCCAGCAACTGGTATTCAGAAACATTGATGCCTCTCTGACTGTGAAGGCAGAGCTTAGCCATTCTGGTATCCCTCTCCTCCATGAATTTGTCCAATCCTCTTTTAAAGCATTCAAGTTGGTGGTCCTCACTGCCTCATGTGGCAGTGAGTTCCACAGTTGTTGTTTTTCAAAAAAGAGCTTTCTTTTATCTGCTCTTTCACTGAACAGGCTGGAGGCACTGAAGGAAAGGGGGTTTCTTTCCCCCACTTCAAGTTGAATGCAACTGGCCCACTCATTAGGGGTGGCCTTCTAAGCATCTAATGAAAAGCCAAACTTGTCTGCTGAAAATGGGCAAGATCTAAAAGAGGCCTGCTATCCATTGCCAAGGGCTCCAAAGAGAGGAAATGGCCTCTTTCACACAGCCTATTTGTTTTGCATTCATCCTGATCTGCATGCACAAAGCTTGCGCAGAGGTTAGAATAATAGAATCATAGAATTGTAGAATTGGAAGGGAACCCCAGGGGTCATCTAGTCCAGCCCCCTTGCAATACAGGAATCTCAGCTAAAGCATCCGTGACAGATGGCCATTCAACTTCTGCTTAAAAATCTCCAGGGAAGGAGAATCCACAACCTCCTGAGGGAGACCTTGTTCCACTGTCAAACAGCTCTTACTATCAAAAAGTTCTTCCTGATGTTTAGTCAGAATCTCCTTTCTTGAAGCTGTTGGTTCGAGTCCTACCCTCTGGAGCAGGAGAAAGCAAGCTTGCTCCCTCTTCCACATGACAGCCCTTTGAGATTTGAAGATGGCTGTCATATCTCCTCTCGGTCTCTTTTCCAGGCTAAACATACCCAGCTCCTTCAACCATTCCTCAGCAGGCTTGGTTTCCAGACCCTTGATCTTCTTGGTAGATTACAGGTGAAATTCGGAAAATTAGAATATCGTGGAAAAGTTCATTTATTTCAGTAATTCAACTTAAAAGGTGAAACTAATATATGAGATAGACTCATGACATGCAAAGTGCAATATTGTGCAATATTGCTCTACTTGCAGTCCTTGTTTTGCTCATTTCATTTAATATTCTAATTTTCTGACTGTTAATTTGCGGTTTTCATCAGCTGTACGCCATGATCATCACAATTATCACAAATAAAGGCTTGACATATCTCGCTTTGCAGGTCCTGAGTTTATCTCATATATTAGTTTCACCTTTTAAGTTGAATTACTGAAATAAATGAACTTTTCCAAGATATTCTAATTTCCTGAGTTTCACCTGTATATCTACTCTCAAACATTTACTCTGATTTGTTTGTGGGCAGGTTATACAACAACAGTCCTCCATTCTTATTTGCTTGGGGGCTGCTTATGCAACTTCCCGCTAATCATACGTCCATTCCAACTCTTTTGAATGCACTTCCCTGTCACTTCCCTAACAGCAGATGGTCAGTTTCTTTCTTCTTCTTTTTATAGTGGATTTTGTTATGCTAGGGTTTCTGACCGCCTGGCGGCTCCCATGGAGCAGGTGCCATACCTACCGGTGGTGCTTCGATGGATCCGCAGCTACTGTGATGAAAGCTTGTGCGTCCTCCATGGCATCGAAGTACTCCGTCTCCTCATCTTCATCACTGGCTTCCGCTTTCACGCTCTGTACGCTCCCTGCTGGCAGAGAGGCAATAATACCCAGGTGAGCAAATCCGCTGGCTTGGCTGGGGCTGATGGGAGTCAGAATCATGGAATTGTAGAGTTGGAAGGGGGCCCCCTTAGGATCATCTAGTCCAACCCCCTGTAGTGCAGGCCCCCAAGTCTCTGCTGCCAGCCCCCATCCGTCATGCCACCTTGCCAGGGAAAATGCAAAACATTAAACAAAGCCACAGAGACTTGCGAACTACCCAACCTAAGTTGAACTTATAATGTCTGGTTTCAATAGATTTTTCCAATGCTTAACTCAGTCTTTTAGAGAAGTTCATGAAGATACCAACAAAAGGTAAGTTCGGTGTTATTCACAATACCGAGAGATGCAAGTGGAGTTGTAAGGTAAAGGTAAAGGGACCCCTGACCATTAGGTCCAGTCATGACCGACTCTGGGGTTGCAGCGCTCATCTCGTTTTATTGGCTGAGGGAGCCGGCGTACAGCTTCTGGGTCATGTGGCCAGCATGACTAAGCCGCTTCTGGCGAACCAGAGCAGCGCACGGAAGCGTCGTTTACTTTCCCGCCGGACCGGTACCTATTTATCTACTTGCACTTTGAGGTGCTTTTGAACTGCTAGGTTGGCAGGAGCAGGGACCGAGCAACGGGAGCTCACCCTATCGCGGGGATTCGAACCACCAACCTTCTGATCAGCAAGTCCTAGGCTCTGTGGTTTAACCCACAGCGCCATCCGCGTCCCTTAGTGGAGTTGTAAATGTATGTTAATGAAGTTGTAGACAGGGTCCAGTGTTTTGCACCTGTTTCGCCCTTGCAGTCCAAGTAATCAAGAGGCCGCTGTTCGCCCCCGATGGGGCCCTTTTACTGGGGCTTGCAGGTAGCACACTCCCAATATAGTTTTCCAGGCTTCTTCAGTGGTCTAATCTCAAAGTCTTGATACGTATATTGATATTCAATCTTACAGAAAATACTCTTTCTTGGCTTAAGCTTAAGAGACTGATTTGCTTAGCTGCAGCAGCTCTCCACGGTTTCAGGGTCTCTCCCTGGAGATGATGCTGGGAATTGAATCTGGGACCTTCTGCATGCAAAGCAGGTGCTCTGCCTCTGGCCCTTCCCCTTAAAAAGAGTTAAGTTCCTAGTCCCCATGGTTATAGGGAAATAGCCGAATGAAGCAGGAACATAGGAGGGCTGCCTTATGCCAAGTCAGACTATTGGTCCACACAGCTCATTATTGCCTACAGTGGTACCTCGGGTTAAGAACTTAATTCGTTCTGGAGGTCCATTCTTAACCTGAAACTGTTCTTAACCTGAAGCACCACTTTAGCTAATGTGGCCTCCCGCTGTCGCCATGCTGCTACTGCACGATTTCTGTTCTCATCCTGAAGCAAAGTTCTTAACCCGAGATACTATTTCTGGGTTAGCAGAGTCTGTAGTGTCTGTAACCCGAGGTACCACTGTATATTGACTTGCAGCCCTCCCTGGAGGTGCTGCAGGGAATCAAACCTGGGACCTTCTGCATGCAACACAGGTGCTCTAACATTGAGCTCCGGCCCTTCCCTGCGAAAGGTCCTAGCCAGCCAAGGTGCAGGGCAAGAGCCGCTTGTCAAACATGGAAGCAGTAGCGGCAGTGGGCCTCCTCCTCACCTTTGGACGTGCGGATGCTGGTGTTCGCAGAGAGGGAGGGGGCCCCTCGGCAGGCTCTCTCCAAGTTGTTGTGCTGCTTGGCTAGCTGCTCAATGGTTTCCTCCAGGCGGGTCCGCTGCTCCCGCTCATACTGGAGCGCCCGCTGCCATTTGCGGCTGTGGGTCTCGGCTAAATCCAGGAAGTCGCGGCAGGCCTGCAAGCAGAGAGAAGGCAAGGGGTCAGCAGGGGAGACCTGCAGGAGCCCAGGGATACGAGACTCTTAACCTCAGGGTTATGGGTTTGAGCCCCACATTGGGTGACAGATTCCTGCATTGCTGGAAGTTGGACTAGATGGTCCTCATGGTCTCTTGCAACTCTATGATTCTAGGAGGGTCAGCACTCTATGGCCATCTGGAGGACCGTATTCTCCCATATGAACCTGCCCAGGCTCTGAAATCTTCGGGGAAAGGCCTTCTCTTGCTCCTGCCACCTCACAGGCATGCTTGGTGGGGATACAGAACAGGGCCTTCTCGCTGGCTGCTCCCAGGCTTCCCAGAGGAGCCAGGCTTCCTCCTTGTTGGCCTCCCAGACAAAAGTGAAGGCTGTTTTATTAATCCACTTAACGGGACATTATTCCACAGGATGTTTTATATGGGTATGTTCAGATTACACAAGAACCTAGAAAACGGAACTGAGTCGAAAATTCAACTTCCAGAGGATCTCAAGTTCTTTTCCTTTTCCTTTCCTTTTAAAAGCTGGTTACTAGCTCTTTAGCCTGTGAATATACCTTTAAGTCTTATGTGTGAATACAAGAAACACCCAATGAAACCTGCAAAGCCAGAGATATGTTGGATGAATAAGATTTTCAGGAGTTGTGGAGGTTCTAGCAAAACTAGACTTGTGCACTAAAAAACCATGCAAAACAAAACAACATATGCACATTTGCTGTGTTTTCATAATCTATATAGGTAGCAGAAGTCAGTGGTTTTTCTTTGGGGGGGGGTTGTGGTGGTGGTGGGGTTGCCATAGGATTTGGATTGCCAGGGCAGAGAATTGTAAAGGTTTCTAGCGGAGAGTATGTGGAACCTGGGGCGGGGGAATGGAGACAGCATGTTAAATTATGCTCCAGGAGAAAATGAAGGGACCAGTCCAGATGGGGACATACACACACATATGTACACACACACACACAAACACACAAGAGTCCAAGCCTGTTGTTGCAAAAAATAGCTCTCTGATATTCGCATTCCATCACAGCACACGCTATTTAGTGCTCTGACTCCCCCCGCCCCACCCCGCAATCCTAAATCTGCAGCCACGAACCCCTAAATGGAAACAGTTATGCAAACTGAGCTCATATCCCTGTTTAGTTCACATACTTTATTCAATATATACAGCTGCACAACTGGGGTGTCTGCGTTCAGACTGGGGTATTTGAGGCAGAGAGTGAGCCCCTCCAGGGCTGGATTTAGGTTTGATGAGGCCCTAAGCTACTGAAGGTAATGGGGCCCTTTATATGTCCAGCTGTCAACAACAAATTGTCGCTGTTTTTTTGCATTGAATATATGCTATATGGTAATTTATAGACCTAAAGCCATTTGCACATACAGAATGTAGGCACCCTATATATAGAAATGAGCAAACAGTGATATTTTAGGGAGCAGGCTAGCAGGCGGGGCCCATTACTTACATCATAGGAGCCTACACAACACAAAACACTGTTGCTGTATGTAGGTTTTATTTTATTTGTTTTTTATCTTATATTTTGGAAATGTACATCCAGGTTTTTTCCCTTTAATTTTTTTTGGGACCCCCAAGAGAGTGGGGCCCTAAGCTACAGCTTGTTTAGCTTATACGTAAATCCGGGACTGAGCCCCTCCCTGGACATAAGCTCCGCTACACTGACAGACACACACACATACTGCAGATTCCTTCCCATCCTCCCTCTCCTCCGAAGCCAGGCAGAATGGCTAGCCCTCTTTTCCTATTCTTAGTCAAGCGGAGTCCAGGCAAGACAGGCAATCCCCTGTGTAGCAATTAAAGGCACAATACGGCAAGATGCTCCTGACAGCTTAAAAGCCCTGCTTTTTTGCAGGTGGAACAAGGACAGGTCAGACTCCTGGGGAAACACAGATGTGCAAAGCAGAGCTCTCTAACAAGCGTTTCTAGTTCCAAATGCTCAGTGTCGGAATTCACAATCTGGGCTGAATTTTGTAAGATGGGCTCCTGAACAACTGTTAGCCTATTTCTAAATTTCTAACACACACACACACACACACAGAGAGAGAGAGAGAGAGAGAGAGAGAGAGAGAGAAGCAAAGAAACACAACATAAAATGCAACCCATAGTTTCAAATTTAACCGCAGAAAACTGAAAAGCAGCACAGATAACAATGTGACCTTAATATCTTTGGAAGACATTTCTGTTAAACAAGGTCTCTCTCCCTTAGGTGACTAAAGGCAGGCTATTTCATATTTGCCTCCTATTCAGCAAGTCTTTATAGAGTCTTCTACTATTTTAAATCGGGGTTTTTTAATGATTCATGGTTAAATTCAGAACAAATAAGGGCTGATTTTGAAAGGCGGGGACTTGGGGAGCACAAAATCCCTTTTGACACAATGCTGAGGAAGCTATAGGAGCAGTTAGTAAAGATAAAACTTAAAGAATACATTCAAAAATCAATCAATCAATCAATGAATTACAGAAATTGGCAGTTTTGGGGGGTCCTTGGGAGGCCATGGAAAACAAAGTTTTGGCATCAAAGGGGGTGTGAACCCATGGAACTGTCAAGAATTAAAACAAAAAGCCTAATTAATGACAGCTTTTGGAGGCCCACAAAAAAACCTTTTGGGTGGTGGACATAGCCTATGGACTGCTAGTTAACAATCCCTGGTATAGATGCTATTGTCAGTTTGCATTCTTAGTGCAGAAAGTGTTGATCTGATGTGTAGAGATCTTTCCTATTCTAATTAATTCAAGAGGGTTCTGGAAGCTTCTGTGTGTGAAAGAAGCAAGCAGAAGGTTCATGAAGTTGGGGTATTCCTTCAGAGAAGCTGAGTACAGCTGGTTTAAACTGATTGTTATCTCTTTCTGCGAAGGTCATGCTGACTATAATAATAAGGCCAGAAGGAGCCTGGGATTCACTCTTTTCTCTCTCTCTCTCTCCTTCTGGTGTGCTGTTCTGTACATTATATGCTTAGTGTTAAAGTTTAGACTTATTATAAGTTATTGTAAGTTTAAGTTAAGCCTGCTGCAACTGGATTTCTTATGGACAGTGCCAATCCCGAATGTATTGGATTTGTGACCAGTTATGCTCATTTGCCTTCAGTAGCAGTAAAGCTCTGATGGATAAAATACAATTGCCTCTGGTCTATTTTTTGGGAATCCTGCAACATGTTTAAGTTTTTACTCTGCTAACTATATGTTGAAGTTCTGCTCTGGATCAATACTGAATAGAATTTCCTGACAGCTATCAATCACTCCATGGACCTGGTTTGGCCCACCGGCTGCCAGTTCCTAAACCTTAATCTAGAGTGTCAAATACTCGGATTTCCTATTGTCAAGCAGCCCTCTCTGGATCAGCAACATGACCCAAACAGGATGGAACAAACCATACAAACACAAACACAAACACACAAACACACAAACACACACACACACACACACACACACACACACACACACACACACACCACGCCTGTTGACAGCTGCTCAGTTGGGCTTCGTTGTTGATGTCCTTCTGGATATTACACAAGCCATCTTTTGTTTTCAAGGCTGGAGCAGGTGGTTGTTTTGTGGGGGAAAGAAACCTGGAGAAGGAGGCCGGGAACAAGGTCAAAGAAGAGAAAGCAAAAGAGGGCAAGGAAGGGGGATAAAATAGGTTTTCATAATGCTCACAGCAAATTAAAAAAACCAGCTCTTTAAGCCAAACTACCACTCGGTGTATCATTTCTACATTGTTCCTCTCAACTGTCGCTACCTTGATAGCTAGAGAGCTTAAGGATCCTTCCAAGAGAGCCCTCTGGGTCTGAGGGAAGGACAGCAACATGTTAGCGACCACATACACACCACCTGAGCTCCTTTATAAATCATGCCAACGTTCCTTTCCACCAGCTCCTTACGCTGGCATCCTGAACCTCCAAACGTGGTTCAAAATGTGTGCATTGTGATAAGCATCTCTGAAGCCAGTTGGTAATCATCTCCTTTGCTCTCTTAACACTCGATGGCCCCGTAATGGCCATTTTACTGCAAGAGTCTTTCAAAGCTCTTAAAAGGGAGCTGTGTAATTACAGGTGATGTTCTCAAAACGCATTACATGAAAAATAATCCTTTCCTCGCTACTGGGGGACAGCAAGCAATTTCCATATTAAGGCTCTGGCAAGTGGTTTTTGGCAGGCAGACTGGTTCTGCGAGGGGGGGGGGAATCCTATTTACGGCATCAATTTATTGTTAACAAGATTACTGCCTCGTTATTTATTGGGGATGTGCAGGACCCAAGCACAACAGCGCTCTCCCCTCTTGCTGTTTCCAGCAACTGGTACTCAGAAGCAGTATTGCCTCTAAAACTGACCATTGCAAAACTTGCCCCTTGGATATACAATCTAATTTAAACTTAAAATAAAAGCTTTGCATTTTTGTTTATAGCTGCCAGCTTAAAACCATTGTTGTCTCAGCAAGACGGATGCTTGGAGGTTTTGAAGCAGAGGTCAAATGGCCACCTGTCCTGGGTGCTTTTATCTGAGATTCCTGCATTTTAGGGGGTTGGACTAGATGACCCTTGGAGATCCCTTTCAACTCTGCAGTTGTATGACTTTCCTTCAGCTGTGGAATTTGCTCCCACGAGGTGTGGGGACGGCCACCAACGCAGATGGCTTTAAAAAGAGGATTGGGCAAATTCATGGAGGAGAAGGCTGTCCACAGCTACTAGCCACAACAGATATGCTCTGGCTTCTCACTCAGAGGCAGCAATCCTTCTGAATACCCCTTTTGCTGGGCATCTTGAGTGGGGACAGCAGTGCTCATTGCACTCAGGTCTTGTTTCCAGGCTTCTGTGGAAAGGTTTCTAGTTGGCCACTGTGAGAACAGGATGCTGGACTAGGTGGAGCCACTATAGTGGTACCTTGGTTGTCAAACTTAATCCGTTCCGTGAGTCCATTCGACGCCCGGAACCATCCAAAAATCAAGGCGCGGCTTCCAATTGGCTGCAGGAGCTTCCTGCACTCAACCGGAAGCCGTGGAAGCCCCGTCGGAAGTTTGGTTTCCAAAAAACGTCCGCAAACTGGAAAACTCACTTCCAGGTTTGCGGTGCTCAGGAGCCTATTTGTTCGGGAGCCAAGCTGTCTGACAACCAAGTACCACTGTAATTTAAACTAAAAAAAAGAAAGCCCAAACTTTGCTGTGTTTCATGCATCGATTTGTCTGCTATACTTTGCACTGGTTTTAAATTGGCACTTTGTAGGCAACTGCAATATAGTCATATTATTAAGGGGGGGGGGATAAGTAAACAAAGGCCCACCAAACAAGGCCCAACACAAAAAGACAGGCTAGCTGAAATAATTGAGTCTTAAAGGCACTGGCGCAGCATGAGGGGCGAAGGGGTGGTGGCCCTGGGCGCAAAATTCTGAGAGGAGTGCAACAAGGGGCCCCTACAAGGCTGTGTGGCTGAGCTCCTGCCACCTTCTGGAGCCATGGGGAGGAAGGCCTTCGGAACTGGGCAGTGCCTCCTCCTCCTCATGGCTGGTAAAGGGGTGCCCACACGCCCCATCTCTGAGCTGGCAGAGCCAGGAGGCAGCAGAGCCCCCAAGCCGAGAAGTTGCACGGCCACTGCCAGCAGCAGCAGAACCCGCAGCCTGGGGCTCCATGCACCTCCACCCCAGTCCCTGCCCTGGGCACTGGCAACCCATGCTACACCACTGCTTAAAGGCATTTCTCTAAACAAAGGATAAGAATGGTTGCTCCCTGGGTGATGGCCTCTGGCCGGTTACTATTTCTCAGCCTAACCTACCTCCAAAGGATGTAGTGAGGATAAAATACAGGAGGGAGAACTATGTGTGTGTCACCTTGAGCTCCTTAGGAGGGAAAACAGGATATAAATGTAATAGACAATAAAGAGAATAAGCAGAAGCTAGAGTGGCCTTTGCCGTATGTTTTGCACTACAAACATTTTATTTGTTTTTATAGCGAACCTTTTCCTCCAAGGAGCCCTCCCTCTCTGTGTATTTTCCTCACAACAACCCTGTGAGGTAGATTAGGCTGAGAGTGAGTGATTGGTCCAAAGTCACCCAGTCACCTTCATGGCTGCATGGAGATTTGAACCCTGGTCTCCCAGGTCCTAGTCCAACACTGTAACTGCTACAGCACCCAGCTCTCAATACCCATCGGCCCCTGCCAGTACAGCACTGAATGAATGAATGTATTATTTCGGTCGCAGACCAGTTCCAGCCCACATACAATATCAAGGAAGTCATAAAAAATGATAGGGATACATTTGAATTTGCAATTGGGTATAGAGGGACACGGGTGGCGCTGTGGGTTAAACCACAGAGCCTAGGACTTGCCAATCAGAAGGTCGGCGGTTTGAATCCCCGCGACGGGGTGAGCTCCCGTTGCTCGGTCCCTGTTCCTGCCCACCCAGCAGTTCGAAAGCACGTCAAAGTGCAAGTAGATAAATAGGTACCACTCTGGCGGGAAGGTAAACGGCATTTCCGTGTGCTGCTCTGGTTCACCAGAAGCGGCTTAGTCATGCTGGCCACATGACCCGGAAGCTGGACGCTGGCTCCCTCGGCCAATAAAGCAAGATGAGTGCCGCAACCCCAGAGTCGGCCACGACTGGACCTAACGGTCAGGGGTCCCTTTACCTTTACCTTATAACAGGGACAATACAAATATAGCAACAGTTTTAAAATATATAAATAAAAACTTAGTCACTAAAATATAACCTAAAATTATCATTTAAGGCCTTAATCATTATGATATCACAGCTTGGCCCGTACAGCATTGTTCTTGGAGCTGATGAAAGATGCAGTCCGTAACATCTTCTGGAGGGCAAGTCTGAGCTAGAGAATAAACATTTTGAAAGCAAGTAACGGGAGGTGAAATTGCGCGAGAAAAGGAAGACGGTTGACGGGTGCAGAGCAGTCAAAAGCAGACAGGTGCAATCGTGCAATTGTATTTGCCTGCAGAAGAACCATTAAGCCAGGAGGTGGAATCCTAAGCAGCGGCAAGAGGCAAGACTGGCGGGACACAGGCCCCTGGAAAGGTTTAATCTGTCTCACAGGTAGCTCCTGCATATTTCTCCAGGTAGCCGACCGCTGTCAGGCTGAGGCAGAGCAGCTCGGCTGATCTGGGCTGGCAACTCTTACAATAATCGCCCGCTCTTTGCAGAAGGAACCATGTCAGTGGAACAGCGCCCGAGAGTCGCTGGTCTTGCTTCAACGAGACTTTTCATCTAGCACACAACCATTTTGAGGCTAACCGCCTTTGACGTTTGGTCTTCAGCTTCGTCATATGGATCAGTTTTGGGGGAGGGCGGGCGAAAGCAGCCAGCCTGCCTTTGCAAATCTCACACAGCGGCAGAGCGCAAGGGCCCCTGCGGTGTGGAGACAGCCCCTTTGGCTGGGCGGCCTGAAAAACACACACACACACAGTGACAGGACATGCTCCACGGGACTGGGAGGGTGGAAGGCTGGGAGACCAACAGTAGGCGGAGCCAGACAACAAGAGGCGGAGCCAACCAACTCTAGTTTTGTCCCTCGCCCTGCTGAGATGAAAAAGGACAACACTGAGATGGGGGGGGGCAGGTAAGACAGGCAGGTGGCAGACTGAGGCTGGTGCAGTGATTTAGCAGACAAAAACTTTTACTACACCTGTAGCCTCCCAGTTCCTTGCCTCTCTCCCCACCCTTTTTTAAATAATATGGCAGGCAGGGCCCTTCTGGTATTTTTTTAAATTATTATTATTATTATTATTATTATTATTATTATTATTAGTTTTATCTTGCGCAAAGCAACTCAGAGTGACTTACAACAAAAAAATCTAGCCAACTTGCATTGCATGAAGTAACCAATGGTACATTTTAGGTGTACAGTCTGGAACTGAATCCATTCAGGAAGTCCGTTCGACTTCCAAAAACGTTTGAAAACCAAGGTGCAGCTTCCGATTGGCTGCAGGAGCTTTCTGCACTCAATCGGAAGCCAAGGAAGCCACGTCGGACGTTCAAGTTCCAAAGAACGTTCGCAAACCAGAACACTCCCGAGTTTACGGCGTTTGGGAGCCAAAATGTAAGAAGACCAAGGCGTTCAAGAACCAAGGTACAACTGTATATTTCAGCGTACCAGGAGAGGCCTGCTTATGCTCACAGGGGTCTTATTTGATATGCAAAGTTTAGCAGAGTACAGTGGTGCCTCGCAAGACGAAATTAATCCATTCCGCGAGTCTCTTCGTCTAGCGGTTTTTTCGTCTTGCGAAGCAACCCTATTAGCGGCTTAGTGCTATTAGCGGTTTAGCGGCTATTAAAGGCTTAGAGGCTATTAAAGGATTAGCGGATTAGCGGCTAAAAGGCTATTAGCGGCTTAGAAAAGGGGGGGGAGCAAAAAAAAACGGAACACTTGCAAGACGTTTTCGTCTTGCAAAGCAAGTCCATAGGGAAAATCGTCTTGCGAAGCAGCTCAAAAACGGAAAACCCTTTCGTCTAGCGGGTTTTCCGTCTTGCGAGGCATTCGTCTTGCAGGGCACCACTGTAAACTATCCCCGAGTTCCTTCCCATCCAGTTCCCTATCTCAGATGGTCTCATTGCATTCAGATACTGCAGTAGCATTTTTTGTTTGTTTCACAGCTTGGTTATTCACCTCATCTTCTAACTGAAAGAGCAACAACATTCCTGCAAAAAGATGCTTTCTGCTGAAGTACATTAGCACTCCTCTGGCTAAAGTTGGACACTCCTAAATTAGGATTGGAAATATCTATCCAGTTTGGTTCTTTGATTTTCACATTTTCTCCCCAATCTTAAATGCTGTTCTCTAAATGTTGTGGCAATTTGCAATGATAATAATAATAAAAACGTTCATGAAAACTTGGAAGCATTTTAGTGCAAATTTCTCCGAATACATTATTCATGCAGTTTTTACTAATGTACACATTTCCGGCAGCAATTTTCTCAAATGCAACGTGTTTGTGTATGTTATTTTGACCGATACCTCAATTTTTATACACATATCTTCCTTGATGCATGCATTTTTACAAACAAGACTAGAGCATTGCATTGCAAAATTCAAATAAGTGCAAATTTCAACATACAGCTGTGTTTCGGTTTACATATTGTTTGGGAAAGCTTGGCTTTGATCCGATTTGGCTTTCAACGTATACTGACTCAAATTCCGCCTCCACCACTACTCCTCACCTTTAATGGAGGATAAGGACTACTCCCATCTCAATTTTCATAAGACTATCAACGGCTACTCCTAACTCACCTCGAATTTTGTATTTACATCCCACCGTTTCCTCCAAGGTGCTCAAGGTTGCGGAAAAGGTTCTCCCCATCATTTAATCTCTGCAGCAACCTTGCGAGGAAGGTTAGGCTGAGAGGCAGTGACTGGCCCAAGGTCACCCAGTGAGCTTCATGGCCAAGTGGGGATTTGAACCCTGGTCACTCGAGTCCTAGTCTGACACTCTAAGCAATACCCCCACACTGACTCTCACCTTTCACAGAGGATAAGGCTACTCCTGACTCACCTTTCATAAGACTATCAATGGCTACCAGTCAAGCTGGCTGTGTGCTACCTCCAGGATCAGTTGCAGCCTGCCTCTGGATGTTAGTCGCTGGGGAACAACAGCTGAAAAGGGGTGTTGGGCATGTGCCCTGCTAGCAGACTTCTCAGAGGCATCTGATTGGCTGCTGTGGGAAACAGGATGCTGGAAGAGATGGGGCCTTTCTGACGGCCTTCCTTTGCTCCCTTTTCAAGGCAATACAATCTACCCCTCATCAGCCACTGATACAAGTCATTCATTCTTTAGCAGATAACTAATACTCTCTTTCTCTCAAAGCAATCTGAGAACAAGCACACATGCCCTCTATTGTTATAGTTCAATAGCTGCAAGTCCTCTTTCCATATTGCCTCCCGCACTCATTCACAAAGCCTGCCCAACGCTGACCCCCGGGCAACTTTATGACTAGAATTCTAGGGTGTTCTGTAGAACTGGAACAATTTCCAGAGGGGCAGCCATGTTAGTGGCGCTGCAGAATAACAAAGAGCCTTGCGCCAACTTTAAAGGGCTAGCTAATTTATTAAAGGGGTGCGGGTGGCACTGTGGTCTAAACCACAGAGCCTAGGGCCTGCCGATCAGAAGGTTGGCAGTTCGAATCCCCGCGACGGGGTGAGCTCCCGTTGCTCGGTCCCTGCTCCTGCCAACCTAGCAGTTCGAAAGCATGTCAAAGTGCAAGTAGATAAATAGGTACCACTCCGGCGGGAAGGTAAACAGCGTTTCCGTGTGCTGCTCTGGTTCGCCAGAAGCGGCTTAGTCATGCTGGCCACATGACCCGGAAGCTGTACGCCGGCTCCCTCGGCCAGTAAAAAGAGATGAGCGCCGAAACTCCAGAGTCATCCGCGACTGGACCTAATGGTCAGGGGTCCCTTTACCCCTTTACCTTTAATTTATTAAAGGATAAAGCCAGCCTTCCCCAACATTGGTGCCTTCCAGATGTTTTGGACCACAGTTTCCATCAGTCCTGGCCAGCACAGCCGGTTTTGGACTACAACTTCCATCATCCACATGAGATGAGAGGAACTGTAGTTCACAACAACCCAGAGGGTACCAGGTTGGGAAGGCCGGCATAAGCATTTGTGGACACCCACTTCATCAGATGTATGACGTGTTATCATAAATTGCAGCGTGAGGATATACAAACTACACATGCACAGAGGGTATGGGGGGGGGGTTGAATAGGGTTGGAAAAAACTAAGGTCAGAAGGAAACAAAATGCAGAAAATATGAGATGGCTCCTAGAAACAGATAACCTGTTGAGAAGCATTCTTGAGAGATCCTAGCACTGCATAAAAAAAAATACTCTTCTCAGATCTGTGGGGAAACAAACAGGGACATTCAAATGGGGTCAGAGCTCATGCAAGCCAGAGGCTCAGCAGAAATCAGGAGGCAGCAGCAGCACTGCTGGGATTCCAACCAGCATTAAGCTGAGAGGATGGGCGAGTGAGGTATGTCTGCAGCCGCAAAATGATTTTTTTTGTGAGGGGGGGGGGGTAAGGGACAAATAACAGCACAGGAGAGGAGCAACAAGTATTGCTGCACAAATTTCCACTTGCAGCTGAACACGGATAATAATTTGCCTTACCCCCGTTGTGAATTACACAGATTTAGCCAGGTTATTTGCAGTGCGAGGTGATGACCGCCAATCTTGAGGGGGACGAGGTAATAATCCAACCGTTCGTGGGTTCTGGTGCACAGAAGAACCCAGGATAGCTGTTCCACTCCTCTCTGTGGGAAGCAGTGGGAAAGGACCAGGAAACCTCCTAAAACAGACCAGGCAGGAACTCCTACTCTGGGATTCTCAGCCGGCGAGAGGACCGTTCAACACATGCAGATGCTTCGCAGCAACAGAGGCAATAAATCCCTTCTCTAAACTAATGTTGTGCTGCAGGATTAATAGAAGAAGCTGCAGATTGAAGAGACGGAAAACAGCAGCCAGGCACACTCGGCGGCAGTGATCTGGGTAGGGAAGCAGCACGATACACAGACTCACAGTTCCGATCTCAGCAGCGGGCATTTAAGAAAGAGTCGTAGCTCAGCAGTATGGCATCCACTTTGCAAGCAAAAGGTCGCAGGTTTAATCCCGGCAACTCCAGGTGGGGCTGGGAAAGCCTCCCTTGTCTGAACTCATGGGAGAGCTGCTGCCAGTCAGTGTAGACCAGGCATAGGCAAACTCAGCCCTCTAGATGCTTTGGGACTACAACTCCCATCACCCCTAGCTAACAGGACCAGTGGTCAGGGATGATGGGAAGTGTGGTCCCAAAACATCTGGAGGGCCAAGTTTGCCTATGCCTGGTGTAGACAATACTGATCTAGATGGACCAACAGCCTGACTCAATATTAGGCAGCTACCTACATTCCTAATATCTGGTCACTTGCTCATGGTTTATAGGATTAAAAAGGAGCAGAGTTGTACACCAACAGAAACACTATGGGGCAGGAGGCCACTCTCATGCGCCCATCCTCAAAAGGTGCTCCAGACCTAGGAAAGCCATGTGATTTCTCATTTATATTTTCTCTGGAGAAACAGGCAGTTGAAAGAGCAACAGCATGTGATTTCCGCAGAAATAATAATAATAATAATAATAATAATAATAATAATAATAATAATAATAAATTTACTTACCAGTATTTATAATACTAAATTCTCCAGCCACTCTGGCCGGCTCCAAACAGAATATTAAAAATACAATAAAACATCAAACATTAAAAACTTCCCTAAACAGCTCCATGAAAGAGAAGGACCAAGACTTTCCCTTTTCATATGAGTTGGTACTAGAGGAATGAGAGACATGAACACACAGAACCCTCCCGCTCTTGCATATGGGAAGAAAAATTAATCATCATTCAAGAAACTCAGTTTGCCGTACACAAGGCTGTTCCGTTTTATTCGCCTGGCACCATAATTAGGTTCCCGTAGGAACAAAATGCCATGCACAGAAGCTCACTGGTCCAGCAGTACAGGGAGTGTAGCAGGCAGGAGGGAATAAAGGAGGAAGAGGAGAACAGAGTGTTCATCCTTCAAGCCGGTCACAAGGGGGCAGAGGTTGTAAAAGGCTCAGTTTGCTCTCACCTGGAGCTGTTCTTGGTCCTGCAACTCCTGACCTGACTTGCTGCCTTCTCCATGAGATCTGACATCAAACCACAACAAGGCAACCACACACAAAATCCCTTCTTAGTGCTCACCACCAGGTTGACTTCATATCACAAGCCTAAAGGTAAAGGTAAAGGGACCCCTGACCATTAAGTGCAGTCGTGACCGACTCTGGGGTTGCGGCACTCATCTCGCTTTACTGGCTGAGGGAGCAGGCATACAGCTTCCGGGTCATGTGGCCAGCATGACTAAGCCGCTTCTAGCGAACCAGAGCAGTGCATGGAAACGCCGTTTACCTTCCCCGCCGGAGCAGTACCTATTTATCTATTTGCACTTTGACGTGGTTTTGAACTGCTAGGTTGGCAGGAGCAGGGACAGAGCAATGGGAGCTCACCCAGTCACAGGGATTCGAACCACCGACCTTCTGATCGGCAAGTCCTAGGCACTGTGGTTTAACCCACAGCGCCACCCGCGTCCCTCTATCACAAGCCTACTTTTGATTTTATGAAGAAAATGAGATTTGAACCCAGAACCCCCGATGCGAGTCCAACATTCTTTTCACCACACCAGCTCTGCTTTGAATAAGGAAAGGGGCGGGGGGAGAAGGGGAAGAATACCACAACACCAACAGACGCAAAACGTGCTGGCAAATTTCACGGGCTAGTCACAGCAAATAAGAGCCGATTTCATGGGTTGTCAAGAGTTTAATAGAAAACAGCATTACAATTCTCAAGCAATGTACAGCGACCATCCCAGGTTATTCCACATCTGTTGATGCAAACAAACAGGAGAACAGCAGTATGAGCCTTTCCCTCCCCAAAAGAAACAGGCTTCCTGTTGTTAAGAAAGCAGCACTGAAAAGTCTGGGATGGGCAAATTATTAGCAGAGAGGCATATACCCAATGCCCAAGGAAGTCAGGCAGGAGTCTTCCCTAGCTGTCCCTGGGGCTTGTTCCACGGAAGGTAAGACCATTCTTACCTGCGAAAGAGATTTCTATGCGTATCAGCAGGTGAACACAACGTGGGAACATCAGCTCAACCTGTGGCCCCCGTGATATGCACAGAGAAAACACCTTTCTTCCCTGTGTGAAGGGATTTCTGTGCATATCAACTGGTGACCACCACAAGTTGAGCTCACGTTCCCAACATGGGGCCACCATGACATGCATGGAGATAGGTATCGCCTCCATCTTTTTTTGTTTAGTTTTACATTAAATAAAACTAGGCTGTATAGTGTCTCGATAGATGTGCATTTCTATCTGGAACCCCCATGGGTCTCTACTGTGTTTCTCTTTTTTCGTTTGGGGGCAATTTCCCTGATATTCAACATCTAGCAAGCAAAACAATAAAAGCCCTTTATTGATGGTTATGATCTCCGTCTCAGAAACATCGAGGCTTTGACAATCTAGCTGATGTGTTCTTGCCAGGCCTCTATTGCTCCCTTGTTTGCTGAAAATGACCTCAAAGAGATGCAGCGCAGGCCCTGTCCTTTAGAGAATGAACTTAGTAGTCTAACTGTATGGCCAAGAGGTGCTTGAGCGCTCCCTCTCTCTCTTTCTCACACACACACACACACACACACACACACAGAGAGAGAGAGAGCGAGAGCAACTGCCAGAGCATCCTTAGGGAAGCCCCATCTTCCCCCATCCAGGAACTACATCTCTCAGCCTCCTTGACAGAGTTGGCCCCACATAAATACGCAAGCATCCACTGGCACAAATTAAACTGCTACTTCAGAACATGGTGCCATAGGAGGTACATGGTGCTTTCGGAGGAGCCGTGATCCCAATTACAGCTATTTTGGGCTGCGCAACAGAATAATTTCCCCTCCTCTTCCCAGCAACCTCACAAGGGAAGTGAGATGACAAATTGTGCTCTATCACTGTTCCCCACACGATGCCTCTCATAATATATATATATATGAATTATTCAATGCAAACTTCTACAGAGGCTGGAGCAAAGAACAGGTTGTGAAATGAAACAGAATGAAGCATGCTAGCCGTGTGTGTCTTCTGTCCACTCCACGAGATGTCTGCTGGCGAGACCTCTCAGAGTCTCTCCCTTCCTCCCTGCCGCAATGTACAATACAATAAATCAAAGATTAGAAGCCTCGGGCAATGGACACCTAGAACGTGGCCCCTTCCAGGGCTCTCTTATCTGGCCCTCAGGACATTTGCTAGGCCAGAGTTAGCCAATGTGGTGTCTTCTGTGTATTTGACTCCAACTCCCATCTGCCTCACCAGCAAGGGATGATGGGAGTTGTAGTCCAGCAACATTTGGAGGGAGCCATGTTGGCTAATTGGGTATAAGGCCACATTGCCTCACTGCTCTGGGCTCTCCTTGAGTGCTTTTGCCCTACTGGAATGTACTTGCTGAGCTGTGATCATGTCTCTTGGCTGCCTGCACGGAAAGAGGTGTGTGGAAATGTTTGTATATATAGACACCTCTGACTTTTGCATGGCTGGAATGGAGTCTGCACTAGGAAAGGAAGACCAACACCTCTTTTGCCTCCACCCCTGCTCATTGCTGGCATGTGGCCTCTGCAAGGCTCCCCAAGAGAGAATGAGCCCCTCAGCCTGGAAAAATGCTCCCACCCTGCGTTAAATTATTGTTCAGGATTAGGGAGTCCCATCCAGCTCCATCTTCTAATAATAGCAGCTTCTCTACAGCCAATACACACAACCAGGAGATTTATTTTTAATACATATAAATTAAGAACGGAACGGGGCGAGTAGGGGAGGCATATTTTGTTGGGAATAGCTCTGGGCACACCCACTAAAACTAACAGCCTTATGGCCGGGGTGATCTTAGCTCCCTGGTGAGAATTCTGCTGCCGGCAAATGTTTTGGGCGAGGAGTATTTTTTTGTTGGGTGGGGGGGATGTTATCCCACAATTGCTGCATGCATAAATGTAGGATTATCCAAGAAACAATAGAAAATCCCTTTCCCTCGGCTTATGTTAACCAGCGCTTTATGTCATCTCGTCTTTCAATACATGGTGTTGGCTGCAATGAGGGTGGGGTTGGCTGGGATCCCTCATAAAAATAAACTGCGGTGTGATTAAAAGGGGGGGGGGAGGGAGAGAAGTACATTCATTAGTGAGCTACAAATTTAGCTGCCAAAAGGACACATGCACACACACACACACTCCACCCCCCAGAACATATGGAATGGCTGAGGAGGTGGGTGTTGCTGTGGAACATCTTATCCCAGGGAGGGAGGGGCGATGGGGCTCCACCGTGATCTTATTTGCAAAACAAGTCTCTTCCAGCACGCCCGTCTCTGCTCTGCTGCAATTACTGTGTTGGTGGGTGGCTGATTAAACTAGATTATCAATGAAGGGACAGAATAATCCCACAGGGTTCCTGGCCTTCCCCCCCCCCTCCCAACCCCACTTCAACTCAGAGAATGTCAAACTGCAGCTCTTGATGCACAGATGTTCTCCAGCCCTCTGCGAAAAAATGGAGGGAATAGAAACGATTTCTGCAGCTGAGCTAACTTCGAAATCACAGGTAGCCATATTGGGCCATTAAAAAACAAAAATGAAAGCCAAGATTTCAGATGCTGCTAGAATCGGTTGCCTAAATTAGGACCCTTCGACCACAAGGTAACACTCCTCAGTTCGGCTCCTTGCGACAGTCAGCTAAAATTATTCTCCGGCGTTGATAATATAATGATTTTTTTCATCTGCCCCTCCTTCAACCCTGTGCCTCTCACTTGCCTCTGCGAGAGATCCAAGTTAACAGCCGCCTTTTATATTTATAGGTTAAAAAAGCAACAAGGCTCTTGTTTCTTGGCCAAGAGTGGTTTCGTTGCTATGATTTTAACAGAATTCCTACTTGCTTGAAAAGGGTGATTCTTTTTGTAACCCAACCTGAGACCAGAAATTACAAAACCTACCCTCTGAAGATGCTGCCACAATAGCCACTCAGTGGCCAAAGGCCTGGCAGCAAAAAGTAAGCAGAGAGGGAACTGGCCTAGCCTTCCCATGGGAGTTCCACAATCTGGGAGCAATCACCAAGAAGGCCCACTCTTTTGTCCTCACCAAACATGCCTGTGAGGGTGGCAGGACGGAAAGGCCTCTTCCGCAGAAGATCTCAAAGCCCAGGCAAGCTCATTCAGGGAGGCTTTAAGACCCTCAGGATGAGGTCTTTGTACTCCACCTCCTGCACTTTGTCTTAAGACTGTTAAAAATGCAGATTTTGCCACCACAATATGCCTAGACCAGTGTTTTCCCTTCACCCTGCCACACCCCCAAGTGTAAAAAGGTAAAGATAAAGGGACCCCTGACTGTTAGGTCCAGTCGCAGACAACTCTGGGGTTGCGGCGCTCATCTTGCTTTACTGGCCGAGGGAGCCGTGTACAGCTTCCGGGTCATGTGGCCAGCATGACTAAGCCGCTTCTGGCAAACCAGAGCAGCGCATACAAACGCCGTTTACCTTCCCGCTGGAGTGGTACCTATTTATCTACTTGCATTTTGACGTGCTTTCGAACTGCTAGGTTGGCAGGAGCAGGGACCGAGCAACGGGAGCTCACCCCGTCATGGGGATTCAAACTACTGACCTTCTGATAGGCAAGCCCAAGCTCTGTGGTTTAGACCACAGCGCCACCCGCGTCCCCAAGTGTATTTCGCTTAAAATGGCCTGCACAGCAAATGGGGAGAACCTCTTGCTCCAGGGTCAAACTGGGCCCCCCAGGCCACCCCTCCTCCTTGGCCCTGCTTTGCCTGGCTGGACTTTGCCCTTGAATTCTGCTAACACCTCTTGTTTACCTGAATGGAGGATAGAGAGGGATGAGTGAACGAACTAGCCTAGTTCACGCGGGTAAAATTTACATTGGTTGCTCCACCCACTTTTGCCATTGGCTCCACCCACTAGTGGCACGTGGCCCTTGGAAGGCTGCGCAGAAGATAAAGTGGCCTCAGAATGGAAGAAGTTCCCCTCTCCTGCCTTGTGTGTTCAAAAATCAGTCGTGGCAGAGCTCTTTTTAGCAGCCCACCTTCCCTGATAAACAGATAAACAACTCATTTTAGAATATGCTACCGGGGTACAGATAGGGCAGCAGCAACCGGCTGGCAGCAGCGAGCGTTTTAAAAGGCCTGAAGGATGGTACTCATTAGGAGATAGCAAGGCACCGATGCCTCAGATCTCACTGACTGCCGGAAAAAGGGAAGGCAGAGAATGAAATGGGGCGATTTAAATGGTTCACTCTCCTTAAACAAGAGGCATTTCAGTACATATGCCAAAGTGGCTTTTGGAGGAGTCAACAAAACTGCAAAATAAGGTTATTTCAACAAGCCAACCTTTAACGGTATGATACGTTTGAAAGAGTCCAATTCTTTGGGAATAGTCAACGTTTAGCATATTTAAGAACAAAAGAACGTAAGAGCATACTCTCAAACATTTCTCCAATGAAAATAGGGATGTCCTACTCCATAATGCTGATGATGATTTTATTATCTACCCATCTGACTAGGTTGCCCCAGACACTCTAGGTAGCTTCAAACGTATTTAAAAACACAATAAAACATTAAACATTACAAAACTTCCCTATACAGGGCTGCCTACACATGTCTTCTAAATGTTGTATAGTTACTTATCACCTTGGCTTGGGATGGGAGAGTCGCATAACTCCTTACCCTCCAACATTTCTCCAACGAAAATAGGGATGTCCTAAGGAAAAGAGGGACACTCTGGGATCAAATCAGAAACAGGGATGGCTTCCATAAATCCACAATTGTCCCTGGAAAATAGGGACTCTTTCTTCAGAGTAGGCCCAATGAAATCAACAGTTCTGCTCTGAATATGACTTGGTTGGATAGCACCCTATTACGTTGAAGTTATTTGTGCAGAGTAGAGAAGTTGTGCTTTTCAGGGTTTGGGATTTTCACAGCAGGGGTGGGCTAGGAATCTGTGGTGAGACATTCACCATAGACAGTGTGAAAGAAATCCAGGGTGTGCTGGAATCCCAGCAGTGCTTTTGAAGAATGGCGCACAAACAGAGCATGAATGATTTTTCATAAAACGACAATTGAAAACTGGAACAGGAGCAGAACCTGAAACAGAAGTCCACATTTTCCCGGGCCATTTTATCAATGCACATCTTCTGTCAGGAAATGGCATTTAGAGCCTGAAACTATTAACCCTTTATCAATCTGCAGCGACCACTTACAACCTCCTGGCCCCTCGGAAGCTTGCAGGAATCACTCTCAAAGTATTCACTCTTACCAAATTGTGGCAACTCTTCCCACCAAAACAGACTAAGCAATGTGCTCAGTGGGGAAAGCATAAAGAATTACTGTTAAACTTAAAAAAAAAAAAACCTTAGAAGGTAGCCACGACTCATTCCAGTTCAATGAGGAAAGAAAGGTATTTGGATACAGGAACAGAAGACCTAAGAGAGGGCCTTGCCCCCGTCTTTCCTCTTCTTTGAACACATAATAATAATAAATTTTTATTTTTACCCCACCCTTCCCAGCCAAGACCGGGCTCAGGGCGGCTAACAACCAATAATAAAAACAAGTTGATTAAAATACAAATTTAAAAGATTAAAATACAACATTAAAACATTAGGATGCAGCCTCTTCACAGGAGGAGAAAGGAAAAAGAAAGAGGGGGAGGGAATCAAACTGATTCTAAGCCAAAGGCCAGGTGGAACAGCTCTGTCTTACAGTCCCTGCGGAAAGAAATCAGATCCCACAGGGCCCTGGTCTCATGAGACAGAGCGTTCCACCAGGCCGGAGCCAGTGTTGAGAAGGCCCTGGCTCCGGTTGAAGCTAATCTAACTTCCTTAGGGCCCGGGACCTCTAGGGTGTTCCTATATATGGACCTTAAGGTTCTACGTGGGGCATACCAGGAGAGGCGGTCCTGTAGGTACGAGGGTCCTAGGCCGTGAAGAGCTTTAAAGGTCAAAACCAGCACCTTAATTCTGACCCTGTACTCCACCGGGAGCCAGTGCAGCTGGAAAAGCACTGGGTGAATATGCTCCCATGGCAGAGACCCTGTGAGGAGCCTCGCTGCAGCATTCTGCACCCACTGGAGTTTCTGGGACAGCTTCAAGGGCAGCCCCGCATAGAGCGAATTACAGTAGTCAAGCCTGGAGGTGACCATCGCATGGATCACTGTGGCCAAGTCAGGGCGGGAAAAGTAAGGGACCAACTGCTTGATGTGGCAAAGGTGGAAAAATGTCGCCTTGGCTGTTGTTGTAGCCTGCGCCTCCATGGAAAGGGAGGCGTCAAGGATTACACCCAAACTCTTAATGGAAGGCAATGGCACTAATTGGGCCCCCGCAAGAGAAGGGAGTTGGTCCCTCATCCCCATACCATCCCGACCCAGCCAGAGGACCTCTGTCTTTGAAGGATTTAGTTTCAATCAGCTCCCACGAAACCATCCAGCCATCACATCTCATTGACACCCAAGCCTGGTGCCACTCTGCAGGGCTGTGACAAAGCAGGCAACATCCATCCCCTGCATTAATTGGGATCTGCCGTCAGTGTGCAACCTCAAACAGAAGCCTTATGTGCTGCTATGCACAGGCTAGGGGCTCATTGTCCATTAGCCAAATGCAATCAGCTGTACACACTGAAGTGTTGTTTAGAAAGGTGGCAGTTTTAACTGTCTGCACCAATCGTAAGCGGTCCTTAATCTCTCATTAGGAACTGCTGACTCCCCGTCCTCTCCCAATAATGAAAGGAATACATGGCTGATTGCATTTGCACAAATGGGACCGAGCAAACCTCAGCAATTTCCCTCATGCCAGTGTTTGGTCTGCTTTCGGGTGTTTACAATTCCACTGGGCCACTTGCTTCCCTGGGCCTCAAGTGGATCCTGAATTGCAAAGGTATGGGAAGGCTGCTACCTGCCTGCACCACATATTATCTTCTTTGGTGATCACTCATAGGTGGGCAGGAGCAGGGACCGAGCAACAGGAGCTCACCCCATCGCGGGGATTCGAACCGCCGACCTTCTGATTGGCAAGTCCTAGGCTCTGTGGTTTAACCCACAGCGCCACCCGCGTCCCTATAACAAAATATTAAAGACACAATAAAACCTCAAACATTAAAAACTTCCCTGAACAGGGCTGCCTTCAGATGTCTTCTGAAAGTCACAAAGTGTTTATCTCCTTGACATCTGATGGGAGGGCGTTCCAAAGGGTGGGTTCCACAACCGAGAAGGCCCTCTGCCTAGTTCCCTGTAGCTTCACGTCTTGCAGTGAGGGAACTGCCAGAAGGCCCTTGGAGCTGGACCTCAGTGCCTGGGGCCGATGGGGGTGGAGACGCTCCTTCAGATATACAGGGCCAAAGCCGTAAGACTGGAGACTCCGTATTCTCAAAAAGACACCGGTCTCTGCTGCAGAAGATGCTGCACAGAGATCCCCACAACCAAACTGCAACTCTGGTAATATTCCAGAAAAATGGCAGCAAATGACTGAAGATGTAGAGTTGAGAAAGAAGTTGCAACAGGCTGCAACAGCTTTAAAGCCCTCAGGTGTGAAATGGCAGGGGAGTTGACCAACACGTGTAAAATTATGGTTCTCCTGCTAAGAAGCAAATCTGCCAATGTTCTTCCTTGTACAAAATGATTTGTCTGGTACCCACTCACAACCTTCCTAACCTCCGTATCGGATTCCCTGCCAGCATCAGCTTCGGAAAATCTGACAAAAGCTGGTTCTTAAAACATTTATAGAACAGAAGCAAACCTGGAAATGGGGAGAGTCTTGTCTTGTCTTGCATTGCAGTTCTCAATTGGGATCACTGCACACACAGAACCTCTTTTACTTACTACCAGCCTCATTTTTCGGCCATTACACAGGCAAGTAGAAATAGGAGATGGTTGGCGAGATGGTTGCACAGCTAAAACCTTCCCTGTGCCTTAAAAAACCAATAAACTGATGCTACAGGAGAGGAGAGGAAAGCAAGCCCTGCTATTTTTAGTGCATGTTAACAGAAGTATCACAAAATGAGGGATGGAACACAGCGTACAGTTCTGGTCACCTCAAGGATATTGTAGAGCTGAGAAAGAGGCAGAAAAGGGCAACCAAAATGATCAAAGGGATGAAACGACGAGGGACGGCTGTAACGTCCACCCTTACTTTATTTTTATCCTGTCCTTCCTTCCCTACAGGCTTAGGGAGCCAGTGTGGTGTAGTGGTTAAGAGCGGTGGACTCGTAATCTGGTGAACTAGGTTCGATTCCCCGCTCCTCCACATGCAGCTGCTGGGTGACCTTGGGCTAGTCACACTTCTCTGAAGACTCTCAGCCCCACTCACCTCACAGAGTGTTTGTTGTGAGGGAGGAAGGGAAAGGAGAATGTTAGCCTCTTTGAGACTCCTCAGGGTAGTGATAAAGTGGGATATCAAATCCAAAACTCTTCTCTTCTTCTTCCTAAAGGAGCCCAGGGCAGCAAACAACAAGGGATAGAACAATAAAAATGGCTTCAAAACAATTCCAATGTCAGATGCTAGTGTGGTTGCTCGAGAGTAAACAAACAAGACTCCGACCTGTCTTTTCCAGGCTTTATTCTTGGTGCAAACTATTTACAGTGAAGAGTGTCGTAAGTTCATGTCTGGCTCAATCGCTAGCAGAATCTGGGAGTGGTCGGTCTTTGTACCTCCCCCCAGCATAAAAGTCACGTCACCCCCAGCCTTTTCTGCCCCTCCGTGCGCCAAAGCCTACTGCGCAGAATGGGCGCTGGCAAGGGCGTACTTCCCGCCTCTCCGGTTTGCTCAGGCTTGGTGTTGAGGCTCTCCCTAGCATCCCCTGGTCCCCTGGTCCCCAGAAGAGGAACTGCTTCGCAAGATTTTCGGAGGCTCCCTATATCACAACTGCCTTTCCATCTCTCGCCTCTGAGCTGATGGCAGTTCCCTGACATCCAATATAGATGCACTTTGGGAAAGCTCGCAACTGGAGAGGCTTGCTGGAAGAGGAAGGTCTTTGGTAGGCTCCGAAAAGACAACTGAGATGGTGCCGGCCTAATATTTAAGGGGAAGGAATTCCAAGGGGCAGGTGTCACGACACTAGAAGCCTGATTCCTGAATTGTGCGGAATGGACCTCCCAATAAGACGGTGGCTGGATCTAGACACACATTTTTTAAAAAAACCATTTCCGGAAAACGTGTTGTAAACCTCATAATGGGAAATCACATTGGCAAAAGACGGAACTCTGCAGCGCCATCTGGTGTCAAAGTGTTATAACGCTTTTTAAACACTTTTTCTTTACTAACGTAGCTGAGTCCGGTATCTGCAGGAGGCGCTCACCAGCAAAGCACAGTGATTGGTCGGCTATATATGGGGCGAGGCGATCTTTGAGGTATCTTGGTCCCAAGATGTACAGGGCTGTACAAGAATCAGGACTTGGGTAGGCATATGGGGCACTTTTTCTAGTTTAGAAATGCAGGGGCATAAAGAGGGGCATGATAGAGGACTCTGCGGCGCTGGTTTTTCAGCAGGTACTCAAGTGTATGCCATACCAGTGCCTCTCTCTCTCTTTTGGTTATTGCTAAAAAGTATGACACTTACTGTAACAACTTCATGATGAATACCAGTACAGTGGTGCCCCGCAAGACGAATGCCTCGCAAGATGGAAAACTCGCTAAATGAAAGAGTTTTCCGTTTTGGAGGTGCTTCACAAAACGAATCTCCTATGGGCTTGCTTCGCAAGACGACAATGTCTTGCGAGTTCCTGCGAGTTTTTTTCCCTCCCCCCCTTTTTCTAAGCCGCTAAGCCGCTTATCAGCTGATCCGATAAGCTGATAAGCCGCTAAAAGCCGCTAATAGCGCTAATCCGTCAATGGGCTTGCTTCGCAAGACAAAAAAAACGCCAGATGAAGAGAATCACAGAACGGATTCTTCGTCTTGCGAGGCACCACTGTACCTCTTTTTCTGGGGGGGAGAGAAGTACTATAGAGGAGTGAAGAATTTTGCATGATGCAGAGGACGTGGATTGGAAGATAATTCCCTCCTCCTCTCATATTATTCAATTCAATATTCAGGGTTATTTGATGAAACGGAATCGTGTAGGTACGGGAGAGGCAAAATTAAGTACAGTGGACGCTTGGGTTGCGAACGTGATCCGTGCGGGAGGTATGTTTGCAACCCGCAAAGCCGTGTCTGAGCACGCACGAGTCGTGATTCAGCGCTTCTGCACATGTGCCGAAACCTGGAAGTAACCCATTCTGGTACTTCTGGGTTCAGGGTGGTGCGCAACTTGAAAACACGCAACCTGAAGTGTCTGTAACCAGAGGTATGGCTGTACAGTGGTGCCCCGCAAGACGAATGCCTCGCAAGACGGAAAACTCGCTAGACGAAAGAGTTTTCCATTTTGGAGGTGCTTCGCAAAACGAATTTCCTATGGGCTTGCTTTGCAAGATGACAATGTCTTGCGAGTTCCTGCTGGTTTTTTCCCCTCCCCCCCTTTTCTAAGCCGCTAAGCCACTTATCAGCTGATCCGATCAGCAGATAAGCCGCTAAAAGCCGCTAATAGCGCTAATCCGTCAATGGGCTTGCTTCGCAAGACGAAAAAACCGCTAGACGAAGAGAATCACAGAACGGATTCTTTTCGTCTTGCGAGGCACCACTGTATATCTTCACAAAGCACATTGTTAAGACTGTAGTATTTGCCACCGTAAGATGTAGTAACGCCACCAGCTTGGGCAGCTTTAAAAAAACGGGGATCGGGCAAATTCATGCAGGGTGAGGCTATCAATGGCTACATGTCAGTATCAGCAGCAATACCAAAAGCAGCAAATGTCTCCAAATACCACACACTCCAGAACGTGTCTCCAACGCAAAGTACCCTATGCAGATTACTCCCAAAGACAGGTTACCAGTGATGTGGGGGTTCCAGGGAGGGCAAAAAGCAAATAAACAACAACAACAATTTATTACTTATACCCCGCCCATCTGGCTGGGCCTTCCCAGCCACTCTGGGAGGCTCCCAACAGAATATTAAAAACACAGTAAGACATCAAACATCAAAAACTTCCCTAAACAGGGTTGCCTTCAGATGTCTTATAAAAGCCAGATAGTTGTTTATTTCCTTGACATCTGATGGGAGGGCGTTCCACAGGACGGGCGCCACCACCGAGAAGGCCCTCTGCCTGGTTCCCTGTAACCTCACTTCTCGCAGGGAGGGAACTGCCAGAAGGTTCCCTCACTGTGACAAACAAACAGAATTGGGGGGGGGGGGAGAGATTTCCCATTCAAAATTTTCCAGAAAACCCTACTTTGCTGGTACAATTTTTTACCTGTGAATTCATCTTCACATGCACAAGAGCTACGAAACCCAGTCAACGTAACACAAAAGCAAAGCCTTCTGCTGGGGGTGGGGGTGTGTAAGGGGGACACAGAAACTGCCCCCCCGGACATGTACAGTGGTGCACCGCAAGACGAACGCCTCGCGAGACGAAAAACTCGCAAGACGAAAGGTTTTTTCGTTTTCGAGTTGCTCCGCAAGACAAATTTCCCTATGGGCTTGCTTCGCAAAACGAAGCTTGCCCCCGCACCCCGGACCTCTTTTGAAGCAAGGGGCGGCGGGGAGAAGATCGCTTCTCCCCGTTGCCAGCCCCGCAATCTCCGGGGACAGAGGGGAAGGCGCGCGCTCTCCCCGGACCCCTTTTGAACCAAGGGGCGGCAACGGGGAGAAGCGATTCTCCCCGCTGCCCCTTCCCTTGCTTTAAAACAGGTCCGGGGACAGAGGGGAAGGCCCGCGGCGCTTCCCCTCTGTCCCCGGACGGTCTCCATAGGAACGCATTGATTGATTTTCAATGCATTCCTATGGGAAACCGTGCTTCGCAAAACGAAAAACTCACAAGAAGAAAAAACTTGCGGAACGAATTAATTTCGTCTTGCGAGGCACGACTGTACCGTCCACAACCTTCCTGCCCACTCTGCTGCTGTCTGCAGCAGCAGAGTAATTCACTCCAACCCAAAATCTATTTCCAGCACCACCCACAGCACTTCTGATAAGCCTTTGCAACAAACTTCCAAGCTGGCCTCATCTGCCACGATCCAGCGACGTCTCCGCATGCCTTCTGCCTATGAAGCCACCCAAGGGGATTTTTCTGGGCTCCTTGGAATCCTCTGTGTAATTTACCCTTTACATCGGTTCCTCCGTATTGGCAAACACTTCCCACGCCACCTCTGCACCAGATTGCCACTTATTTCCATCTCGGCGGCTCCTGCTTCTCCTCTGCAGCTCTTGGGCTCGGTCCAGTAGCGCTTAACTTCTTCTGCTTAATTTAGACCAGGGTTTCCCAAAGCGGCTGGTGATGACCCCCGGGGAGGTCGATGGGAATGTGAATAAAGACTAAGGGGGTGAAAGGGGGTGAGGAAAGGCTCTGAGCCAGTGTGGTGTAGTGGTTCAGAGCAGTGGACTCGTAATCTGGTGAACCGGGTTCGCTTCCCCGCTCCTCCACATGCAGCTGCTGGGTGACCTTGGGCTAGTCATACTTCTCTGAAGTCTCTCAGCCTCACTCACCTCACAGAGTGTTTGTTGTGGGGGAGAAAGGGAAAGGAGAATGTGAGCCGCTTTAAGACTCCTTCAGGTAGTGATAAAGTGGGATATCAAATCCCAACTCTTCTTCTTCTTCTCCTCTTAAGGGTGGAAAGGTAGTTTACAAGGTATAGTGCAAAAAAGCCTCAAAAATAAAGAACACGGGCATGTACAGAGTGCACTTTCCCCCATTGCCAAGATTGCAGCATTCCCAGACCATGCTGCTTTATTGCTTTTTAAAAATGAGAGTATACAGGTGCACTTTTGCTTTGTGTATATATTAATTTTTGACATGTGATTTCTAGTAAAGGTAACTGATGATTAATAAAAGTTGATCACGTGTTCCTATTTCTTGACTTTTCTCCAGAATTTAGAATGGGGTCGGCGACAACTTTATGATCTCACCAAGGGCTCAATCAACTCAGAAGTCTGAGAAACCCTGATTTATGCCATAATCCCAAGTATGTTTATGAGGATCGCAATGATTCCATTTCGATCACTATTTTCTGTTCTAGAAGTAGGGAACCTCTGCATTGGCCAAGAGTTGCGCTGCCTCCCCCCATTAATGTTGCTCCAACGTTAAATGAATGAGTCTATTTCTTTTATATAAACATCTTGGCAACCAAAGTTTTGAGAAGTTGCAACTGGAAAGGGGTATGGGGAAGAAAAGCATCACTATGGACTCAACTACATTAGTCACGAAAAAGCGTTTTCAATGTATTATAAACATGCAGCACCAGATGGCGCCAGAGAGCAAAAAAAATATTCTAACTGATTTTCCATGGCATTGTTTTTTTTAACGATTTAATTTCTGACTTATTTATAGCGGTTTATTCCTGTGTGTAGATCCACTCTAGAGCAAACTTTAAAGTGAAAAAGTATAAAACTACAGACAGTATAGTACTTCACAGCTGCTCTTTGACCCTTGCCATTTAAAAATGTGTTTTCATTGTTAAAATGGGTGCTGTCACTGTTTTATCAATCTGTTATGCTGTTCTGTAATGTGTGTTGATTACAGTTTTAAACTGCACCATCTTTTTGTCATAAGTTGTATGCAAGCTTCTCAGAGAGCCTGCCGAAAATGATTTATTTGTTTTTATAACCTTCTTGTAAGATGACCCATTTTCCAACTTCTTCAATTTATTATGCTTTGTTTTTATGCCGTTTTGGTTTTAATTGAGATTCTGTACGCCACATTGAGATAGATAGAGATATCTTATATGAGTTGGCAGTACATAAATGAATAAATAAAAAGAATAATACTGCATTTTTAATCATGTTATGTTGAGCCACCTTCCGGGGGGGGGGTGTCACCCTGGTAGGGACCATAAAGATATTAGAAATAAAGGAATTAAATAAATATGCCAGGATTTTATGCGTTGACATCTGTGAGAGAATAGGTCCTTTCTCAGGATGAAGCAGGTGGCAAAAAACTCTGAGTACGTCATTCCGAAAGGGAACAACGCTGATTCTTCTGGAAAGAATTCCATTACAAAATCAGTAGCTTCGGGAAACTGGAATAACTGGGCATGGCTGATAGGTAGAGAGATGCGGAAATGCAGGTGAGAAGAGAGGCTTTATATATTCCAATTTCTGAAAACCAGGTAGGGTTTTGTTTTTGTTTTAAATCTACCACAGCACTTTGGGTTTTTGATGCTCAAGACTTTTACACAGCTAACCAATTAACATGAGATGCTTCGCTGCTGCTGCTGTGATGGATTAGTGGACAGACATCGCAACACATTGTTTTTTACAAGATTGCTGCAGTATACACAAAGACCTGGGATGCATCCGCCAACGGCCTAACTACATTTGCGTTTTCTAATCAAGATTATCCTAATTAAGTCATCAGGAGGGAAAGAAGACAGGTCTGGACCTGCAGGCAGATCTCTGAGTGATTTGCAGTAGATTCGGCAAGGACTGCTGACTCCGAAATGTTTAACAATAGCAGTGACAAAAATGACTCCCCCACCCTGATTTTTATTCTGCTGAAATGAAGAAAGTTTGGAGTAAACAGAAGTGGATTGGTTTTTTTATAGCTCTCTGTTTTGGGAATATTCCTGGGTTTAGAATTCTTTAATTCTAAGTACACTGTATTTTCCGCTCTATAAGACGCACCAGACCACAAGACACACCTAGTTTTTGGAGGAGGAAAACAAGAAAAAAAAATATTCTGAATCTCAGAAGCCAGAACAGCAAGAGGGATCGCTGCGCAGTAAAAGCAGCAATCCCTCTTGCTGTTCTGGCTTCTGGGATAGCTGCGCAGCCTGCATTCGCTCCATAAGACGCACACACATTCCCCCTTACTTTTTAGGAGGGAAAAAACGAGTCTTATAGAGCAAAAAATACGGTATATATATTTTGCACTAGCCTTCGGTGAGTAGATTATTGGGATTCTAGTGGGTTTTTTTTTAAATAAAAAACAACTAACAGAGTTGATCCTGTAAACCTGAAATCTGCCCAGCCTGGCATTAGAAGTTTGCTACATGCCTCACAAATGAAGTCCATGTACAAAGCTGAGCTGCGTTGGCCATCGTTTTCGGTGGGGGTGGAATAAAGCAATCCAAATTCTGCTCTCGGTTACAAACTTGATCCAGAAATTACAGCAGAGTTATCTTAGGATGCATGGCCCTTTTACTTCTGATTTTTCAAATCTCTTCTTTGTGGTATTTGCATAATTGGATCACAAATGCAGGGCAGGAATAAAGCACAGAGGACTTTGCATTAATGAAACACGCAGAGACGCACATCTCCCTCCCCCTTCTCACACACACAACCCCACTCACAGAAAGCCTGTTTTAGAGTTAAGAAGCCTCTTCTCCCTTGCAGCGCCAGCCTCTGAACGTCGGCATGGTCTCCCAAGTTGATCGAAGCTAAACTAGCCCATCCCAAATAGACCAAGCCAGCCCACTCACATCTCTGACATGCCTTTCGGAGAAAGAAAACTCTTTGTTCCTCTTTCTTTTTTTAAAACTGGGGTGTGAGCAGAATAAGAAAGTATCGACATTTCAGCTGAACTCCAGCCCTTCAGAGCCCCAGTACCAATTCTGCTAATTGGAAGCAGAAAAAGGCTGGCTGAATCGGTTCTGATTTGCGAGGAAAGCATTGAGGCATGGAAAGGAATAAGAAGGCAAGGAGAACAGTAGGGCGAAGGAGGTCAGAGACAAGCACAAGGCAAAAGGAGGGCTGTATCTCAGCGCCAGGGCCTCTGCTTTGCATGCAGGTCACAGATTGTGGCATCTCCAGGTAGGACAGGGAAGTCCCTTGTCCGAAACCCTGGAGAGCCACTTCCAGTCAATGTAGACAATACTCAGCTAGATGGACCATCGGTCTGACTTTTTCCACAGCTTCCGATGAAGGGGTTGGGGGTCAAAGCTCAGTTGCAAAGCACCTGCCTTGCATGCAGAAGGTCACAGGTGCAATCCCAGGTAAGGGCTGGGAGAAACCCCTATCTGAAACCCTAGAGCAGCCTTTCTCAACCTTTGGGTCCCCAGATGTTGCTGAACTACAACTCCCATCTCCCCTAGCTAGCAAGGCCAGAGCTGAGGGATGATGGGAGTTGTAGTCCAACAACACTTGGGGACCCACAGGTTGAGAACCGCTGCCCTAGAGAGTCAACGCAGGCGACAATGAGCTAGATGGACCAATGACTCTGCATAAAGCAGTTCCCAATGTTGCTGTGAGTCAGCAAACCCACGTAAGAAATGATCAGGTCCAAGCGTCAGCAAGATTCGACTCTCCACCATCGCAGGGGAGAAAGTGGTGGTGGGGAGACTGGTGCAGAGACGCCCTAGTGCAGGCACCCCCAAACTTGGCCCTCCAGATGTTTTGGGACTACAATTCCCATCATCCCTGACCACTGGTCCTGTTAGCTAGGGATCATGGGAGTTGTAGTGCCAAAACATCTGGAGGGTCAAGTTTAGGGATGCCTGCCCTAGTGCAGGGACGGTCCATGTGGTGGCCCCTCCAGATGCGTTGGACTACAAGTCCCATCATTCCTGACAACTGGCCATGCTGGCTGGGGGTGGAGGGCACCATGTTGGTTACCGCTGCCCAAGCAATTCCCATGGCAATTAGTTGCCCCACAACAGATCTTGGTGGGTTTTGGTTTTTTTACAGCTGGCAGTGGTACATGATGGCCCCTTCCAAATCAGAACCAGGAAGATCGTGGCATGGGATGTTGGCAGCCCAGCTTCAACCACCTGCAATTTGAAGTCTCCAGCAACTTGGTATCCTCACCAGTTCATTTCCCCTCCTCTGTCTCATGGTTAAACCAAGTTCAAACTGCTGACAACATTGCCAGGAAAGTTTACGTAACGAACTACACAGCAGCATTTCAAGAAAAAAATATTTTTTTGCGACGGCTAGCAAGTTAGCAAAAAAAGCCATACAAATATCAATAGCCCAAGCAGATTTTTCATATGAATAAAGAATACAGTAAGGTTAAACAATCCGCTAATAACTGATACGAAGGCCTAGTAACAGAAGCACAGAAACACAATCCAAGTAACGGAAAAGGCACTAAATCTTATTCTGTAATAAATGTTGTCGCCCAGCAACAATCCCTAAATCAGCCAGGGCCCAGACCTCTTAGGCATGTCTAACTGGTAGCAACAGGCAAGGAAGACCAAGGAAGGAACTGACACTCTCAAATAAATAACATTTAGCTTAAGAGTCCTTAGAAAATTTAGCACCACAAAGTCAAAAATTCACTAGTCTTCTGGTACTTTTAACAAACAGTGCAATTTGCCAGCGTATCTCATATGCTCTTTCAGCTATTACTATAGATTGTGTGGACACCTTTTTTGATTTATTCATTCCACCCTTCGTCCACAGGATCCCAGGGCAGCACACAGAAACGAAACCGATTAAAAAAATAAAAATAAAGCCATACTAATATTAAACCAGACCCTCACAACCTAGTCTTGCAAACAGCAAACCACAGCAATACACCTGACCTTGAACTGTATCAAACACTAGCAGGGACTTCGATTGAAGAGACAACTCAGGATGTGCTCAAGGCTTCACTTTTCACAGGTAAACCTAGACTGCTCAAATGAGAAACACGGCAAATCGGGGAATGGAATCCTGGCATTTCATATTCAAGGCTGAGATCTTCTGAGAGCTCGAAGTGGAAGAGAATTAAAATTCCAGGCTGCAGAAGGTGTCTTGTGAGCATGTCCATCCTTGCAGGTTCCTATGACACTTACCTGCCTACTGCTACCACTGCCTGCCTGCAAAAATCCTGTGTTAGGTAGGAGAGGTGTTGCGCACCTGCCACCAGCCTCTACAGCCAGGACCTGTGCTCCACTTACATTTATCATAGCATTGGAGGTGATCCTGAAGAGGGTGGCTCTCTCGTTGACCGCCTTGATCTTCTCCCCGCTCTCGGCGGGCAGCTTGAGGTTCTCCAGCTCACTCAGGGACCTCTGGAGAGCTGCCCCATGCTTGGCGATGAGGTCGTTGCAAGTGCTGAGATCCTCCAGCTTACTCGAGAGGCTTTTCAGAGTGCCGTGCAGTTCGCTCTTGTCAGACTGCGAGGCTGGCTCCTCATCACCAGAGTCATCTGTAGAGGGGAACGGCAAAAGAGGGAAAAGGAGGGAGGGGAAGACAAAATGGTTTCCATGGTTACCGGCCGGACTGCAACGAAAACAGAGCGATGGTTTGTGCGGCGAGAAGTGAAGCAAGACCTCTGTTTGCACAAGGCGCCAAATCTCCGACTGTCCTTAGGTTGGGAAAAGTCACAGCCCAGAGAACACACCGATTTTCTCCTGAACGATTCCCCTCTGTGCAGAGATTTTGTTTTATTTTATTCCTTCTCTCCAGCAACTGTAAATCCAGAAACACATGGCTTGGAAAAGAAAGCCCCATTGGTTTTGAAGGGAACTTACTTCCAAGTACAATGGTACCTCAGGTTACATATGCTTCAGGTTACAGACTGCTAACCCAGAAATAGTGCTTCAGATTAAGAACTTTGCTTCAGGATGAGAACAGAAATCGTGCTCCAGCGGTGCAGCAGCAGTGGGAGGCCCCATTAGCTAAAGTGGCGCTTCAGGTTAAGAACTGATTCAGGTTAAGAACAGACCTCCAGAACGAATTAAGTACTTAACCCGAGGTACCACTGTAATTGTGCTTAGGACAACGGACTACTGCCAACATCTACATTGTAGACTGAATCAGGCCAGAGGAAGCAGCACCTCCTTCAGTGGCCCATCTAGTCCAGCATCCTGCTCTCACAGTGGCCAACCAAATGCCCCAATGGAAAGCCCGTTAGCAGGATCCGAGCACAAGAGCCCTCTCCCCTCCTTCAGTTTCCAGCAACTGGTACTCAGAAGCATTGCCTCTGACCATGAAAGCACAGCCACAGTGGCTGGTAGCTGTCGACAGCTTCATCCTCTAAGACAGGGCAGGGGATCTCTTCCACTCAGCAGGCCAGATCCTGGGTTCCCCCACCTCCAGTGGGCCCCACCTGTCCATCACCTGACACATTGTCATGAGGCCTGTTTTCTTCCTTTGGGGCGTGGCTTGCTTTCAAGCTCCAATCCAAGAGGAGCTGACTTCAAGCCGGGGTCAACTGCACTAAGGAGTACTGCAGCCCCTTAGTAATGGCAGCCCCCCTGTATCCGCCAGAAGAAAGGATAGCTCAGTTGGTAAGAGCATGAGGCTGTTACTCTTGGGGTTGTGGGTTCAAGCCCCACGTTGGGCAAAAAGATTCCTGCTTTGCAGGGGGGGTTGGACTGCAAGACCCTTTTGGTCCCTCACAGTGCTATGTTTCTGTGATTTCACTGGTCTCCAATGCCCAGCCTAACTTTTAAAACTACAAGGCCCGGATTCAACCAGCCCAGTAGGCAAGCAGATGTCAACGCGGAAGCTCTTGCTGGTGCAACAGGGCATCCCCAAATCCTTTCTGGAGAGCCAGGGGAACCCCCAGAATAGCACTCTGGGAGGCAGGAAGGAGAGGAGGATTGTTCCATCTGGCCAGCAGAAAGGCTTCCACTGATGAAACTGAATTCCTCCCCTAGTCTGGAAATACACGTTCAAGTGCTTTCAAGGCAGAACCGGCTTAGTTAGACTGATGTTCAGCTTATTGTTCCAGAAGGGACTACTGGTTCTCGTTTCACTCAAAGGTTGCAGAAACAAGCTGAAAAGTCCTGGATTTAACAACAGCGAAGTAACACAGCAGAACCCCAAAAGGGAATAAGGAAATGTGGACAATAACATATTTAAGTGCCAACGCAGGGGTGGAAAACATCAACCCAGGGCCTCCAAAATGTGGCCTCCAATTCCTGTTATCCGGCCCTCGGGACTCCCAAGGGCCACATCCCTGCTGACCCTGCTTTGCACCCTCCCTGGGTGCTTTTGCCTGGCTGGAATATATCCTTGAACTCTGGAAATGTTTCTTGCTTGCCGCAGTGTTAGAAACTCATATAAATAAGTTAGGCGCCAAATGGGTCCTTAAACCAAGGTTGCAGTCACCAAAATGGAATGTCTAGTTTCCATCTGGGGGCAAGGTGGCTCCAAAATCTTATTGTTCAAAAGATGGCCAGACTGTGACTGATTATCAGTTAAACATCTGGCTAGTTCAGATGACAACCTTGAGCTAGGTCAAGAGCTTGGAGAACTTAAAGAGGAAAAGTCATTTGATCCAGGGACAGTCCACATATCTATTGGCCTATTCCGACCTCTTTTTCTTAATGGATCCTGCTCCTGCTCAGGCTGTTCAGAAAAAGCAATCTGGATCCAGAAATTCATTCTGACTGTGCGGATAAAATAAGACTGATAGAATTCTACAGGATGGGGTATAAGTGCGTGAAAACAGTCCAGATCCAATGATCCCCAGATGGTGGAGATGTCAAGTGCCATCCTAGGCAAAGGCATTTTTACTTGGTCGCAAGTCAGGAGCAAAATGCGCCTGGCTAATTTCGAACACTGGGATGGAGGATAGAGAGAGGTGTGTGTAGAAATAAGACCACTGTAGAAAAGTGGAATTTCCATCCATTGCTCCAGCAACCTTTGCTTCTGACCCTGCCAATTACTGGCATGCGGCCCTCAGAAACCTGCCCAGAAAGCAATGCGGCCCTCAGACTGAGAAAGGTTCTCCATCCTTTACTTATGGAAGCTCAGTAACAGCACCAGCTGCTGCAAGCTTGTGTGGCTTTAGCCTTTATTAGCATAGGGCAGGCTGGGCTGGAGGCTGCATGGAACATGTGTCCGAAATGTCACAGCATTCAGACCAGAGGCAGGTAGTTTTGTTTTTTTCAGGATCAAGGACCCATCTGGAAATATCATCAGCTGCAAGGCAGTCACTTATGCCTTTTTGCTTTCCGGAATACACACACTGATAGAATTAGCACCTTATCCAAATGAGTAAGGTGTGTGTGTGTGAGTGTGTGCACGCACGCATCTCTGATGCTTCTATTTCAAAAATCCATTTAGGGACTGAATTGAGAAGCAGAAGGAGCTCAAAAAAAATTTTTACTTATTTTTTTTGAGCTGAGGAGAAGACGGACATCTCAGGGTAAACTAATTAAGGTCCCAGCAATTAAACAGTTTGCCAACAACTGAAGAAACTGCCTCGCCAGCTGCAGACAGAGTGCAGACACCCACCAACATCAACTGCAGAAATCTGCTCATGCAGAAGCAATTGGGTTAGAGCTATGGCTCAGTGGTCGAGAATCAACTTTCGGTGTAAGAAACTCAGATGTGTAAGCAATTTGCCAAGTGGTACCTTAAACTGAGGTTGTGGTTGCCACAATGGAACGTCTAGGCTCATTTTTTTCCTTCTTCCAAGGTTGGAAAATATATATAAAAAATGAATCATGTACATCGTCAACATTAATATATTAAACAATTCAGTCGCACATTTTGCCAATTACAGTAACCTTTCCCCCCCAAACATGTGAACTAACACTAAGTGCTGGAAACTCAAGATATATAAACTACCGTATTTGGCGGAGGAAAACAAGAAAAAAAATATTCTGAATCTCAGAAGCCAGAACAGCAAGAGGGATCGCTGTGCAGTGAAAGCAGCAATCCCTCTTGCTGCTCTGGCTTCTGGGATAGCTGCGCAGCCTGCATTTGCTCCATAAGATGCACACACATTTCCCCTTACATTTTAAGAGGGGAAAAGTGAGTCTTATAGAGCAAAAAATACAGTAGGTGCCAAATGGCACCTTAAATCTAGGTTACAGACCCCTTCCAATTCTACGATTCTGTGATTTCAACTAAATTGCTTGGCTGTAGCTTGCTCTTACAAGAATTCGCTTGTCTCAGAATGCAAGGAGGAGAAACACACACAGTGGAAATGGAAAAGGTCTGTGAACTAAGGTCTGTGGTTGCCAACTTGGCGCCCACTAACCTCAACGCAATTGGACCTGCACCAGTAGCAAAATGTTTTCACGGTGACCAACCAGATGCCTGTGGGAAACATTCAAGCAGGATCCGAGCACAAGAGCAACTCTCCTCTCCTGTGGTTTCCAGCAACTGGGATCCAGAAGCATTGGCGCCTCTGACCACAGGGGCAGAACAGAACCATCAATGACCCTCTCCATGAATTTGTCCAATTCTCTTTTAAGTCATCTATGGTGGTGGCCGTTGCTGCTTCCTGTGGGAGCGAGGCCCACAGTTTTAACTAACAGTATGTTTCGGAGCACAATTCAAAGTGTTGGTGCTGACCTTTAAAGCCCTAAACGGCCTCGGTCCAGTATATCTGAAGGAGCGTCTCCACCCCCATCGTTCTACCTGGACACTTAGGTCCAGCGCCAAGGGCCTTCTGGCGGTTCCCTCACTGCGAGAAGCCAAGTTACAGGGAACCAGGCAGAGGGCCTTCTTGGTAGTGGCGCCCTCCCTGTGGAACGCCCTCCCACCAGATGTCAAAGAGAACAACTACCAGACTTTTAAAAGACATCTGAAGGCAGCCCTGTTTAGGGAAGCTTTTAATGTTTGATGCATTACTGTATTTTAATATTTTGTTGGAAGCCACCCAGAGTGGCTGAGGAAGCCCAGCCAGATGGGTGGGGTATAAATTATTATTATTATTATTATTATTATTATTATTATTATTATTATTATTACTTGGCCTTCTCCTTGAGAGAAGATTGGGAAGTGCCTACTTTTCATAACTGCAGGAAACAGAGCATCACCACAAGGTACTGAGTGTGTGCATATGCGCGCCGGGAAGAGCATGTGCATATGTGTCTATGCGCTGCAAACAGTACAAACCAATCTCACAGTCAAATCCATCCCTGTGCCCAGAGGACACAGAGGCAGATGCTCTGTGTTCAGAAGTAATTAAAGACAGAAGGTGAGATGACTTCAGAGGTGGAGAGGGGGAAAAGGCAGGCACCCAATCCTGGCCTCTGCTCCCATAAAGGAAGGAAGACGGAATGAAAAAGCCAACCTTGAAAAGGTTGTCAAGAAGGCCAATTAGTCAGGCTTGAGGTGGCCAGGGACGGCGGCTGGCACAAGGGCACAGGCAAACGGCTGGGCTGCCATGACGCTCACGTTACAGTTTGCAGCGCCGAGGCCAAACCTCCATCCCTCTAGAAGGGAAAGGCGGCAGACGGAAGAAGCCGCAGCTGAGGACACTTTATGTTTACAAGAAGACAGAGAAGGACAAAGAGCCAAGGAGGGAAGAGGCTCCAGCGCTCCCCAGCTTCTGTGGCAGTGACGCCACCAAATGCACAACAAAGGAATCCAAGCTGCGGTTGTTATGAAGTTGCGTTGTTGTTTTAAATGCAACAACAGCCTCACTGTGTGATCAAAGCCCGTCTACAAGCCCTTATCGTGAATCTAGCCACCGGGACACTAAAGATTTGCTTGCTTGTTTCTTGCATTCCTTTCCGCCAAGGAGCTCAAGGTGGCGTATGCGATTTCTCCTCCAAAACCCATTTTATCCTCTCAGGCTGAGTTACTGGGTCAAGGTCACCCAGTGAACTTCATGGCTGAGGGGGATTTGAACCCTGGTCTCCCAGATCCTAACCACACTGGTTTCCTCCTCTGCATCATGTGCAGCCTCCATGAGAGAAACGTGGGCTCTTCCAGGCAACCTAATTATTGAGCATTCATACTGATTTGCTGCACGAAGCTTACGTGGAGGTTAGACCATATCTGGTCTGCAGTGAGCATTTTTTCTGATTGGTTTGTGGGGTGAATATAGTGGGGTATTGCTTGTGGGTATTTGATGCTGTTACTGGTATTATATTTTGTTTCTTTATTATGATTTCTGTGGAAATTTTTCCATTTGGCTGTGTACTTTTTGGATGTTTTATTTATTGTTTATGACTACTTTTGTTAGGCTGCAGTTACGTATTTTTCCATTTTGTCAGTTGCCTTGAGCATGATTTGAAGTGTGGAAAGGCGGCATACAAAAAAAAAAAACAACCAATGAGCATTCATCCTGATTTGCTGTGTTTGCACATCTTTCCTTCAATCGTTCATTCATTCCACATTTAATGACAGAAGCACCCACCTGTTTCTTTTTCTAAAGTGATTTGTTGCGCTAGGGCGATGGAGTGCTTGAATTCATTTTAATTGTGCAAACCTAAATGGAAGAGGATGCTGAACTCAATGGGCCCCCACTGGCCTGATCCAGCAGAAAAGCTCTTCATAGAACTGGATATGGAACAACTGACTGGTTCAAAATTGGGAAAGGAGTACGACAAGGCTGTATATTGTCTCCCTGCTTATTTAACTTATCACGCGAAAGCCTGGACTGGATGAATCCCAAGCTGGAATTCAGATTGCCAGAAGAAATATCAACAACCTCAGATATGCAGATGACGCAGCCTTGATGGCAGAAAGTGAGGAGGAATTAAAGAACCTTTTAATGAGGGTGAAAGAGGAGAATGGAAAATATGGTCTGAACGTCAAAAAAATGAAGATCATGGCCGCTGGGCCCATCACCTCCTGGCAAATAGAAGGGGAAGAAATGGAGGCAGTGAGAGATTTTACTTTCTTGGGCTCCATGATCACTACAGATGGTGACAGCAGCCACAAAATTAAAAGATGCCTGCTTCTTGGGAGAAAAGCAATGACAAACCTAGACAGCATCTTAAAAAGCAGAGACATCACCTTGACAACAAAGGTCTGTATAGTTAAAGCTATGGTTTTCCCAGCAGTGACGTATGGAAGTGAGAGCTGGACCATAAAGAAGGCTGATCGCCGAAGAATTGATGCTTTTGAATTCTGGTGCTGAAGGAGACTCTTGAGAGTCCCATGGACAACAAGAAGAACAAACCTATCCATTCTTAAGGAAATTAGCCCTGAGTGCTCACTGGAAGGACAGATCCTGAAGCAGAGGCTCCAATACTTTGGCCACCTCATGAGAAGAGAAGACTCCCTGGAAAAGACCCTGATGTTGGGAAAGATGGAGGGCACAAGGAGAAGGGGACGACAGAGGACAAGATGGTTGGACAGTGTTCTCGAAGCTTTGACCAAACTGCGGGAGGCAGTGGAAGACAGGAGTGCCTGGCGTGCTCTGGTCCATGGGGTCACAAAGAGTCATACACAACTAAACGACTAAACAACAATGCTTTGTAAAGAAGGTCAGTATTATATTCTTTGGGATGACTGCCAGCTGAGGGGGTGTCCCCAAGAGACCAGCTTGCCTAATGTTACCTGCTGGCTACATTACAGAAGCAAAGTTGGAATCAGAGACTTCTTGGTTCATCTTGTCAGTTCCACACTACGCTAGCTCTCATCGCAACACAGCAATGGGAAGGCTGTGCTGGACCACTATTCTCCATCGGACAAGATAGTAGGATTTCAGATGAAAAAAGGCCCCAGAGTTCCATCTGAATATCAAGACGTAGTTCTGCAGCAATTGTACCTTTGCAAAATGTTTTAATGTGAATGTAAACACGCTCAAAACACACACTTTTAAAGAAAAGGCAAAGCTAAAAACAGAACCACAGCTTCACTGGGGAAAAGTCACGGAAGCAGATGAGTGCCCACTGATTGGAGGAGCAGACCCAGATGAGAAGGTAAATGAAACAAGCTTCAGGAGGTATGAGATTCATTAGACAGCCCTGGGTGGTAGAAAGGTAAGGTGCAGCTGTTCTGAAAAAGTTCCAATTAAGGGGATACATTCGCCTTGCAAACAGCCTCTCGTTCTCTTGTCTGCTGGTGCCAGCTCAGTTGGCAAAGTCAAGCAAACAAGGTATAGCATAGCAGAAAGCTAAATGAGAATGCAGTTTCCTACTGGGAAGAGGTTTTAATGACTCCTCCGAGGATCAAACATTTCTCTGCACATCAGTGAAAATGCTTTATGCATGCATAAGCAGCACAGAGTCCATAATAAACTGCTGTGTAGAAACACCCTCAGACATTTCTTCTTCTTCTTTCTTCTTCTTCTCCTCCTCCTCCTTAGCATAATTAGCGTTTTGTTTTTACCACAGTCCAACATATAGCCTCCAAAACTGGAGATCACAGCCGAATTCATTTATTAATATTTATTAGTTGTTTTCCCCACAAGAGTGACCCAAAGCATCTTACAAACACGATGTAAACACTAAAACCAAATACAGCAACTAATAAAAACTTTTAAAAACACACCTATACAAATAAAATACAGTGCTTATAAGATCCTGACCTAATAAAAAAGGCCACTGAAACCCTTCAAATTAAGGACCAAAAGCCCAGGTAAAAGGAGTTATTGCCTGATGTCTAAAAATAAAAATGATACCAGGCCTACCTCCCTGGAGAAAGTATTCCACAAGCCAACAATGAAAAGGCCTGTTCTACTTGCCAATTCTACCATGAGGTTTAACAGGAAGATTTGGACAGAGATTTATACAGCCTCCCTCACAAGGATGCTGTCAGGATGATACATCCAAGCACAGTCCTTGAGACAAAGAAGGAAAGCAATATAAGACAGAAATAACTAAGATTATGCTCCGTATGTTACGTTTACAGATCTGAAGTTAAAAAGTGTTTCCAGGCGATGGGATGGGTTTGAGGAGAAATTAAATGTGCTCTGTTCTTGGGGAGCAATTTTAACAGATTTATTCCTGCAATGCCAAACCATGCCCAGGGGCAAAGAGGTCTGAAAGCTGCTGTATCCCCGGCATCAATATGAAAACAGCAACGACAAACAAAACAAAATGCAGAAGACAAAAGCCGCTGGTGTTCTTCTGAAATGCTTGCAATTATCCCAATGTATAACATCTTGTTAAATATGTTGTCTTGCTGTTGCAAGAGACACTCTGGGTGTTACTTGTTATTGTTTTAGACTAATAATAATAGAACATCAAGGTTGCAGGTTTGATCCCTGTATGGGACAGCTGGATATTCCTGCATTGCAGGGGGTTGGATTAGATGACCCTCAGGGTCCCTTCCAACTCTACGATTCTATGACCCCATGACTCTAATACTGATGGTAAGCATGTAGATCTCATGCTTAAAAAGGTAAAGGCACCCCTAACCATTAGGTCCAGTCGTGACTGACTCTGGGGTTGCGGTGCTCATCTCGCTTTATTGGCCGAGGGAGCCGGCGTTTGTCCGCAGACAGCTTCCGGGTCATGTGGCCAGCATGACTAAGCCACTTCTGGCGAACCAGAGCAGCGCACGGAAACGCCGTTTACCTTCCCACCGGAGTGGTACCTATTTATCTACTTGCACTTTGACGTGCTTTCGAACTGCTAGGTTAGCAGGAGCAGGGACCGAGTAACGGGAGCTCACCCCATTGCGGGGATTCGAACCGCCGACCTTCTGATCGGCAAGTCCTAGGCTCTGTGGTTTAACCCACAGTGCCACCCGCGTCCCTCAGATCTCATGCTTACCACACGGACAACAAGTGTGTCGCTGAAGAATTCAGAAACAAAACTCCAATACAGAAACACAACTTCAGTAATCATAGAATTGTAGAGTGAGAAGGGACCAGGAGGGTCATTGAGTCCAGCTCCCTGCAAAACGCAGGAAGCTTTTGCCCAACGTGGGTCAGATCAAATCATGATGAAACTAATGTTTCATTAAGAAATTTTAAAATGGATGCCCAGTTTTCCAGGTTTTCTATAGCTGGCTTTTGGATTGAAAGTTAGCTCCTGACCTTCTCCCCCCCCCCCACAAAAAACCCCCCAACACACTAAGCATTTCCATTTCTGTTGCTGCCGACTCTATGGGCATAATAAGCATCCCAAAGAAGAGGACAGCCTTGGCACTGGGACCCCAACAGTGCCAGCTTGCTCAGTCTCGGCTAGTTCAAATGAGGACAAAGTCCTTTTAACAGGGAGGCTTACATAACAGCTGCAGCTTGCAGGAACTCTGAGCTACCAAACACTGCTCCCCAAGCTCAGAGGCTCAACAGAAGGTGGCTTATGAAAGAATATGGAATTTGCAGGTGCATCAGCAACGCTTTGCGGCAATTAAAAACAACAACAACAACTTTGTGAGCCCTGCTCAGTGGAAAGGCTGTCGGTCAAAAGACTTCTGTCTGCTTTGAAGGGCTTGCGGACATTCGATTTCCCTTAGAGATAGATTTAACCAACAGGCAGTTCGGAACATTAGGATTTGCTTCTCCCCACCCCACCCACAAACCCCTAATGTGCTTTCTCAATGCTCAACACTACCATTTCTCCCGAAGCTTCCCCTTTTATATTTCAAGGGCTGTCATTACAGGCATTCAACCTATGAATTCCTTTTAAAGCACGGCAACAAAGGGGAAAACAAGTTTACAGTATGATTTCAGAGAGGAAGCCTTTATTTCTTTCTATGGTGAAAACAAGCCACCGGCACTGGCAGCTGCTGCTGCTGCTATTATTAAGACAAAAAAAAATCTCCAGAACGTGACTAAATCTGAAGGAACTGAAAACGAATGAAAAACACACCTCTGCACACACACACACCCTCCAGTTCTGAAACGGTTGCCAAGTGTGTCAAGAAACACCAGGCACCAAATTTGCTGGACCAATTTCAACTGATGTCGTAATATGAAACTTCTGGGTTTGGATGGGATGCTCCATTCGGGTTGGTTTCACAGAAGCAGTGGCATTGCTCCTCTGCCGTCGTAGGAAGCTGCCCTGGGAAAGGTGCAAAGGCCTATGGCAGGGAACAGGTCGTGGTCGACTCTGGGGTTGCGGCGCTCATCTCGCTTTATTGGCCGAGGGAGCCGGCGTACAGCTTCTGGGTCATGTGGCCAGCATGACTAAGCCGCTTCTGGCGAACCAGAGCAGCCCATGGAAACGCCGTTTACCTTCCTGCTGGAGCGGTACCTGTTTATCCACTTGCACTTTGATGTGCTTTCGAAGTTGGCAGGAGCAGGGACCGAGCAACGGGAGCTCACCCCGTCGTGGGGATTTGAACCGCTGACCTTCTGATCGGCAAGTCCTAGGCTCTGTGGTTTAACCCACAGCGCCACCTACGTCTGGTGTAGCAGTGGGCAAAATTCTTCCCACGTGATCCTGCCCCTCTCCCACATGGCTTCTGCGTTTCTGGGGAATGTAGGAAGCTGCCTTACACAGTGGTACCTTGGTTCTCAAACGCCTTGGTTCCCAAACACAGACAACCTGGAAGCAAGTGTTCCGGTTTGCGAGTGTTTTTCGGAAGCCAAATTTCCGATGCGGTTGTCGGCTATCGTTTCCGGGGTGCCTGCACCAATCAGAAGCCGCACCATGGTTTTCGAACATTTCGGAAGTCAAACGGACTTCCGGAATGGATTAAGTTCAAGAACAAAGGTGCCACTGTATTTGGCACTTTTGTTTTCGCTATTTATTTTGCATTTTTGTTTTTGAGGCTTTTTTGGTTCATTTGTTTTTGTGACTGTGTGGAACCGAGTTCAGCTACTGATTGATTGATTGATTGATTGAGTGCACGTAAGAAAAAAATTAATTCTAATTTTTATCATCTACAATACTGTCTTATTTATTTTATAGTACAGTACATTAATAACTGCTTTCATTTTATGGATCAATGGTCTTGTTAGATAGTAAAATTCATGTTAAATTGCTGTTTTAGGGGTTGTTTTTAAACGTCTGGAACGGATTAATCTGTTTTGCATTGCTTTCTATGGGAAAGCGTGCCTTGGTTTTGGAACGCTTTGGTTTTGGACTTCCGGAACGGATTAGGTTTGAGAACCGAGGTACCACTGTACTGTGACATGGTTGGGTCCATCTAGCTCAGTACTATCTAGGCACCAGGCATCCCCAAACTCAGCCCTCCAGATGTTTTGGGACTACAATTCCCATCATCCCTGACCACTGGTCCTGTTAGCTAGGGATGATGGGAGTTGTAGTTCCAAAACAGCTGGAGGGCCGAGTTGGGGGGTGCCTGGTCTACACTGACTGGCCGCAGCTCCTCAGGGTCTCAGGAAAGGGCTCCTAACCTGGAGATGCAGCTGGGACCTTTGGCATGCAGAGCAGATGCTCAAATCACTGTGACATTTCCCCTCCCTTTGAGCTGTGGCACTTCTGTATTATGGAGGGTAAGGCTCTGCCATCAATGCCTTCAGTCAAGAGACAGTAATACAGTTGTACCTCGGGTTACAGACACTTCAGGTTACATACGCTTCAGGTTACAGACTCTGCTAACCCAGAAATAGTACCTCGGGTTAAGAACTTTGCTTCAGGTTGAGAACAGAAATCACATGGCGGCGGTGTGGCAGCAGTGGGAGGCCCCATTAGCTAAAGTGGTACCCTCAGGTTAAGAACAGTTTCAGGTTAAGAATGGACCTCCAGAACGAATTAAGTTCTTAACCCGAGGTACCACTGTACTTTTGAATCCCAGTTGCTGGAAACTGCAGGAGGTGGGGAAGGCTCTCGCACTCAGGTCTTGCTTGCAGGTTCCATAGGATCGCAGAACCACAGAGTTGGAAGAGACCCTGCGGATCATTTAGTCCAAACCCCTGCAACGCAGGAATATGCAGCTATCCCTTAGGGGGACTGAACCTTCGACCCTGGCGTTATCAACGCCACGCTCTAACCAAATGTGCTATCCAGCTGCATCTGGCTGGCCCCTGGGAGAACAGGGTGATGGACCCAATGGGCTACTGGCCTAATCCTGCAAGGTTCCTGTGCTCACACGGGAATGGCAACAACAGCCTGCTAACTTATTTCTGCCCCATTTTTCTGCATCTCAAAGTGGCTTACGGTTTTTTCTTTTAATTAAATTAAATTAATATCCTATCCTTCCTCCGGAAGGAGCCCAGGGAAGCAAACAACAAGTGATTTAAAAAGTAAAAACATATGAATAACACCTTAAAAACAATTCAGATGCAGATTGGGAAAGAGCTCGACTTAAAAGGCTTGTGAGAAGAGTAAGATAATCAGTACAGTGGTAACTCAGGTTACATATGCTTCAGGTTACAGACTCCGCTAACCCAGAAAGTGCTTCCGGTTAAGAACTTTGCTTCAGGATGAGAACAGAAATCGTGCTCCGGCGGCGCTGCAGCAGCGGGAGGCCCCATTAGCTAAAGTGGTGCTTCAGGTTAAGAACAGTTTCAGGTTAAGAGCGGACCTCCGGAACAAATTAAGTACTTAACCCGAGGTACCACTGTAGTTGCAAACAAAGACAACAGATCCAGCTCCTAATGTTTAGCAATGTTAACTATCAGGCCTTTTCAGATTTTATTAGATCGAAGCTGGTCTTGAATTCTGTCTGGAATAGTTCCTTTTACTCCGAGATCATGCAGAAAGCGAAAGACCAAAGTCTCTTGTGGTTCTCTATCTGCAAGAAAAATGAAGGCCTAAGTAACAAGGCACTCTGGGTGGTTAATGCGATGGGCCACATGGATTTCCATTAATCACCCAACAGTAAAAAGAAACAGCCCTCAAACAACTGATGCATTTCCGAAGGGCTTCTCAATGCCGAACAAGTTGATCTAAACAGACAGGACAGACAGATGGAGAAGGATAAACAGAGCTAAGTAGTAACACAGTTTGGGGTTTAGCTCGGGTTTTTCCAGCAACTACTATATTAACCACTGTTTTATCATGCTCAAAAATAAGTGACACTTACAAGAGAGCGCACAACACCCGCACACTTCTTGTCCTTGCAAATCAGAGCTGCCAACAGAGTGCCACTAACCAGCAGGGGTATCTGACAACAGGGGTGGCAAGGAAAAGCAGAGATGACTCACATGAGTGATGTTTGGGAAATAAACACACACATGTGGATTTGCTTTCAGAATTTCAAATAGAGAAATCAGAGATAACCTTGCGTTAGGCTTCTCCAACCTGGTGCCCTCCAAATTCTTTGGGCTATAGTTTCCATCAGCAGGGCTGTGCTGGTTGGGGCTGATGGGACCTGCAAGCAGCCTAGCCATGTTGATGGGAACTGTAGTCCTAAGAATCTAGAGGGTGCAAGGATGGAGAAGGCTGCCTTTCATGACATCCAGCTCCATGGCTGTGTACACTCCACACCTGAATTCTGGGAACTGTAGTTTAGCACTCACAGTTATAATTCCTAGTCCCCTTAAACTAGAACTCCCAGGATTCAGGGAGGGGGAGAGATGTAAGGATATGCTTTAAATCTATGCAGTCAGTGCCAAAAATCAAGACAGGAACATTAGAAGAGCCTGCTGGATGAGGCCAATGGCCTATCTAATCCAGCATCCTGTTCTTACAGGGACACGGGTGGCGCTGTGGTCTAAACCACTGAGCCTCTTGGGCTTCCCAATCAGAAGGTTGGTGGTTCGAATCCCCACGATGGAGTGAGCTCCCGTTGCTCTGTCCCAGCTCCTGCCAACCTAGCAGTTCGAAAGCATGCCAGTGCAACTAAATAAATAGGTACCGCTCCGGCAGGAAGGTGAACGGCGTTTCCGTGTGCTCTGGTTTCTGTCACGGTGTCCTGTTGCGCCAGAAGCGGTTTAGTCCTGCTGGCCACATGACCTGGAAAGCTGTCTGTGGACAAACGCCAGCTCCCTCGGCCCAAAAGTGAGCTGAGCATCGCAACCCTATAGTCGCCTTGACTGGACTCAACCGCCCAGGGGTCCTTTACCTTTTACAAGGGGCAACTTGATGCCTGCAGGAAACCCACAAGCAGGACCTGAGGACAAGAGCAACTGGGATTCAAAAGCATTGCTGTCTCCAACCATGGAGGCAGAGCTCAGCCATCACGGCTAGTAGACACTGACAGCCTAATCCTTCATGAATTTGTACAATCCTCTTTTAAAGCATCTGAGTTGTTGGCCATCACTGCCTTCTGTGAAAGCAGGCTCCATAGTTTTATGCACAGCATGAAGAAGTGCTTTCTTTTTTTATAGAACTTATATTTTCAATAATGTGTGTCCCTGGAATTTTTATTCTGAAGGGCCACTGAGTGCCGCCTGGGTTCTCTCTCAGACCCTCCTTCCTGATGTTCCAGAGGTCAACCAGTGGGCCAGGAATAGCTCCCCTTATAGAACGGTAGAATTGGAAAAGACCCTGAGGATCATCTAGTCCAACCCCTTGCAATATAGTAGTAATAATAATAATAATAATAAAATTTATTTATATCCCGGGCTCAGGGTGGCTAACACCAGTAAAATTACAGTAAACTCATAATGGGGGGGGGCAATTTAAAATAAAGGTTAAAATGCAATTTAAAATGCAGCCTCATTTTAAAAGTAGCCCATAGATCAAAACCATAAGGGGAGGGAAAAACATAAGGGTCAGACTGAGTCCAAACCAAAGGCCAGGCAGAACAGCTCTGTCTTGCAGACCCTGCGGAAAGATGTCAAGTCCCGCAGGGCCCTAGTCTCTTGTGACAGAGCGTTCCACCAAGTCGGGGCCAGTACTGAAAAGGCCCTGGCCCTAGTTGCGACCAATCTAATAGGAATATGCAGATGGGATCCAACCTGCAAAATAGCTGTGGACTCTGCACCGTCCAACTGCATCACTGCCTCCTTTACAACGTCATGCATATCTGCAGGAGAACCCGACCCACCACTTGCCTCCCTGGAAGGCATCAACCTCCCCATCAACCGAGGCCAGCAAATGCTTTCGCAGGAAGCCATTCTCACCGTGAACTGAATGCCGGCGGAAAAAACGCTAAGAATAAATCGGCGCACATTCTGTGCGTGTCGGGAAGCTATGCGTTTGCAATGTTTAGAAGGGGGAGAATGGAAACCGCAGGTGATTCTACACCAGATCAAACACAACGTCAGAACACTGAGTTATTAGCAGAGATGTATAAACGCCTCGTTTGTTATTTACTCCCTGTACATTTAAATGGAAGACCAAGCTGTTGTTGTTTGTTTGTTTTGGCATGCTCAACACGTACTTGAGCCAAGCTCCACATGCCAACCCAAAACACACTTGCCTGTCATTCCTCTCGCTATTATGATATCTTTGACAGACAAGGGTATGGGCGGTGGGTGTTTTTGGCTCTGATCTGCAGGACACTTACAAATGAACCGGTTGCCATAGGAACTGCTTGCCTCACGGAAAGCCAAGGCTGCTATTCTTAGACACCTGACGCTACGATAGTCTCTGGCGTACCGTGGCTCAGAAGCTACTGGCCCTAACCTCCTGTGAGATGCATCTCCAGCCTGCTGTCTCAGGGGCAGCGCTGAGCACATCTCGGCTCAGGAAACCGTGGCGTGGGCACAAGCCAGGCTGCTGGCGGAAAGGACTGCAAATTCTATTTTTAAACCATCCTCTCCAGCCCTACTTGCTGCAAACTATGGATTCTTAGGTCTCTGCAAAAAGACAATGCCCAATCCCCTGCCTTGATGGATAATCCTAGACAAATTCATGTATCAGCTTATCCCATGGACACAAAAGGAACAAGCTCTGGGTCTGTGTGTGTCTTTGTTAAATACCAAATAACCCAGTTTCGTAAATGGAAGGAATACGTTCAGTGTTGTCTCGGTTTTGCACACTCCGTTCCTTAACAAATGCCTTTCTATTCCAGGCATTTTAAGAAAGCTTCCTGGTTTTTCCCCATATAATTGCAGAGTTGGAAGGGGCCCTGAGGGTCATCTAGTCCAACCCCTGAAATGCAGGAATCTCAACTAAGCTCTACTTAAAAAACCTCCAACAAAGGAGAGTCCACAATCTCCGAAGGGAGTCCTCGTTCCACTCTCAAACAGCTTTTACCAGCAGAAAGTTCTTCCTGATGTTTAGTCGCAATCTCCTTTCTTGTAACTTGTAACTACAGTGGTACCTCTGGTTACATACTTAATTCGTTCTGGAGGTCCGTTCTTAACCTGAAACTGTTCTTAACCTGAAGCACCACTTTAGCTAATGGGGCCTCCTGCTGCCACAGCACCACTGCCAGAGCCCGATTTCTGTTCTCATCCTGAAGCAAAGTTCTTAACCTGAGGTACTACTTCCAGGTTAGCAGAGTCTGTAACCTGAAGTGTATGTAACCTGAAGCGTATGTAACCTGAGGTACCACTGTATTTATCATTCATTTTAACTGATTTTATCCACTTTGTGCTTTTTAGCTCTTTTTATGCACACTGCTTAGAAGATGCAGAGATTAAGCCCAGCTGAAATAAAATAAATAGGTAAAATAAAAGGAATAAACTAGTGAAATAAATGTCGCAGTTCATATGTGAAGAGGGCAAGTAATTGAGAAGAAACCAAGGCATTTAGGGGACTCCTGTGGTTCTTAGAGCACAGCCTGTTCCTGGCCTGAAAATGATGTTTCAAGCAGCCTTCTCAGCCCAAGCCATTGCAATTTGACATTCCTGGCATGGCTTTGGCCTGTCAAAGCAGCAACCCTGAATCGAAAATGGCATCATCTGAATTTTAATTAGCTGCTGTGCAAGTTGCAAGCAATGAGACCAGATGCTGTTGCTGATTCTAAATCATTTCACCTACAGGTGATGATGAGCCCGCAGCAGTCACACACACACACACACACACAGAGAGAGAGAGAGAGAGAGAGAGAGAGAGAGAGAGAGAGATAAGGAAGCAGAAAGGCTGATTTACCCCAAACACAAACAAATATTAAGGTAAAGTAGAGATGAGGGACCGGTTGCTTTCCAGATGTTGCTGGACTTCAGCTCCCATCAGCCCCAGTCAGTGTGGCCAACAGCCAGGGATGATGGGAGCTGTTGTGCAGCAGCATCGGAAGGCCACAGATTGCTTAGCCCTGAGCTAAGATCCTGTTCTTGCATTCTCAAGGGGGCAATGTATTAGACACAGAAGGCAAAAAGGCAGACCGGTATTTCCTACCCCTGAAATCTGTTACCAAAAGGGACCACATCCTGCTCTTCAGAGGTCTCCCTGAAACGACACCACATGGTCCTTCCCACCGCTCCCTATTGCAAGGTGTGCTTTGCACACTCAAAAAACAGCAGCTGACTCCAACTATAAGATCCTCCATCCAGTGTTGAAATTAGCCAGGCGCCAGGCGCATTTTGCACAACTATCTATCACTTGCAACCAAGGGAAGATGCCTGGGAGCCTGGATGATGCCTGACATCCCCACCATCTTG